>NC_136423.1:62007500-62727500 GCF_052625555.1 Lactuca saligna | reverse complement strand
ATATATATATATATATATATATATATATATATACTAAACTTCAATGTTTCCTCATCAAATTAATTGAATCGAATTTTATAAATAGAATAATTTACATAAAAAGAAATCAATAAAACATTACACAATCAAAACATTTGCTTACTTGAGTATCTTGTATGGAGGAGAAAACAAAATTTTCCATTAAAGACATTCAACGAGTAAAGAAACTTCAAAAAACTTGTGTGCCGTTTGATAGAAATCTTTCTAGGTTTAAACAAATCTTTTTGGCTGAATGGGTCAGGAAAATTGTTTGATTTGTGCAAAAAAAAATGATGTTTCTCAGTAAGATATGTCTTTCCAAGAACGCCCCAAAACCATGTATTTATGAACTGAATGAAAGTTTGGAGAAATATCCCCTAACAAAAAAAAAAAGACATTTTTTTCGTCTTTTTTTTTTTTTTTTTTTTTTTTTTTTTTTTTTTTTTTTTCCTTTCTACTCCATCGATGCCCATTCTCTTTGTTAGTTTGTAACAAAAAAAGTCAACATTTTAATGTTTTATTTTAGTTGTATAAATTTTCGTATTTTTACCAGTAAGGAACTGAAAGCAGATGAGATGGTATTACATGTAGGCAATGGAACATGTGTTGCAGTCCAAAATTCAGGACATTTTGATTTATGTTTACCATCTGGTCTGTACATGGAATTAGATAATGTGTGTTTAATTACTTCTATTACTAGAAATATCATTTCGGTTTCACGTTTGAGAAAATGTGGTTATGATTTAAAATTTGTTGATGATAACATTCACTCCTTCTTGAAAGGAATCTTCTATTTTGAGGCTAGACCAATAAATGGAATTTATGAATTAAACCTAGATGACACCTCAAACAATAGTTCCAATTATCATGTTAACACCAAAAGGCTCAAACCAGATTTGAACCAAACATATCTATGGAATTGTCGCCTTGGACATATAAACAAGAAGCGCATATCCCAACTCCAAAAGAATGGATTTTTTGGGGCAAATGACATTGATTCATTTGACATATGTGAATCTTGTTTATGTGACAAGATGGAAAAAACCCCTTTATTTGGAACAAGTGAAAGGGCAAGTGTTTTATTTGGCATCATACACAGCAATGTATGTGGACCTTTCAAAATAAAGTCTATATATGGTGAGAGATATTATATCACCTTCACCGACGACTTCAGTCGTTTTGGTTATGTGTATTTGATGAAACATAAACATGAACCATTTGAAAAGTTTAAATTGTTTCAAAGTGAAGTTGAAAATCAACTCGACAAAACAATCAAAATCCTTTATTCAGATAGAGGATGCGAGTACTTAAGTCAAGAGTTCCAAGACCATTTAAGGAGTCATGGGATTATCTCACAACTTACTCCACCTAGAACACCACAGCTTAATGATGTTTCTGAGAGGAGAAATCAGACCTTACTTGATATGGTTCGATCTATGATGAGTCAAAGTACACTTACTTTATCATTTTGGAGTGATGCTTTACTCACCGTAGCCTATATCTTGAATATGGAACCAACAAAGAAAGTAGGTAAAAAAACCTTATGAGATGTGGTATGGAAAACCTCCATCCTTATCTTATATGAAAGTTTGGGGATGTGAAGCTTATGTTAGACAAGAGACTTCTAGCAAACTTGAGCCTAGATCTACCAAATGCATTTTTGTAGGATATCCTAAAGATTGTTTAGGATATTACTTTTACATCCCTAATGAGAATATTATCTTTGTTTCACGAAAAGCTGAATTCTTAGAAAGCAAGTTTCTAATGGGTGAGGCTATTGGGAGGCGTGTGGATCTTGAAGAAGATCGAGAACCTCAACCTGATGCATCTTTAGTTGGCACTAGTGCTGAACAAGAGGTTGTTGATGATGAGGAGATCATTGTCCTTCAACCTACTAAAATACAAGATGTTCGTAGATCAGGTAGGATTCGTCGTGAACCTGAGAGATTTGGATTTCTCGTTGAAGAGTGCTTCGTAATGGCAAATGTTGATGAGCCAGTTAGCTACTAGTATGCAATGAAAAATCCCGAATCTGCTAAATGGCTTGAAACCATTAACGTTGAGATGCAATCCATGAGAGAAAATCAAGTCTGGGACTTGGTTGATCTTCCTCCCAATAACAAGATTGTTGGAAGTAAGTGGGTCTTCAAGAAGAAAAATGACATAGATGGCAACTTACACACATTCAAGGCAAGATTGGTTACTAAAGGATTCACTCAAACTCATAGGGTTGATTATGATGAAACCTTTTGATCGATTGCTATGATTAAACCAATTAGGATACTAGTTGCCATAGTTGCATGTTATGACTACGAGATATGGTAAATGGATGTCAAAATCGTTTACCTAAATGGACACTTGGAAGAAGATGTCTACATGGATCAGGCTGAGGGTTTTATTAACCAAAAGCTTCCTAATAAAGTGTGTAAGCTCAAGAGATGCATTTACGGGTTAAAGCAAGCATCTCGTAACTCGAATCATCGTTTTGATGATGAAATCACAAAGTATGGTTTTATTATAAATTAAGATGAATCTTGTGTTTACATGAAAACTAGTGGGAGCTCGATGACATTCTTGGTCATATATGTAGATGACATATTAATCATGGGAAATCACATTCCAACTTTACAAGGTGTAAAGACTTGACTTGGAAAGTGTTTCGCGATGAAGGACCTAGGTGATGCACAACACATTCTTGGAATCAGAATCTATATAGATAGATCAAAACGATTAATAGGTCTAAGCCAAGGTACATATATTGAGAAAGTATTGAAACAGTTAAATATGGAAAACTCTAAGAGAGGATTTGTACCCATAGCACATGGCACTATACTAAGTTCATCTCAATGTCCTAGCACAAAGGCTAACCTAGACAAGATGAAAGATATTCCACATGCTTCTGCAATTGGATCCATCATGTATGCCATGAATTGTACAAGACCTGATCTTGCTTATGTTGGATTAACTATCTAAGTTCATAACCATTTCTGGAATGTACTTGACCCGATTAGCATGGTCCATTTTGGGTTGCATGGCATTGCAACACTTGGATAGACTAAATGAGAGAAAGGACATTTATGGTTTATTAATATATTATAAGTTCTAATATATTAATAATATTATTTAATCAGTTCTGATCAAGAATTAATTTAGAATTAATTTGATGATAAAAAATGAGACTAATTAAATATATGGGGTTGATTGTGCAAATCATCCATTCTTTTTTAGTGGGCTAATGATCAATGGTTTATTGAATTGGGATAAAACCCATAAGGTGATCCATGAATAGTCCATGGAGGTTATAAACCCATGGATCATGGAATATGAAAAGCCATGTCAATTAGGGTTACTATGGTAACCCTACTTGTGACACAACTATAAAAGGACCCATGGCTAGCAAAATCGGACTACTATGTGTAGAACAAGAGGGCTAGCCGATTTTGAATGATAGTGTACTTCTCTTTAAGTTATTCCAAGAGTTGTGGTGTTATGTGAAACATTTGAGGCATCACACGTGAGGTGCTAGGCTCACAAGGTTCTCAAGGAATCCAAGAAATAAGAAAGGTATGTTTTTCTACTAGCTTTTATGTTTCAAAGTTCCCCATGTTATCCTAGTTAGGTTAAGAACCTTGGAAAATAAAATTTGCATGTATCTTAGTAAAACATAGATCCAAGGTCTCTAGGGTTGCATGTACACCTTAGGAGTCTTAAAATGCTCAAAACCCTTCAGTGGTATTAGATCCTGGTTTTTTTTCTTGATACTTGATGCAAACTTGTTTTTCAAAACCTAGAATCTGTCCATACTGGAAAACTCGACGAGTTCTGGCCAAGAACTCAATGAGTTCAGGAGTTTATGCATGAACTCATCAAGTTTCTTATAGAACTCAATGAGTTTGTCTTCCAGTTTGCAGATTTTCAAGTTTTGCTGCTGAAAATGGACTAGAAACATTACCCTAAACTGTTTTGGTCTTATAAAACATGTTTTAGATGGTGTAATGGTTATGCTAATCCATTTACAATGGCTATAATCAAAATTTCAAGTTTTGTATGTGTTATTTTCTGATTCTTGAAATTCTTGATATGAATGTTCATACACTTATGAGTTTAGAAGATCATAGGAATTATTTTCAAATAGTTTGTTAGTTTAATTCTTGATCTTGATGTGTTTTAATGGAATCCATAATTTATCCTCAAGTTATGGATTACTAAAAGTCTTTCGTTTAAAGTCCATTAAAGAACACATAAGTTAAATAAAATGAAGAGTCTTTCATTTTAATAAACCATTAACTCACTAGTTATGAAGTTGAAAAGTTTTGAAAGTTACAAAACTTGCCCTTAACTTTTAGAGCATGTAAAGCCACTTTAAAAACCTTAGTTCCAACCCCTACAATTTTAAAAGTTAAAATTGAACCCTTGTACTTTATAATATTATAAGTTAATTATATATATATATATATATATATATATATATATATATATATATATGTATAAGAACTAGTCATTTTACCGTTAGTAGGTCTCATTCATGAAGTCGGTCTTTAAGGGGGTATAAGGTTGTTGCCTATAAAATGGCAGCTTAATGGGTGTCCACTCTCACCCACCGCTTCCTTGACTGGTGAAGGATAGTTAGCCGAACGGGTAGGACAATGACTTTAATCCTTATTAAAAGTATGATGGTTATAAAGTAACTAAATGTTTTTATAAATTCCCAATCTTAGTTACTTTAGCAAAATGTGAACATGGTGCTAACCCATGAAATTACACTTTGCACTTTGCTTAAGTCGTTAGTGGAGCATTTCTGGTTAACCGAAACACTAACCTGGACTTAACAAGGTAGGCAAAGGGTGGCTTAAGGTTTATCATAAATCGGTGGAGTGCTTGTCGTTAACCGGCACATCGGTTAGGTGATAAACATTAAGAGTGCCAAGTAATTTGCATGGTTAATTCACACCTTGTTCTGTGATCCTTGGCATCCCAATCACAAAACTTGAAGGGCAAGTTCGAGATTGAAACATGCCATTGAAAAGTTCAATGAATCTCAAAAGAATATAGGAGTTTCAAATCCAATTAAAACCTAATAATTTATTTCGTTTTTCATGGTGGAAATTGGTGAATCATCATTCACCTACCTTAAAATATTTTATAGCTTGGATTACGACATCCCTCTTCTATGTTATAAAATATTGTGTTGGGTCCTAGCCTTAATATTACATTTGGGTGTCTTATTAAGGACTATCTTTATATCTGATCTAAACTTGTCCTTCTATCTTTTTAGATGTTTTCCAACAATGTTGCTTCTGGCTCAAACCCTACCGACTCATTCTCTCTCATGAACCTTTGTGGGAGAGTCATCTTCGAAGCTTCCAACTTTATGGATTGGATCTGGAACATCAGGATGGCACTTCTTACAAGGATAGGGAATATGTCCTCGATAAGGAGCTTAAGGGTCTTGATAGTCATCTGCTACTCCAGAGGAGATCGTTGGATTCTAGGAACATGGAGAGATGCCACTAAGGTGGCATGTATCACGTTCGCCATAATGACAGTCGTGCTCCAAAAGTCCTATGAGAACTTCTATCCATTTGAGATGCACCAGGATTTGATGGACAGATACGATCAGAGTGCTTGTCAAGAGCGATATCAAATAATCTCCTCCATGACAACAACCCAAATGAAGCATAGTGAATCCATCATGGGCCACATGCAGAAAATGAAAGGTATGTGGACCGTTTGCTGAAATTGAATGTGAACTTCCCTGAGGAGTTGGAAATTGACATCATTTTTCACTCCTTACCTTCTGGTTATGATCAATTCTGAATGACATATCACATGAATAAGGTAGAAGTTACACTCTAGAAAACTTCAAGGACTTTGGAAGACCGCCAAAAGTGGTCTTAAAGGTAATTCGGTTGTTACCACTCATACTCCTACCGTGGCCCCTATCTTGGCAATCAGGCAAGATAAAGGGAAGAAGAGGAAGAGCCCTTAGAAGGGTACCAAGGGAAAGTCCTTTGATGGATCATGTTCATGTGGAACCAAATGAGGTTATGTCACTCCTTCTACCAACCCTAAAGAGGCAGAATGCTTCTATTGCTATTAAAAGTCGCACTGGAAGCAAAACTGCCCAAAGTACCTGCAAGATGTTAAGGATGGGAAAGTAAAACCCAACCATGCGGGTACTTACACTATATTGTCTAATAACTCACCCCATTCTAATTCTTGGGTCATTGATACTGGTTGTGGTATTCACATATGTTATGGTTTGTAGAGACTAAGAAAAAGTGAGAATGTGGAGCATGGGAAGATAAACTTGATCATGGGTAATAGGAAAGCTTCACCTGTCACCAAGATTGGAGTTTATTCTTTGTTGCTAAGTAGTGGGTTAGTGTTATATTTGAATAAGTGGTGTTATTTGTCTGAAAAGGCGAGAAATATTATTTCCATTCATGATTTGTACAAACATGGGTTTACCTTTTCGTTTGATAATGAATGTGGTGGTATTAATGCTTTCTTTATTAATGTTCTTTATTTTAAAGCATTACCTTGTGATGGTGTGTATGAAACTGTGTCGGTTGTAGATAACCTAGGAAATAATGTGTTGTGTATTGATTCTTCCACTAACTTGGATAAAGCATAATTATGACATTGTCATCTTGGACATGTAAGAAAGAAATGCATATGCCAACTCCAAAAGGATGGAGTGTTGGAGTCATTTGACCTAAAGTCAGATGATAATTATGAATCTTGTTTTCTTGGGAAAATGAAAAAGTCACCCTTCACTGGTACTTGTGCTAGGAGTGAGGGTTTGTTGGACCTCATACATATTGATGTTTGTGGATCCTTCAGAACCACCACAAGGGATGCTAACCGATTATATGTGACTTTTACTGATGATTATAGTAGATATGGATATGTCTACTTAATCAAGCATAAGTCGAAAACCTTTGAAAAGTTCAAGGAGTTTAAACGAGAAGTGGAGAATCAGTTGGGCAGGAACATTAAGATGCTTCGATCCGATCGAGGTGGTGAGTATCTTAGTACATAGTTCCTTGACTATCTTAAGGAATGTAGGATTGTCTCACAATTGACACCTACCAGGACAACACAACTTAATGGTGTGGTTGAGAGGCGTAATCGAACATTGTTGGATGTCATTCATTCGATGATGAGTGGAGATTCGCTACCAATCTCATTTTAGGGATATTCGTTAGAGACTACTGCCTATATTCTTAATCTAGTCCCTACCAAAAAGGCTTCCAAAACACCTCACGAGATGTGGACTGGAAAGGTTCCCAATTTGGACCACATCAAGATTTGAGGTTGCGAGACTTTCGTGAGGCGCGAGACTCACGATAAGCTTGAACCTCGAAGTTAGAGGTGTACTTTCATCGGCTACCCAAAAAATCCTTTGGTTACCTCTTCTACAGACCCAATGATAAATGTGGTCATTGTAGCAAGGAGAGGAGTCTTTTGTGAGAGAGAGTTCATAAGACAAGGAAACAGTGGGAGGCAAATTGACCTTGAAGAAATTTAAGAGTCAAGTGGTGAAGGAACCTCAAACCCTAGCAATCAACCTGAGGAGGAAACTCTTGTTGATCCGACCGATGAGTCTCTACCTTTGAGGCATTCCACGAGAGGTGGGAATGCACCTGAGCATTACTATGGTTTCCATATTACTGCAGAACGTGATACACTTATCAATGTAGCAGACTGGTAAGTCTAGATGATCCTAACAGCTACTCGGAAGCCATGGAAGGCCCTGAGGCTGCTAAATGGAAAGAGGCTATGGACAACGAGATACAATCCATGTATGACAATCAACTTTGGAACTTGGTTGACAATGTACCATGTCGTACGACAGTCAGGTGGAAATGGATCTTCAAGAAGAAGAACAACCTGGATGGTAATGTACACACTTATAAGGAGCGACCGGTTGCAAAGGGATTTTCTCAAACTCCGGGAGTTGATTATGATGAGACCTTTTCACCAGTAGCAAAGCTTAAGTCTATTAGGGTTATGTTAGCCATTGCTGCATTTCATGATTATGAAATATGGAAAATGGATGTTAAAACCACTTTCATTAATGGAAGGTTGGTTGAGGATGTTTACATGAGTCAATCAGAGGGTTTTGACAGTACAGAGCACCCTAATAGAGTGTGTAAGCTTGAGAAATCCATCTACGGATTGAAATAAGCACCTCGCAGATGGAATCTTTGTTTCAATGAGAAAGTCAAAGAGTTTGTTTTTTCGAGGAGTGAAGATGAATCCTGTGTATATGTGAAGGCTAGTGGGAGTATAGTTAGCTTTTCGGTATTGTATGTGGATGACATACTACTCATAGGAAATGACATCCCAACTCTGCAGGAAGTGAAGTCTTGGCTTGGGAAATGTTTCTCTATGAAGGACCCTGGTGAAGCTGCCTATATCCTAGGGATATGGATTCTGAGAGACAGGAGTAAGAGACTAATTGGACTTAGTCAGAGTACCTACTTGGATAAGGTGCTAAATAGGTTCATCATGCAGAATTCCGATGTAGGCTCGATCATGTATGCTATGACTTGTACTCATCCTGATGTGGCCTTTACGTTGAGCATGGTTAGCAGATATCAGGGAAACCCAGGAAAGGCTCACTAGACTGCGGTAAAGAACATTCTCAAGTACCTGAGTAGGACTAAGGACTTGGTTTTTACCCTAGGTGGGAGTGATGACCTGAGAGTAGTATGGTATAGTTATGCTAGCTTCCAGATTGATAGGGATAATTTCCGCTCTCAGTCAGGCTGGGTCTTTACCTTAAACGGAGGAGTAATTACTTGGAAATGTTCCAAGCAGGAGACAGTGGCTGATTCAACTTGTGAATCAGAGTATATAGCAGCAAGCAAGGCAGCAAAGGAGGCTATATGGCTAAAGAGCTTCATTGGAGACCTTGGAGTTGTACTAGTTATGAAGGAGCCTATGGAAATTTTCAATGATAGTGAAAGTGCAGTTGCCTTAGATAAGGAACCAAGGGATCACGGAAGATCCAGACACATCGACAGAAAATACCATTTCATCAGGCATCAAATAGAAGAAGGACTCCTCGTGGCAACGAGGGTATTATCGAATGAGAACCCAGCAGATCCCCTCACGAAGGGACCGGGTAGGGTTAAGCATCTTGAACATGTGAGGCGCATAGAGCTGAAGGATGATATTAGTTTTAGAAATTAGATAGCTTTGAAATTTGTAAAGTGTAATTGACATTTGATGATAAATAAACATTGTTGTTTATTTATAAATAAAGTGTTGCTATCTTCTGTCAATCGTTTACTATCATTTCATTTTGCAAGTTTTGACTTCCAGAATGATTATGTTATGCTATATCATATTATTCAAATTCTCCACAGTCGGTCATATGTTGGAAATACATATGAATCAAGACTGTCAAGAAGTTGGTTGTAGATGTCTAAGGTGTTGGACATAGCAAGTGTTACTACAACACTCATGAGTGCTCATAAGTTCTGAGTATTAGATTCAACCCACGCTCACTTGTATCACTTCATGGAATATATCTCGAGTGATCGTGAGATGGTAATATCATATAAGTCTTCAAATCTAGAGATATGAGTTGTTGACTATGAGTTGGTTATACATTGATTGTACGAAAATGCATTGGTAACTCAATGTTATAAAACGTGCCTTTGTGTATGATTCAACAAGTAGTAGAACAAGCATATGAGTCGAAGTTTATCTATTCCTTCTTGGATTAGAAATGATATCTAGGCCCCTTGATGATTTTGTGTTGACCTATGTACGGGGCCCGGTCAGATCTAAATTGATTTGTTCGATTAAGTTCTATGTCAAACAAATCGGAAATCGGGAAACAAAATATTGGAAAATAAGTAAGACATTGTTCCATGTATTTGCCTGGCTGATATCTAGAATAGAGGATTACAGGATCACTTATCTTAAATGGCATAACATTATCATCTTGGTTCCGCGAAACCTTCAAAGAACTACGATTGCTGATCGGTTCCTAAAATCATTCTTGCAGTTATATTATTAGACTTATCCAAGTAGGAGACTGTTGGATTAGGTGTCCAAGTTCATAACTATTTCTGCAATGTACTTGACCCAGTTAGCATGGTCCATTTTTGTCACACCCCAAAACCAAGAACGACGGAAACGTTCTGGGCCGGAGGACGTCATGTACAGTATCACAACAATAAAAAGTAGTAAACAAGCAACAACATCATCCATTGCATTAATAATATAATTTTAATACAAGTGTGTTCTGTCAAATTTTGGTAAACACTAAATCATAATTCAAAATGAGAGATGAGTCTTGAGCGAGCTCCATCTTCTCTAAACCTTGCATCGGCACCTGTCTATAGATGACTTGAGGATACAAGTAATTTTTGAAAGCGAGTATCAACATTGAAGTTGGTGAGATCATAAGTTTTTTAGTGTCTTAATTTGTATGTAAGAATTTGTAAGTTTATAAACTATAAGTATGGAAAATGTAAATGAACTGTAAGTATAAAAATGTTTGTAAAACAACTGTAACGTTTGAAAAACTCTAGAAATCCCTATGATTCCTACTTTTATATAACGGTGTCTTCTACCAAGAGTTTACTATTCTCAATATAATCTTCTACCAAGACTTAATTATTCTAAATGTTCGTTTCTTGTAAGTGTGTGTAATTTTCCCAAGTGTAACTATCATTATCAAAATATAGTTTTTACATTAAATGTTTAAGTGAAATGATCACTAAATATATGAGAAGGGGAAATTAATGTAGTACTGTAGTGTTGTATTATAGGAACTAATGTTGTACTAACTACCTTAAACCGAATTTATATTAAGGTAATATGTGATTAATTGCACCATACTATTGACTGGTAACAACGACATATGAATGGTCGTAAAACAGAATGACGTTTGGCACCCGCAGACCTGCAGGTCCGGCTGTAGCTAGCAGCAAGGTGTAGGATAGTCAATCCAGTATAGATCTATACGCAAACTCACGCTTGCCCTCCAAGAGAATTATGGCTACAACTCGGGCCATGACATTTAAGGCATGCTCCGATATAGTGGATCACAATTGTTAGCGTATTCATGTATATGTAATGTAGTGTTACTTGTTCTAGTATCGTTGTATATGTTTTCTTCCTAGTATAGTTGTATATGTTCTTCTCTAGTATAATTGTATATGTTCTTCTCTAGTATAGTTGTATATGTATTCATAGTAGTAAGTATTGACTCATGAATGAATTGACTCATAATATGATATTGTGTTCTAGTAATTGTTCTAGTATCTTCCTAAACTACCCCTATGGTAGTTTACTAGTAATCTAACTGGTACGTATGAACATGGATGTATACTATTGCTACCCAAGGGTATTGAATAAACTGGAAGAAACTTTATGACTATATATTTAGACAGGATATATAACTAATATTTAAACGACCTTCCGACGAGTACCCGATATCCCACCAGACCACATCTCAAGCGCGAAAAGGAAATAGGGTGGATAGCCTTCTTAAGTCTTTTAAACATTTCTTATATAACCATACATATAGAGGCATGCAATTTATAATAAAAGCATAAAATAAGTTTTGTAAAAACCTTTGAACATAAATATTTTCTAGGAAAAGATCAACTTGATGTCGATCTATAAAACGGTTTGAAAGCATGGGTTTGATGAAACGATTTAGTATAAGGAAACATTTGTTTGAATCACAATTGTAAATAAGTTTGAAATAAAACATACAGAGTAAAATGTACAGTGTAATAAGGAGTTTTAAACATATAAAATGTTTATGAAAATCATTTGAAGGAAATCTGTTTGGTAAAATGGCTAATGAGTAGCCAATCATTTGAATGTTGCTTACTAATCACATGTGATTGATATAGTAACTAGCATAATTCTACTTGTATCCCCCCCCCCCCCAATAAAACATTTGAAAACTGTTAAAACATTGATTAAGGGGTATGAACTCACCTGTAGATGGTGATTTGGATTAACTGGACGGTGTAAGATTGCATCTAAGCAATTGTGGGACAAGGTACTTGGGTTTAGAGTTCCAAAGGACCCCATAAATGAGTTTACTCTTCAAATACCAACACACATGGAGTTTACAGTTGTAAACTCTTGAGTTTACGGTCGTAAACTCCCAACCATTGGGGTATTGTGTGTTTTGAAGTTCCAAATGATTCCTAGAATTATTCCAACTTGGTGGTTAAATTCTTGGAAGGGTTTAAGACCTATAAACACTCCTTTGAAGATTTTATGGCCCTAAGGCCATTTCCCTTAGAGTTTGCAGCCGTAAACTCTTAAGGATGAGTGTTTTTTTGATGTTTTCAAGTCTCATGCACAAGTGGTATAGGTTCTAGGCTTTTATTCCAAGCATATAAAGACCCTTGACACACTTTGGTGCCCCTTTAATGAGTTTACGGCCCATAAACCATGTCATGGCCGTAAACTCACTTTGCAAGGTGATTCTTATGTGTTTAAGGCCCTTGATTTATTGGGAACAAGTATAGGTGAAAGTCTAAGGCCTTAGGTGCCTTAAAAGCACCATTTTGAGCATGATTATGGAGTTTAAGACCAAAGATATTCTTGGGCCGTGAACTCCCAAACTTGGGTGATTCTTGTTTGATTTCATGTCCCTAACACACATACATACGAGTCCTAAGTTGTATCATATCATAAGGGAAGGTATAGGCATTGTTTCGGGAGTTTACCACCCAAGAACACCTTGGGGAGTAAACTCCTAAATCTAGTGATTTAGCCTTCTAAATCATGTTATAAACATAGTTAAAGCTATATAACACTACTAGAGAGGGGTACTCACGATTTGGGATAAAAACCCGAAGATCCGTGTGAGAGAAAATGGCTTTTCTCTAGTTGGAAATGTGAATAATGAATGAATTTGGTTCAGTTTTCTATATATAGTCCTGGGATTTTTGGCAGAGTATATTTTCATTCCCGGAATGAACTCTAATATCCTAGAGTATTGGAATAACAGTGTTGCACAAAACCCTAGTGCATCCACTCTCCTAATATCTCCTTAAGTGTAAAATCCTGAAAACTACCAAACTTATACTTGAAGTCTGAATTTTCACTGTAACTGTTCTACTTCTATTGGCTTCAAATGGTTTGTTCAGAATGGAAATTTCGGGTTGTCACATCATCCCCCTGTTGAAGGGAATTTCGTCCCGAAATTAGAATTTAGGCAAGGAAGTATGTACGAATGATCGAGTCGTGAGGAGGAAACTTCCTAATCGATTGGTTCTAGCGTTCCTAAGTGAAATCGGGTTCTCGGTTGGAATCCCAACGAACCTTCACTAACTGGCAACGACGTTGCTTCGTCCTCTTAACCTCTCGGTCGAGGGTCACTACGGTTCTAATATGAAGGCGAGGATCTCGACGAGTGGACTTACAAGAGTCCTAACGGAAAGGTATGGTTTCACGATCGAGACGCTAAGAGTAGAATGTACGCTACTGAGTTCGAGGGGTAGGTCGAGTTTGTGCGAGGCACAGGACTGATTCTTATAAGAATCTCGGAGGTCCTAACTATATTGGATTTAGCTTTCCACGCGCTACGAAGCGTATTAAGCCATTCCCAGAGTGAGTTCTCCTAAAGAACTTGGTCACTCACTTGGAATCTCCAAGGTTTCTTTTTCTTGATTAGCTTCCCAGTCAAGGGCCACCCCTTGCTGGGTCAGAGTCGTAAAGGTTTCTGTAAGTTGTGAGGGGTTCTGAATAAACTATGACAGTAGGTCGGTAAGACCTAGAATTTGGCGAATTTAGGTCGGTGTCACCGGTGTCAACAAATTCTTAACAGTTTTGACAAATTGCAAGAGTACTCAAAAATTTCCACATCACTAATAGTGTGTCTTAGGAATTTTTGACTCTTCAATTCCAAAACTCGGGTCCAGAGAACTTCGCGAAAAGTACCTCTGAAGGAAATGTTTCCATGGGTTTCTTCATACTACGAGGGTAGATAAGTAAGTCATTACATGGAGAAATGACGAACTGGTCCAAGTAAGAAAGACGCACCCTACTCATATAACTCATGAAAACTATGGGTGTATTGGTCCTATCCGAAGGGTATCACTACGGACTTGAAGTGTCCGCATCGAGTTTGGAAGATAGTCTTACGGACATCCTTCCCCAACACTCAAACTGGCGATATTCGGATCTCAAATCCATTTCTAAAAGTAATTCTTTCCTTGAGTTTGCTCAACTATTTCATCTATGCGAGGCAGTGATAACGATTTCTTATGAAAAATCTTGACGGAGTCCTCGATAGCCGAGGAACATATGATGCGATCCATCTATCTCTGGAAGAATATGACCGGGGTTCTCCAGGGTGAGAAGCCTATTCTTCTAATTCTATTTCTGTGTAGTTCGTTAAGTTGTACGGGCTGTTCTTGTGTCTCCGTAGGTGTTTAAGTTGTAGGGAGATCCGTTTATGGGAGTCATACTGGATTCTAAGTTTGTTCATATGACGATATGATTACTCGTAGTGTTGAGCAGTTCTTCGTCCTGAAGTTGATATAAGAATTCATACTTGCCTCACAATCACAATTTCGTGTATACGAGTCGTATATAATTAAGATTGAAAAGGTAGTCGAATAACTGATTCTTCTTTAAACTCACATCCCATCGGGGAAAAAGAAGTTAAAGTGGAATCATCAATTCTAAACCTGTAGAACCTTGATTATATATCACTCTTATGTATACATTCCTCAGTGATAGATGAATCGTATGAGTCCTTGGATTGAACTTGACGTACTGCACGAGTAGTACTTCGTGGATTTCTTCGGAAAGAAAATAACTAAAAGGTACTCCTGGCATGAGTACTTCGGTGTTCTGATATGACAGTTTCGCTAAAAAGACGTTTACTAATAAGGAGACGTACGTATGAAGTTGTTTTTGTGAGGATCAAATTGAATCGAGTTGTATGATAATGTCGATATCATACAGAGACTTACGGACACTAGATTTGAACATAAAACGTTTACAGACAAAAACAACCGTGCAACCATGAACATAGTTACAGTACTTTAGATTTACTACAAGACTATTGCTGCGAATAAGATATACTACAAAAGACAAGTATACACAGCACGAGCATCCCTATATCGATAGGATCCCGCAAAAGATAAGACTCTAGTTGCAGTAGTCCTGGATAGTTTATAAGTCTGTTACAACAACACGCCTGAATTACATTAACGTGGTTTCGAAGCAGGTTCTCCCGCAGCTGTGATCCTGAGAATCCTCCCATTTGCGCCAGAGTTCTTTGCTATAGGGCAATCCTTCTTGAAGTGCCCTATCTCAGCGCATTGGTGGCATGCCTGGCTAGTACTAGCATTAGTGACGGGAATGCAGTGTTTAGCCAGTGTTATGTGGACACGAGTGCCTTCCTCATTACTCCACCTTTCAAAATTGCTTTTTAAAGCGTTATGCAGGAGTTGCCACTTGTGGCTGTGGCATGGCAAGTCTTTGGGCTCTCTTACGCTCCTTTAGGGATTTACGATATCGTCTCTTCCTTTCGGTCTTACGGCTTTGCAAGTCCCTGACTGTTGCCATCTGTCGGTTTCCCGGTTTGGTACTACCATCAGGACTCTCGACTCCTTTGTCAGTCTTGCTTGTGTTACCTGAGTCGATGTGAGTAAGGAAGGTTGTCATAGCAGCTGCTACTGCAGCTTGTAATGTAGTAGCGTCGATATGGAGGATAGGGGTTTCGTTGTTCGACTGATTGTTTCCGGATGACGACATGATTCTGTAACACGAAAGATAAGGGTTTTGTAAGCGATTCTGGTCAACCCTAGATGTACTTTGATTTGTTCAATTAAATAGCAAGACTATGTTCTCATAAGTTTGACCTACATCCCTATGATGCAGTCCTAGCACGAATTGGAAGTATGTTCACGAAGGTTTGACCTACATCTCTATGATGCAGTCCTAGTACTAAATGGAGGTGTGTTCATGAAGGATTGACCCATATCCCTATGATGCAGTCCTAGTAATGGAATGGAAGTAAGTTTGTAGAATGGTCTTAAGACGTTTTTCGTTCAAGCCGAGGTATCATGTGTTGGTGAATAACAAGATCCAACCACTGAAAGATACTTGGAATGTCTCCGGAGCTAAATTACTATAGTCCAATGACTTGAATAAAGCATGATTCAGATAGACTCCAATGAAAGTATGATAGAAGTACTTGAGTGAAGAATGACACAGAAGTTAGCCGACTGTCAAAATCTTTGATATTCATGACGTAACAGTTCGGGACAATGACCTTGTAAAAGGTCTTACATCATATCTAGAAAAAATATTCCTTGACAGTATAAAGACCTAACCAAAAGTACTTACGGTACACGATAATTTCATAGAAAATGCCACTTCGGGCATAGACAGAAAAACATTCCTTTTTAACAAGGAAAATAAAGTAAAACATTTATTATTGGCGACGATAATCCCTCTGGTGAACTCTTAGTTCAGCCAGTTGACGTTCTACATCGAGTAGGTGTCTTTCGTACACCCTCTGTCGTACTTGGAGTTCTATGACTTCAGCTCGGGATTCAGCTTGTGCCTGTAGCAGGGTTTCATGGTTTCTCTTAGATCTCTCACAAGCATCTTCTAGATGAATGGTGCGGAGGGTATGCATTCTCGTATTGGCGACAACTTTAGTGATCTGATGTAGGTCTGTCCTGCCTTGAATCTCATTTCGGGCAACTTTGCGGACTAAGATTGGCAAGATTCTATATGCTGAGCCCCCATTGCTCAGGTCGTAAAAGCTTCGATCGCCATTAAATGGAATGGGCTGATCTTGTCCCTGGCTCCATGTTTCCAAGCATTCCACTCACTCAAGGGTCGGGCCATGAAAAGCCGGAAGAGGGTTAGGAATTGGAACGGGAGCTGTCTGGGGTAGGTTCTCAACCTCTGGTTCAGAATTAGCACCGCCCGAAGGGTTTTCATCATGGTGATCATTCAAAGGGATAGGATGATCATTCTCTGGTTCTTCTCCAAACCAACCAGCAATGACCTCATTCAGGAGGTACTGGTTGCCGTGGGGATGGAGTCCAGCTATGTTATTTATGCGAGAATTGTGGTAAGAAAATAATTATTAGACGAACTATCTAGATAACTATTTATAAAATCCTCATCAGTTACATCGCTATTTGTGAAGTGCATACCAGTTATATGTAATCGAAACAGGATAGGCCTTCGAATAAGTGATCTTAACTCCAAATTCACACAGAATCGGGGTGAAGTAAAATTTCACAGATTCTAAGTCTATAACATCCTAATTACATATATCCTTAGTGTATCCACTTAGCAACTATCAACTTAGTAATGAAGATCCTGTTTTAGTTCTCAAGTATAACGTACTTATAGTAACACCAAATACTCCTATAGTATTTTAAGTTTAATGTTATGTTCTACTGTTCTCATTGTGGTAGGGTTGGTAAGATTTTAGCATTGTTGCAACCATACAATTAAACTTAGGCACATGCTAGTCAACCCTCAGATAATATAGGTGATCAGGCTATATCTTCCCAGTTTTGACCATATGTCTCTAAGCCCACTTGCGTTGCCCAACAATCGTAATTCTTTTGTACTGTCCTAGTGACACTGATTTTAGTATGAATGTAGGCACGTATACTTTATTAAATATTTTGTTATTTAAAGAATAAACTCTTGGTCAGAGTATTTTTAATCCCTTATGTATTTATAGTTAGTATATCTTTTATGGGTTGATATACTTAATTCACTATAAACAATGCTCTGGTACCAATCTGTCACACCCTAAAACCAAGAACGGTGGAAACGTTTTGGGGCGGAGGACATCATGTACAGTATCACAACAATGAAAAGTAGTAAACAAGCAACAACATCATCCATTGCATTAATAATATAATTTTAATACAAGTGTATTCTGTCAAATTTTGATAAACACTAAAGCATAATTCAAAATGAGAGATGAGTCTTGAGCGAGCTCCATCTTTTCTAAACCTTGCATCGGTACCTGTCTATAGATGACCTGAGGATACAAGTAATTTTTGAAAGCGAGTATCAGCATTGAAGCTGGTGAGATCATAAGTATTTTAGTTTCTTAATTTGTATGTAAGAATTTGTAAGTTTATGAACTATAAGTATGGAAAATGTAAATGAACTGTAAGTATAAAAATGTTTGTAAAACAACTGTAAACGTTTCAAAAACTCTAGAAATCCCTATGATTTCTACTTTTATATAACGGTGTCTTCTACCAAGACTTTACTGTTCTCAATGTAGTCTTCTACCAAGACTTAACTGTTCTAAATGTTCGTTTCTTGTAAGCGTGTGTAATTTTCCCAAGTGTAACTATCATTATCAAAATATAGTTTTTACATTAAATGTTTAAGTGAAATGATCACTAAATATATGAAAAAGGGAAATTAATGTAGTACTGTAGTGTTGTATTATAGGAACTACTGATGTACTAACTACCTTAAACCAGATTTATATTAAGGTATTATGTGATTAATTGCACCATACTATTGACTGGTAACAACGACATACGAATGGTCATAAAACGGAATGACGTTTGGCACCCGCAGACCTGCAGGTTCGGCTGTAGCTAGCAACAAGGTGTAGGATAGTCAATCCAGTATAGATCTATATGCAAACTCACGCTCTCCCTCCAAGAGAATTCTGGCTACAACTCGGGCCATGACATTTAAGTCATGCTCCGATATAGTGGATCACAATTGTTAACGTATTCATGTATATGTAATGTAATGTTACTTGTTCTAGTATCGTTGTATATGTTCTCTTCCTAGTATAGTTGTATATGTTCTTCTCTAGTATAGTTGTGTATGTTCTTCTCTAGTATAGTTGTATATGTTCTCATGGTAGTAAGTATTGACTCATAAATGAACTGACTCATAGTATGATATTGTGTTCTAGTAATTGTTCTAGTATCTTCCTAAACTACCCCTATGGTAGTTTACTAGTAATCTAACTGGTACGTATGAACATGGATGTATACCCTTGCTACCCAAGGGTATTGAATGAACTGGAAGAACCTTTATGACTATATATGTACACATGATATATATCTAATATTTAAACGACCTTCGGACGGGTACCTGATATCCCACTAGACCACATCTCAAGCGCGAAAAGGAAATAGGGTGGATAGCCTTCCTAAGTCTTTTAAACATTTCTTATATAACCATACATATAGAGGCATGCAATTTATAATAAAAGCATAAAATAAGTTTTGTAAAAACCTTTGAACATAAATATTTTATAGGAAAAGATCAACTTGATGTTGATCTATAAACGGTTTGAAAGCATGGGTTTGATGAAACAATTTAGTATAAGGAAACATTTGTTTGAATCACAATTGTAAATAAGTTTGAAATAAAACATACAGAGTAAAATGTACAGTGTAATAAGGAGTTTTAAACATATAAAATGTTTATGAAAATCATTTGAAGGAAATCTGTCTGGTAAAATGGCTAATGAGTAGCCAATCATTTGAATGCTGCTTACTAATCACATGTGATTGATATAGTAACTAGCATAATTCTACTTGTATCCCCCCCCCCCCATAAAACATTTAAAAACTGTTAAAACATTGATTAAGGGGTATGAACTCACCTATAGATGGTGATTTGGATGAACTGGATGGTGTAAGATTGTTAGGTGTCAAGTGGGGACTTGTGCACACACTACGATCCTAATGAACATATAATCACATATATATGTACTCAATTAGTCTTAAATTACTAATTGATAATGTTAAGACATCCCAGAACATAATAAACACTTTATATATGTGTTTTAAGCCCTAAGGATTGCATCTAAGCCATTGTGGGACAAGGTACTTGGGTTTAGGGTTCCAAAGGACCCCATAAATGAGTTTACTCTTCAAATACCAACACACATGCAGTTTACGGTTGTAAACTCTTGAGTTTACGGCCGTAAACTCCCAACCATGGGGGTATTATGTGTTTTGAAGTTCCAAATGATTCCTAGAATTATTCCAACTTGGTGGTTAAATTCTTGGAAGGGTTTAAGACCTAGAAACACTCCTTTGAGGAGTTTACGGCCCTAAGGCCATTTCCCTTAGAGTTTGTGGCCGTAAACTCTTAAGGATGAGTGTTTTTTGATGTTTTCAAGTCTCATGCACAAGGGGTATAGGTTCTAGGCTTTTATTCCAAGCATATGAAGACCCTTGACACACTTTGGTGCCCCTTTAATGAGTTTACGGCCCATGAACCATGTCATGGCCATAAACTCACTTTGCAAGGTGATTCTTATGTGTTTAAGTCCCTTGATTTATTGGAAACAAGTCTAGGTGAAAGTCTAAGGACTTAGGTGCCTTAAAAGCACCATTTTGACCATGATTATGGAGCTTACGGCCTAATATATTCTTGGGTCGTGAACTCCCAAACTTGGGTGATTCTTGTTTGATTTCATGCCCCTAACACACATACATACGAGTCCTAAGTTGTATCATATCATAAGGGAAGGTGTAACATCCCGGAATCGCAAGAGTGGAGTTGAAGAGCTAAAAGAGTAAGTTTTAGAGGATGACTCGGCGAGTCCATGGATAGACTCGGCGAGTCAGGTCGCGGTCATGGTCGCGAGCCGAGTGGCCTACTCGGCGAGTCCCAAGTATGGACTCGGCGAGTAGGTGCTGTATGGAGAAAACCCTAGTTTCCGGGGTTGAGCCCTATATAAAGAACATTATACCCCTCCACAGCCTCTCTTATCCCCCCTTGTGTTCCAAAAACCCTAATCTCGTAGAGAAGAGCATTGGTGGAGCAAATTGGATCTTGGAGAGGTGTTGCTTGGAGAAATCTTGAAGGAGAAGTGGTTTGGATCAAAGGGCTTTGCTTGGATTCGTGTTTAGCTGTTATTGAGGCATCTTCTGGAGGTAATATCTTCGTCCTTAAGTTGTGCATTCCTAGTTTCATCATTTGGGGTTGTGTGGGATGCTTGGTTGTGTGACATTTTGGTGTTGGAGGATGGATCTGAGGTTGCTACCTCAGATCTGGAGTGGAGAAGTCATTGAGTGCATTAAAGACCCAACCTTTGTGCTATGAGTGAAGCTATCATGTCCCAAACCTTGGTTTTAAGGTGAAAATGGCCTAGATCTCGTTTGATTCACGTAAAGTTTGCCACTTTACGTGATGGATGGATTGTAGGAGGCTGGATCTATGTTTTGGATCAATTGCATGGCCTGAGATGTTTCTGTATGGATTCAGACCGGTGGAACTCGGCGAGTCACATGGGTGGACTCGACGAGTTGCTTGAAGATGGCCTTGAACTCGACGAGTTGGAAGAACAACTCGGCGAGTAGGTTGAAGATTGCCTTGGACTCGGCGAGTCCAGTTGGACTCGGCGAGTCATGTCGAGGAAGTCCCAATATTCCTGGTTGAGTCGACGAATCGGTGAGTCGAGGGATGACTCGGTGAGTTGGGTGCGAGTGGACTCAGAGTTGTTGCACTCGACGAGTCTTGGGGTGACTCGGCGAGTTGGGTCACTAAGTGAGGGAAGTCTGAGCATAAGGAATCGGCGAGTCATCGGGTTGACTCGGCGAGTAGGGTCTGTCAGGGGTTGACTTTGACTTGTCCAGGGTTGATCAGTTGTCTTCCAGGGGTATTTCGGTAATTATGGGTATTTATTGGGTTATTGTTGATGTTCAGTGGAGGAGTTGTGTCAGAGTTCGAAGCAGTGGGATCTTATCTTTTCAGCCGTCAGTTTCGAGGTGAGTTATCCTCACTATATCAACAGGGTCTAAGGCAGCAAGGCCGGCCCTTTATTGTATTGAGATTCAGTTACGTTTATCATGTTATTGCTGGTTGTGTCTGCATCCTGGTAGTTAGGATGGTACATGCTAGGGGACCTTGTAAAGGTCAGTCCTCGAGATGCAGAGTAATGTTATGCTAGTGAACGGGTGGGTCGGTAGCCCGGTTAGAGTAATGATATGCTATGTGATCTGTTTACTCGGTTTGTTGATTATGACTGTTATATGAATGTATGTTTTGTGCACATGGTTGTTTGGACTGGAGATGGGTTGAGGCGGGTCCTGCTTTGTGCTGTAGGCCAAGATACCCAGGGCGGACCGGTTGTTCCGAAGGCCCAGCGAGCGGTCCGGATAGGCTGTAGGCCCCATGAGGGCGGACCAGACGTGCCGAGGCTCGGAGAGTGGACCAGGTCGACTATAGGCCAATGCGGGCGGACCAGTCACACTGTAGACTCAGAGAGTGGACCAGGTGGGTTGAAGGCCTGATGCGGGCGGACCAACCCCACTGTAGACTCGAAGGAAATGACTAGACCCAGAGGATGGATCCGAAGGACTGAAGGCCCGATACGGCGGACCAGTCACGTTAGATCCGATATGCATGGTTGTTCTATGTTCTGTTATGTTATGTATGATTTATATGTTTTGGACCGGAAGGTCGTAGCCTGGAAGGGCGTATGCGTGGTTGGTATCTTGGGGGTATCTCACTAAGCTCTCGGGCTTACAGTTGTGGTTTAATGTTTTTCAGGTTCTTCAGGAGACTGTGGCAAGGCGAAGGCGCGATCGTACCGCTCCTTATGATTTCGTAACGACATGATTCTGGGAATACTTAAATGAATTGTATTGAAAACCTTTTTGTAAACATTTTAATGAAAAATCGGGTTGTTTTGAAAATTTTAAATTGGTTGTGTTTTTCGGACGTTACAAGTTGGTATCAGAGCCTTGGTTTGAGTGAATTGGAGGAACACTTGTGTGACTCCAGTCTCAAATCGAGGAGAGTTTTCAAAAAGAGAAATTAAAATGGTTTTCAAATAAGTAAAGGAGGACGCGGAGGTACGATCAGCCGGAGCCAGTAAGTAACCCCAAAATACCATACATGGCAATTGTTTTATTGAGCTTTGATAGAACAACATGCTAGAGTTAGGCTAGGGATCTTCAGGATTTATTGATAAGTTGCCTGATTTATGATGCCTGCTAGCCTAGGGTTCCTTGTGAGAGATTTCTAGTGTTCCTCTAGTTGTGAGGATAGAGCGTTGTTATGTGTGTCGCTAGGGTGTTGTGGGAGTACTTCATGCAAATATGGGTTGGTGTGGAAGGTAGTATGGGCCCGTACTACTGAAAGCACGGACTCATACGCGTATCAGGGAAACCATGACCTCTAGGGTTGGGATGTGAGCCGGTTCCCGGGATAGTGGAATATGTCTGAGATTTGGTGTTTTATTTTCAGTATGGAGATTTCAGGGCACGCTGGGAGTGGATCCGGGTCAGGATCAGGAGCCGGAGAGGGAGTTCCGGGTGGGTCTGTACAACCCGAGGTTGTCAGCCAGATGAGTACGCATGAGTTGGATGCGAGGATTCGTGAGATCTTGCATGATGAGGTTGCCGCATTGTTTCGGGTTGAGCTGCCAGAGTTGTTTGGGTCGATCAAGACCGCCATGGTGGAGTATTTTGATGAGCGCTATGCAGCTCTCACGGAGACGGCTGTCGCGGCGGCTACCGCAGCAGTAGCAGCGGCAGGGGGAGGAGCCAGTAGAGGTTTTCAGTATCGGGACTTCGACAATACGAAGCCTCCCACTTTTGATGGAGTTCAGGATCCGATCGTTGCTATGAGATGGTTATCAGATGTGGAAGGATGCTTCTTCACGTGTTCATGCCCTGCTGATCAGAGGGTGAGATGTGCTTTGAACCTGTTGAGGCTCGGAGCAAAGGATTGGTGGAGATTGACCACGGGGTCGTACTCGGATGCGCAGAGGGCTGCGATTTCATGGGATCGGTTCAGAGAGATGTTCAGCACTCGTTATGTTCCGCAGGTCGAGAGGGAGAGGTTGGCTCAGGAGTTCTTGGAGTTGAAACAGGATTCGGAGTCGGTGACGGAAATCACCAGGATGTTTACTGAGAGGGCGATGTTTTGCCCTGAGTTCGCTTCGGAGCAGGCTCAGATGTCCCGATATCTGAGTATGCTAAAGAGAGACATCAGGCAGTTTGTGTCTGCGCAGAGGTGCGAGACTTTGCTGGAGTTGCAGGAGGCCGCCAGGCGGCGTGAGTTAGAGATTGAGTTGCAAATGCGTGAGCTGAGGCAAGCTCCGGTTCAGTCGCAGCCGGCGACGAAACGATCTAAGACCGTTGATTCCAGGATGGGAGATCAGGGTGGCCACATCTGTGGAAAGTGTGGAAGGGGTCATGCCGGGGTTTGTCGGTCCGGTGGAGCATGCCGCAAGTGCGGGAAGGAGGGACACTATGCGAGGGATTGTCGGCAGTCAGTGCCGGTTCGGGATTTGAGGATATGCTATCATTGTCATCAGGTTGGACATTTGAAGGTCAACTGTCCACAGCTTGCTGCGGGATCGGTGCAGGCTCCAGCACCGGCTACGTTGAGGATCACAGGTGGAGGTCAAGGTGGAGCAGAGCCCCCAAGGGCTTAGGGCCGTGTTTTTCAGCTTGCTGCTTCGGGTATGTTCTTTCTGCTGTTTTGATTATTTATGATTGTTGTAGAGTATTGATATATGCTGGTTTCATTGGTTGGTTATGGAATTGCGTTTCGGGTTTCGTGTGGTATTCATTGTTCCTTGAGGGTTTGGCGAGTTGTGATCGAGATTTCGTTTTAGTATCTTGTGTTCCCTGGGGGATCGTTATGGTTATGGGTTTGTACTTCGAGCTATCGTTGATTATCTTTGTGAGGATTGGTGGCGGATGCGGCGTTGGTTTGAAGGACAGTTAGATTCGGTAGTCTGAGGAATTGATAGTTGAAGATTGGGTTCCTTTCGAGCAGGTTGTGCAGCATGGGAACATGATTGTATGAAAGTTGTTGGTGCTGGTGAAAAACATTTTGAGTGCATGTGTTGATTCCTGCAAGGTTGCTTGGGGAGATCGATGATGGCAACCGGTGACTATCTGTCAGTGTCTTAAGTGGGGGAGAATTGGAAATTCTCCGGATGATCGTTGGGCCTGAGAGGTTGTTTAGCTGCTTGGGAAATTCAGCGGTATTTCTATTAGTTGAGACTAGGCTCGTATGAGTGAGTAACAGGCGTGCGGGGCGGAATACAGACCTAGAGCAGTTGATTGAGGAAGGCATGGGAGCAGGCCGGGATCGAGCATGTAGGATGGAGATAGAGTTCGAAACCTCTAGAGGGTTAGAACGGGATGCACGGGAGGATTTCCTGAAGAGATAGTTCGGAATAAGGAGTGCTTGTTGAGCGGTCCGGATAGACTGAAGGCCGTAGGCGTACTAGTCAGGCCGAAGGCTCGGAGGACGGTCCAGTCAGATTGACTGAAGGTTCTGAGAGTGGTCCAGATTGGCTGAAGGCCCGGGGAGGCGGTCCAGTCATGCTGAAGACTCTGCGGGTAATGTTAGATCGGTTGGAGGTTATGGGTTGCGTATGTTGCAGTGGGAATACATTGGGAGGTCTGGCCCGGCGAGCGATCTTTAGCGGTAAAGGTAGTGCACGGGCTTGAGAGTCCTTGTGATGAGAGGCAGAGTAGCGGTAATGCATGGATGTTGAGTACGCTGTAAGGAGGTAATGTGGCGTAGGTTGAACACCAGGGTGCCTGTCATGATGAGCGAGCAGACGAGTGGTTTCCTTGGTAAGGAAAGAGGGAGGAATGAAACTCTGGAAAGGGAGAGCGAATTCACGGAAGTGAAAGCGGCAGTGTGGAGTTGCGATCACTGTGGTCCGTTGATGGTCTTTGAGTAGTGTGTTGCGGCGGCAGAAAATAAGCTTATTCGACCCGATATGTTGCTTTGGGCGCAGAGGGAATATCGCGACATGGAGTCAGGGAGAGGAGTTCGGAAGGGATACAGAGCAGGAGTCTTGGACTCTCAGTGGGATCATGATCAGGGTTCTGGGTATGTGCCAGTGGTTTATTCTGGAAGGATGTTGAGGATATCATCTGTATATCAGGTTATCCGCACCTGAGGTTGCTAGAGCTAGATCGGCATGTATGTGTGATTGCGATAGGAGAACTCGGGGGAGTTGCTCCAAAATGGAAGAATGGGTCTTTCGGTCGTCATGGTAGGGGTAGAGTGGAATTTGGATCGGGAATCCGAGGGTTCGTAGCTCTATAGCCATGCGAGTCAAGTGAAAGATGAGAATTGGAGCAATAAGGCATTATGGGTAATTCTCGGTTGTTGAGTGTGGTTATCGGAGGGTACAGTGGGTGCCGGTTTGAGTAAGTGGTGGGAACACCGTATGGAAGGAGAAAGTGAGCTTCTGGTTCTATGGTTGTACTTTGAGGGGCTGGTTCGATCAAGGTCAAGTGGCGCATAGTGGGAAGTAAATTCAAGATGAGATGCCGAAGGCTTCGAGGACGAAGCCTAATTTAAGTGGGGGAGAATTGTAACATCCCGGAATCGCAAGAGTGGAGTTGAAGGGCTAAAAGAGTAAGTTTTAGAGGATGACTCGGCGAGTCCATGGATAGACTCGGCGAGTCAGGTCGCGGTCATGGTCGCGAGCCGAGTGGCCTACTCGGCGAGTCCCAAGTATGGACTCGGCGAGTAGGTGCTGTATGGAGAAAACCCTAGTTTCCGGGGTTGAGCCCTATATAAAGAACATTATACCCCTCCACAGCCTCTCTTATCCCCCCTTGAGTTCCAGAAACCCTAATCTCGTAGAGAAGAGCATTGGTGGAGCAAATTGGAGCTTGGAGAGGTGTTGCTTCGAGAAATCTTGAAGGAGAAGTGGTTTGGATCAAAGGGCTTTGCTTGGATTCGTGTTTAGCTGTTATTGAGGCATCTTCTGGAGGTAATATCTTCGTCCTTAAGTTGTGCATTCCTAGTTTCATCATTTGGGGTTGTGTGGGATGCTTGGTTGTGTGACATTTTGGTGTTGGAGGATGGATCTGAGGTTGCTACCTCAGATCTGGAGTGGAGAAGTCATTGAGTGCATTAAAGTCCCAACCTTTGTGCTATGAGTGAAGCTATCATGTCCCAAACCTTGGTTTTAAGGTGAAAATGGCCTAGATCTCGTTTGATTCACGTAAAGTTTGCCACTTTACGTGATGGATGGATTGTAGGAGGCTGGATCTATGTTTTGGATCAATTGCATGGCCTGAGATGTTTCTGTATGGATTCAGACCGGTGGAACTCGGCGAGTCACATGGGTGGACTCGACGAGTTGCTTGAAGATGGCCTTGAACTCGACGAGTTGGAAGAACAACTCGGCGAGTAGGTTGAAGATTGCCTTGGACTCGGCGAGTCCAGTTGGACTCGGCGAGTCATGTCGAGGAAGTCCCAATATTCCTGGTTGAGTCGACGAATCGGTGAGTCGAGGGATGACTCGGTGAGTTGGGTGCGAGTGGACTCAGAGTTGTTGCACTCGACGAGTCTTGGGGTGACTCGGCGAGTTGGGTCACTAAGTGAGGGAAGTCTGAGCATAAGGACTCGGCGAGTCATCGGGTTGACTCGGCGAGTAGGGTCTGTCAGGGGTTGACTTTGACTTGTCCAGGGTTGATCAGTTGTCTTCCAGGGGTATTTCGGTAATTATGGGTATTTATTGGGTTATTGTTGATGTTCAGTGGAGGAGTTGTGTCAGAGTTCGAAGCAGCGGGATCTTATCTTTTCAGCCGTCAGTTTCGAGGTGAGTTATCCTCACTATATCAACAGGGTCTAAGGCAGCAAGGCCGGCCCTTTATTGTATTGAGATTCAGTTACGTTTATCATGTTATTGCTGGTTGTGTCTGCATCCTGGTAGTTAGGATGGTACATGCTAGGGGACCTTGTAAAGGTCAGTCCTCGAGATGCAGAGTAATGTTATGCTAGTGAACGGGTGGGTCGGTAGCCCGGTTAGAGTAATGATATGCTATGTGATCTGTTTACTCGGTTTGTTGATTATGACTGTTATATGAATGTATGTTTTGTGCACATGGTTGTTTGGACTGGAGATGGGTTGAGGCGGGTCCTGCTTTGTGCTGTAGGCCAAGATACCCAGGGCGGACCGGTTGTTCCGAAGGCCCAGCGAGCGGTCCGGATAGGCTGTAGGCCCCATGAGGGCGGACCAGACGTGCTGAGGCGCGGAGAGTGGACCAGGTCGACTGTAGGCCGATGCGGGCGGACCAGTCACACTGTAGACTCAGAGAGTGGACCAGGTGGGTTGAAGGCCTGATGCGGGCGGACCAACCCCACTGTAGACTCGAAGGACATGACTAGACCCGGAGGATGGATCCGAAGGACTGAAGGCCCGATACGGCGGACCAGTCACGTTAGACCCGATATGCATGGTTGTTCTATGTTCTGTTATGTTATGTATGATTTATATGTTTTGGACCGGAAGGTCGTAGCCTGGAAGGGCGTATGCGTGGTTGGTATCTTGGGGGTATCTCACTAAGCTCTCGGGCTTACAGTTGTGGTTTAATGTTTTTCAGGTTCTTCAGGAGACTGTGGCAAGGCGAAGGCGCGATCGTACCGCTCCTTATGATTTCGTAACGACATGATTCTGGGACTACTTAAATGAATTGTATTGAAAACCTTTTTGTAAACATTTTAATGAAAAATCGGGTTGTTTTGAAAATTTTAAATTGGTTGTGTTTTTCGGACGTTACAGAAGGTATAGGTATTGTTTCGGGAGTTTACCGCCCAAGAACACCTTGGGGAGTAAACTCCTAAATCTAGTGATTTAGCCTTCTAAATCATGTTATAAACACAGTTAAAGTTATATAACACTACTAGAGAGGGGTACTCACGATTTGGGATAAACTCGAAGCTCCGTGAGAGAGAAAATGGCTTTTCTCTAGTTGGAAATGCGAATAATGAATGAATTTGGTTCAGTTTTCTATATATAGTCCTGGGATTTTTGGCAGAGTATATTTTCATTCCCGGAATGAACTCTAATATCCTAGAGTATTGGAATAACAGTGTTGCACAAAACCCTAGTGCATCCACTCTCCTAATATCTCCTTAAGTGTAAAATCCTGAAAACTGCCAAACTTATACTTGAAGTCTGAATTTTCACTGTAACTGTTCTACTTCTATTGGCTTCAAATGGTTTGTTCAGAATGGAAATTTCGGGTTGTCACAATTTTGGGTTGCATGGCATTGTAACACTTGGATAGACTAAATGAGAGAAAGGACACTTATGGTTTATTAATATATTATAAGTTCTAATATATTAATAATATTATTTAATCAGTTTTGATCAAGAATTAATTTGGTGATAAAAAGGAGACTAATTAAATATATGGGGTTGATTGTGCAAATCATCCATTCTTTTTTAGTGGGCTAATGATCAATGGTTTATTGAATTGGGCTAAAACCCATAAGGTGATCCATGAATAGTCCATGGAGGTTATAAACCCAGGGATCATGGAATATGAAAAGCCATGTCAATTAGGGTTTACATGTGGTAACCCTACTTGTGAAAAAACTGTAAAAGGACCCCATGGCTAGCAAAATCGGACTACTATGTGTAGAACAAGAGGGCTATCTGATTTTGAGTGATAGTGTACTTCTCTCAAAGTTGTTTCAAGAGTTGTGGTGTTGTGTGAAACATTTGAGGCATCACATTTGAGGTGCTAAGCTCCCAAGGTTCTCAAGGAATCCAAGAAATATGAAAGGTATGTTCTTCTACTAGCTTTTATGTTTCAAAGTTCCCCATGTAATGCTAGTTAGGTTAAGAACCTTGGAAAATCAAATTTGCATGTATCTTAGTAAAACATAGATCCAAGGTTTCTAGGGTTACATATACACCTTAGGAGTGTTAGAAAGCTCAAAACCCTTCAACTTATGCTATGAGAATGGTAAGCAAGTTCCAAAATAATCCAGGGGATTGTCATTGGAGAACTCTGAAGAACATTCTAAAGTACTTACGAAGAACTAAGGATTTGTTCCTCGTCGATGGAGGCGTGGAAGATAGCTTAAGTGTAAAATGCTACTCTGATGCTTCCTTCACAACTGATCGAGATGATTGTAAGTCACAATCAAGATATATTTTCATTATCAATGGGATTGTGGTCTCTTGGAAAAGCTCCAAGCAAAGTGTTGTTGCACAATCCACTACAGAATCAGAACACATTGCTGCTTTTGAAGCTGCACAAGAGCTGCTTGGATGAAGAAATTCATTGGGGATCTAGTGGTGGTCCCTACCATTCATGAACCCCTAGACGTTTTTTGTGACAATGAGGGTGCTGTTGCTTTAGCAAAAGAACCTAAAGCACACAAGAAGACTAGGCCTGTTAGCCTCAGACTCAACTTCATCCGGTATAAAGTTGAGGAAGGTGAAATTAGTATTCACAAACTTCACACTGATCAAAATTTGGCGGATCCTTTCACGAAGCCTCTTCCTCAAGCAAAATTTGAAGGACATGCTAGAGGAATAGGACTTCTCTATTCTAGTGATTGGATTTGATTTATGTATTAGTATTGAATATTGGAACATTATGTAACATCATCTATTGTGATAACTATGATATATATGGCATATGATCTTTTCATTAAGTATTTTTTGTGTTCTTTATTAACACGTTTAATCCTTGAGTGAATTTATTCAATTATAAAACTCCATAGTCATTTATTATTATGAGAGCAATAATGAAATAAGACTAATATGAAATGGGATGGTTGACAAAGTGTTGTAACCAGTTTCATAGATACTTACTAGAGAATAAGTATTAGATTGACCCGTTCAAGATCACTTCATGGATCGCTATCATGAATGATACTTGTTAAAATGTAATATATATATATATATATATATATATATATATATATATATATATATATATATATATATATATATATATATATATATTCTTAACACCTGAGATGCATATATGGGACTTAAGTGTGGGGAATGTTATTCTTTGATGTAGTAGTCAAAAGCTTTTCTTTTATTAGACAGTTATAAAAGCTATTATCAGGCATGATGTAAACCATGCAAGAGGCGTATGAAGTCAATAGGGGATTTGATCCTCTTATTCGTTGAGAGTTAGACATCTAAGGCCTGATATAAAGTTGAACACTTATATGAGATTGACTGCGATATATATCTCATGTTCAACATGATGTCTGTAGCAAAGGGATAACTGATAAACTTACCTTAATCACCAATTGTAGCCTTAGGGCTTCTGGGGAATTGGGTTTTGATGGAATGGCACTATATCATATGTTGTTGGGGGCAGTGAAATGTTGCTAGATGTTCACCACTGTCTATATGAATTTGATATGAGTCTTGCACAAGTGGGAGATTGAAAGATCTAGTATGCTCAAGAGTCATATTAAAATGATAATGGTAAATAACATATTACCCTAATGGTCACACTAACAACAACTTGACACAAATGATTATTTATTAGAAATTGATTTTAATAAATATTCATAAACTCTTATAATAATTGGGAAAATATTTATTCCAAGGAAACAATTATGTTACAATACAAGTAACACATTATTTCATATGGTATGACTATAATATGTCATGTACATCTTTTTGGACCTCATAAGCCTTTTGTCTTTTAGCAAAAGACAAAGTTTATATCTTATAAACTTTGAGTTTATAAAATATAAACTCTTGACTTGTATTTTCTTCTTAGAAACATGAGATTAAGAGAAAGGACAAGAATCATGGCCTTTGCATTGGTTTAATGAAAAAGAATCACACCTAGGGAGATATGTTCATGACATAGGGGACAAAGTTGTCTAAAGTACTTAATGGTTAAGGACTCTTTGATCAACACTCTACTTTAAATAGTGGAGAGTGGATTCATTTTGGATCATCCCATTCTTGCTTAAAACCAAGAGCTCTTCTCCCTTCTCCAGTTTCTCTCTAAAGTCTTGCACTTTGAAGATAATTGTTGCTTGCATCATCTCTTTAAGTTATAATCTTGTTTTGACTTAAAGCTTAAGAGTTGTAACTATCATTACATCAACTTGAAACATTCTTGGTGTCTTAAGGGTTCAACCTCACTCCATCAATTTCTAAGCCTCCCCTAGAGGACTCAAATTACTTCAAAGGTTGTTACAATTTCTTCCTTTTATGGTTGTGTTTCAAATCTTTCTTTTACTTGCAAGATGATCCTTGGTGGGTGATAAAAGTTTTATGTTATTTATAAAGCTCAAATCTTCCGTTTGCTATTGTTTGTAGTTTTTGAAACTAAGTTTTAAATTAAACCCAACAGTGTGGTTGTAATAAATTACTTTACCGACAAAACTTGGGTCATTCATAAAGGAATCCTAAATTTTACGACAACGGATACCCACATAACGTAGGATTTTGGTCGGTTATTATTGATGTGTATTCATAGATATGATACATAGGAAGTTATGTAACATCCCCAAATTAGAATATTTGGGATGCAAGGATTTCAAGGTTCTTAAGAGCCTGAGATAAGAGACAAAAGGTGAATTATGTTAAATATGTCCTGATGATTAAATTTGGTGAGAGTTATGTTAGTCAAAGTCACATATTGTATTTATCAGTGAATGAAAATGGGATATCACAAGAAATTAATTAAAAAGAAAGGTACATAATTATTATGTACAAAAGGGACAAAATGGAAATATTTTAATTAGGAGTATAATAATGGAAATAATTGATGTAAATCACTAGTAAGTAATATAAAATTACGCAAAAACAATAAAGACATAATATTTCAAGTATAAGGGAATAAATTGGTAGTGTGTGATGAAGTGGGACAAAAAGTTAAGATGCTAAAAACATTGGCAATTCTTATACCTTTAATGTTGAACAATGTAGATATTGTACTTTACATGTCATAACATTTTTAAGTATTGGAATGATTCACGTAAATAAAAGATAGTACATAGAACCGCCAAAAGACCAAATTACACTACTATTATGAAGCAAGATGAACCAAAATAGTAAGTTTATTGTTCTTAGAAAATTTTTGAGTGAAATTTATGTTTGAATAAGTCATAAAATGTTTTATGTTTGAGAAATATGAGCCCGAAGTTGTAAATGTGCTCAAAATGGTCAAATTTGGTGCTCTCTTTATTTTAAAAAAGGTAAATTACACCAATCGTCCCTCGTGCAGGTGCCGAAAAACACATTCAGTCCCTATTTTCAAAAATTAACTTGGACGGTCCCTTATTTGTTTTAAACTTACACGCATCATCCCTATTGACATAAAAAGACTAATTTTCCCTTCGTTGTTTTTTTTTTTAAATTTCTTTATCAGTTTATAATAATAATAATAATAATAATAATAATAATAATAATAAAAGGGTAAAAAAATATCTCCCCTTCCGTTCAGTCCCTATTTCTGCAACAAATCATCACCACCACCTATCACCGCTGACTCCCCCGATACCACCACATATCAACGTCACCACCTCCGACACCACAACCTATCACCACAAACACCTTCCCTTCCCTTTCCCTAATTTTATTATACATTCGTCTCCCTCTTCTCACCCGTTCCCATTAACTATTCAAAACCCCAAATCATTGTACCAAAATCAGACCCCAAACCACCATCCTTATCGTCGTTCCCTCCTTCTACGTTAAGAACACCAACGACCATCGAAACTACCAATTTCAATCTATCTGCTTCGTGGTGAAACACAATAATCAAATCGATCCATCTACTGCTCTAATCGAAAGTTATTTCTCTGAACCATAACCATCTCCAACGAAACAATAATTCAATCTTCGAAACCTTGAACTACTGACAAGATTTAATCAACACAAATGAGACCCATAAACAATCACAATCACGAGTTCACAACATCTCACTGCATTCAAAGTCCTAACCAATATTCATCTTCAAAATTGAAACAAGCAACCGATTGAAATCAAGTCCAAGACAAATCCATCGAAATAAAATCAAACCAAACTTGAAATGAACCTCAAAATCAAAATGAAAACCTACATTAGTTTTAATTTCTAGATTTGATGATGATGAAGAAGGAGGAAACTTAAAATTAAAATTGAAATCAAGTATTTTTGTCACACCCCAAAACCGAGAACGGAGGAATACATTCTGGGGTGGAGGACGTCATGTACAATATCATAACAATTGCATAATAGTAAAAACAAGCGACAACAACCATTGCACTAATATAGTGATTTTAATTACAAACGTATTTTGTACAGTTGATAGACACCAAAAGTATAACAAAAATAAAAGATGAGTCTTGTATATGCTCCATCTTCCCAAAAGTTGCACCAGTACCTGTCTATCTTTGACCTGAGGATACAAGTTACTTTGAAAACGAGTATCAGTATAAAGCTGGTGAGTTCATAAGATTTTAGTGTCATTTCTTGTATAAGAGTGTTTACAATCATGTAGTATAAAAGCTGGAATAAATGTTGAGAGTAGTAGAAATCCATAGAAAATCCTATATTTTCCAAAATGGTATATTTGTAAGTTAAATCCTTTGAGTGCGTAAAAGTATTTTCGTTGAAACTTTCAGTGTTAAAGATAAAGTAATAAATTTCATACAAGGAACGTAGATGAGTAAAAGTATTTTTGATTGACTATAGTAGTGTTTCAACTTCAATATATGTTTATTTACATCGGGAATTAGCTTAGACTTTAATTCTTAGTGTGTTAATTTGGATATGGATATGATTTCTCATGTAACCAAACTGAGTGATTATAGAGGGTCCGATGACCTTCCCGGTCATCCGTAGTGTAGGGATGTAGTGCCATTCCTCGGCCTAGTCGTCTCGGACGGTAAATAACAGTCGGGATATAATAGCGTCTGTCCTGTATAGATCTATACATGTAGTGTTGCTTTCCTTTCGGGAAACCCTGGTTACATGGTATTTACGTAGTAGAGTGTCGTATGGAGGGATAGTGTGTTATTTTCTGGATTAGTGTATTCACTTGTATTATAGTATGGTAACTTTTAGTATTGTATAGAGAGTGATTTCTTAAATGCGTCTTAACTCGTGATAATAGTAATTATAGCGGGTATCATAGCGATAGAGGTAACGAGCAGTAGTAACAACTATACCTGTTATTGTTAAAAAGAGTGTGGAATCATATACCTTGGGTTTACAATGGTATTGTATAAGATGAAGATTTCATATTTAGCATAAATATATATGATATATAATTAAGAAATCAACGACAGTCGGACGGATAACAATATACCCTAAGACCACAATCAAACAAGAACAGGAAGTAGGGTGAGCTATCGATCCTAAGTCCTTCAAGTCTTATTTATATAAATATATTGATGTCAATATAGTATAAAAGAAAAGTAGTTTGAGTACAAAATTGAAAGTAGTTTAACAACAATTTAGTTTAGAAAATGCGTTTGATGAATAATTCATACATTTTTATTGACAATAGTTGTAAGTATAAAAAAATCCTTTTTAACTGCAAGATATAAATCACATATGATTTGAAACTAGAGCTTGTTGCATTTACTTGTATCCCCCCCTAGAACATGTGAAAACATTTGAAAAGGTTAATTAAGGGGTATGAACTCACATGAAGCGAGTGAATCGGATCGGAGTCTCGGTTGTGTGTTTGGTGTCAAGTGAGGACTTAAACACACTTTATAAACCTAGTGACATATGAAGACACATGGTTTCATATAATTAGTGGATGAAACACTAGTTTAACACATATAGACATCCTAATGTGAAGGAAAACACTTTGGTTAAGTGTTAGGAGGCTATTGGGTTGAAATGAAAGAGTATAAGACCTCACCACGGAGTTTACTCTTCTAAAACTCACCTTGAGTGAGTTTACGACTGAGGGACCATTTCCTCCATTAGTTTATGGTCGTAAACTCATGGAAGAAGTGGGTTTGAGTGCTTAATGGGTTCATACGCTACTAGGGGTAGTTCTAGGGCTTAATCCAAGGCTTAAGGGGTGTTTAGGGTTAAAGGAGGGTACTCCCTTGGAGTTTACGGTCCTAGGACCACTCCTTGGGAGTTTATGGGCGTAACCCCATGGTTTACGGTAGTAAACTCTTGGACAACCCTTAAACTACGTTTTTGAGGTCTTTTGCTCATTCTTAACAATTCCTAAGTGAAGGTATAAGGCCAAAATGGGGTTTAAGGCTTGATTTGCATGGACTGAGGGAGTTTACGGCCGAAGAATGTTCTTGGTCCGTAAACCCTCATTCAAGCCCCTAAAATTGATGTTTAATGTCTAAAATACTTCAAGGCTAAGTTCTAAGCTAATTTCTAAGCCTAAGGAGGAGATTTGGGGCATATTTGACTCACTTTTAGGGGTTTACGGCCTAAGAGTGTTCTTAGGCCATAAAATCCTTATCCTTGGCCTTCTTGAATGATTTTCAAGCCATATCAACATGCAATGATTTTTTTAGAACAAGCTAGGATGAGAGAACTTACGATTTGGAGTGAAAACTTGTATTTTTTGGAGAAAATCGGCCTTGAGGAGAGAGTACACAGAGAGAGTGTCTAGGGTGGTAAAACTTCCAAAAGAATGTCCTCTCACCTTTATATAGGGCTTGAGTGTTGTACTCGGTATACTACTACCCGGTACTTATGTTAAACGAGGTTTAAAGTTTTACCCGATTAAACGGTCGTAACCCGACTTACGTTGTAAACTAGTTTTTTCCCAAACAAAATTAAAGATATTACACGTGTTTTATTTATTTCAATAAATATGAATATAAAATAAAACATTCATTTATTTGTTTAACCCCAAAAATTTATTGAAATAATAATAATAATAATAATAATAATTTTATTAGCGGAAAGTGGGTTACAACGTGGAATAAATTTCGGGTTGTCACATTATCCCCCGTTAGAGGAAATTTCGTCCCGAAATTTAGAATTTAGGTAGCTGAATTATACAATACAACTAAGCAAAGAGATGAGGATACTTGAGTTTCATTTGATCCTCACGCTCCCAAGTGAACTCCGGTCCTCGTTTGGCGTTCCAGCTAACCTTCACAATTGGGATGCGGCTTTGTTTCGTTCATTTAACCTCTCGTTCCATAATCTCAGCAGGCTCTTCCACGAAGTTGAGGCCCTCATTGACCTCGATCTCGTCGAGTGGGATTACGAGAGTCTCGTCGGACATGCACTTCTTCAGGTTTGAGACATGGAAGGTAGGATGTATCTTACTAAGCTCGTGGGGTAGGTTGAGTTTGTAAGCTACAGTTGCGATTCTTGTGAGAATCTCGAAAGGCATCCAGATTCGGTCCATGAGATGATAGGCTCCATCACCATTGACCTCCAACTTCTTATCCATTTAACGTAAGGATTCTCCTGCCACATTCTCAGGCTTTAAAGCTTCGATTTGAGCCTCCTTAATCTGTGCGGGTAGATGCGAATGGATAGTCATTGTTAATGACTTGACCCTTCGACCAGATCTTTTCTACTTCGGGTGTCTGCTACTACATTGGCTTTTCCCGGGTGATAACGAATCTCGCAATCGTAATCATTGAGTAGTTCGACCCACCGTTGTTGTCTCATATTGAGTTCTTTCTGGTTCAGTAAGTGTTGGAGGCTTTTGTGATCAGTGTATATTGTGTTGTTCGTACCATACAAGTAATGTCTTTAGATTTTTAGAGCGAATACGACTGCTCCTAACTCTAGGTCGTGCGTAGTGTAGTTAAGCTCGTGTGCCTTCATCTGTCTCGAGGCATAGGCGATGACCTTACCTCGTTGCATCAGGACACAACCGAGCCCTTGGTTTGATGCGTCGCAGTACACCATGAAATCATCTGTCCCTTCGGGAAGGGATAATACCGGTGCGGTGCATAGGGCTCGCTTCAGGGTTTGGAATGCTTTCTCCTGTTTCTCTCCCCAGTCAAATGCCACGCCTTTCTGAGTCAATGTTGTGAGGGGTTTCGCAATCCGAGAGAAGTTCTGAATAAATCTGCAGTAGTAGCCAGTGAGGCCTAGAAATTGATGAATTTCTGTAGGCGTCTTCGGTGCTGACCAGTTCTCGATAGCTCTAACCTTAGATGGGTCCGCGTGGATTCCTTCCTCACTAACCACATGTCCTAAGAATTCAACTTTTCGGATCCAAAATTCGCATTTAGAGAACTTTGCGTATAACTTGTCCGATCGTAGGGTTTCTTGGTCTCGTTGTAGATGATTTCTATGTTCTTCCTCACTCCAAGAGTAGACAAGTATGTCATCAATAAAGACGATGATGAACTGATCTAAGTAAGGATGACACACCCTATTCATCAAGTCCTTAAATACTGTAGGTGCGTTAGTCAGTCCAAAGGGCATCACTACGAATTCGTAGTGTTCGTAACGAGTTCAGAAGGCTGTTTTCGGAACATCTTCCTCAAGCACTCGTAACTGGTGATACCCAGACCTAAGATCAACCTTGGAAAAGTTACTCGCCCCTTGCAGTTGGTCAAATAGGTCGTCTATACAGGTAAGAGGGTAGTGATTCTTGACCGTTACAGCTACGGTTACAGCCGTTTGGAATATCACAAGATCAATCTGTGGAGGAGGGGGTGGTGGAGGTGGAGTTTGAGCAGTAGGTCTGCCTCTATTCGGGCGCTTGCAGGGAGGCATCCTTTACTGAAAGTTCATAGCGATAATGACAGTAGTGAGTATCAATTGCATATATGATGAGAGCATTACATGGACTAAACCATAGTACAACTATTAGATAGAGTCATAGTAACAGAGTAGATAGCTGTCAATATTACTGATATTAATGATGTAATACAAATTCGAGAAAAGTGACCTAACAATAGGTCTTACATCAAATCATAAGGAAAACGTTGGCAGCCTAGAGACCTAATTAGAGTACTTTCAAATTTAGGAATGTTTACAAGCAAGTGCTCTACCGAGCATAGAAAGAGAAAGGCTATTACTTAAACGAAAGGGAAAGATAAGTAGATATCTTTAACTAACAATGGGTACTCGTTGGGCGAACCCTAAGATCAGCCAGTTGGCGAACAAATTCCTGGAGGTGTCTCTCTTGAACCCTCTGACGTGCTCGGAGTTCCCTAACTTCCGCTTGGTAAGCAGCTAGTTGTTGTTGCAGAACCTCATTGGTTCTCCTAGTCCTATCCAGGGCTTCTTCCAGTTGGCGGATGCGGGCAGTGTTAATGCTGGAGTTGGCTTCATTTTCCATGACCCTACCGATGGCTGCTTGACCTTGTTCGGTGTTCCTGGCGATCCTACGGACCATGATGACCAAGACTCGGTCTGCTTATCCTCCTTCGCTTATGTTGTAGAATCTTCGGTTTCCGTCGAAAGGTACAGGCTGACCCTGCTCATCGCTCCATAGGTTCAGGGTTATTGCCCACATGGGAGTGGGGCCTCGAAATACCGGATGGGGGTTAGGATTTGGAGTTGCTGGGGGCAGGTTGTTGACTTCTGGCTCGGAGTCGGATCCATCCGAAAATCCTTCAGCACGGTGATCATCCAAAGGAATCGGGTGATCATCTTCTGGCTCCTCATCTAGCCATCCTCCATTGCCTTGGTTCGGATAATACGGATCGTCGGGATGGTGGAAGCCAGCCATGTTATCTACACGAGAATGGGGAAAGAAAGGTTAATAGATGTACTAATCTAGAATACTTTTTAGATGATCGTTACTAGTCGACCCAATACTTGCATAGTGCATACCAATTACATGTAACCGAAGCAAGATATTCCTTCGAATAAGCGACCCTAACTCCAGATCCCCAATCAAATAAGAATAGGAAATGAAGCAAAGGTCACAGATTCTGAGTCTATAGCGCCCTAGTCACATGTAACCGTGATGTATTCACTTAGAAACTATTGTCCTACTAGTAAAGACCCTTTTTGTTAACACATATGCAGTTAGTAGAGTACATAATACTCCTATAGTATTCTTGTTCTAACGTTCTTGTGGTAGTGTTGGTAAGTTTTTAGACTTGTTGCAACCCCACAATCACTCTTAGGCACATGCTAGTCACTCCTAGAGAGATGTAGTTGATCAGGCTACATCCACCCAGGTGTGACCATATGTCTCTAAGCTTATTTATGTTGTTCAACAATCTTTAATACTCCTGTTCTGTTCTTGGATGATACTGACCCTTTGTATTGGTGAACATATATATATATATATATATATATATATATATATATATATATATATATATACTTAACTAAATATTTTAGTATTTAAAAGTATATATTCTTGGTTAGAGTGTTTTAGTCCCGAAGTGTTTATAGTTCGTACATCTTTTAAGGGTTGATATACTTGATTTACTATAAACAATGCTCTGATACCAATCTGTCACACCCCAAAACTGAGAACGGCGGAATACGTTCTGGGTTGGAGGACGTCATGTATAGTATCATAACAATTGCATAATAGTAAAAACAAGCGACAATAACCATTGCATTAATATAGTGATTTTAATTACAAACGTATTCTGTAAAGTTGATAGACACCAAAAGTATAACAAAAATAAAAGATGAGTCTTGTATATGCTCCATCTTCCCAAAAGCTACACTAGTACCTGTCTATCTTTGACTTGAGGATACAAGTTATTTTGAAAAAGAGTATCAGCATAAAGCTGGTGAGTTCATAAGATTTTAGTGTCATTTCTTGTATAAGAGTATTTACAATCATGTAGTATAAAAGTTGGAATAAATGTTGAGAGTAGTAGAAATCCCTAGAAAATCCTATATTTTCCAAAATGGTATATTTGTAAGTTAAATCCTTTGAGTGCGTAAAAGTATTTTCGTTGAAACTTTCAGTGTTAAAGATAAAGTAATAAATTTCATACAAGGAACGTAGATGAGTAAAAGTATTTTTGATTGACTATAGTAGTGTTTCAACTTCAATATATGTTTATTTACTTCGGGAATTAGCTTAGACTTTAATTCTTAGTGTGTTAATTTGGATATGGATATGATTTCTCATGTAACCAAACTGAGTGATTATAGAGGGTCCGATGACCTTCCCGATCATCCGTAGTGTAGGGATGTAGTGCCATCCCTCGACCTAGTCGGCTCGGACGGTAAATAACAGTCGGGATATAATAGCGTCTGTCCTGTATAGATCTATACATGTAGTGTTGCTTTCCTTTCGGGAAACCCTAGTTACATGGTATTTACGTAGTAGAGTGTCGTATGGAGGGATAGTGTGTTATTTTCTGGATTAGTGTATTCACTTGTATTATAGTATGGTAACTTTTAGTATTGTATAGAGAGTGATTTCTTAAATGCGTCTTAACTCGTGATAATAGTAATTATAGCGGGTATCATAGCGATAGAGGTAACGAGCAGTAGTAACAACTATACCTGTTATTGTTAAAAAGAGTGTGGAATTGTATACCTTGGGTTTACAAAGTGTGACAACCCGATATTTCGAGGCAATATGATGGAACGCAAGTCAAATTTAGGTCAAAATTTAACTTTCCAAAAATCTTATTTGGGTTAAATAAAGTAGTAGGAATCGTGTCAAGGTTTTCATACATATAAAGAGCCCTAAAATCAGAGTTATAACGAAGAAGTTATGACCAACCGAAGATTCTCGGCAAAACCGGCAATACTGATGAACGTAAAACGCGAAGTTTCAATACAATAGTTTTTGGCCTTAGGTATCTAAATGAAAGTTTTAGATATCATCAAACTGTTAACGTACATAAAAATAACGTCCAAATCTGACTTCGTATGAGGAAGTTGTGATTTTTCTAAGTTACAGATATATAGTAGTAGACAGCTAAAAACTCGAAATAGAGATCGAGAGACTTTTGGCCGACACAATCTAAATGAAAATCGAAGGGCTCAACAATACTAGTGCAACGGTAAAAAGTCTGACGAAAACGGACGTCGGATGAAGAAGTTATGGAACTTTAACGGACTTTTCCTGTCCTGGCCTATTAAAAATATAATATTAAAAATAAAGTCAAAACTAGCCGACGGAGTCTAAACGAAAGTTGTAGATCGTAGTCTCACCTTCGCGTGGATATAAAGAACGTCGAAAATGGAGTTCGTATGAGAAAGATATGAAATTTTGAAGTTTGTTAATTAATTTAAATATAAATTAAATTAAAGCTCGGTATTATCCGAAGAAGGAGTCACCGGTCCGATCCCTCGTACGCCCAGCGTACTCGGATGCTAGGCTCTGGTTCGTCCACTTCGCTCCAATGTTTCGACCGAGGATGCGCTCATGCATGACGCATGAGTACGCAGCGCGTACTCTAGTACGCCCCGCGTAACGCAACCTCTCAGACCCCTATAAAAAGGATGCGAGGGTACCGGCCAAAATTGCTAATTTCCTTCCTTTCTCACGCCGAAGCTCTGCGTTTCAACCCTCGGAATCATCCCAAAGGCCCGGTTTTCATATCCAAGGTGGGAAGAAAGTTTTACACTCCCGAGATTTCCCGAGGATCTCAAGAGATCCGCTTTCTCGAGTAGAAGTTCTGCTCAGTTTTCGTCACGCTTTCTTCAATCAATCAAGTGAGTTCATACCCCTATAAACTACACTTTTAAATGTTTTATAAATACTTTTATATGCTTTTAAGGGGGGGGGATACAAGTTAAATACTCGATTATTGTCGTGTGTTATATAATAAAGTTCATTATACGCTTTTTATCAACGAAATCATATGTGATTTATAAACTTTATAGGAAACTTTTGTATACGAAATGTATCACGATAACATCATAGCTTTTGAAATGAAAAGTATTGTTATATATATATATATATATATATATATATATATATATATATATATATATATATATATCAAACACTCTACTTATACTGTATGTATATGTGTCCATCTTTGGTACTACAAACATACGATTATTTAGGCACGAAAAACATCAATATTTTGGGATACTTGTTGTTAATAAATCAATCATATGGGATTTATAACTAGTATACAAATGGATTTACTACAAGTTTAACAAGTTTTACTAAACATATTACTTCAAACGATTTTCTTAAACGTTTTTACATGATTAAAGCTCGTTATCAAACTGTCTTACATACTGTAAGCTTCCTTTCAAACTCGGTTACAAAGGTGTTTTCAAACAGTGGTTTTCCATGTACTTAAACTGTCTTATCAAACAAAATACTTTCAATCATTTTATAAACTGACATCAAGTCACAAATTCTTTATTAGACTTTTCAACGGATTTACAAAACTTCTTTATGCTTTTATATTATAAATTGCATGCCTCTATATGTATAGTTATATAAGAAATGTTTAAAAGACTTAGGAAGGCTATCCACCCTATTTCCTTTTCCTCGATTTGGATGTGGTCTGGTGGGATATCGGGTACTCCTTCGAAGGTCGTTTAAATATTAGTTATATATTATGTATACATATATGGTCATAAATGTTCCATCAGTTAATTTAGTTCCGATACTCTTGGGTAGCAAGAGTGTATAAACCTACTTGGACACTCATCAATTACATTCTAGTAAACTATTATAGGAATAGTTTAGAGTAAACAAAACATTTTCCCCACTACAAGAAATTACACCAGAGTCAGTTCATTCATGAGTCTAAACTACATGCTATATGAAAGAATACTCTTACATGAATACTTATACATGAATACTTTTACATAGACATTATATGGCAAATTACTATTACATGTTAGATGTCTAGATACTGTGATATAGTTCACCTTTCTATCTTTACCTTGTGATACAATCACATCATCGACGAGATAGATTGGACTTTATATCCTAGTACCAAGGGTTACTTTGAGGGACTAACCATTCCGAGAACCACTGTTAGCTACAGAGGTAAATGAACAATCTACGGATGTTTTAGGTTGATACCGTCGCAGGTATACATAAGGGACTAACTATTCCTAAACCCAGCTGTTAGCAACAGAGGTAAATGAACAATCTACGGATGTTTTAGGTTGATACCATTTCAGGTATACTTAAGGGACTAACTAATAATAGTTAAACAGGGAAAAACCGTCACATTTTCAAGTGATGCGTACTCTCAAAACATTCGAGTCTTGGTAGGAGACTACTTTTATACTAGTAGGAAATAAGGGATTTTCTAGAGTTTTTCATACTTATACTACATGTTTCATAAATCATTCACCAGTCTTTCATAACAACTAATCAAAGCAATGACATTAAATACTTATGAACTCACCAGCTTAAATGCTGACCTACACTTTCAAAATAACTTGTATTCTCAGGTTACAAATAGAGAGGTGCCGATGCAAGGTTTAGAGAAGACGGAGCAGTCAAGACTCGTCTTTTATTTTTGATTTGTTATCTTGTTGTCTTGTACTATGAAAGAAAACAATTGTAATTAAAATTTTACTATTAATGCAATGGATGATGTTGTTACTTGTTTACTACTTTGCAATTGTTATGATGTATACATGACGTCCTCCACCCCAGAACGTTTCCGCCGTTCTCGGTTTTGGGGTGTGACACAAAGGTATTGTATAAGATGAAGATTTTCATATTTAACATAAATATATATGATATATAATTAAGAAATCAATGACAGTCGGACGGATAACAATATACCCTAAGACCACAATCAAACAAGAACAGGAAGTAGGGTGAGCTATCAATCCTAAGTCCTTCAAGTCTTATTTATATAAATATATTGATGTCAATATAGTATAAAAGAAAAGTAGTTTGAGTACAAAATTGAAAGTAGTTTAACAACAATTTAGTTTAGAAAATGCGTTTGATGAATAATTCATACATTTTTATTGACAATAGTTGTAAGTATAGAAAAATCCTTTTTATTTGCAAGATATAAATCACATATGATTTGAAACTAGAGCTTTTTGCATTTACTTGTATCCCTCCTAAAACATGTGAAAACATTTGAAAAGGTTAAAAGGGGTATGAGCTCACCTGAAGTGAGTGGATCAGATAGGAGTCTCGGTTGTGTGTTTGGTGTCAAGTAAGGACTTGAACAAACTTTATAAACCTAGTGACATATGAAGACACATGTTTTCATATAATTAGTGGATGAAACACTAATTCAACACATATAGACATCCTAATGTGAAGGAAAACGCTTTGGTTAAGTGTTAGGAGGCTATTGGGTTGAAATGAAAGAGTATAAGACCTCACCATGGAGTTTACTCTTATAATACTCACCTTGGGTGAGTTTACGGCTGAGGTACCATTTCCTCCATGAGTTTACGGTCGTAAACTCATGGAAGAAGTGGGTTTGAGTGATTAATGGGTTCATACACTACTAGGGGTAGTTCTAGGGCTCAATCCAAGGCTTAAGGGGTGATTAGGGTTAAAGGAGGGTACTCCCTTGGAGTTTACGGTCCTAGGACCACTCCTTGGGAGTTTATAGCCGTAAACCCCATGGTTTACGGTAGTAAACTCTTGGACAACCCTTAAACTACGTTTTTGAGGTCTTTTGCTCATTCCTAACAATTCCTAAGTGAAGATATAAGGCCAAAATGGGGTTTAAGGCTTGATTTGCATGGATTGAGGGAGTTTACGGCCTAAGAGTATTCTTGGGCCGTAAACCCTCATTCAAGCCCCTAAACTTGGTGTTCAATGTCTAAAATACTTCAAGGCTAAGTTCTAAGCTAATTTCTAAGCCTAAGGAGGAGATTTGGGGCATATTTAGCTCACTTTTAGGGGTTTACGGACTAAGAGTGTTCTTAGGCTGTAAACTCCTTATCCTTTGCCTTCTTTTATGATTTTCAAGCCATATCAACATGCAATTATTTTTTTTAGAACAAACTAGGATGAGAGAGCTTTCTCTTTGGAGCGAAAACTTGCGGTTTTTGGAGAAAATCGGCCTTGAGGAGAGAGAGTAGAGACAGTGTCTAGGGTGGTAAAAGGTCCAAAAGAATGTCCACTCACCCTTATATAGGGCTTGAGTGTTGTACCCAATATACTACTACCCGGTACGTATGTTAAATGAGGTTTAAAGTTTTACCCAATTAAACGGTCGTAAGCCGGCTTACGTTATTTATTTCAATAAATATGAATATAAAATAAAACATTATTTTATTTGTTTAACCCCAAAATTTTATTGAAATAATAATAATAATAAAAATTATTTTATTAGCGGAAAGTGGGTTACAACGATGGAATAAATTTCGGGTTGTCACAATTTCTCTGTCTTATCATGCTATATCTCCATCTCACCCATTTTCTATGGTTTCATTTTTTTCTTTCATCGAGTCCATCTCTCTCAACCTGTTTCTCTCTCAGTATCATGCTATATCTCCATCATACTTGACCTCTATCTCAATATCGTCACATGTGTGTGTGTGTGTGTGTTTTAGGTTACTCTTTTATCTCCAATCAGTAAGAATAGCATGAGGGTTTAGAAGTGAAGGGATGGGTGGGTTAGAAAAGATGAGAGCATGTATCGAAGAAGATTGGGGAGAGAGAGTGAGAGATCAATCAGAGGAGGTAGTGGTATTTTCCACTGTAACTTAGAGAGGTAGAGCTTACATAGAGTTATTTTTTTATTTTCTTTGTTAATTTATAAATAAAAATAAATAATATTAGAATAATTAAAAAATAAATATCCAAGGGCATTATTGTCATTTCAAATGAGGCACGGACTACATTCGCAAGAAAAAAAACATATCAAGGACGAAGTGTGCAAGTTTTAAACAAACGAGGGACGGTCCGAGTTAATTTTAAAAAATAGAGACTGAACATGCTTTTTGGCATGTGCACGAGGGACGATTGATGTAATTTACCCTTTTAAAAACTAGGAAAAAATTAGGAAAATAATAAATTGGTACTATAGAAAGAAAACAAGTGATGTAGGGTTTTCTTAACCTACCTTCATGTCTAGAAAGTGGGTTGGAAGACTGAAGTTCTAAATATATAAGACCTATATGATTATATCCAAGAACCTAGAAAAATAGGAAAAAACATAAAAAAAAATGCTATGAATCACATCCTATGAGTTATATTATGGTATAAACTTGGTTAATACATGTATAATATCTACTAGGAATTGAATTATGTAAAGATATTAGTATTTGTACACAAATATAAAGAAATAGAAAATTTGGTTGATATAACTAGTAAAAATGTAATGCCCGTGTTTCTAGACTAGGCATTAACGATGATATAATAGTCTAGGTCAATTTTTGTAATTTGTTTTGAAATAATAAAATGTATTATTTGAGTGTTATGTGTTTTATACTTAATTATTATAATTTAATGAATTAATGATAAAAATATGCATCAGAAATAATGTTAGATAAACCCGACATCTATGAAGAAAGTTGTAGTGGTTGAAACAAGGATCTCGGAGATATAAAGAATACCGAAACCCGAGTTATAACGAAGAAGTTATGACATGTCGAAGTTTCGCGACTGAACCGGAACGACGTTGTATGACATAAAAAGTGAGTTCGTGATAATGTGCTTTTTAGCCTTAGTAATCTAAATGAAAGTCATAGTACATGTTAAACCGAGAGTGTGCATAAAAAGAATGTCCAAATCTAACTTCGTATGAGGAAGTTATGATTTTCTAAGATTCGGCATAACAGTATGCAACCTGAAACTCGAATTTTAGATCGAGTGATTTTTAGCCGAAACAACCTAAATGAGAATCGAAGATCTTGTTGATTATAGTTTAACGGTAAAAAGAAAGATGAAAACGAACGTCCATTGAAGAAGTTATGAATTATTAACGGACTTTTCCTGTACCGACTTGTTAAAACTATAACTAAAAACATAAAAATAAAAATTAGCCGACGGAGTCTAAACGAAAGTTGTAGAGCATAGTCTCACCTATGCGTGGATATAAAGAACATCAAAAATGGAGCTCGTATACGAAAGTTACAAAATTTTGAAGTTTGATAATCAGAGTACGCCCATCGTACTCATGTACTCGGTCTGAAGTTGGCCACGTCGCCAACTCATTCGCATGATAGACGCGTGTTCCTAGCCTTGACGTGTCCGAGATGATCCCTTTCGTACGCCCAGTGTACTCGATGTACGCCCATCATAATGGTTGTTGAAGAAGTACGCCCCGCGTACCAGGTTATTATGCCTAACGCAATTTGAGGCATCAGCCACTATAAATACAATGCAAGGCCATCCGAAATTTGTTTACAATTTTCACTTCTTTCACCTTATACTTTCTTTTTTCCTACACTAAATACCCTCAAGCCTAGAGTATCATCATAGCATCGTAAGCAAGCCCCGGAGAGCTCAAAGATCCCAAGAAAAAGAGTTTTCGAGTCAAAACTCTGTCCACGTGAAGCCCGGTTTTTGGGAAAAATACCAGTTTTATCGTAAACGATCGTTTTAAGAAATGGAGTGTTGCCCGATTATCGTTAAATCAAGTGAGTGTATAGTCACTTTCATCTTACACATATATATGAAGTATTTTCTATAAAATATGTGCTATGTGTAATTATATTGTTTGTTTATTTGGGATGTGTGTTGAACATATATTTTAAACAAGTTTAAAACTGTATATGTATTTTTATCTACAGAAACGTTGGGTAAAACTGATGGGTTTTGGTCATAAGAACATCCTATGTGCTCATACAAACCCTAATGCTTGGATCTAGGTTTCTCTATTGTACATGCAAGTTATCCAATACTATAAACCCTAATTTTAACATATGGAAATCGATATTAACATATAATTAGGTTTAAGATATTACCTTGATTGTTATGTAGCAATAACAATCCCAATTCCTCCTTGTATTGACTTTAGAAAGCTTAGAGTCACAAATGTCACTCCTCTAATGGTTCACAAACACCAAGAGCAAGACGATGAATATGATGGAGGAAGGAGGCTGCCCCAAAACATGTGAAACCCTAGAAGCATGCTTAGCCACCTTTTTGGGTCATAAGGGATGTATATATAGTTAGGCTATTAGGGTTATCTAACAAGGAAACCTAATTTGGATGCTTAAGCCCTAAACAACCCATGGTCCCCTTTTCCTTAAGGCCTTGGACGATTTCTCATGGGTTTCCCCATAGAATTCGTCCACCCCTTAATATAAGGCAATCCATAGCCCAAATTGCAATTATCTTATAATTACAATTCCAGTCCCTTAAGTTTAATTAATCTCTTTTAGTCACAAAATAATTACCAATTAATTCTTGACTAATATTAATTAAACAATATGATTTCTTTTTTAATATATTATTCTCATAATATATTAATAAATCATATATAATCCTTTCTCTCCATAATTCATCCTATCAAGTTGCTTTGATGAAGGCAACCCAAAAGGACCATGGACCATCGGGTCAAGTACATACCAAAATAGTTATGGACTTAGACACTAATCCAACAGTCTCCCACTTGGATAAGTCTAATAACTATTATGCGTATGACTTCAGATCCTGATATGCAATCGTAGCTTTCCAAAGCCGCTGTCAACTCTGATCCTATCAGAAACGCGTGTCCTTTAGATAAGGGTTCATATATTCCTCCATTCTAGATATTGTATGAGACATGATTTCTAATCATTCTCTTTGTACTATTTCTCGATTCCCAATTTATGACGACTGACTAATTGAACAAATCAAATTAGCCCTAGCCCGGCCGAGCATTTACGTTTGTCATCACTAAATCATCGAGGGGCCCAAAGATATCACTTTTATCCTACTTTGGATAAAAGGAACAGATAAACTTTGATACAATGCTTGCTTGTACTCACTCACTAAATCACACACAATAATATGTTTTATGACATCAAGTAACCGGTGCGTTTACATATTATCAATGTGCAACCGATTTTCAAGATACAACTCACACATCTCGGTTTCAAGAATATAAGATGTTATCGTCTCACTAATCACTCGTGATACAATTCATGGAGTGATCTCAGTGAGCGTGGGTTTAATCCAATGCTCAAATCTTATTCATAAGCACTCATGAACATTGCAGAAAACTTTTGCTTATGTCTAATACCCTTTTAGACAATCCACACACCAATTCACGACAGTCTTCATATGAACGACTGGGGCCCAAAGATATCACTTTTATCCTACTTTGGATAAAAGGAACGGATAAACTTTGATACAATGCTTGCTTGTACTCACTCACTAAATCACACACAACAATATGTTTTATGACACCAAGTTACTGGTGCGTTTACATATTATCAATGTGCAACCGATTTGCAAGATACAACTCACACATCTCGGTTTCAAGAATATAAGATGTTATCATTTCACTAATCACTCGTGATACAATTCATGGAGTGATCTAAGTGAGCGTGGGTTTAATCCAATGCTCAAATCTTATTCATAAGCACTCATGAACATTGCAGAAAACTTTTGCTTATGTCTAATACCCTTTTAGACAATCCACACACCAATTCATGACAGTCTTCATTTCATATCTACTTCCAACATATGAACGACTGTGGCTCATTCGAATTATTTGACTGAATAAAACCAATTAAATTATTCAGGAAGTCAAAACACGCAAAGTGAAACACAAGAATAATACTCATCCCACATGGCCTCAAACCTTTGAGCATAAATAAAACACCTTTTATTTATCACCATATTGATTACTCATTATTTGTCGTTTCGGGTAATCGACTTCTTACTTGAATTATTACACTTGTCCCATGCTCCTAGCATGCACACAATATTTACCTATCGTTCTTTCTTTGTGAAATAGATCAAATTGAACACATTTCCAATCATTCTCATTTCACAACTCCAAATCCTTTTCCATAAGTGAAAGAATATCAAATTCTTTCTACTTATAGAATATGCTAGATTCTAACATTTTATGCAATGATCCTTTCGTAATGTCACTGCACCAAAGTCACAAAGACTATTGCCAATGATATTACAAGGTCCTCTATCGGAGATTGTTACAAGACAATTCCTTAGATATGATGTCTCTCACTCAAATTACATTCCTTTGAACATCCTTTTGCATAAATGTTTCTAATCTAGACATAGATTTTCAATATTCAATTCCTAATATGGACACGTTTCCATATTTTCCATATGACAACTTATTCTTAATAGAATCTTATCTATTCATAATAATGTCGATATGGTCCATCCAATATGGAAACATTTCCATATTTTCTATTCATAATAATGTTGATATGGTCCATCCAATACCATGCTTCCAACTACTCACAAGCAACCAATCCTCGTCGAACTTTGGATTGTCCTTTGATAGTTGTTTAATTATTTTAGTCAAAACCGATTCTAGTACCTTTTCCCTCTAAATGCGCTAGACATTTGTAAAATTTTAAAATGGTCAAATATTAAAGCATTTGCAATTGACACTATACCCGAAGCGTATGGGACACGATGCATAATGTTTTATTTGCTATGTTCTCAAAATTTGAATTATGAAGAGGAATGTCGTAATCATAATCGAAATTTTAAAAACACAATATGTACCTTTGACTAAATTTATTAACATTTCTCAACCTAAGCCTTTAGATTTGAAATGAAGCATAATATTCTCTCCCTTAATTATAGCAAAACAACTTTACAACCCTTACGACTTTGCAAGGTATAACTCTTGTTTTCTATAATTAATATTGCCAACTTGCAATACGTACCTTAATAATCATACAATCATAACATTTATGCTCCCACTATCATGATGATTATTATAAAACATAACACTTATGCTCCCACTAGCTTTGACATGTATTTAGAAACAGCTTAACTTTCAGAAAAACAATACTTATTGAATTTCTTAAGTTCATGTTTCTAATACTTAGTGCTTTGATAATCTTTTATCAATGCTTCTTGAACTTATACACCTTTGCCTTAGATAGTTCATATGTGTGTCTAAACAATTAAGACTAATTGTCAAACCTCACAATTCAAATCATTGAAAGGGATACCGTAACCATAATCGAATTCGAGAATGCAATTTGCAATCACTATCTTCTTAAAATCTTTCTTAGTGAAAGCATTTTCTCACAATCATTTTCATGAAGGAGGAAATCTTATGACACTTAGATTTAAACGGTGTATGTGTTCCTATCCATGTGAATTTGTTAAAACCAAGGTTTACGACAAATTCAAACTCATATGGACCGAACTTTTTTGATCTTGATTTCTTGCCTTATGGTAGCACGGCTACCCACCATGTCTTCCAAGTAGTTAAGTAACTCACCTTTTCCTATCAATGTACTTTCCATTGATCAAGGTCCTTGCCTTTTATGCATTCAAATGAGAACTCATAGGACTCACATGCATAATTAACTCAACTGGAACAGCACAGAAACAAAATAATGTCAACACGATAGGTTGTTAACCTCAACTCGTGTCCTAGTGATGATCGATAAGGTTTATTTGATTTGTTCTTGAAACCTTTCAAGACCATTAAGACTCCCACTGACTCCTTGACATATAAGATTCTCTTGTCAATAAACATTTCTTTACAAACAAATATTCAAGAGTTAGTGTAATTTTTATCAAAAAACTTCATAAATTGGTCCTAGTTGGTCTTTGTCTTATCCAAGACATCACAACTTTCCACATTTGATGAACGTTATAAACCTTTTAATACTTGTCACTCATCGTCACAATCTTAACTCTAAGACTTGTTTTGGAACGAAGTGTGATTGACTTCTTGATTTAACCATTTCTTCAATTCTTGATTCCTCTTCTTAAACATACAATTGTACTAAGACTCACTTAGAGGATCATTTGAGATATGGTTCTTAATCATTAAGACCTATCATAAAACATAAAAGTTACTCTCCCTTCTTCTTAGAATGGAGAACCTTTTATCTTTCTGCCTACTTGATTCTTCTTATTCGTTCTGCCATTGATTTAAACCTTTTTAGTCAATTCCGAATTACACTTAATCTTATAAGTATAATCATATTTACTAAACCTTTAGTAAATCATGACGAATATCTTTGTTACTCTTATGGTGGACTTGATCAACACATAACCTTGTGTACTCGATCTTCTAGTCCTTCTCTTGACACTTTGTCAACGAATTTGTCTAATTTCCAAATATGAAATTTCTCATTCATCATGCAACCAAGTTGCGTGATTCCAAATTTCTATCCAATTGAAATTTGGGCAATGAGAAACTCTCCCTATTTGGTAAATTCTTGACATTTCCATAAATAAGAATCATATCCATTCGTTGTAGAAATATGTAAACATCAATTTTCATAACGATTTCATTGCAAGGAAATAAACAAATAAATAAATAAGTCAAACAAAATTTATTTTATTTATAAAAGCAGCGGAAAACATTTGTCCTTATAATGCAAAATCCATTGAAAACTATGTAGTCGAATATTCCTAACAACTCTATCATAAATATATAAGCTCAAAATCTAATCTTCAAGTCCATGCGATCGAGATCCATTTCTTTGTGATTAGACTCATCTTGCTCTTTCATGAAGCTTCCTTTCTTTTCACCGATCCTGCAAAACATTCAAATGCAATCTTATCACATCATGTATTAAGAATCAACAAATAGGAACTTAATGGAGTTAGATAGTGGATTTTTACCTGAAGCACAACCATACTCTTTGACTCTCCTATCTTTGGAATCTTCGGGCTCTTGGGGCAGACTTCTATCCAACGCCCTTTCTCTTGGCAGCAAAAGCAGGTTGCTTCTCTTAGAACGTCCTCGGAAGCATGGTTGGTTGACTTTCCCAACAAATACACTCCATTGCTTTACAAATCATTTCTGATTCAGCAGCAATGACCATGTAAGTTAGGTCAATGAGGTTATCATCATGATCCATCATATAATACTTTTCTTTTGAACTCATTATATGATTCAGGGAGTGACTGCAGAAACCAATTCACAGCCAACTCATCACGAAATGACACACCCAAGATAATCAACCTATCGATGTGTGATTTCATTCCTAGAATGTGGGCACACACGGATTTACCATCTTCATGTTTCATTTCCAATAGGGCCTTAGTGATATTGAACCTTTCAATTCTTCGATCTTGTGGGTTAGGGAGAACAATTGGAGGAGGTCGAGGAAGTGAAGCATGATTTCTTGTTCCTCGATCGAATCGTGGAATACCATCTTCATGTGGAATGCTTGTTCCACGGGATTTGGGAAGACCTTAATTGTCGAACTTTGACATCTACAAAATGGGAGAAAACGAATTCAAGTTAGTTGATTGATTGAGTCCTTAGTAAATCACCCAAATGAGATACTAAGGCTAGGACCCAACACAATATTCTACAACTCGGGAGAGGGATGCCGTAAACCAAATTGCAGAACATTTGAAGGTAAGTGAATGACGATTCACTAATTTCCACCATGAAAAAACGAAAAAAGAAATTTAAGTTTTAAATCTATGAAAACTCCTAGATCCTTTGAGATTCATTGAACATTTCAATGGCATGTTTAAATCTCGACATGCCCCTCTTGTTTGTGACTGGGATGCCGAGGATCACAAAGCGGGTGTGAATAACCATGCAAATTTACATGGTGCCCTCACATGTTACAGTCACCTATTCGATGTGCTGGTAAACCACACACGCTCCACCGAACTATGACAAACATTGAGTCACCCTTTGCTACCTTTGCTTAGAACCATTTAGTGTGCCGGTAAACCACACACGCTCCACTAACGTCTTCGCAAGGGCACAAAGTGTATTTCATGGAATTGCATCAATTCACTTTGCCTAACTAACTAAGATTGGGAATTTGTAAAACATTTAGTTACTTTTGTATTTCATTATACTTATAATGGAAGGTTTTGTCCTATCCTACCCGTTCGGCTAACGACCCTCCACTAGTCAACAGTGCGGTGGGTAAGAGTGGATACCCATTGAATCGCCATTTTATAGGTAATTTCCTTAAACACCCCTTATAGACCAGTTTCGTGAATGAGGCCTACTAACGGTAAGACTAACTTTTACTCATACATACATATATATATATATATATATATATATATATATATATATATATATAATATAGGGTGTATTTTACACTTTGAAAATACTAGGTGGTCAAATTTAATAATTATACCTTTAATTCAATTAAATTGTAACCAAAACTATTATGGATTTATTAAACCTCTTTTAATTATACTCCTTAATTAATTAATAAAACCATAAGGATGTGATTTGAACTTTTTCAAAACAATACTAGGTCTTAAAATTTAACATTCCTAATTAAACTTTTAATCAACTTTTAAATTCCAAAACATGAGGGCAAGTTTTGAAACATTTCAAAACATTAGGGTTTAGAATTTAAATATACATCAAAATTAAATTATTAATCAAAAATTAAATTCCAAAACTTGAGGGCAAGTTTTGAAACCTTTTTCAAAACATTAGGGTTTCAACGATTTAAATTTCAAAACAACAAAACTTTTGGGTTCAAATTTAAACTATAAAACCTAAAGGGGAAAATATGAAACTTTTCATAACAACAAGGATCAAATAACAAATAACCTTAATTAACATTTAATCACATAATTATCCATATTTGATTTATTTAATGATTTCTTGCAAAACAGTTTACCAATTTAATCAAAATAATTAATCAATTATCACGTAAGGAAACAAATATTTTATTAATTGATAAATATCTTCAATTAGATCAAGAATATACTCATATATAACAAAAAATCGGATTTATATTGATCTAATATGATAAGGCAAGTATCCTCAAGCAAAGACAGCAAGAAATCCTGTTTTTCCCTCTTTCTGACCGACTGACTCGTCGAGTCAGGCATGGACTCGTCGAGTCAGGCATGGACTCGTCGAGTCAGCATGGACTTGGCAAGTTCATCTATAGACTCAGCGAGTTCAGCCCCCAGAATCCCAAAATTTTGATTTTTAAGCTTGAACAAACAAACAAAGCATCAATACAATAGAAACCAATCATGGCTCTAATACCACTGATGGGTTTTGGTCATAAGAACATCCTATGTGCTCATACAAACCCTAATGCTTGGATCTAGGTTTCTCTATTGTACATGCAAGTTATCCAAGACTATAAACCCTAATTGTAACATATGGAAATCGATATTAACATATAATTAGGTTTAAGATATTACCTTGATTGTTATGTAGCAATAACAATCCCAATGCCTCCTTGTATTGACTTTAGAAAGCTTAGAGTCACAAATGTCACTCCTCTAATGGTTCACAAACACCAAGAGCAAGAGGATGAAGATGATGGAGGAAGGAGGCTGCCCCAAAACATGTGAAACCCTAGAAGGATGCTTAGCCACGTTTTTGGGTCATAAGGGATGTATATATTGTTAGGCTAATAGGGTTATCTAACAAGGAAACCCTAATTTGGATGCTTAAGCCCTAAGCAACCCATGGACCCCCTTTCATTAAGGCCTGGGACGATTTCTCATGGGTTTCCCCATAGAATTCGTCCACCCCTTAATATAAGGCAATCCATATCCCAAATTGCAATTATCTTATAATTACAATTCCAGTCCCTTAAGTTTAATTAATCTCTTTTAGTCACAAAACTAATTACTAATTAATTCTTGACTAATATTAATTAAACAATATGATTTCTCCTTTAATATATTATTCTCATAATATATTAATAAATCATATTTAATCCTTTCTCTCCATAATTCATCCTATCAAGTTGCTTTGATGAAGGCATCCCAAAAGGACCATGCACCATCGGGTTAAGTACATACCAAAATAGTTATGGACTTAGGTGCTGTTTGTTTTTTTGAAGTCAAAATATCTGCAGTCTGCGGACCACATCTGCAAGCCTCTGCGTTAGAAGAGGTGGACCAAATGTCTGCAGTCTGCAATAAGAAGACTGTTTGTTTTTAACGTCTGCGGGCCGTTAAAATAAATTGAATTTTTGAACTTAATTTCATGTTATAAACATTAAAAATGTATTTTTAACAAAAAAATGAAAGAAAAAAAAACTGCACGATGGCCATGTTTTTTTTTTGGTTTAGGTTAAAATGAGGTCTGAAGACCTTTGAAGACAGTGGCCCATGTCTGCGCCAGGAAGACCTCGCGCAGACGTTTTCTGATTTGCGCACTTCCAAAAAACAAACAATCTGCGAGGGCATATGTCTGCGCGTTGTCTGCGTGACGCAGACAAAAGTGGTTGCGCAGATCTTCACACAAAAAACAAACAGCCCCTTAGACACTAATCCAACAAAAACTTGGGTAGATGAAATAATCGATGTCTGTTAAAATGATGAGAGGCCTCGATATTGTTATTGTTTCAGTCAACTAGCGTTATGTAGATGACGGCCACGGACCTTTCTAAACAGTCGAGTGGAACGTTAGCAGGTTTGCAACATGTAGGTGTTTGTCAAATTAGTATTTAATAGTATACTCCACCCCCACATGGTTGCCTTATTTGACATAAATTGTTGGGGAATCCCTAAAGCAGTGTTGTCACCCCAATGAAAATCCTTAGGCTAGGTCCCTTTTGAAAGGTGTTTAGGGACGTAAAGTGCGGTAACAGGAATGGGTAATCAGGGTTATTGTTATTTGATAAAATTAATAAATTTATTATTGTTTGATGAAAATTAATAAATTTATTATTTATGGGTTAAAAATCTTATATGCTCACGAAGCTCACAAGTCTGACCTACTCAGCTTTCTATATTGCAGGTGGTGAAGCCCGAGCATAATTGGATGATGATGAGGGACTTTCAAATTATAAGCTAGTAGTTGTAAATAACTGTTGTAAGACTTATAATTTACTGTTTATGCTTTTGGTCTGTATCGGAACATGACATCCCGAGGTTTTGTTATATAACGAAAATATATTTCTTTAAGAAATGCTTTGATAATTTTTTATTATATTTTGTTTTGGGAACAAATTACGCAACATCTTTTGGAAAATTACTCTGATTTTATTTTAAAAGGATAATCTATATTGGTCTTTTATGGCCGAGAAAAATAGGTATGTTACAGTTGGTATCAGAGCATTAGTTTAAGCAAACTAGGAATTTGTAGGATTTCTAGACTTAAACTTAGAATGTTAAGTGATGATCGTGAGATGAGTGTCTACCATATGTTAGACACGAGCAGTGGTATATTTTAGGAAAGATGCCTAAAATACTTTTATGTGCTAAATGCGATATGTTTACCCTATATGCCATTATTTGTTCGGATCTATGGTTTGTTGTCGACCAGATCTGGAAACCTTATGTGTTTAGGATTCTAAGCGTATGACTACGATATTAGAACTAGCATGTAAACATTTCGGAGTAATAAGGAGAATTTAAATGTCTATTGTGAATAAAGATCTAAATTCGCCTAATTTAGTGTATAGATCAAATGGTGAGAACCCGATGTGGAGATGGAAATGTAAATAGAAACCAACAACCTCAACCCCAAGTGATGGAACAAGTGCCTATAGTAGGAGCTGCACCAAAACCCATCACCATGGCTGGAGTACAAGCCATGATTCAGGCAATGATGGTTGAACAAAGGGAGGAAATGAGACAACTATTGCTGAAAAACAAGAGTGAACCTTCAATGCCTGTTCAACAACCTGAATTAAATGACGGACGGTCAGAGGAAGGAAATTACAGTCGTACTGTCCGTCAAGCGGAACCCACAGTGGCAGAAAAGAATAACCCAGAAAGAGAAATCAACATAGATGGGCGTATGTATAAGAATTTCTTGGGTGCCAAACCGTCAAGTCTTGCCGGAAGCCCAAAACCTGTTGAGATCATCGATTGGATCTTCGAAAAGGAGATGGTATTTGAAAGTTGCAACTGTAACGACAAGCAGAACTGTTTTTGCGCTCAGACAACTAAAGACCAGAGTTTTAAGCTGGTCGAAGTTATTGGATGGCACGATGCCACATGGAGACCCCTGAAAATGTCTTCGGAAATGTTCTTGGAGCAATTAAATATGCAGTACTGCTCATAGATAGATCTGATAGATCTAAACAATGAATTTCAAAACTTGAAGAAAGGGAAAATGATCATAGACGACTATGCTACTGCATTTACCGAAAAGATGAAGTTATTTCTATACTTAGTGCCAACTGAACTCTCAAAAATTGAGAGGTTCGCAAACGGAATGCCAGATGACTTTGGAAGCTATTCTGAAGACAGCAGTCCGAGCAACTAAAAATGTGGAAACTCGGATAAAAGAAAGGAGTCAGCAGAGGGCAGAGGTTGGTGAGAAAATAAAGTTCGATGGATCATCGAGGTCCAACAAGAAAAGTAAATTCTCGAAGTCTGATTCGAGAGGAAGAAGAGGTGAAGCAGAATGGTGTGATAAATGTAAGAAGAAACATGTTGGGAAATGTGGCGAGGAGGTCACTTGTTTTAAATGTGGAAATCCAGGGTACTACGCCAACAGTTGCACAACCAACAAAAGGGTGTGCTATGGATGCCATGAAGAAGGGCACATTTTAAAGGATTGCCCGAAGAAGAAAGAGGCAACGAAGCCCAATCTCCCACCAAAGCCAAAATCCAGAGCTTTCCAAATGACATTGGAAGCTGCAAAGGATACAATGGAGGTCGCTTCAGGTACCTTTCTTGTGAATGGATTGTCTGCCAATTCATTGTTTGATTCCAGAGCGAATTACTACTTCATATCACATAAATTTGGTGAAAGACTAGCATTTCCTATAGAAAAGCTAGATGATACCCTAATTGTAGAAGTTGCTAGTGGCAAATTCATACCTGTTAGTGATTATATTAAGAATATTGTCATCGACCTGAATGGAAATGAATTCCAAGAAAAGCTGTTACCCATCTAGTTAAACGGTTTCGACATTGTTCTGAGGATGGATTGGCTTAGCACCAATGATGCCGAAATATGGTGCAAGAAAAAGGTAGTAAGGGTAAATCCTCCTGGAAAGGAGTCATTTATGGTATACGGAGATAAGCTCAGAGTAAATTATAGAATCATTTCCTTAATGAAAGCCAGAAAATGTTTATCTAAAGGATGCACCTCATACTTGGCATTCGTAATCGATGCTAAGAAGGAGAAAAAGGATATACAAAGTATACCAGTGGTGTGTGAATATCCAGAAGTTTTTCCAAAAAATCTTCCTGGATTACCCCCTGGTAGACAAGGGGAGTTTAGAATCGACTTGTTACCAGGAACAACTCCGATAGCAAAAGCCCCATATCGATTATCACCGTCAGAGATGAAGGAGCTTATGATGCAACTTCAGGAATTTTTGGAAAACGGTTTCACCCGGTATTATTCGTGAAGAAGAAAGATGGGAGCATGAGAATGTGCATAGATTACAGAGAGCTGAACAAGGTAGCAATAAAGAACAAGTACTCGTTGCCAAGCATTGACGACCTATTCGACCAGTTGCAAGGTTCGAGTTATTTCTCGAAGATCGATCTTAGGTCAGGATATCATTAGCTAAATGTAAAAGAGCAGGATATTGAGAAGACTATGTTCAGAACAAGATACGGACACTACGAGTTTTGGGTTATGTCATTTGAACTAACCAATTCTCCAACAGCCTTCATGGATTTAATGAACAGGGTTTGTAAGCCATTCATAGATAAATCCATGATAGTGTTCAAAGATGACATTCTGATTTACTCGAAAATCGAGGATGGGCATGGTAGACACTTACGAGAAGTGTAAGAAGTATTAAAGAAGGAGAAATTGTATGCGAAGTTTTCTAAATGTGATTTTTGGATTCAAGAAGTCCAATTTTTGGGTCATGTGGTTAACCAAGAAGGGATGATGGTTGACCCAACTAAGATTGAAGCTATAACAAAGTGGGAACTGATGGGTTTTGAGCGTTCTAACACTTCCTAAGTGTACATGAAACCCTAATAACCTTGGATCTATGTTTGTCTAATAATCATGCAAAGTTGAATTCCAAGGTTATATTCCTATCTAGCATACATGGGGAACAATTTTTAACTTGAATGAAAGATAGAATAACATACCTTGTTGTTTCTTATGATCCTTGAAACCTTGTGAGCCTAGCACCCCAAGTGTGATGCCTCAAATGCGTCACACAACACCAAATGCTTTTGAAATGACTTTAGAGAGAATACACACTTCTAAAATCGGCCCAGGCCCCTTGTTTCTTATGTGTAGCTGATTTTGGTGGAGAATATGTTCTTTGTATAGTGTTGACACATATAGGGTTACACCATGTAAACGCTAATGTGTCATGGCTTTTCATTTCCATGACCCATGGGTTTGTACATGGAGCATCCTATAGGTGGAACCCAACTTGATAATCCATGGAGCCTCTTAGCCCGCTATACAAGTTATGGATGATTTACATAATCAATCCATATATTTAATTAGTTATCTTTTCATCACTTAATTAATTCTAAATTAATTCTTGATCAAACTAATTAAATAATACTATTAATATCTTAGAACTTATAATATATTAATAAACCACAAGTGTAATTTCTCTCATTTAGTCTATCCACTTGCTTGGTGTCATGCAACCCAAATGAACCATGCCAGGTCGGGTCAAGTACATACCAGAAATAGTTATGGACTTAGACACCTTATCCAATAGTCTCCCACCTAGATAAGTCTAATAACTATAATTGTAATACTTCAGGAACCGAAAGGAAATCGTAGCTCTTTCAAGGTTTCTCGGACTGAGAAGATGATGATACGCCATTTAAGATACCACTGATGGGTTTTGAGCATTCTAACACTTCCTAAGCGTAAATGCAACCCTAATAACCTTGTATCTATGTTTGTCTAATAATCATGCAAAGTTGAATTCCAAGGTTATATTCCTATCTAGTATACATGGGGAACAATTTTTAACTTGAATGAAAGATAGAATAACATACCTTGTTGTTGCTTATGATCCTTGAAACCTTGTGAGCCTAGAACCCCAAGTGTGATGCCTCAAATGCTTCATACAACACCAAATGCTTTTGGAATGGCTTTAGAGAGAATACACACTTCTAAAATCGGCCTAGCCCTCTTGTTTCTTATGTGTAGCCGATTTTGGTGGAGAATATGTTCTTTATATAGTGTTGACACATCTAGGGTTACACCATGTAAACCCTAATGTGTCATGGCTTTTCATTTCCATGACCCATAGGTTTGTAACTCCCATGGAGCATCCTATGGGTGGAACCCAACTTGATAATCCATGTAGCCTCTTAGCCTACTATACAAGTTATGGATGATTTACATAATCAACCCATATATTTAATTAGTTATCTTTTGATCACTTAATTAATTCTTGATCAAACTAATTAAACATTACTATTAATATATTAGAACTTATAACGTATTAATAAACCACAAGTGTTATTTCTCTCATTTAGTCTATCCAATTTCTTGGTGCCATGCAGCCTAAATGGACCATGTCGGGTCGGGTCAAGTACATACCAGAAATAGTTATGGACTTAGACACCTTATCCAACAGGAACAATCAAAGAGTCCTACGGAGATGCTAATCTTTCTAGGATTAGCTGGATATTATCGAAGATTTATCCAAGGATTTTCTTCTATAGCTGCTCCGTTGACAGCTTTGACCCACAAGGGAGCTACTTATGCTTGGAGTGAGAAGCATAAGGAAGAATTCAAGAAGCAAAAGAAGAAATTATGTGAAGCACCGATTCTTTATCTACCCGATGGAATTGAAGACTTTTGCGGTGTATAGCGATGTGTTGGGAGTCAGGTTTGGATGTGTTCTAACTCAAAGAGAAAAGGTGATAGCATATTCATCTCGACAATTGAAAGAGCATGAAAAGAACTACCCCACTCATGATCTGGAGTTGGCAGCAGTAGTATTTGCCCTGAAGATATGGAGGCATTACCTCTATGGCACAAATGAAAACTTTTCACTGATCATAAGAGTCTTCAATATCTCTTGATCATAAAGAATTAAACATGAGGCAACGACGTTAGCTAAAGTTACTTAAGGATTATGACTGTGGAATACTTTACCACCCTGGTAAAGCAAATATTGTCGCTAATGCTCTCTGTCGGAAGGTAAACCTTGAAAAGAAGAGGCCAAGAGCATTGAGAATTAAAGTTGTCTCGAAAATTGAGAAAGTATAAAGAAAGCTTAGGAGGAGGCTTAAGAGAAAAATGACCGAACGGAAGAACGTTTGGGCAAAATGTTAGTGTTCGGTACAAACAACCAAGGGTTGAAGGTATTCCAATATAGGATTTGGGTACCTAAGACAGGAGGAATGAGAAATCTTCTGATGGAGGAATCTCTCAAGACCATGTACTCGATTCATCCTGGCAACACAAAGATGTATATGGTTCTGAAACCCTACTACTGGTGGCCGACAATGAAGCTCGATGTTGCAAAGTATGTGGCCGAGTGTGTGACATGTGCAAGGGTTAATGCACAACATCAGAAACCGTATGGGATTTTAGAACCTTTACCTGTACCCATGGGTAAATGGGAAGACATCACTATGGATTTTGTAACTAAAATACCCAAAACAAAGAACGGTCACACCATAATTTGGGTGGTCATTGATCGGTTCACGACAAGTGCACATTTCATAGCCGCCAATGAGAAGTGGTATATGGAAAATCTTGCAAAGGTTTACATAAAAGAAATAGTGAAAGCTCATGGTGTTCCCTTGATGATTGTGTCATATTGCGATAGTCATTTCACATCGAGGTTTTGGAGAAGTCTACAAGAGGAATTGGGTACAAAATTATGTTTAAGTACAGCTTACTATCCACAAATCGATGGTCAAAGCGAACGACCAATTCAAATGTTGGAGGATATGCTACGAGCATGTACCCTGGAATTCCAAGGTAACTGGGATAAACATTTATCTCTAGTAGAATTTTCCTATCATAATAGTTTCCACTCAAGCATCAAGATGACACCTTACCAAGCTTTGTATGGAGAAAAGTGTCAAACGCTATCATGTTGACTTGAAGTTGGGGAAAAGTAGTTTATGGGACCTGAAATAGTCCATCAGACTGCTGAAAAGTTGAAAATGATTAGGGAAAGGATGTTAGCAGCTCCAGATCGTCAAAAGAGCTATGCTCACAAGAAAAGATAGATAATATCATTCGAAGTTGAAGATTCGGTTTTACTTAAAGACTCGCCATGGAAGGGACTTATAAGATTTGGTAAAAGGGGAAAATTGAGTCCAAGGTTTATTGGACCGTTTAAAGTTCTTTAGAGGATTGGCAACCAAGCTTACAAACTAAAACTACTAGAAGAACTAGAAGGTATTCATAACACCTTCCACGTGTGTTATTTGAGGAAGTTCACGGGAGAAGTTCCTGACATCATTCCAATTTCTAAATTAAGGTTAGATGAAAGTAAGAGGTTAATTGAAGAACCGGAGGCAATCGTTGACCGTAAGACTAAGAAGTTGGAACGCAAGATGGTCGATTTAGTGTTTGTGCGATGGAAACATTCGAATGGACCAAATATCACATGGGAAACGGAGAGTGACATGATGAGTCAATATCCACATTTGTTTACTGATGTGTGATTCCAAGGATGAAATCATCCTAAAGGGCAGAAAATTGTAACGCCCGTGTTTCTAGGCTAGGCATTAATGATGATGTAATAGTTTAGGTCAACCTTTGTAATTTATTTTGAAAAAATAAAATGTATTATTTGAGTATTATGTGTTTTATACTTAATTATTATGATTTAATAAATTAAGGATAAAAATAAGCATCGGAAATCAATGTTAGATAAACCCGACATCTATGAAAAAAGTTGTAGTGGTTGAAACAAGGATCCCGGAGATATAAAGAATACCGAAATCCGAGTTATAACCTGTCGAAGTTTTGCGGCAGAGCCAGCACGACGTTGTATGACATAAAAAGTGAGTTTGCGATAAAGTGTTTTTTAGCGTTAGCAGTCTAAATGAAAGTTGTGGTACATGTTAAACCGAGAGCGTGCATAAAAAGAATGTTCAAATCTAACTTCGTATGAGGAAGTTATGAATTTTTAAAGATTTGGCATAACAATATGCAACCCGAAAGTCGAATTTTAGATCGAGTGATTTTCAGCCGAAATAACCTAAACGGGAATCAAAGATCTTGTTGATTATAGTTTAACAGTAAAAAGACAGACAAAAACGGACGTCGGATGAAGAAGTTATGAATTTTTAATGGACTTTTCCTATCCCGGCCTGTTAAAAATATAACTTTAAAAACAAAGTCAAAATTAGCCGACGAAGTCTATACGAAAGTTGTAGAGCATAGTCTCCCCTACGCGTGGATATAAAGAACCTTAAAAACGGAGCTCGTATGCGAAAGTTACAAATTTTTAAAGTTTGATAATCGGAGTATGCCCAGCGAACTCATGTACGCAGTCCGAAGTTGGCCACATCGCCTACTCATTCGCATGATAGACGCGTGTTCGTAGCCTTGACGTGTCCGAGATGATCCCTTCGTACGCCCAGCGTACTCGATGTACACCCATCGTAATGGTTGTTGAAGAAGTACGCCCTGCGTACCAGGTTATTATGCCCAACGTAATTTGAGGCATCATCCACTATAAATAGAACGCAAGGCCATCCGAAATTTGTTTATAGTTTTCACTTCTTTCACCTTCTACTTTTCGTTTTACCTACACTAAATACTCTCAAGCCTAGAGTATCATCCTAGCATCGTAAGCATGCCCCGGAGAGCCCAAAGATCCCGAGAAAAAGAGTTTTTGAGTCGAAACTCTGCCCACGTGAAGCCCGGTTTTTGGGAAAACATCCCCATTTTTATCGGAAACGATCATTTTAAGAAACGAAGTGCTGCTCGATTATCGCTAAATCAAGTGAGTGTATAGTCACTTTCATCTTACAAATAGATATGAAGTGTTTTCTATAAAATACGTGCTATGTGTAATTATATTGTTTGTTTATTTGGGATGAGTGTTGAATAGATATTTTATACAAGTTTAAATTGTATATGTATTTTTATCTACAAAAATGTTGGGTAAAACATGGGTGGATGAAATAGTCGATGTGTGTTAAAATGATGAGAGGCCTCGATATTATTATTGTTTTAGTCATCTAGCGGAGTATAGATGACGACCACGGACCTTTCTAGACAGTCTAGTGGAACGCTAGCAGGCTCGCAGCCTGTTAGTGTTTGTGAACTTAGTGTTCAATGGTATACTCCACCCCCACCCCCATGGTTGCTTTATATGACATAAATTGCTGAGGAGTCCCTAAAGCAGTGTTGTCACCCCTGATGAAAATCCTTAGGCTAGGTCCCTTATGAAAGGTGTTTAGGGACGTAAATTGAGGATAACGGGAACTGGTAATCAGGGTTATTCTTGTTTGATGAAATTAATAAATTTATTGTTGGCTGATGAAAATTAATAAATTTATTATTTGTAGGTTGAAAACCGTATATGCTCACCAGGCTCCCAAACCTGACCCACTTAGCTTTTTGTATTACAGATAGTGGACCCCAAACATAATTGGATGATGACGAGGGATTTTTGGATTAAAAGCTAGTAGTTGTAAATAACCGTTGTAAGACTTATAATTTACCGTTTATGCTTTTGGTCTGCATCGGAACATGACATCCCGAGGTTTTGTTATATAATGAAAATATATTTCTTTAAGAAATGCTTTGATAAATTTTTATTACATTTTGTTTTGGGAACAAATTCCGCAACATCTTTTGGAAAATTGATCTCATTTAATTTTAAAAGCATAAAGTAAATCGGTGTTTTCTGGCTGAGAAAGATGGAGATGTCACAAAAAGGAACAAAGTAGATTGTTGCATTGTGAAATCATTAGATATACAATGATATAGTTTATGTAAACTTTGAAATGGGTTATATTGCACAAAATACATGAGAACACATTGATTATATTTGATTAAGTACATGAAAAGTATGAGAAACACAAAGCGAAAACACTAGTGTTGGTATTTGGTTTCTAAAGTACATTGCTTGTTTTTGGTTTCTAAAGTATAGTTCTTGTATCATGTTGTTTTATATGGATTCAATGGTTTCTTGATTAAATTTTGTATCCAAGACAAAATTTATAGATGGAAAAAATAATAATAAAATGTGGAAGTTATGGTGAATTGAAAATGGTATCGTTCTTAATTGTTGTGAGAAAAGTATGCACCACCCTATGTTCATAGCCTTATAAATCGATATCTAAAGCAAAAATTTAGTAACTTCCTTAACGAAAATTGTAGTTGACACACTAAAGAGTAACCAGTAAAAATAATCAAGTTAACTAGAGCTATAAACGAGGAGGTTGTGACATTCGCAAGATGGTGGTTATAACAACTTGGTATGCGCAAAGATAGTGTGGGTTCTTATCAGCTCCTTGGATATTTGGAAAAAAACATGCTTGAATCCTTACATGCGGTCCTCTCAATTAAAAGCATAGGACATGAGTGGCCAGTTCTAATGGCAGCAAGAATGACTTAACCAGTTGTATTTTTTAGGACAAAACACCCCCATTGTAACATCCCGATTTCTGAGAATGATATTTAGGGATTTCATGCAATTAAGGAGGTCTACTCGACGAGTTGGAGGCCCCAACTAGTCGTGTAGAGTTTTAGTCAGCCCACACGATTTATGAGGCTTACTCGACGAGTCAGAGGACCCCGACTTGACGGGTAGGAGCTAGAAGATGAAACCCTAATTTTTAGGGTTTGCACCCTATTTAAAGGACCTTAAGTCCCTTCCTCTAGTCCTTTACCACCCCTTTGACGGCTAAGAGAAACCCTAATTTATATTACCTTGTTCTTGAGTGGTTGTGAAGTTTAAAGAGTGGTTTTGGTGCATTTTGTGAAGGAGGTGTGAAGTATAAGAAGCTTGGGGCAGAGAGGAGCTTGTGGATCGAAATCTACTTCATCTTGGCATCATTTTGAAGGTATCAAGTCGATAACTTGGCTTACCCATAGTTAAATCTCTTCATGTTTGGGTTTAGGGCTATTTAGCACATTTGGGAGTCATTTCGAGTACTGGAGCAAGATCTGAAGTTGTAACTTTAGATCTGGACTCCCCTTGGTCCCTATAATTATAAAGTTATGATATTTGGCAAGCTAGGTCCCTTCCTTCTGGTTTAAACCTTGCCTTTTACTTGGTTTTGACGTTTAAGACCATGCATGTACGTAAAGTTTGCAACTTTACGTGGAAATCATGCCCTTGGAGGTTAGATCTGCATTGTGGAACTTTAAGGTGGCTTAAAACACGTCTATATGAGAAAAAGACTGAAGGGACTCAACGAGTGCATAAGTCAACTTGATGAGTCGAAAGAGGGTTTCCTGTTTTTGGTTTCTGCATGGACACGACGAGTCAGTAAGACGACTCGATGAGTCAGCTAGGGTTTCCCCGACATCTGGACATGCATGGACTCGACGAGTTGGTTGGAAACTCGACGAGTCAATTAGGGGTTTTAGGATTTCTCAAGTTCTGGAAGGACTCGACGAGTCAGTAAGCAGCACTCGACGAGTTGGATCAACATGGACAGTTGACCTTGACCGTTGAATTTGAATTTGACCAAGGGTTGACCAGTTTGACTTCTGGGGGTATTTTAGTAAATTGGAAATTCATGGAGGTGGTCTTAAGGTGAATATAGGTGGTGGAGTTTGTGGCTGTGATTTGGGAGTTTGAGCTTATCACTTCAGTCGACATTTGTGAGGTGAGTTCTCTTCACTATACTAAGGGGTCTAAGGCATCAAGGCCGACCCATTGGATTTGATATCCTAGTAGTTGTTTATATGTCGGGTATGAGTTAGTATTTCACGCTAGTTTTTATGATAGTTTGAGATTGGTTATGCATGCTAGTTGTTGTAATAGTTGGTAGATCTTTAGGACTACCTATGATACAACCTGATTATCTATATGCATAGTTAGTATTATATGTCGACATATTATGTGGGTAGGTTTGAGGTTGCACTGCTCCGTGCGGTGACCATCAAACCTGGGAGTATGCCAGATATAAGCTGAGGGTCAGAGAGAGCATGCAAGACTCATACTTGGGACTCCTAAGCATTCCAGATGCGAGCTAAGGGCCAGGACCAGACTCACACTGAGGGTAGTCATTTCGTTACAGTCCAAGGACTGAGGGAGCAAGCCAAATGTGAGTTGTGGGCCTATAGGGCAAGCTAGACTCATACTATGGGATTTGGGGTAATCCAATCCATAGAGTTATGGATCCATTACATGTTGTTATTATGTGTGCTATTTGTTATGTATAGGTATTTTGGGGGAACTCACTAAGTTTCGGGCTTTCAGTTTCAGTTTTGGTTTCAGGTACATCACATGATCGCGGGAAGGCAAATGTGTGATCGTACAACTCCTTACATTTTATGATTTTGTTTTCTGGGATACTCTGACGCTATACTATTTTGAAAACAAGTTTTGTAATAATTATTGATTTTGGAATGTTTTAAAATTTTTAATTTGGCTCGAATTTTATGGATGTTACACCTATTTGTATCTAGAATACTTCCTACCTATTTGTGCACCATAGGTGAGATTAATGTGTGTGGATATAATTTTCTTACAGAATTTGAAGATAATACATGGAGATTAACATCAATTTTTGAATATCAAGGTACTAATTCAACCCCTTTCTTCCTATAATGATGATAATGGTGTAAATGGAAGAAACCATGAAACCTTGTGAAGGAATCTTCATGCATGTATGTTCTGAGCTTGAGTTATGATTCACCTAAGTAGTATGACCATGACTTCAAGTCATATTATCATTATTTAACATATATTATTGAATATTATGACATTCATAAAAGTGAAAGAAAAGAAGTAATGAATTGGAGTACACGGATACAAGGAACATGTTGCTAGTAAAGAAGGTTTATTACCACTATAAATATTATCATGTGAAGACCTGTCTAATACAAGCCAAACTTTCACTTATGCTTAGATTATATATATAACATCAAGAATACAACAAAGTTTAAAGTTAAATGAGATAAGGGATGTTGTAATCAATGTTATGTCATCGATATCAAATTAATGTCTATGATGAAATAAGAATTAAAATTTGATGAATAATTCTTCATAACTCTCTAGACTTCGTCTTGGCGTTTTATGATGGGGTTTGGTATTGACAAGATCAGTGAGTTAGTAGTGTCTTGAAAGGGTAAGACAAGAAAGGTTATTACCATGATGGCTCCTAGTAATACTATCTGATGTCTAAGTTTAGACAATGGGTATACATATTATTATGCTGGTAGGTTATAATGTATATCTTGCATGTCTCCTTGCTTTGTGTCTTATTATATAGCTTCATCGTGATGTGTGGGGTGAGACATATAGTACTTTCAATAGTATTTATACTAACTGACTTGTTAACATGAAAAAATTAAACTTTAAAATGAAAGTAATATATACAAGCAAAATACACCTTTCCCCAAGTGTGAAATAAAACAATAAACTACAAACAACCTAATCCACATTCTATTTAGAATGTGAGAGCGAGAGAGGCTAAGTGTAAGATCAACTTGAAAAACAATAAACTATAAACAACCTAATCCACATTCTATTTAGATTTTAATTTTTTTGATGTTTAATTACTTTGTATGACATTTTATATTTGGATTTTTAAATGATTATTATGCTATTTTGATTTTGTATGACAATTTTTATGTTTTTATAATTATTCAGCAACTCCATCCATTATAGTATAGAACATTAGGATAATATGGCTATTTTTCACCATTCAGCACAGTTAGTCAGATGTACAATCAAACAACATGGTTTCTTTCCCAGACAGCACTTTACTGGACAACTTGTATACAAGAATCAAAGAGACAGGGCCTCTATCGATGAGAGCTTAGGTGAAGGCTCCCGCCACTCTTTCACACAACATTATTGGATCGCCGGCGCGAACACAGTGGTCAAATTTTTTTTTTGTTTTTTATTTCTATGAGAAGCTCTATGACACCCACATCATTTCGAGTAACTCCTCAACCTGGAGTTCCGCCTTAAGAAGCAGGGGCCGCAATAGCTACCGAAACTTCTACTGGTACATGGACAACTGTGTGGATCGATGGACTTACGAGCCTTGATCGTTACAAAGGGCGATGTTATGGAATCGAGTATGTTCCTGGAGAAGAAAATCAGTATATTGCTTATGTAGCTTACCGATTAGACCTTTTTGAAGAAGGTTTTGTTACTAACATGTTTACTTCCATCGTGGGTAATGTATTTAGGTTCAAAGCCTTGCATGCTCTACACATTTTTTCAGACAACTATCAAACGGGACCTAACAAGACGTGCAACCACTTGTAAGCTGGTAAATACATATGTCTCTCCACCACTTAGTAGAGAACGAAATGTTACAATTTTTTTTCATAATTTTATTACACACATATAGACGATACCTTAACCATTTACACTAAACACTGAAAATCAACCATTTTGGTTGTAGTGGCTTGATAAGTATGTGAAAAATATGATTGATAACCTATTGATATATGTTCAAATCCTAGTACTATTAAACCCCGGTTGTCATGGAGGTTCGTCTGCAGTGACTCTATGACATGAAACAAAGCCTCCTATTTGCAACGATGAATTAGTCGGTATACGAAAGTTGACCAAAACCATCGTTAGGGAAGTTTCAATTCTAAAAAAAAAAAACGCTAAAGATCATAAAATTATTTGAAATATTTTTTTCTGAATGTTAACGTGATCTCATTTTAAGAAGTAAATCCATGATCATTATATGCAAACTTATTTGCATCTTACGGATATGTAGCGAGTTCTTAAGTATCCGATTCGATGTAAACTACTTTTGCGAATATAGTCGATTGATAACAAGTTATAACTTGAAAACCGTGAAATCCTTAGTTCACACCTATTGACATTTGAGCGAAGGGATAGTGATAGCTTTTGTGTCTACTAGATAGGAGGTTGAACGTTTAAAATTTAATGCACTCTAAATATTATTAATATTATTAGTGTTCTATAATTGATATTTTATACGGGATTTAAAACGAATATACATGAGCATTTCAAATATTATCATTTTCTTTCGCTACATAAGCATATAAAATATTATATTTCTGGTATTGATAATAGAACGCAGAATTGAATAAATTAAAAAGGGAATATAATTGGATTGGGGGTACGACCGGTATTAGCCGCATGCACATGCCCTGACTCAACGGACACGTATCCTCTACTCTAACACGTGTCAGGTTGGTATTAAGATTCACGTCACGTGACGTTTCAACCAAATCATTATATCCCCCAAAGGTGGCCGAAGTTAAGAGAACATATTTTAGCATAAAACTCCAGTTTAAAATAAGATTTTATTATCTTATTAAAATCCAGTATTCTATTAATGGAAACTTTTTAATTATCTTTTGATAATATATGAATAAATAATTCGACATATGATTTTCGTTCACTAAAAAAGGAAAAGTGGTAGATACGTGGTGGTAGAGCATTCTTATGGTGCATCCAAGTGGAAAGTTATTATTTTACTAATGCCATACCCATGTTACCTCTACTTTATTTATGTAACCTATCTACCCGCGGTGTAAACAAATCCACGTAAAAGAGAAAATTATCACTTCATTTAGTGAAAGATTATTAACGTATGGGATTGATTTATTGACAAATCCTTTTAGTTTATTTAAATATAACAATGACCACATTCATCAAAATGATAGATTATATTATTGATGTTTCTACATTGCCCCTGTGAAGAGTCATCGTTTTGTATCTACCTTTTCACTTATAGTATATGGGTTAATGCCGTAAAGCCTTAATGTTTCGACCCATGTTTGAAAAAAGCGCTAACGTTTTATTTCCTATTTTTAATTATTTATAGAAAAACGTTGTATTTCGTAGAATTTGATGGTTACCATCCCATTGACTCACTGTATAGTTGATGTTTTAATTAGGATGACATGACATGACATTTTTTTTTAGTGGAAAATCACTATATATCTTTTATGTTTAAGATTGAATCCGAGACATCATAGTTAGTAGTTAGATAGAATCTCTATGTTAGCCAAATATGTTAGTCTTAACTTGTACATACATGTTAAGTAGGCGTTCCATATCTTCAGCACATGGCCAATTAGTGTTCATTCATCACTCTTTTTTATATGATGACATAGCAATATGTGAATGACGTGGCAAGCCTAGTCGATAACCTCAACCGAATAGATACATCAACTATACGATAAGTCAACCGATTGGTAACCAGCTAGGGTTTAGGAATACAAGTTTTTCCAAGATTAATAGCAAGCAGAGAATAAAAAAATAGGAACAATTCCAAACTTGAACTAAAAGTGATCGTTAAATGACAACCAATGGCATATAATTTGTTTTTTATGTCACTGATCTTATAATAGTATTAAATTTAATAGGTTACATTAAGTAGATTTCAACAAGGTAAACTGATATTAAATCATACGTGGCGTCGACTTTAACAATAATTTAATATGGGAGAATTTGTTTATTTATGTCTATTTGACATTGACATTGCATCCATTATGGCGTCTCATACTCAAAGTTATTCAATTGAAATGCACTTCAATGATGTAATAATAAAAACTTGAATTTTTTTTTTAATAACCTACTAAATACAATTAAAAAACGACCTACAAAGAAAATTATGTGTTATTGTTTTTCATTTTACGACGTTAATATTTTTTGTATTTTTTTTTTTTTTTTTTTTGGAAACGATAAATAATTCAATGAAAGCCTGTACCCAATATTTCAGAGTAGACCTCGAATTCGAGCTCCGCAAAGTGGACAAACCCAGCTCCTATAGAGATTTCCAGGGAAAATTTTGTCACATATAAGGCATACTTGGAAGAGGCACACAAATTGTGCTTTACCGGGTTTGAAACCCCAACATCAAGCCCACACGGGGATGTAAACTCAATGCATCAAGCTAGTTGAACTGAAGCCTTTTTGTATTAACCCGTAATATTAATATCTTATATATATAACATGAATCTCCATATAATAAAATGTGTGACACTAACTTGCATAACTTAAGCGTTTGTTTATCGACAATCCTAACTTAAACGTTTGTTTATCGATAATCCAATTTCACGACTGACCATATATGCTAATTGAGAAAATGCTCGATGGAGTCGACAATCCAATTTCACGAATGATCATATATGCTAATTGAGAAAATACCCGTTGGGGTTTATGTTGTATTTCATTGACACTACATTTGAATGGGAGGTTAACGTATGCTGAAAGCCTCAAACTATCTTAAAATTATAGAAATAAGTGTGCAGGAAGCCCCTTTGAAATTATATCTACAAACTAATGAGTGGATGGAACATACAAGACACGTACATGGCCAAAGGCAACATGTTCCCTAACAAAATGTACATATTTTTAACCCTATGTTTGGTTCTTTGGTACTGAACTAGGACATATATTACCACAAAACACATCTGTATTAAGAGAAAAAGATATGTAAAAGGTTTCATAACTAGACTTTTAGGACCCTTGTGATTTGATAAGTCAAAAGTTATGTATCAGCGATTACATCAGTACCATTGATGGTCATCAGGGGTTGCATCGCCTAATGACATCAGGAAGCCTCGTGAAGATTTGTAGAAGACCAAGCCCTGAAGATTGAAGATAGCATGCTTATGTGTTAATGAATTTTTTGAAGATCGGGTTACCATGACAGAAGACACCCACTTTGTATGGGATTGTGTTTCCTTATTTATCATGTATGTTAAGATACTAGCCCACCGTATAAGGGTTGTTGATCAAGAGTGTGTATGTAATCAGAGTTTGTTCTCTGATTACATCTTGACTATTGAAACCTACCAATCAATATATTTTGGTTTGAGTATTCCTAATTGTTATTTCTCCTTATTCATCTTTTTACTTGTTGAATATGTTGATTAAGGACCAACAACTGGTATCAGGGTAGTGTTTAGATCTTCTAAACAATCCTCTCAATAGATTCAGCAAGTTATTTCTCCTTACAATGTCTACCATATGGTAAAAAACTATCTATCAACAATTGAGATCATCATGACACTCAGGGTTACATATAAATGAACTGATGCAGTAAAAAACAACTTGAAGAATTGTCTTATTTGTAAGTATGAATATTTCTTTTCCTATCAGAATGAACCCCTCAATAACACCTTCAATAGATTTAATTGTTTAATTAATGATTTGAGAAACTTTGAGATCCCAAAAGATAATGATGTGCTTGGTTCACAAGTTCCTTGATTCTCTTGATAGAAGTTGGGAACATCATGTTGATATCTTGAAGAATAGTGAGAAGATAAAGACTTCAGATTTTCCAAGTTTATATGGTAATCTTAGGAATCATGAGAAAAGTAAGGCTTATAGAAAAGAGAGTGTTATAGAGATGAAAGATATCAAGATGGACAATTCAACTGATCTTATGTCCAAGGGATTCAAGGTAATTTTTTATCTCGGTGACATTGATGGGATCTCATTAGGGGAAGTCTCTTAAGATGATGATGAATATCAATGGATGGCTAAACTTGCTTCGAAAGCAACTTTAATTATGAAGTAGTTCAAGAGCCTAAAGAATTCACAAAAATTCAAACCAAGTCAAAGGCCCTTCAAACCAAAAGGTTCTAATGTTGATTCATCTTAAGGAATGATAAGGTCCCATCCCTCGAAAAGAGCTACAAGTGTGGAAACACCAGACACTTTTCCAGAGACTACATGATCAAGACCGTTGATGAAAATAGTGAGTCTTATGAAGTCAAATATAAAAGATTGGTTTCTAGTATTAGTAAGAAAAATCTTGAATCAAAAGTGTTGGTAGCCGGAAAAGAGAAATGGGAAGTGAAAGATCCTTACACTGATGAAGAGAAGATTGAGAAAGAAAATATGTGCTTAATGGCTAAGGATGGAATGATCAGTAAAAGCAGCACTTCAAGTTCATTAGAAGCAGATATTGATCAAACTGCAAAGAATTATGGAGATGAAAACTAGGATCCCTCCTCCCTCTATCAGGTAGAAAAAATTGTAATTTATCTTGAAAATGAAAAATCTTTAATGTTTAAGTATCTATGTCTTGATCTTGAAAAATCCCACAATGAAAAACTAGACTTTCAGAACAAATGTCAACTCTCTTTAAAAGAAACTAAGTCAAAAAAATTGAGTTAGCAAGCCTTGAAAATGAACTCATGAATAAAAAATTCTTTAATCAAATTTATCTTAAAGAAAAGGGGGAGGCTGTTTTATAACTTGATAATATAAAAAGAATCATCAAAAAACTCAACTACTTCTCACTCTAGAGTCACTCAAATTGTAAATAATCAGATCTTATCCTAGGCTATTAAAATCATTGGTGAAAAGTTTCAAGAAGCAATTGATTTTTCTGAACAAACTAAAAATCAACCTAAATTTCCAACCGCTAATTAGGTGATTAAAGGAAACAAGGCTTATTTTGTTGAACCAGTTGATACTAGTGTTCTTGATCATGTTAATAGACATTATAAAACTGACAACTCTGGTAAAATTGTTTTATAAGAATGCATATTCTCTAGTGATCCATCGGTGAAAGCATTTTTCAATAAAATTCCAAAGATGATAGAGAAACAGTTTTTAAGTTTCTAATGTCAAATGGTGACAAACATTATGCTTTAGATGTTATAAATGATAATGTGGATATTACCAATTATGTGGACTCTTCTGATTCTCAAGATTCATCATGGGATAGTAAGTTAGTTTCTTCTAATTCGCCAACCAATGAATCAATATTCACTGGTGATCATTAATAAAATCACTATCATCCAAAGAACAATGATGTCCCTATCAAGTCTTATTTTTTGAAAAGAAAACAAATTTGGAAGTAAAGATTTCAAAAATCTAAAGTTGAACCGACAAATCCTAAAAGAAAAAGCAAAGGCTAGAAACTGTTATAAATGTGGTAATAGAAGTCATGAATCCATTGAATGTCGTCATTAAAAAGGATCTAAGATAAGTGATAACATATTACTCAGTGGTGAATAATGGATAAAGAAAGAGAACTCACTAAACATTGTTCCTTTAGATTACTTTAACATTTTTCCTTCTCTTAAATCCGCCATATACAAACCTATTTCCAAATGGGTAAGAATAAGAAACTAATAAGCATATTTGGTATCTTGACAGTGGTTTCTCGACACATATGACAGGTTCTAGGTCTCTTCTAGAAAATTTTGTCAATGAATATGGTCTTAGTGCCACCTTCGGAGACAACAACAAAGATTTCAACAAAGGATATAGCACATTAAAATGCAACTCTGTTGAATTTTTGATTGTTTCTTATGCTAAGGGTTTGAAGTATAATCTTATTGTTATTAGTTAATTATGTGATGCTAACTATGAAGTTCATTTCAATAAGAAAGAAAGTGTTCTGATTGACAGTAACAAGAAAGTGGTTCTCAATGCTAACATGAAAGAATACATCTACATCTTGGATATGTTCTCTATGAATAAGTTATTAAAGATGTGTTTCTGTTAAGGTCTCAATCTAACCTTAATTAAATATGGCACAAAAGACTCTCTCGTCTGAATTTCAAATCAATCTTTCAAGTTAGAAAATCATGATCTCTTCAAGGGCATACCAAAAATGAGTTTTTTTAAAGGACAAGTTGCATGCATCTTGTGAACTGGGAAAACAACACAAAAGCTCTTTCAGATCTAAGAAGTGCTCCTCAATTGATTCTATTTTTTTCTTTTTAACATGGATTTATTCAATCCTGACCCTATTCAAAATCAATCTAGTAAAAGATTCTCTCTAGTCATAGCAGATGAATTTCAAGGTATACATGGGTAATGTTCCTGAGACACTAAAATGATGTTGCTAATAAAATCATTTCATTCATCAAGGCTACTGAAGTGCATCTTCACAAGAAGGTAAGGCAATTAAGAAGTGATCAAAACGATAAAGAAAAATGTCACCATTGAAAGACTTATGTGAACAAAACGGGATCTCTCAAAAGTTCTTAGCAATTAGAACCCGTGAGTAAAAGGATGTTGCTGAGAAGAGAAACAAGACTCTCATTGAAGCTGGAAGAGCTATGTTAGTGGAAGCTAATCTTCTCATGTAGTTGTGGGTTAGAGAAGTCAATATTGCCTGTTATATACAAAACTGTTCTAATTTGGTAAAACGACATGGTAAAATTGATTATGATATAATCATAGTTAGAACCCCCCCCCCCCCCACCCCCACCCCGACATATCTTATTTTCGATTTTTTGGTTGTCCATGTTTTATTCTTAACAAAAGAGATCAACTGACAAAGTTTCAAGCTAAAGCTGGAAAAAGAATCTTGGTGGGCTAGTCATCAATCTCCAAAGCTTTCAGAGTCTACAACACTAAAAGAATGATTGTTGAAGAATCCATTAATGTCAAGTTTGATGAAATTTCCTATAAATGATAGTGGTTAATCCATCATCTCTCCCAACATATCTCCAGTGTTTATTAAAGATGACCAAGAACTAGTTGTGAATAATGCTGACTCATCTACTGATCAAGAGTCTCAAGTCACTAATGTATCCCACAATCCTGCATCCACTGACATTGTCACTAATAATTTTGATATAGATCCTACCACTAATCTCACTTCCACTCCACCTATTCTTAGGGTTCATCCTACATCTCAAATCAATGGTGATCTATCCATAGGCGTCAATACTAGGCATCAGGTACCCAATAACTTATGTCTTTATGTTAACTTTGTTTATCTTATAGAACCTAGGAAGACAACAGATACACTGAAAAGATTCTAACTTGATCAAGGCTATGCAATATGAACTATATAAATTTGAAAGATACAAGTTGTATATTCTGATTCCAAGACTCTAAAAAACCATTGTTGGAATGCATGTGGTGTATAAAATCAAACTATATGAGAATGGAATCTTCACCAGAAACAAAGCTAGACTGGTTGCTCAACGATTCACTTAATTCGAAGGACTAGACTATGATGAAACATTTGCTCCAGCGGCAAGACTTGAATCTATAATAATGTTCCTAGAATAGGCATCATACATGAGGTTCATGGTGTTTCAAATGGATATAAAGACTTCTTTTCTCCATGGTGATCTTTAGGAGGAAGTGTTTCTTAAACTACCTCCAGGTTTTGAGCTAGAAGACTAACAAGATCATGTGTATAGATTAGACAAATCAATTTATGGCCTTAAGCATGCCCCAATAGCATGGTATGAAGTTTTTTCTACCTACTTGGTTTGAAATGGTTACAAAAGGGGAACAATTGATAGCACAATATTTTTCAAGAGAATTGCCACTGATTTGATTCTTGTTTAACTGTACGTTGACGACACCGAAGTTGTGTTTAGAATTCGATAATATATTGACTGTCAAGCATGAAATAAGCATGATTGATGAAATGACCTTCTTCCTTGGACGTCATGTGAAGCAAACTTCTCAAGGGATTTTCATAAATCAAAGCAAGTACATCACTGATCTACTGAAGAAGTACCATCTTCAATACTTCAAATCTACTATAACTCCCATGTCAACCTCTTCTAAAATCTAGGATGAACCTGATGGTAAAGCCGTTAATACTTCCTTATACATAGTAATGATTGGTTATCAATTGTATCTAACTACTAACAGGTCTGACATTATGTTTACCACTAGTCTTTGTGCAAGATATCAAGCATCTTGAAAGGAGTCTCATATTGGTGTAGTTAAAAGAAGTTTAGATATTTAAATTAAACTCCTAACTTCGGTCTTTGGCATGCCAAGGATTCTTCTTGTGATCTTGTGGGACATATTGACTTTGATTATGCAGGTTGTACTCTAGACATGATAAGCACTTCTAGTGGTTGTCAAGTTCTTGGAGGAATACTCACTAGTTGGTCCTACAAAAAGCAAAGATCAGTGGCTTGCTCCACTATTGAATCAGAGTATGTTGTTACACGTAGATGTTGTGCTCAAGTTCTTTGGATTCAAAATCAGTTGCTAGACAAATCATTAATTTTGTCCAGATTTGTAACTTTTGCCAAAATCGCCATATTTGTGCCTAAACAATTCCATGGCTTCCATACAAAAAAGAGTTTGAAAATATATTACTAACCATTGGAAATCATGATGAATCCCATAAGAGATTAAATGAAGAGAATCCAACATCAATTTCACTACAAATTCTTCAAAAATACACTTCTTATTCACGTGAATCAACTTCAAACTCCAAAAGAAGAAACATTCTCTAACTTGAGTTGTTGGTTGCAGATAGCGTTACAAACCAGTTTTTAGGGTTAACCCTCTTTAAATAGCCCGTAAAGTTCATATTTGGCCCTTTAAGTATCACAAAAGGACTTCTTAGCCCACATATATGATTAATAATCATTTTATTAAACTTTGGCCCCCATAACTTAACTTTAAAACAAGGAAGATGTTCATTTCAGAATGAAAGTTTACGGAACACTAACCTCCATGATGAAATGGAAAATTCGGGTCGTTACAAGATCGACACGAGATCCGAGAGACTTGTTTGTTTGCGGACGGCATGAGAACCGAGAGACTTCTTTTTATGCATTGTGTGTTATTATGATATATGATATTTTAGTGAACTCATTAAGCTTCATGCTATAGTTGTTGATTTAATGTCTTTCAGGTGGTTCCTTTAATCGGGGAAAGACTCAAATTTGACTGTACAACGTACATGCCGTTATTGATTTCTATAGACTTCCGTTGTTATGATGTTTTCGAAACAATTTCATAATATGAGTTGATGGTGTTTGAAATGACTTTAGACTTCAATCTTATACAAAAATGTTTTCAATGATCTACTTGTTATTTTTAAAAGAAAATTTTGGTTTAAAATTTGGTATATCACTGTTAATTATCTATCCTACGCTTATCTTTATTGTTTGAACTTTATCGATTCTAAAACCAATAAGTTTTTTCGAATCTTTTAATTGTATTCAATACGTAACTAAACTATTTTTTTTGTTCTTATTACATCATCAAGGCAAATTTCTACTGTTAAACCGATATTGAATCATATGTGGGGTCCACTGCGATATTCAATATGTCGAGTTATTAATTTAAGTCTATTTGGTGCTCTCGTTACATTTATCGTGGAATCCGATATGACATTATAATCGCATTGAAATGCATTCTAATAATGATATATTTAATACAATTAAAAGATAAATGACTAATAACAAATAACGTATTATTGGTTTTCATTTTATGATATGTGATGAGGCCATACCATCATCTCCTCTCAAACATAGAAAAAATGACCGAATAAAAATTTAAAACAATGTGACAAAGTGTAGCTTTGGTCATGCATTTCCATGCCAACAGGACACCACAGCACATCTTCCACACCAGGGAGGGGGAGGGGGTAGGGGTGTTCATAGCATGGTGATATAACACCTCATCACTACTTCTATAGTGTCCCATATACACCTATAGGCTAATATATTTTCTATGAACAAATATTAATATAATATACATACCATGAATTTCTGTATCAAGCGTTTGTTCATCAATAATCCGGTTTCACGACTGTCACGGTCGCTAATTGACTATCAAAAATTCAAGATAAATTCTTAATACTAGATACCACTGACTCCCACCAATAAATTTTCCGGTGTGATCTAATAGTTAATTATACAGACTCGAGCTATTTACCAAAATAACTATTATGATATTTGTCATAAGTAATGTATCGCATTTGTTTTAACACAATAACTGTTCAGGATTTTTCGTTTTCATTATTTATTCTTTCAATATATGTAAGAAAATATTGCTAAAATATATTATTTTTGTAATACTATAATCACATGTGTTTTTCATTTTTCTAAATATTTCAAATATCCAACATAGACCTAAATATATTTACAATTTAGCATAAATATATAAAAATATAATTTTACGTGATAAACGATTAAACCCACGAGCTACTTTAGCACTCGGTCCAATACTCCAATATGTTGTCCAACCCACAGAATACTGAGCCCATATCCGTTTCCATAACCCAACCATAACAGCTTACCATACATTGCAATGTTAACTCTACAAGTTAGAATTCTAATAAAACAATTATTATCATTGACACATTACAGAAGGAAGATTAAATTAAACTTTATCAGATTCAATAATAACCCTAAAAGTTGTTCAATCATCTCTATAACAAAATCTAAAAAATCAAACCAAATTACTAAAACACAAATTTAATTAGCTAAAAAACTAAAAAAAAAAAAAAAAAAAAAAAAAAAAAAAACACTATCGAGATCAAAAAATCCAAAAACTTGAAACTAAAAGCGTTTATTAGGGTAAATATTTCACAAATGAATTGAGTTTTGGTATACACACATAAATATAAATATTTGTCAACCGGCTCTAGATTTATATCGAAGTGGGTAAACCCAAAGAAAATGTGAATATTGATCCAAAAATAAGACATAATATTTTATAACACTAGTGTTCGGGATAGGAGATGTCCAAATATCCTTGTGGTGAACACAAGGGACAGGATGGTCAAGAAGTTGATGCCATAACAAATGACTACAAGAAAGAAACATAAACCGAGACGGGGGCTTCATAAACGCAATGTAAAGATGACTTGAGCTATTATACCTAAGAAGAACCCAACAAGCTGGAAAATTCTTCATAGAAAAAGTATATTTATGAAATTCATGGTAGCATTATCATTTGTGGTAAATTTATGAACAGAAATGAGATTTTTGATTATATCAGAAGTAACAAGAACATTATGAAGATGTAAAGGGTGGTGAGAAGATGATAAGGTGGTGTATTCAGTATTAGTCATGAGAATGGAAGAACCATTGTCAAAGAGGGCCAAATTAAATCTGCTTTTATTGTTAAGGGAATTGAGAGTACATGTGTATGAAGCCAAATGCAAGGTCGCACTCGTGTCCATATACCATATCGAGTCTGGTGGATCAGCGATTAAAGTTGTGTTCATTTCCTAGTCAATATTTATAGGTTGGTATGGTTACATTGGCAAAAACCACTGCTAAGGGAGTGCAAATTCTAAGGTCTGGGCAACCGCATGAAAGGCGACATGAGGCTTCTGGGAGCCAACAGTAGTGGGGTTGTTTCCATGAAGACCTGGTTATCTAGTAAAGGAAGGTTGTCGATGAGATGATTTGGGTTGACCGGAGGTATGAGAAAACTGCCATGGGGCAGTAGGCTGCCCGTATGACATGAAGGCCCACGACAACATGTATGGTGACAATGATGTTGTCGATCAGAGGCTGTTGGTAACAGCCGACATTTGTCTTGGGCTTACCGTTGGTGGTTGTCATGATTACCACTATGATTATTATTGTTAGTGTGATTCCTAAAAAATCTATTATTTTTGTTGTTGCGAGGTTGATTTGCGGAAGAATACCTAATGTATAGAACCGTTGGAGAGGAAGAATGATGGGAGTAACTAGCGAGCGTGGGACGAGATCGATTAAACCGTTGATCCTCTAAATCATCTTAGATCATGCTTGAAGGAAGGTGGGAAGTAATATTTTCACACTTTGGATATATTCCATTAAGTAAGTGATTTACAACTTTTTTTTCTAGGACAGTGGAGCCAATATTCGCCAACAGGTCTGTAAGGAGCTTCATCTTTTGACAATACAATGGAACAATCTCCGAGAGTGATTGAACTTAGTTCTTTGTCGAGTTCAATGACCCATGCATCCTTATTGTCTTGAAACAGGGTTTCGAGAGTTTTCCAAATGCAATGAGCCGAATATCCATCTTTGAGAACCATGGTAAAGCGTTGTTAAGTCAAAGTTTCATAAATCCACATGGCAGCCAATTGTAACTCCCGCTAGAAGGGCTAAATGATTAAGGAATAAAAGGATAATGTTTCGTGATGATGATAAATAGGAATTATGGATAGAAGTTTATTTAGGAAAAATAATCTAAATAAAAGTCGTAGTATTCGTAAAAGCGAATATCTTTGGTTAAGTCCGTTCTATAAGGAGAAGGAGTCTCCGATGAATATACAAATTAGAATAAAGAGTAGGTGCAAGATTGAGCACCACCAATAGTCAATAAGTCTAAGAGATAGAAACTCATTTCAAAAGGCATAAGAGTTACTGTTATTACCTAGGATGAAAAGGTAACCTCTACAGTCATTATACAAGCCTTGCTTTGCTGATGATTTCTGGATATAATTATCCCAATGGGAAGATAATTGTAACGCCCAATTGAAGGACTCGATGATTAAGGCATAAAAGGATAATTTTTCTTCACGATGATAAATAAGAATCATGGATAGAAAATCATTTCAGAAAAATAATCAAAATAAAAGACATAGTATCCGTAAAAGTGAACTCGTGCATATAGGGAATGTCTAAAATCTGACTTTATAAGAGGAAGTTATGATTTTTCCAAGCATTCAACACAACTGTGTTAGCACAAACATCGGAGATCATGCGTCTAAACATAAATAAAACCTTCTATATCATAATAAATTTACATACCCTAAATGATTGTTCTGGTGGACAGAACATTATGATAAGAACTAACATATAAATTTTCAAAGTAAAAAGGAAGATCATACGTCTAAACATAACTACAACTTTATTTATCATAATAAACTCGCATACCCTGAACGACTACTCTGGTGTACAGAGCGGCATGGTAAGAACGTGTAGCGGGTTAAGAACGGTAATGGAAAATCAGCAGTTGAATTGCAAAGGGTGAAGGGGAAAAACTTCAAAGAGGAAACGAGGAAAATTCATACGTACGTGGTAAAACACATAATCATTATCAGAGCACCTAGTAGAGTCTATTAAGACATGTGCTTATTTGGACACATTCGTATGAGTTAAATCATTTTGTGATTTTAGGAATAGGAACTTGGGGAACTAAAAGGCAATTCTTAGGATGAGTATGAGTATGTGTGAAAGGTAGTAGAGGCTTATACTACTGGAATCACATGACTCATATTTTGATCAAGAAGAGTTACATGGTTACCAAGGTACTAATAGCTGAATTCGTTCTGTTGATTTCCGTCATTACCTTCATTTCAGTGATAACTAAGAAGACGATTAATATTCCGATCATAGTGGTCATTGAGTCTAATTTAAGAATAAATTTGCGAAGTAAGTTGCTCGATTCTGAGAAACCTATTCATCATAGTGTCTGAATTTGGTCAAGAGATTGAAGGACAATATAACCTAAGATATAGACAAAAGTATCACCGCCGTCCTTAGAAACTAAGCAGCCTGTAGCTAGAAATGCTACATGTTATGAGGTGATTATGTCACATTAGAACATGAAGCAAGGTACCTTTCATGCTAAGTATAACTCAAAGAGACTTGATACTAGCCAATGCATCGTATGATGGAGGGTCACTAGAGCATGACCCATCGGTCGATTAGCACAATTGAAGTAAATACCTTATCTTCGGTTAAGTCTATTCTAGAAGGAGTAGGAGTCTCCGATGAAGATTGAAATTAGAATGAAGAGCAGTTGCAAGATTGATCACCACCAGCATTCAATAAGTCCAACAGTTATAAACTCATTTGAAAAGATATAAACGTTACATTTCTTACCTAGGATCAAAAGGTAACGTGCAGAGTCATTATACAAGCCTTGCTTTGCTGATGATTTCGGGACGTAATTATCTTAAACGGAAGATACTTATGATGGGTTTTATATGTTACAAAAAATCTATTTTTGGAAAAAATATATAAACCCTAAGTTCCCATGCACCCTAAAGTATCTATGTTCTCACTAGGATTTGCATACAACTATTGAAATATCAAGAACTGTAGCACCACACTGCTATTTTTGAAAAATACCAAAGGTTTATTATAAAATACATACCTTATATTTATTGTAGTAAATAAATAATGATTCCTTCTTGATCCAACTTTAGAAAACAAGCACCAGAAGTCTCATGTCTCTAAGGGCTCACCCCCGAAGCCTAACAAGTTGTAGGCTAAGGAGGAGAGAGGAGAGGAAAAAGGATTTTCGTCTCCACCTCTTGTAGAAGAGATGAACAAAATTTTGAACCCTTAGGATGGTTTATATAGGTGATAGGGAGACTAAGGATAATGCAGTTTCCTTAGATAGGCCTTATCCCTTTAGCTTTTCCCCTAAGGCATCCAAGTTTCCTTAGGGTCCAAGAAAAACTCTAAAAACCATCTAGAAACCCTATAACCAACTATAGTTTCTTCCCTCTTCCTAAAGAGGTTCTAGAATTGATTAATGTTTAACTTTTGAACATTGTCATCTTTGGTCCTTCTACTTTTAATTAATCTGATTAACCCTAAAATTAATTCTAATTAATTTATGATTAATTCTTGATTAAACAATATTATTTCTAATTAATATACTATTATCATTATATATTAATAAATCATTTATTTTTATTTCTAATTAATTTATTAACTATATAATAAATTATTAAATCAGTCCCTCTCTCCAAATAGCATTCTAGCCTATTACTAGATATGAGGGCAACCCAAAAGGACTATGCTAATAATTCAAGATTATACTAATTTAATTATAGGATTAGACACCTAATCTAATAGTCTCCCACTTGGATAGGTCTAAAACTAAATTACAAGTATAAATTCTAAATTAAACAGCAGGCTGTGCTTTCCTAAGCAATTGCCAAACTCTGATGCGCTCATATGTTTTTCCTTTAGATAAGTGATCAAATATTCATTCGTTCTTCTAGATATCGTATGGATATCAGATATAGATTGAAATCAATCTCATTTTCCAAAATTCTTTTTCTTGATTTCCCGATTTATGATGACTGAAATCAGACTACTAATTGAACACACCGATTAGTCCAGGTTCGTCCAAGCTCTTCAGATGTTGACGTCAAATTATCTAGGGGCCCAAAGATATTGCTTTTTCTGTTAGGGATAAGGAACCAATAAATTTGACTCATATGCTTGTATCTTTTACTCACCAAATCATACATGATACTACGTTTTAGAACATCATGTTACTGGTGCATTTTCGCAATACCCATGCAAAACCAACTTGCAAATTACAGCTCATATATCTCCATTTCAAGAATATAGTATATTATCATTTCATAATTACTCGTGACAAAATCGATGAAGTAATTCTCTGAGCATGGGTTTATCCAATACTTCAAATCTCCATTTCTAAGTACTCGTGAACATTATAGCTACCATTGCAATGTTAAATCTCCATAGACAATCTATAATTCAATTCATGACAACCTTAATTCACTACTTACTTCCAAAAGTATGAGCGACTGTGGAATTCGAATAATCAAGTTATTCAGGAAGTAAAACATATAAAGTGAAACACAATAATAAACTAATTAACTATGGTCTCAAACCGATTGAAAATAATTATAATTACGAATTTATTTATTGCATAATGTTTCGAGTAATCAACTAATCACTTGAATTAAATAACATCATTTATGCCAAGCCATGAACATGCATACTATACCTCTCTATGGTCCTTCCTTTGTGAACATATCAACTGGACACTATTCCACAGACACTCATTTCAAAATTCCAAATTTTTATCATTGTCTAAAATGTATTGGAATTCCAACCTTACATGAATTGACCTTCTATGACGTTGAGGCTTAAAATTCATAGAGACTGAGCCAACGATATTACAAAATGTTTCATTGGAACTTTGTTACTAGCAACAACTCCATGATAATGAATAAGATACACTCCTTGAACACTTCAATTGCATTAAAGTTGCCAACTCACATGTAGATAATCATCCCCCATTATGGAAACATTTCCATATTCCTATATCACCATCAATTATAATTAAGAATAATCTCAATCCAGAATCATGTCACAATGGTCCATCCAAATTAATACCATACTCCCAACTATCCATAAGCAACCAATCTTCAGTAAAACTTAGAATGTTCTTGATAGTTGTTTAATAACTTTAGTCATACAAAATTCTAGTTCTTTTCTCTCACAATGCTTTGAGCATTTGAAAAATTAGGATAAGTGAATATTATATCATATGTAATCAATCCTATATCCGATGCATATAGGACTCGATTCATTATATCCGATATATTTTCAATCTCTTGCTGTAATATTTTTATATATGGAATTTCCTATGCTGAATCATTTTAACATGATATTCACATATGTCTATGACTAAGTTCTATTAAACTATATGATCTAATCCTTTAGATTCAAAAAGAAAGTATGAGTGCCCTCTCTTTTAAGTCAAACATAGCGAAACAATTAACAAACTTTTCAATTTGCAAATTGAAAAACTTTGTTCCCTATGAACGGTATTGTCAACATACAATAATAGCATATCAATTATGCTTCCACTAGCTTTTATATGTACCCGGAAATCAACTGGACTTCTAAAAATCAATACTCTTGACTTTCTTACTAAAGTACACATTTACGTTACACGAGGCTTCGATAAGTTTCCAACTAGACTTCTGAATCTATACACCTTCACTGGATAGCATATGTGTGTCTTTAAACCATTTCATAACTAACAACTATAAGTCTTTGAAATTTTAAACAATTTCTTGTCATTTCTCACAATACGAAATATGAAAAGGGATGCCATAAACATATTGTATATTTGAGAATGCACTTAATACAAGCAACATCCATACTGATTTTTATCAGCTCCTTTAAAATCTACCAGTGAAAGTTTTTTCTCATAATCATTCTCATGAATTAGAGCGAAAACTTTACCACCTAGATTTTATGGTGCATACGTTCCCATCCATATGAATCTATCATTTCTAGCCTAAAATCATAAGACAAGGTTTAGGACAAAACCAAATTCAAATTTAGATTTCCTTTCATGGACTAAACTTCACTTATTTTAAATTTCATGCCCTCTGGTAGCGCAAGGGTCTACCAGTGCTTCCATGTTGTTAACAACTCACCCATATTGATCAATATACTTTCACTGACTAATGAGATTTTTCTTTTGCAGTTAAATGAAAACATAGCAATTATAAGCATTTCCAACTCAAATTCAAGTGAAAAAAAATAAGAATATGTCAACCAAACACAATAGGTTATCAACCTTAGGTCGTGTGTTAGAGATAACTAAAAGGTTTATTTTCGGTTGACTCTTGAAACTCACAAGATAAATATGACTCCCACTAACTTATTGACATAAGAGTTTTCTACCAAGGAACACTCCTTAACGAGTTAAAACAAATATTCAAAAGTTTGTGTGGATTCCCAAAAATAAAACACTTCATATAATAGGTCCTAGTTTATCCTTTGTTTCTTGATTAATTAAAAACATCACAACTCCAATTCTATATGTGCTAGAGTAAGACAAACATTTTTACTCCACATATTTCAAGATGTTTTCAGCCTTTGTAGTTTGAAATGAGTTTCAAGATACGATTTTTAGAAACTAGAGCAAGGCTTCTAAAATTGATTGGAAATCGAAGTATGACTCATCTTTTAATTAAACCATTTCAACGATATCTGATTCCTATTCTTAGTTATACAATTGAACTAACACGTTCTTCGAGGATCAATTGTGATATAGCTCCACAATAATTAGGATGATCATAAAACATAATGCTAAAGTACTCTCCTTTCTTTTCATTTATTGGAGAAACTTTTATCTTTCTGTCTAATAGATTCTTCTATTCATTTTGCTATTCTTTGAAACCATTTTCAAAAGTAGTAGAAGTCTGTTCAATCTTATGAACAAAACATATTTACTGAAACATCATAAAATCATGACAAATAGAGTTATCATCCTCTGTGGTGGATCTGAAGAATTCATATCAATATGTACTAGATCCACTAGTCCTTCACTTGACTCACATAAACATGTGATAAATGAATTAGTCATAATTTTCTAGTGAACAAGATTCTCATCTACTATACAATGCGACTTGTACAACACTAGGTATCTGTCCAGTTGGTGATGAGATTTCTTTTCACTTGGTCAATTATGAAACTGTCACAAGTGATATCATAAGAATCAAATTCACAATTAACATTGTTAATATTAGAAATGTAACCAACACTTTCAAAAATGTCATTGCAAGGAAATAAAAATAAGGCAACCGGATAAACCAAAATTTCACTTTTTTGGAAATAAACAAAAAATTGGAACTTGTCCTTACAACACATAATTTAAAAAAAAAAAAAAAAAAAAAACAAAACTATGTTGCTAAACATCTCCTAAGAGTAATATTAATCTTTAAATTATCCCAACTCCTTAATAGTAGCTCCAAACTCTGATCTTCAAACCATGTGACTAAATTCCTTTTCTCATGACCAGATTTAGCTCACCTTGTTCAAGCTTCCTTCTTTCTCTTAGTTCTTTTAATACTATCAAGATGTGATCATGATGTCATATATTAAGAGTCTACGAATAGGAAGCTATAAAACAATGGAGTCAGATAATGGATGTACCTAAAGTAGAGTCACACAACTTAAATTTACTATCTCTGTGATCTTTCATGTATTTTGGACAGTTTTGTTCCCAATGTCCCTTCAATTGGCAGCTGAAACAAATGGACTATTTGAGGTCAACACATGGAACTATCTAAGTCCTAGTCATTTCTCTTTACCATAGGTTCGAACAGTTTGATATTGGATGACTCCTTTCTATTGGGAGGAGAAATCTTTTCTGGACCACCATTGTCAATGTCCATGGAAACCTTGGAAATAGACCCAATAAACGTTTCTTCTTTAGATATGCTCTTAAGCATTTTCTGCTTTAGCAACAATCAACATTTAGATCAAATCAATTAGGGTCACATCGAGACTCCTCATATGAAACTTTTTAACAAACTAACCATATGACTTAGGAAGCAAGAGAAAAAACAAATCTTTGGCTTTCTCCCTGAGGAAAATGACACCCAATCTATCCAACTTGTCAATGTATGATTTCTTTTCAGAACATGCATCCATAGAGAATTTCCATCTTAATGTTTACATGCCAATACGAATTGAGTAGTTTCGTATCTTTTAACTTGAGAAAAATGCGACGTTGGGAGAGTCACTGGAGGAGGTGGAAGAGAGATGATGTCTAGTTCCATCATTTCCTAAGTAAGGGAAGAGAATTTCACCTTGACTTGAAATTGGAGGACAATCTCTAGAATATTGAGGAAAAGTATTTCCTTAAGAATAAGGATGACCATTTTTATCTTCATAAGATATTTTAAAATAGGAGAAAAGAGAATTCAAGTTAGTTGATTATAATCCTTATTTGTTAACCCATAAAATTAAACTAAGGCTAGGATTCGTATTTTCGATTCGAATTTTGAAGAGGAATGTCGTAATCAAATTCGAATCTATTTTAGGTAGGTAAGCTTTTACCAATTCCAGTATTATGAAACTCCTAGATCTTTTTTTTAAGACTCACAGATTCTTATCAATTGCATGTTTAATCTTGGATTATGCGCTCAGTTTTGTGACTAGGATGTCGATGATTACAAATGAGACGTGAATAAGCATGCAAACCCACTTGACAACCTTGATATCATTTATCATCTCACATTGATGTGTCAGTGAACCACACACGTTCCATCAACGATGATAATTTTCAAGAGTCATATCTCTTTATAGTCCCTATTAGTGTGATGGTTAACCACACACACTCCAATAATGACATATACAACATGATGTGCATTTTCATGGATTAGCATACTTTTTACATTTTTTCTAAAGTAACTATGAGTGGGTTTTTAAAAATAGTTCTAGTACTTTAATAGCATTATACTTTTAATGAAGTTAATGTCCCATCAGATCTGTTCTACTAATGAACCTTCACCAATCAAGGAAGCGATGGGTGAGAGTGGACACTCATTCAACTACCATTTTACAGGTAGTTTCCTTATTCCCCCCCCCCCCCCTAGAGTTTGGCTTCGTGAATGAGGCATACTAGTGATCTGACTGAGTTGATTTATACATATACTATATCAATCTTCTAATTATATAATATAAGATGTATTTTAAAAGATTTCTAAAATACTAGGTTTAAACTTAAATATTCGAAATTACTATAAAATTTTATTTAATTATAAATTAAAACACCTTTTTTATTTAATCTTTATCTTTTAATTAAACAATTAATTAAATTAATTAAATCATTATGGATTAATTAAATTAATTAAATCCTAATCCTAAGCCTTCTAATTTTCAAAAAATAGGCTAGGGTTTATCTTGTTTTAATTGTTCAAATTTTAACGCTTTTAAAATAACAAAGAAGGAAACAAGGTAAACCCTAAAAGGTTTCCTCAATTTTCGAAAATAAGGCATAAGGGATAGGGATTCTAAAACCCTTGAAAATTTTGAAAATACTAGGGTGGATGTTAGGGTTTCAAGAACCTTAGGGATTGTCGGAATTTGCCTCCGTATGGTTTAGTTTCTATAAACCCTTATTTTGATCTATTCAAGTTTGTGCAAGATTAATGAGAACAATGGCTCTGATACCAATGATGGGTTTTATATGTTACAAAAATTATATTTTTTGACCAAAAAACATAACCCCTAAGTTCACATGCACCCTAAAGGATCTACGTTCTCACTATGTTTTGCAAACAACTATTGAATATTAAGAAACCAAGCACTACACTACAATTTTTGAAAAACGCCAAAGGATTATTAGAAAATACATACCTTATTTTTATTGTAGGAAATAAACAATGATTCCTTTTTGATCTAGCTTTAGAAAGCAAGCACCAGAAGTCTCGTTCCTCTAATGGCTCACATCCAAACCTTAGTAAGTGGGAGGCTAAAGAGGAGAGAGGAGAGGAGGAAGGATTTTTGTTTCTACCTCCTCTAGAATGGATGAACGAAATTATGAACCCTTAAGAGGGTTTATATAGGTGATAAGGAGGCTAAGGATAAGGCAGTTTCCCTAGATAAGCCTTATCCATTTTGCTTTTCCCCTAAGGTATCCAAGCTTTCTTAGAGCCCAAGAAAATCTATAGAAACCATCTTGAAACCCTATAACCAACTAGAATTTCATCCCTTCTCCTAGGGAGGTTCTAGAATTGATCAATGTTCAACTTTTGAACATTATCACCTTTAGTCATTTCAGTTTTAATTAATCCAATTAACCCTAAAATTAATTCCAATTAATTTATGATTAATTCTTAATTAAACAATAATATTTATAATTAATATATTATTCTCATAATATATTAATAAATTATTTATTTTGATTTCTAATTAATCTATTAACTATATAATAAATTAATAAATCTCTCTCTCTCTCTCTCTCTCTCTCTCTCTCTCTCTCTCCAAATAGCATTCCAGTCCATTACTAGATTTGAGGGCAATCTAAAAGGACTTTGCTAATAATTCAAGATTCTACTAATTTAGTTATAGGATTAGACACCTTATCCAACAAGTTGTAACATCCGCTAGAAGGTCTAGATGATTAAGGTATATAAGGATAATTTTTTACAATTATAAATAGGAATTATGGATAGAAAATTATTTAGGAAAAATAATCTAAATAAAAGTCATAATATTCTTAAAATCGAACTCGTGCATATATGGAACGTGCAAATCTGACTTCATAAGAGGAAGTTCTAATTTTTCCAAGCATTCAAAACAACTTTGTTAAGACAAACACTGAAATTCAAATCGGTCGATTGTTAGAAAAACAATCTAAACAAGAGTCGGACATCTCATCAATAGTTATCCATCGATATAAAGACAGTCACGAACGGATATCATTTAGAAGAGTTATGATTTTTACATGGAATTTAACAATTTGAGCTTATTAAAACTATAACTTTAAAAATAAAGTGAGAATTAGCTAACGAAGTCTAAACAAATGTTGTAGATCTCATCGATCGCTATGCGTGGAGATAAAGAACAGTGAAATCAAGCTCATATGAAGAAGATATGATTTTCTGAAGTTTTTTGAAAAGCGCCTCATGTAGGTAGGTATGTGTTACACGCACACTTTCTAGAAGATCGACACATAGCATATATAGCTTCACATGTGGCAACATATTGGAGGATCATTGTCCACTAAAGTATCTGGTGCACACCTTGATAAGCATGGTGCACATGTCAAATCCTCCTATAAATAAGCTGCAAAGCAGTTTCATTTCTCATCCCATTTCATAAATTTCTCATTGAAAATCTATATGGCCCTTACGATCCAACTTTTCTGGATTACTGAGCATTTTAGCTTGGTTCTGGAATACCTAAGAGCCCGACTATTAGTAGCTATCAGGCCGAAGTTCTGCAAATACAGTTTCTAGACTTTTGTCAAGAAAATCTATGTAATTTAAGCTACACTCATATCACTTTTAGTATAACTTATATATATATATATATATATATATATATATATATATATATATATATATATATATATATATATATATTCATAGTCGTTGTTATGGATTTATAAATAAGATTTGTATTGATTCCAAGTTATTATACTCTTTGATCTACTTACAGGAATAATTTACTAAGGTGTTTAAAGTGGGATTTTCAAACAGTATACTCTGTATACCAAACAGACCCTACCTCCAAAATTATCCTATCTGGTTATGCTTTACTTGGTAGATCTTTATGTAGACATTAGGATTAGTGAGGAATCTAGACTATCATTAGTCACCAGGAATATAAGATTAAGATGTCACACCCCCAAACCTAATTGACGGAAACATTCGGAGGCGGAGGACATCATGTACAGTATCATAACAATGCATAATAGTAAACAAGCAACAACATCATCCATTGAATTAATATTATAATTCAATACAAGTGTGTTTTGTGCAATAATAATAAGACACAAAAAATGAATAATCAAAATAAGACGAGTCTGAAATTGCTTTGTCTTCTCAAAACCTGTCATCTGTACCTGTCTACTGGTGACCTGAGAGTACAAGTTATTTTGAAAGAGAGGATCACCATCTAAGCTGGTGAGTTCATAAGTATTTAGTGTCAAATGTTTGTATAAGTTTGAAGAAAGTGTTTGCAAATGTTTGTAGTAAATGTTTGTTGTAAATGTTTGTATGACCTAGAAAATCCTATATTTTCTACTAGAAATGTAGTCTTCTACCAAGACCCGAATGTTCTGTGTGTTGTTTGTTTGTAAAAGTGAATATTTTTCCCAAGTATGACTATCATTACCAAAATATAGTTTACATTACCATTTATGTGAGAAGATCACAAAGTGAATGCAATGGGAAAATTAATGATGTACTGTAGTATTGTATATAGTAACTATTATTGTATTAACTACCTTAAACAAATTGTTAATTAAGCTATAATGTGATATAGTTGTAACCATGCTTGATCGACTAGTGAAAATATGATGCTCGAAGATGTAGAAATGGTATGAAATTTGTCACCCATAGACCTGCAGGTCCCACTGTAGCTAACAGCAAGGTGTAGGATGATCAATCCAATATAGATCTATACACAAACTCACGCTCTCCCTCCAGGGGACTCTGGTTACAAAACATGACACAACAGATACTGCCATGCCATGAAGTAGTGGCTCACATTAATGTTATAGTATTCTTGTAGTTGTATAGTATGCTCTATTTGTTCTAGTGTATTGTATGCTCTCTTAGGATAGTATGTAGTATGTTCTCTTTGTATACTGTATAGTATGTTCCTCCTTGTTTCTCATTATAATATGTTCTTTCTGTTTCTCGTTATAGTATCTTTGAGCTGACTCATGTATGAACTAACTCTTGTATGTTTCATTGTACTAGAAATAGTGAATAATAATCTCCTAAACTATACCTATTATAGTTTACTAGTAATGTTGTTTGAATAACTGAGTATGTTTATACGCCTTTGATACTCAAAGGCATTAAACTAGTGTAAGAAATTTTATATCTATTCTTATATACATAATATATAACTAAGATTCAAACGATATTCGGACAAACAACCGATACCCTAAGTCCACAACCAAACAAGGGACGGGAAATAAAGCGAGTTATCAGTCCTAAGCCCTTTCAATCTTATTTAATTAACTATGTCTGAATAGACATGATTTTGACAATATATAAGTTTAAAAGAGTTTGATAAAGAGCTTAGCATATAAAAAGAGTATGATAAAAGGTTTTGAAATAGTTTGTTTGATAACACAGTTTTTGAAGTATAAGAAATCCACTTGTTTGATAGTTATTAATCACATATGAATGATATAACAACTATAATGCTTCAACTTGTATTCCCCCCCCCCCCCCCCCCCCCCCGCCCCATAAAAGCATTAAAAATCATTTGAAAGGTAAGTTAGGGGTATCAACTCACTTGTAGTGAGTAATTCATATGGAAGATTGGTAAAGGATGCTGAGTGCTAAGTGAAATCTCGGGCACAAATGAATCCTATTAAGCATATAGTGGTACATATATGGATATAATTAGTGTAAATACAACTAATCATGCAAGGAAACCACCTTAGGGATTAGGAAACACTTAGATTGAAGTGTTACAATCACATTGGATTGCATTAAAGGGGTTTACGACCACACCAAGGTGTGTACGGCCAAGATGGTATACGGTTAATGTGGTATACAGTTATGGAGTGTACAACCAGACACTCATAGAAAAACCATGCAAAAAGGGTGTTTTCGGTCCTATCTAGCATCCATTAAGGGTCCACGGTCCTATATTGGGTCATAAAGTGAGTTTGAGGCCAAAACATGCATTTAAACAAGGGTTTACAACCGTATGAGGAGTGTACGACCGTACACCCTTGGAGTTCTTGCATTAGATGATGATTTAAGGCTAGGATTCAAGTGTTTAACACGCCTAACTAGAAAATAGAAGAGATATTTACCCTTTTGAAGTTTCCTAGGGAGTTCACGGTCCAAGAACTAGTAGGTGTTCTTGGTGAAAGATGATGATGTTGAAGATCTAGTCAAAAGAAATAAATTCATGGATGAAATCATTGTGTTTTACTAGATTAAGAAGGATATCAACTCGAAAATGGAAGGATTACTTACATTTTTGAAGATCAAGGTAAAAAGCTTGATGATAATTGAGAGAGAATTGATTTTCTTGAGTTGGAAGTGTGAAAAGTGAAGGAAAAAAAGGGCTGGCTCATTATATGGGCATGAGTTCACGACCATTTTGGGTGTACGGTCGTACATTCATGTGTGTGGCTGTACACTCCTTTTGAAGGGGTATTTGGCTCGAATGCAATACGAAAAAAATAAGTTAACTCATCCCTAAACCCTAACTTTGAAAGCACTATGCTTAGAACACTCAAACAGACTCTAAACAATGCTAAAAGATAGCAGAAAGAGTTTGACTTTGATTGAATTGAATGGCTGTACAAGATATAAATTTTAGGTTGTCACATAAGGCTTAGTAATAGTTGTACCTAGGTCACATCAAATGTAAAGCTAAGTGCTAAGGCAAAGTTCTGCCTAAATTCTAAAGCATCCACTTTTAAAAAGTGAGAGCTTAGTTATTTTCATCTTACACATAGATATGAAGTATTTATATAATTGAATGCAAATTTGTGCTTATATGCAAAGATTTTGTGTTAGATAAAATTTTATAAAGATAAATTTATATGAATTATACTGTATATGTACTTTTATGAATATAATACATTGGAAAATGAAGTGTACTGAAATGTAAAAATGATAAGATGTCATAATATGGTGAAAGATGAAAATGATAGTAGGATGTCACGATTTTAATAATATTGTTACACTAACGAAGTAAGAACTAGTACTATTGCACTAATGATGAAGGAACTAGTATTATTTTACTATCGATGTAGGGACTGGTACTATTGTACTAAAGATGTAAAAACAAGTACTATTATACCAACAATGTAGAAATGGTACTAGTGTACCAACTATATAGTCATCTGTTATAGATGACAACCACAATAATTACAACGATGGTCCTTAAGATATGTCTCTATGTATGAATAAAGAAGATAATGGGGGATGAGTAATCGGGTTAACTGTTTGATAAGTAAACTCGTTAGCTATATTATTGTAGGTTGAAAAGCCTATGTACTCACCAAGTTTCCTAACCTGACCTATAGGATGAGCATAAGTGGGTACCCGCCCATTTTAGCTGGAACTGGAACCGCTCTCGGAACCGGTGGTTCTTAGGATATTGAAACCGGAACCGGAACCGCCTACACCGGTTCCTAGAAAGTTAGAACCGCTCCCGGAACCGCCAAGACCGTTTTCGGTTCCGATTACCTGACTTCTTATATATAAAACTTCATGTTTTTAAATTATAGATTATATGCCATGGATATTAACGTTTACAAACATCAGAAATAGAAGATATGAAAATAAAACAAATATAAAAACTTGATCTTTTACATAACCATCTATTAAAATTTAGAAACACTTCCCATAATTAAAAGACATCATAGAAAACATTTGCCATTAAGTGAAATTTAACAAGTAAAGATGACAAAATTAAACATAACAGATTTTTGTAACATTCTGCTTCTTGTTTTCATCGTCAAGAGTTGTTGCAGAAAAAGCTTCCAGTAACCTCCAGAATATTAATATCTCAGCATTCAACTCCACGAATTTCACATCATACATTTTCCCAAGGAATGCTTTGCAATCATTATCCACCATTATTATATTTGACTGTAAATTAGTTAACTCAGTTAATAAAAAAGATGGAAATCATGAAATGCTCATAAAATTCTAAATCTCTTCAAAGATACCTCGTCTGTACCAACTCCAACCCCAGCCATCTCTAACTTTTCCCACTCTTTTGTAACTGGAAAGCAAGATTCATTAGTGAATGCAACAAAACCAAAGAAATGATAGTAATTGGTGAAAAAAAAGTCAACTAACAATGTGAATTTAATGTAAGACCTTTGGCATGACTAAAACAAAAAGAAAACAACATTGCTGCAAGCTCTTTTGCATATTCTTCTAAGCCTTGAAATCTTGAAATTACATGCTGCAACATGATATGCTAACATCAGCTGCTAAAGTTGTATCATTTGACGTCTCTATAAGAAAAATAAAGTTAAATATAATGAATGCTTAAACTTAGACCAAAAGCTATGTCAATTATTAAATATAGGTGTAGAGAAAACTTACTTGATTTCCTTCAAGATATCCACAACCTTTTTAGGGAGCACTTCGATAGACTGTTGCAACTGTCATTTTAATAAGAGGGGTATAAATTAACTGCATACAGTTACAGATAAACAACATATGGCAAACAAGAATACATGTACTACATTAACGAAGGCCATAAATAACACATGAAACAAGTGCAATCGGTAGATTGTTCTACATCCTCACGTGTCATGTCAACAATAGAGTGCAACAAGGTTTTGACAAGATTAGGAGACAATGTTGATCTATTAGCTAGTAAACCAACAATCATCAATGCTCCTACCTGAAAGAATCATACGCATCATTCCTATGAAAATAAAGATACCTAACTACATAAGGTAATATAAGTCGAATGCATCAATCTCACCTTGTGATCTATGTTTCTATTTGAACGATTCTGAAGACCAGAAACCATAAACGGAATTACAAACTATAGAACATAACATATAATTGTATCTTCGACATAGAAGTAAAAACCAAGTGATCTGGTTATATGAATCTTACCAATTGAGCAGGTTTGGCCTTCGATTGAACATAACAGGTTTGACCTTCAAACTAGTCATCTTCAATCTAACCATCATGACTCGTGTGTGGTGATAATGGCATGTGATTGACGATTGAAGTTGTGATTGAAGCTTCGACTTTGACAAGAGTGAGAACGGATGGCGTTTTATATTGGGCGGCTGACCATTGAAACGAGATGGTTGTAGGATTTGGGGTTAATCGGTAGTGTAGGATGTTGGCGAAAACCCTAAAAATGACTAAGGTCTAAGTAATAGGTATAAGTTCCTTTTTCCTATATTTTAAAAATAAAATCACTAAAATGTAAAAATTAATTTTTTTTTTTTAGAAAATGCGGGTACCCGGCGGTGCCGGTTCCGGTTAACCGCCAGTCCGGGTACCCGATATTGGAACCGGAACCGGCGGGTATCCAACGGGTATCGGTTTTGTAAAAATGATAATTGGAACTGGAACCGCTTAAGGCAGTTCCAGTTCCAGAACCAACAGTTCCCTACTGACTCACTCAGTTTCTCTGTATCACGGGTATCGATACGAAGGTATTTGATGTTTGGATCTGATGAGAGATTAAAGGAAATGTAATCCATTAGATGTTGTAAGTACATTATTATATATGTTTATGCTTATGTTTCTTATATGAGTTATAACATCCTAAGTTTTAATAATCATTGAAATACATTTCTTCGGAAATACTTTTCACATGACAAATTCCGCTACATAAAGTATACTCTACATTTAAAATAAGCATAAATAAAATGGTATTTTCTAGTCATGAAATTAGGGATGTCACACCAATGAGTCTAGTTTGGACCACTTGGAGTCATTAGTGACGATTGCGGTGGTGGTTTCCTCGAGATGACCAACCATGCCATATGCCTTGTACTGAGTTTTGAAAAGAACATGACATACATCGTAGTTCAATTGGTTGAGATCGAGAACAAGTAAGCCATACACCTTTATGTTGGTAATACCATAGGGTTTGAGGTTTCAGTTGTTGGTATCATTATCGCATGTGGGGATGAATAATAGGAAGAAGGATCAAAGAGGGAGAGAAGATGAAAGTGGGAATAGAAGATATATAAAGAGAGAATCAACGACATATAGTAGTGGCCAACGGTGAAGGGTTTTGGTGGAATTGGGATAAGAGCCTAGGAGCGCTTTGATACTATAATAAGGTATATATTTTCCTATGAATGTGTGATTTCTTTAACTAAGATGTAAATACATAATACAATACACAGTGGGCTAAGAACTTGGCTAAAATACATATAACCGGCTAGCTAAATTACAACATAACTATGTACACTAATAGCTTTCTAAAAAGATGATGTTATTCATTTCATATTTCCCACTTTATCATTCAATTGGAGAGCTATTGGATAGGATTGTTATGTAAAACATGATACCGTATGAGCTTCAAATGTTTCTTCTATGAAGGGAGCCAATATTATCTTCGGTAAATTTACAGTGCTTTACATGGCTAACATCACAAAATTTGAAAGTATGACACCACCAACACCTATATAATCACAATACATTATCCAAATGGTGAAACAAAATGTCCCTAATTATAAACATGTAAACTCTGTTGACAACATAAATATGTTTAATTTGTTACCGTTTTTGAGTATTTTTATCAGTTTTAAAGATGTGAATTCTTGTATATACCCAAGTTATTTAATGTATCCAGTAATACCCGTAAACCAGGGACGTACATCTTCATTTACTAAAGCCATGACAATAATAAATTCTCTAATATAGTATGTATTTAAAAAGAAACATTTGAACCAGGGACATACATCTTCATTTACTAAAACCATGACAGTAATAAATTCTCTAATATAGTATGTATTTAAAAAGAAACATTTGAAGCTTATTCTATAATATTTAGTATATATTTGAGGAGCTTTATTTGAAAAAGTCACCAACATATAATATAATTCTTTTGAAGGTCATTCTTACGTATAAAATAAAGGATGAATCTACAATCAAGTTATTTGATGATATTTTTTGACATGGTCATGAGAATGAAGGAAATATAGTTGAAACTCGACGATTCATTTTTGATTTTCTTGGTCATGAGAATGAAGGCAACATATTTGAAACTCGGGGAAGAGTTTTTTGCATTGAATATTTTGATCCCCTTCTAGAGAGATAAACAAATCTTGTGTAAATTCAAATTTATGGTAAATACATTGGAAAAAATGGTTATCATTTTAGAAAAATAGGTATTTTCCCATTTTTGAATACAAATTTCAGTTCTTGTATGAAACTAAAACTGATATATGTTTGTATATTTGTATTCTTCTCTATAATACCTTCAGTTTGATATATTACACGTCCAAATCAGATGATAAATGAATGGAAATTTAATCTTCGAGGTTAAGGGGTTGGATATGTATCAAAAGGTTTTTTTGGTTTCAATTGGTTTTTAAAACCTTATTAAAGATTGATGCCGGTTACAAACTTACAATTGGTGTGTAATTTGGTTGTCAGTTACAGCCTTTGTGTTTAATATGTTTGTCGGATACATTTTGGTAATTAAAAATCAATGAGAATCTCTATACTAATAAAAGAATATTTCTTTTGTCATGTATCATCATATTAGACCTTTTAATTAATGTGTTGCCACTTGTCAATATATTAGTTCTCAATTTTAAATTTTTTAGACCTCCTCATTAATTTGATATTATTTGTCAATGTATTTATTCTCCAGATTTAAAATTTAAATTTTATATTAATGTTTTCATTAATTCACAAATAGAAAATGTCTAATATATTATAAAAATTAATTTTATATATTTATTGAATCAACGATTATAATTTCGCATAACTAAAAAAAATCTCTTAAATTAATAATTTATTTTAAATAACTGATTAATAATTTAAAATTTTTACTATAAATGTTTAATTAATTTTATAATCGTGGTTCCAACGGGGTATAAACTAGTTGTTTATAAAAACACATATCCTACGACATTATGAAACATAAATAACACCAGAATTCTTCTTTATACCAAGGTGTCAACTAAGCCTTGTTGTGTTTGGCGACCTAGAAGAGTCTTTATTACCTTTGTATCTTGAAAACAAACGACAGATGCAGGTCAAGGGCGGTCCTAGCTAGGTGCCCAGTGTGGCACCAGCAACACCTAGCTTCCGCGTACGAAGTAGAATTTTTTTTTATTTTTATTTTTACCTATTGTGACACTACGTAAAAAAATCGTGCACCTACTAAAAAAATTGTGCAAGTACATAAAAAAATATTTTCACTCTTTCGGGAATTACCGAACGAAAAAAAATAATAACGAGCCAAATGTTTTATTCAATTGTAGTTAGTCCAATTGTCTAAAGCCCTAAAACCCAAATGAAACTTAATTTGATAAATTAGCAATTGGGCTAATTGCTTTTAAAAAAGATAGCCCAATAATCCTAATTGTATAATCCATCCATCGGTTGAAAGGAAAAAAAAACACGATCGAAGGACGAAGAAATAGGAATAGAGGGACGCACGAAGGGAAGGCCGAAGCTGCTGTAGGCACGCACGAGTCACGATCACAGTATCGACTTTCTTTTGGCCCAAAATTCAATCGATCAATCGACCTTGAGGGCTGAGGCTTGATTGATTTCAATGGTTTCATGGATCAAAATTCACAATACTTGATGTCTTGATCGATTTCACAATGAAGCAAGTAAGTTTTACCAATTACCAATTCATTAAGATATTTGAAATTGATGTGTTTTTGAAGTTAGTGATTGATTTGGGTGAAATTGATTTGTTTTGTTGAAGTTATATTGTTTGCTTAGGTTATATTGCTATGTTTTTTATTGAATTGATTGTATGATTATGTGAAATTGATATGTTTTATTGAATTTATTGTTTGATTAGGTTAAAGCAACTTGTTTTATTGAATTGATTGTTTGATTAGGTGAAATTGATATGTTTTATTTAATTTATTGTTTGATTAGGTGAAACCAACTTGTTTTATTGAAGTCATTGTTTGATTAGGTGTAATTGTTATGTTTTTATTGAATTTATTGTTTGATTAGGTGAAAGCAAGTTGTTTTATTGAAGTCATTGTTATGTTTTTATAGGTTAAACTAAGTGGTTTTTTTACCAAAAGACAAAGACCTAATCCTAATGAAAGTGGTGAAGAATGTTCCCAAATACCAATCACCAATCAATCAATGCCTCCCGTTTCTAATCCTAATGCAACTCCACAAACTCCAATCACCAATCAATCAATCCCTTCGGTTTCTAATGCAACTCCACAAACACAATGCTCTAACCAACCTAATGATAATGTTGACTTGAAGGATCTTCCAAAGGACCCGGCGGATAGGCCATTGATTACAAGTTACAAACCAAATATAAGAGATGATGTAAGAATAGCATATTTGCTTCAACGACCGTGTCAAGTAAGGGCACATAAGTTTCCTAAAAAAAAATAGGTGATAGATTTAGAAGATTCGTTCCTTCATGGTTTGATGACTTTGATTGGTTGAAATATAGTGTGAAAAAGGATAGTGCATATTGTTTATATTGTTATTTGTGTGGGGACCTCATGGGACAAAAAGGAGGGAGAGATGCATTTGTTTCTCAAGGTTTTGATACTTGGAATAAAAAAGATGCATTTCGGACTCATGTGGGTGGTATTGATAGTTTTCACAACAAAGCAAAAGAAAAGTGTGAGTTTTTAATGAGGGAAAAACAAGCTATCAATGTAGTCTTTAGGAGGCAAACCGAAGCAGAGGATCATAAATATAAAGCTCGATTACATGTTTCTGTTATTGTTGTTAGACTTTTATTGAAAACCAGTTTACCGTTTCGTGGTCATGACGAGTCGGTTAACTCGGAAAATAGAGGGCTATACATTGAAGTGTTAAAAGCCATTCGAGAGACCAGTGAAGATATTTTCAACAATACTTTAGAAAATGCTCCAAAAAACAATCAACTAATTTCCCCTAAAATTCAAAAAGAACTTGTGCAATGTTTTGCACAAGAAGTACTTTTGAGTATTCGTGAAGAGATTGGTCAAGATGTTTTTGCTTTACTAGTTGATGAATCTAGTGATGTTTCAAAAAAGGAACAAATGGCTATTGTTTTGCGTTATGTCGATACTCTTGGCTTTGTGAAAGAAAGATTCATAGGTCTAGTGCACGTGAAGGATACGTCTTCTTTGACACTCAAAAACGCCATAAATGAAGTACTTACAAGTAATAAGTTGAGTTTTAGTCAGGTACTTTATTCTTTAGTTTTTTTTGTTATTTCAATTTAATATATATATATATATATATATATATATATATATATATATATATATATATATATATATATATTAATTGTTTTAAATTTTAATAGATAAGAGGACAAGGTTATGATGGGGCTAGCAATATACGAGGGGAATTCAATGGTTTGAAAGCTTTGATATTACAAGAGAATGACACGGCTTTTTATGTACATTGCTTTGCACACCAACTTCAATTAGTAGTTGTGGCTGTAGCAAAGAAGCATGATGGTGTTAGTGACTTTTTTGAGCAAATTTCGTTGGTGGTTAATGTAGTTTGTGTATTGTGTAAAATAAAAGACTTACTACGAGAGCAAGCAAGAGAAAGGGTGCAAAAAGGCTTGTGTAGTGGTGAACTTGAAACCGGAAGAGGGCTAAATCAAGAGACTACACTTGTTCAAGCGGGAGAAACAAGATGGGGTTCACATTTCAACACACTCACAAGTTTGATGAAGTTATTTGCGGATGTTCTTGTAGTTTTAGATTTTGTGAAAGAGGAGGGAGGGTCATTGGCAAACCGTCAACAAGCATCTAGAATCTTAGCATATTTTAAATCATATGAGTTCGTGTTTTACTTACATATGATGTATGACATTTTACACGTCACGGGTACATTGTCAAAGCAACTTCAAAGAAAAGATCTAGACATTTTAGAAGCGGCTTCGATGGTTAGAGGTACAATGGAGGCATTGCAATCTTTTAGAAACATAGGGTTTGCTAGCATTTTGCCAAAAGTATCCTCTTTTTGTGAAACACACGAAATTGATACTTTGGATATGGAAGAGTTGTATATTGGTGCGAGAAACCGTAGGACTACAAAGACTAATAGGTTTCATTTTGAGGTTGAAATCTTCAACACGGTGGTAGATATGCAACTTACAGAATATCGGGATCGATTTAGTGAAACAAGCACCCAATTACTAGAATACATGGGTGCTTTGAGCCCTTGTGATTCATTTGCACAATTTGACAAATCAAAGTTATTAAAGATGGGTAAGTTATACAAGTATGACTTTGATGATTCAGATATGATAGACCTTCAAGGACAACTTGAGATATTTTATCACTCTTGCATCAAAGATGAGCGCTTCGCTAGTTTGAAAGGAATTTCCGACCTTTCTCGTTTGATGGTTAATACGGGGAAGCATCGATCTTATCATTTGCTTTATAAGCTATTGAAGTTGGCTTTGATATTACCTGTAGCGACCGCAAGTGTAGAAAGATGTTTTTCAAAGATGAAGCTCTTGAAGACCGACTTGCGTAACAAAATTGGCGATGAATTTTTGAACAACGCATTGCTGTGTAATGTCGAGACCGAAGCACTTGCGAAAGTTGAGAATGAAAAAGTAATGGAGCGGTTTCAAAAGATGTCTGCACGAAGAGGACAAATTTAAATTCTAGTATATCGTTGTTATATTATGTTTAACCAGAAAAAAAAAAATTGTATTAGATGAATAGATGTTTTATATTATGATTGACCGGAATTTTTTTATTTTTTTTTTAATGTTTTATATTATGTCTGATGGGAAAAAAAATTGTGCAACCCCTATTACTAATTTCTGCTAATTTCTGCGTCCGCCCCTGATGCAGGTTGAATTTGTTTTAAACAAAATTGTGTCAAATAGAGGCCTCACTTTTCTATTGATCTTTTCAGTTTTCTAGTTTTTTACGTTCACATATTCTATAATCTTAAAATAGATTCTTTACTATAACGAAAATGAATAAACAATCCAATTTATGTTTTATTTGTTCTATAAAAAATTAAAATAAACAACTTTTGATCTTGTTTCCTACTCCAATTTTAATATATTTCCAAAAAACTATCTGAAAACAAATTGTTGTTTTATTATTCTCTATACAGTTTTAGTTACATGTGGTTTACAAATAAAAAGTATACATATAGTTTTGAAAGAGCAAATCAATAAATTAATTTAAAAATAAATGGCTTTGGTACTTAAGTTTGACATTCTTTGTCGTTTTATCCTCGTGACAATTTATTATTCAATTATGTCCATAGTTTGCCAAGTTTTTTTTATTTTATTTTATTTATTTATTTATTATTTTATTTTACCGTAACAACATATTTCCATGTTACCAATAATCAAATTTGCAAAAAAAATAATAATAATAAAAATAAAAGACATTTAGTTTACAAATCTTGCACAAAAAATCATTTACCTATACATCGTGTAAATACGTTTTGAGAAGTATACATATCTTTTTTTTTTTTTTCAGAAATTTAGAATTAATAAGATATATTTAGAAGTATAGACGTATTTTTAGTTATCTAGAAGTATATTAATATAAAAACGTAGTTATATGTAACGGTCCAAAAATTCAATTAAAAAAAAATTAATAACTAGAAATCCCATTTAATACTTAGAAATTTCATTCACATTGTTTCCGATATTCTAATACATAATCACATTATTTAAAAGATTAGAGTGTCCCTAACAACTGGTGTGGAAAAATACTGGAGAGTGCATAATGTGCCATCATGTCGGGCCCTTGCTCTTAGATCCCGCAGTACCTGAAACAACCATTAAATTGTAAACAAACACTTACTGAATTTCCCAAAATACCCAAATCTCATAATCACATAATGTCATGCAATACAAATATATAAGATTTGTCGTGGACTCCTCCATGGTCTTTACTTAGAATGTCATATGCTCTTCCCATGGTCTAATAACCAAGTGTCATGGACCCCCCCCCCCCCCCCCCATGGTCTGAACATAAAACGTTACATACCAACTAACAAAGCATTCATAAAAACTATTAATCACATAACAAGTAATGGGTCGCCCTTGGTGCCTTCGACCCATTGGCATAGTGAGAATACTCACCTCAGTCTGTTGAACACGATAGCTGCTCGACTACTAGCCCAAATCTATAACTATATAAATATACAAATTAACCAAAATTATATTTACGACACAAATTCAGCTAAGGGTCGAACATCATAATCTTTAGCCTACCATTCAAGCCCAAATGTTTATCCTACAATAATGGGCCCAAGATCAAAGTCCAAACTATAATGAGCCACATGACCCAATAAGGTCCAATCAAAACACCAAAAACCCAAAGAAATTCCCAAGGCCCAACATCATCCTAACGGTCCAGGCCCAAAGTTAAGTGAAGTCCAAATGGCCCGCAAAGTCCACCGAAGCCCAACTCTCACAGCTGAGCGTACGCACGATGTTCATCAGAAGTACTCTAAGCATAATGGGTTTTGTGGTTGTACGCACAGCATACAGGTTGGTAAGCTCAACATACAAACAAAATAATCCCATCCTCCTTTATGTGCATAATGCATGAAGATCTTACGTTCCAAACTCAGATTTAGCTCGTTTGAAGAGTCCTAAGGCATAAAGTCGGCAACTTTGTGCCTTTACATCCCCAATATGCCCCCAAAAACTCTTTCCAAACCATTAAGACCTTTCCAAGGGTATTAACTCATGCATGGAATCAAAACAACCAACAAGTCTGCATTTTTATGACATGAACAAGCTAAAGGGCCTCATATCTACTCTTCCTAATCTCTGGAGTTGCCCAAAATCCTAAGAGATGATTCATGAACTCAAAAGAGGACTACATAGAAAAACCTGGCTCCATAATAAACAAGGATTAGCAAGGAGAAAGCTTTTTACCTCCACAAGCTTCCTAAGCTACTCTATATGCAAGATCTAGAAGTCTTTCCCTCATTCAAGCTTGCTTCCGCTTAGCACACCAAGAATGAGGTATTTGAGGCACTCAACGGCTCAAGAAACACACAAAAAGTATTTTAGGGTTTTAGGGAAGTTTGAGAGTGATGGAGGCTGGCTAGGGTAAGGTCTAAATGACTTGAGGGTGTTTAAATAGGTCACAAGTCCGAAAGTTAGGGTTTTGGACATCTATCATGTATGCCCCGGGTACCTTCTCGTACGCCGTGTGCATCTAGCGCACCTTCGTGATCATTATTTCTTGGTAGGCTAAGTGTACTCTTAAGTATGCCCAACGTACGAAAAGGGACCATTTTTGCAAACTAAATTCATTTAAAGGGAAAGAAGGGTGATTACTTGGATTGGAGTGTTACAACTCTCCCCTACTTAAAATAGACTTCATCCTCGAAGTTCGCTACCACAAACAAATACGGGTAATGCTCTCGCATCTCGTCCTTCGACTCTCGCATCCATTCAGAGCCCTTCTGGTATTGGCATTGTACCTTGAACAACTTCACCACCTTGTTCCTAGGGGGTTTAGTTTTTCTATCCAATACTACAATGGGATTCTTTACATAGTTCAAGCTCCCATCAATTTGAATGTCATCCAAGGAAATAACCATACTCTCATCGGATACACACTCCCGCAGCTGAGGCACGTTGAATGTGTTGTGAATCTGACTCTGCTCATCGGGGAGATCCAACCGATAAGAGACCTTTCCACAAGGGTGGAAATCCTAAATGGACTAATGAATCAGAGTCCCAACTTGCCCATTTTCAAAAATGGATGACACTTTTCCAAGGTGACACCTTAAGCAGCACATAATCTCACACCTGAAACTCGAGATCTAATCGATGACGGTCATCATAGCTTTTCTGACAACTCTGCGCTACCCACAGTCTTTCATGTACCTGCTGAATCAATTATGTAGTCTTAAGCACCACTTCGGTGCTACCCATGACTCAATGCCCAACCTCCCCTAACAAACTAGAGTCCTACACCTTTGCTCATACAACATCTCACACGGGGGTCAGTCAATACTAGCATAATAACTATTATTGTATGAGAAATCTGCTAGGGGAAGGTAAGTATCCCAACTCCATCTGAAGTCTAATACACATATGCGAAGCATATCCTCAAGGGTCTAGATCATCTGCTTGCTCTATCCATCAGTCTGGGGGTGGTAAGCAGTACTGAAATGCAACTGTTTACCCAACTCCTCATGAAATTTCCTCCAGAATCAGGAGGTGAATCGAACATTGCGATCTGAGACCACGAATACTAGCACTCCGTGCCTCACCACCACCTCCCGCACATAGATATCTGCTAACTTATCAGTGGAGATACTCTTGGAGATCGAAATAAAATGACCACTCTTGGTCAACCTATCCACAATAACCCAAATGGATTCCATACCTCGCGTCATCCTTGTTAGATTTGTGATAAAGTCCACGGTGATATCCTCCTATTTCCACATGGGAATGGGTAGCGGATGAACCTTTCCGTGAGGCCTCTAATGCTTGGCTTTGACCTTCTTGCAGGTCAAACACCTCTTAATAAACCATGCAACTTCCCGCTTCATGCAGGGCCACCAGTAGCCCAATTTTAGGTATCGGTACATCTTCGTGGCCCCCGAATGGGTAGAGAACTTGGACATGTGTGCCTCCTCCAAGATGTTTTGCCTCACTCTCCTAAATTCTAAAACCCTAAGCCTGACACATTGAGTCAATAACCCCCAACTGTCTCGAACAAACAGTGGAATCTAACCCCGAATCCGTGCAGTCTTCCAATTCTCCATTTTCAATCCCTTCACCTGAGCCCCTTTGATCATATCCATCAAATGTGAGGTGAATTTCATCCTCAAAAAAACATCTTGGATCGGACTACCCGCCGTTTTACGGCTCAAAGCATCGACCACAACATGGGCCTTCCCAGGATGATACAGAATCTTGCAGTTGTAATCTTTCACCACATCTAAGCATCTTCTCTATCACATATTCAGATTCTGTTGATCCATCAAATACTTCAAACTTTTATGGTCAGTGAAGATGGTGCATCAGACTCTATACAAATAATGCCTCCAAATCTTGAGAGCAAACATCACTGCCCCCAACTCCAAATCATGAGTGGGGTAATTTGCCTCACGTGGCTTAAACTGCCTCGAAGCGTAAGCAATAACGTGCCCCTTTTGCATCAGAACAACACCCAAACCCGAAATAGAAGCATCACAATACACTACAAAATCATCCAATCCCTTGGGTAGTTCCAAAATCGGTACCTCACATAACTTCTGCCGCAAAGTCTCAAATGCCAATTACTGATCTGGGCCGCACCGAAAGGTCACACTTTTCTTGGTTAAATTGGTCAAGGGTATAGCAATCATGGATAAATCTCCGATAGTACCCTACTAAACCTAAATAACTCCTGATCTCGGAAGCGCTCTTCAAAACCTCCCAACGCATTACCACCTCTATCTTGGCTGGATATACTAAAATACCCTCTTGGTTGATAAAGTGCCCCAGGAATTACACCTAACGCAGCCAAAACATATATTTGGAGAATTTGGCATAAAGCCTCTCCCTCCTCAAGGTCTCCAATACCTCCCTCAAATATTGCTTGTGCTGCTCCTTGGTCTTAGAATAGACGAAGATATCATCAATGAAAATGATCACAGACCGATCTAGCATCGGTCTGCACACCCGGTTTATGAGACTCATGAACGCTGCTGGAGCATTGGTGAGCCCAAATGGCATCACCACGAACTTGTAATGACCATAGTGAGTCCTAAAAGTCGTATATGGTATATACTCATCCGTAAACCTTATCTGATGATACCCCGACTGAAGATCATTCCTGGAAAACCAAGATGCAACCTGAAGCTGATCAAATAAGTCATCAATTATCGGTAGTAGATAACGGTTCTTCACTGTTAAATCAGCTCCCGGTAATCAATACACATCCTATATGACCCATCCTTCTTTTTCACAAACAGGATTGGTGCTCCCCACGGGGAACTACATGGATGAATAAATCTTAAGTGTAACAGCTCCTGTAGTTGCATAGACAACTCCTGCATCTCAGGCGAGACTAGATGATATGACGCCTTGGCTATCGGGGCTGCACCAGGAATCAAATCAATACAAAACTCCACTTGCCTCTCAGGAGAAAATCTAGCCAACTCCTCTGGAAATACATCGGGAAAATCTCTTACAATAGGTACCCTGCTCATGTCTGATGTGGCCTCCACCCTCGTATCCGAAACATAAGCCAAAAACCCAAAACTGCCCTCGCAACCGAACAGAGGGTTAGCCTATACGAGGCTCTCTCCCCATGAATAACCACTTCTCCCCCACTTGGGATTTGAACTCTCACCAGATGATGATCATAATCTATCATGGTCCCATTGGGCTCTAACCAGTCCATCCCAATGATCACCTTCAATCCCCTTAAAGGAATCGACAACAAATAAATAGGAAATCTCTCGCCGAACATGTTCTGGATAATTCTTTGAAATACCCTCGCAGTGCTTATGGTGCAGTCATCTGCAATCTCCACCTCGAGTGGGGGATCGAAAGTCCCTAGAGTATCTCAAAACTTCTTGCTAAGCGGAAGATATACGAATGATCGGGAAGCCCCGGAGTAAAAAAGAACATATGCCAACACTCCATTGACCAAAAAGGTCCCTAAACACAATCATAAAAACATAAACATATCAATAAAATAAATAAGACAAAAATGGATCACATACCAGTCATGACGTCTGGAGCTGCTCGAGCCTCCTCGGTGGTCAACTAAAATGTGTGACTCTTCACCATAGGAGCCTCTGCCTTGACCGGCCGACCATCAGTGATCCTCATTGTGGCGGGCGTAGGCACCGCCACTGCTCCTCCTCCTCCTCCAGACAACCTCGGACATTCAACCTTTTTATGATTGGTTTGGTTGCAGTGGAAATAAATCAAGCCCTTCTTGGGGTAATCCCTACTCATGTGGCTCGGTTTGCCACATGTATAACATGACGAACCTGACACCCTTCAGGCTCTAAAGTGCTGCCTGCTACACTTGGCACAGTAGCCCCGACCCTACTGGCCTCTGCTGGGAGGATCGAAGGTCTTATGATTCTTAGTCTGACCCACAACTGCCTAAACTTGCTTCGGCTTCCACTTCGTGCGGAGCTCTAACTCAATCTCCCATTCTCGGGCCTTCTCCAACATATCATTCAGGGTCTTACACCCCGAAAAACTCACAAACTCTCGGATGTTGTCTCTCAGCATGGAATGATATATGATCTTCTTCATCTCCTCATTCACAGCGTAATGTGGGACCAATAGTGCCCTCTCCCGAAACTTGGTTGTGATCTCCGCCACAGTCTCTTTAGTCTGCTGCAAATCCTAGAACTCCCTTACCAAATTATGCACCTTAATGGATGGTGCAAACTCCTGATCAAACCTCCTCATAAACTCCTCCCAAGTCATCTCAGTGACACCCACCCTTCACGGGTAACCTCCTCACGACAGTCTCGTGCTCGGTTCCTCAACATACAAGATGTGAACCCCACCTTTCCTGCCTTAGGGTAAAAGCCCATGCGCTGGGCATTCTCCATGTCTGTCACCCAGTGTCGACTAGTGATGGGATCCTTGACTCCAAAGAACTCAGGCACTCCACATGCCTTAAACTCCCTGAACGAGGGAACGAGGGCCAAATCTGGTCTACAATAATCTCTCCTCAGAAAGACCTGAGCCGCTCCTCCATATTCTCCATAATGCTCTCCTTAACGGTACCAAAGATCACCAGGGTAGCGTCAAGTATGCCATGAGTAACATCGATTGCAATAAGATTGCACAACCTCTCATTAATGGGCTCGAGACTCGAGCCTGAACCTGATCCGCATCCTGATCCTGAACCTGAACCTCGCATGATCATCACCATCCTCAACTGAAAATATCACCAATAAAAAAATCATAAGAAATTCAAAGGGTATTTCTCCTCAGTGGACTCCTAAGAACTACCGGGTATGTCATGAATTCAGGTATAGGTCCTGTGCTTTTAATAGTACATGACAAATACTACCTTCCACACCTACCAATACCTTCCCCAAGGCCATACCTGATAGTCCTAATTTATTCAACCACAAATCATGACTCATAAGCACAACACTAACTCAGATCCTAGACTATCCTAGGATTTCTCAATCCTTACCAAACCAAAAACCTAATTCAGTCATACCATGTTGCCCTATGAATGCAAGTTACACATAAAGAGAATCACATATACTGTCAAATAAAGCTTTCACCCTAAACCACAACGAAACAAGGAACATGAATAAGGCCAATTCCCTCATTCTAGGTCTACGCAATCCTAAGCATGTACAACTTTGAAAGCATACACTTAGCAAATAATCCATTAAATCATCAATTTCCATATATATACTATAACATCACTAAAACATTGGGAACACTTACTTGAGCTCGGCCGATTACGTGCATTGCACTTTCCTTTTTTTCTTACAAAAATCATCTTTAAGAAAGTTTTAGCTTTTGGTTTCTTTTTGAAAAACAATTTTACCATTTCCTCAGTTTGACTTCTGACACACCCAAAGTGCGCCCGAATCTCTCTAACCAAGGCTCTGATACCAATTTGTAATGGCCTAAAAATTCATGTAAAAAAATTAATAACTAGAAATCCCATTTAATAATTAGAAATTCCATTCACATTGTTTCCGATATTCCAAATACATAATCACATTATTTAAAAGATCAGAGTGTCCCTAACAACTGATGTGGAAAAATATTGGAGAGTGCACGCTGCGCCATCATGCTGGACCGTTTGCAACACATTATTTAAAGCTGCTAATGTGTGTGTATAGTCCCACATTCGCAAACCAAATTTGTACCTGCAAAAAATATTTAACCCACAAATGTAAGCACAAAGTTAGTACAACATATAACAATTGATAGTTTTAAAGGTTACAAAAATTATGTGGTGGAAAATAACTTAACCCTTAAGTTCACATGCAACCTAGTTGGATGTATGTTTTCACTATTAAAAGTTTGACATCAAAAGAACCTTATGGAAACCCTATTAATTTCGAAAATCATAAAAAAGGTTAGGTTTTGCATACCTTCTAGTTATTTTTGTAAATAACTAATCAAACCCTTCTTTAATAGCTCTTGGAAGTAAGCACCAGAAATCTCATGCCTCTAATAGCTCATACTCAAACCCTAGCAACTAGGAAACTTCAAGAGAGAGAAGAGGGGAAGTAAAATTTTTGGAATTCTTCTTGGGATTATTAGTGGCCCAAAAATCACAATGTTAGGACTCCTATTTATAATTGGTAGGAAAACCCCATATAACCCTAATTTAAATATAATACTATTATTTCAAATTGTTATCAATATTATATCTATGGAATATTCCAAAAACCCTAAAGAAACCTCTAAATGTCGGTGAACCTAGGATTATTCTAGAATTCCTCTTCTACTCAACTGTTGAACCATTACAGTTTTAGTCCTTGTATTTTTAATTAATCCAATCAATCCTAAAATTAATTCTAATTAATTTCTGATTAATTCTTAATTAAATAATACTATTTCTAATTAATATATTATTCTCGTAATTTATTAATAAATCATTTATTTTTATTTATTACTCATATAATAAATCAACAAATCAGTCTCTCTCTAAAAGTCGTCATATTCAATTACCAGGTTTAAGGGCAATACAAAAGGACTTTGCTAATAATTATGGTGTGTATATATATATATATATATATATATATATATATATATATATATATATATATATATACGTATATATATATATATACGTATATATATATATATATATATATATATATATATATATATATATATATATATATTGGCTTAGACACCTAATCTAATAATCTCTCACATATATAAGTCTATAACTATAATTTCTTGTATAATTTTTAAACTAACAACAAAGAGTGCTTCCCATAGCAACTTTGGTCACTGGTCTAATTAGACATTAGTACTAACATAATTGATCAAATATTTTTTCGTTCTACAAGATATCGTATGGACATGAGATATGTATTATAATCATTCTCATTGTCTAAAATTATGTATCCCGATTTCCGGATTTGTAATGACTTCATAAGACTTATTAATTGAACACATCAATTTAGTCATGGTTGGGCCCATAACTATAAGTCAACACCAAATCATGGAGAGGCCAAAGATATCACTTTTCCCGTCAGGGCTAAAGGAACGAATAAATTTGACTCGTATGTTTGTATGCTTTACTCAAAAAATCGTACATGACACTAGGTTTTATAACATCAAGTTACTGATGTGTTTTCGCAATACCAATGTACAACCGACTTGTAAATTACAACTCATATATCTCACGTTTAAGAATATAAGTTATAGAATCCATGAAGTAATTCTCTAAGCATGAGTTTATCCAATCCCGACTAGGTCCCGGTTAATCTCCGATTAATCCCTAGGCGCTACTCGACCGATTAGAGGGCGCCTAGCGATTAATCCTTGCATACATAATGAGTGAAACATTATACAACGATGCAATTTTAACATTTTGAAGAAGTTTTATCTCAATGGAAATTATTTGAGGCATGATTAGTATTGTATTAATCATATTAACCTATTTTGTTATCATATTAGTGGTATTTACGAATTTTGATATGATATTATTCATATTTTTTTTTAAATTCAACAAATTAGCAATTAATTGTACCCGATTAATCCCCCGATTAATCTCCGCCTAGCCGATTAATCCCTTGACCTCAGTCCACCAACTAGCTAACATCGAGCGGTTTTTGCAACGTTGCTCCTTAGTCAATCTACAGTCCAGTTAATGATAGTATTCTTTCACTACTTACTTCCTAAAGTTTGAGTTATTATGGAGTTTCAAATAATCAAATTATACAGGAATTCAAACACGAAAAACGAAACACAAGAATAAATAATTAACAAAGCCAGTAAACAAACTCATAAATAATCTCTATTATTCAATCACCAAAATCAATTACATTTATTTTATTACAAGTTTTAAACTAATAATATAACAACCAAAAACTAAAATCATCTCTCAAACCAATGCTCCTATCATGAAGACTATGCTTAACCCTACTCAGAACCTTCGTGAAAGGATCTACAAGAGTGTCTTATGATGAAACTCTTTGTATTATTAGATGACCTTATTCAGTTCTATTTATGATATACAAGTATTTTTTATCCATATGTCTTGATTTACCATGATCTCTTGGTTCTTTGGTTAAAGCAACCGCTTCTTTGTTATTGCAAAATGCTCCATTAGCTCTTGAATGCTCGGAGCTACTCTGAGATCACTGATGAAATTCTTCAGCTAAGCCATTTTCTAGGATGCTTCACTTGCTGCTATGTACTCTGATTCACAAGTAGAATCAGCCACCATGTCTTGCTTGGAAGTTTTCCAAGTGACTGCTCCTTCATTTAATAGAAACACCCAACCAAATTGAGAACGAACATTGTTTTTATTTGTTTGAAAGTTGACGTCACTATATTCACTTACTCTCAACATATAACTGTAAACGAGGACTAGAATCAGAGCCTTTGTCCTTCTCAGATACTTAAGAATATTCTTTAATGTTGTCCAATGAACTTTTTCAGGATTTCCCTGAAAGCGACTCACCGTGCTTAAAGCAAAAGACACATCAGGGTGAGTACATGTCAAAGCGTATAGGATCAATCTTACAGTCAAATCATATGGGACTCAACTCATTTCTTCTATTTATTCATTTATACTAGGGCTTTTAATCTTACTCAACTTGACATTGCTTTGAATAGGTAGATCTCCTTTCTTGGAATTTTCTATACTAAAATGTTTTGGTGCCTTATCCAAGTATGTACTTTTACTAAAACCAATTAGTCTTTTCTTTCTATCTCTTAAGCTTCTTATCCTAAAAATGTAGGATGCCTCTCCTAGATCCTTCATAGAAAAACACTTTCCAAGACAAGACTTTACTTCTTGCAAAGCTGGAATGTCATTTCCTAAAAGGAGTATGTCATCAACATACAATACCAGAAAGGATGCTATACTCTCACTAGCCTTGACATACACATATGGCTCATCATCACTCCTAGATAAACCAAATTCTTTGACTTTCTCATGGAAGCAAAGATTCCCACTGCGAGACACTTGCTTCAATCCATAAATGGATTTCTCAAGCTTACATACTATTTTAGGAAACTTTGCGTCTACAAAACCCTCTTGTTAACTTATATAAGCATCATCAGCCAACTTCTCATTAAGGAAAGTTGTTTTAACGTCCATCTGCTATATTTCAAAATCATGAAAGGTAGCTATGGCGAGCATAACCCTAATAGAATTTGTCTTGGGCATTGGAGAATAGATCCCATCATAGTCAATCCCTGGGGTTTGAGTAAATCCCTTCGCAACCAATCGTGCCTTGAAAGTGTGTACCGTTCTATCCATGTCGGTCTTCTTCTTGAGGATCCATCTACATCTAACTGTCTTTTGACTAGGTTCTTGATCAATCAAATTCCAAACTCTGTCATCATATATGGACTTAATCTCACTATCCATTGCCTCTTTCGACTTGGCAACTTCAGAGCCTACCATCGCTTCCTTGTAGTTAGATGGCTCATCCAAATTTACTAATGTACGATCAATGAAAATTGTGTCCTCATTTGTAGTTATATAGAAACCATAGAACTCATGTAGCATGCTAACTCTACTAGATTAGGGAAGAGGTAATGAATTGTCAATGGGTTCAACTAGAGTCTCATCCTCTGGTTGAGGGATAGTATCTTCTAAGGTTCCTTCACTGATTGAATCTTGAATTTCTTCAAGGTCAATTGTACTCCCACTTAGGGGTGGCAAATCGTGCTATCGTTTTGTGTTTCTACCTGACACGACACGACACGATAATGTTTTTTGTAAAACGAACATGACACAACACGATGTCGTGTTTTTTAACTAACATTAAAACGAACGAATTAAAAGACAACAAACACGACACGACACGACAAATATAACATATAATAAAAACTAGTTTATTTAATGAATACTTTATCAAATATAACACGACAAGCACAAAAAAACACGATAAAGAACTGCTAAATCATGTAAATATCATGTCGAATTTTGAACACGAACACGACACAGAATGACATCGTGTTTTCTTATAGGTAACACAAACACGACACGAACACGAATTCAAATTTTAGTTTCGTCCCAATTTCGTTTCGTGTCGTGTATTTTTGTCGTGTCATGTCATAAATTGCCACCCCTACTCCCACTATCCTCTTTGCATATGATCTGTCTCGTCCGAAAGACTCCTCTTCATGCTATAAAGACCACTTTCTCACTAGGTCCGTAGAACATATATCCAAACGACTTATGTGGGTAGCCAATGAAAATACACCTCTCACTTATAGGTTCTAGCTTGTCATGAGTCTCCCATCTAATGAAAACCTTCACAACCCCCAAACCTTGATATGTGCTAATAAGGGAACTTTCCTTTTCCACATCTCATGAGGTGTTTTGGCAAACTTTTTGGTAGGGGCAAGATTGAGGATATGGGCGGCTGTCTTTAATGCATACCCCCAAAAAGAAATAGGAATAGAAGCTTGAATCATAATGGAATGAACCATGTCTAACAAGGTTTGATTACTCCTATCATCCATACCGTTAAGTTATGGTGTCCTAGAAGGAGTCAATTGTGAAACAATTCCGTATTCCTTGATATAGTCATGGAACTTGATACTAAGATACTCTACGCCTCTGTTATATCTGAGCATCTTTATCTTCCTGCCTAATTGATTCTCGACTTCATGTTTAAGCTCTTTGAACTTTTCAAAGGTTTCTGATTTATTCTTAATTAAGTAGACATGACCATATCTGCTATAATCATGTGTAAATATTGCATAAAACCGATTAGAATTTCTTGTGGTGGATCTCAAGGGTCCATACACCTCTATGTGTATGAGATCCAATAAACCCTCACATCTTTCACAAGATCCAGTGAAAGGTGATTTTGTCATCTCCCCAAAAGAAAATATTCACATTCACCATGTGGCTTTAATTCAAATGATTCGAACACTTTATCCTTTTTGGATTTGGGTGATGTATTTGTTGTTAATGTGTCCACGACAACAATGGCACAAGTATGCATTGTCTAAACAATTAGACGAATCAATATGGAATACACTATTACCTAAGTTATCAACATAAATCACAGTTTCATACATGTCATTATAAGGTAAAGCTTCAAACATAAAAATGATATTCTTATAAACCAAAATTGATCCATTCATATCATTAAATGAATATCAAAAATCCTGTATAAAAAGTGCATGGAAAGAAATAATGTTTCGCGTCATTTCTGATGAATATCAACAATTGACTAAATCTAATCTAACATCACCAGCAAGTACTATACTATAAGTTCAAATCTTAGTAAAATGAGGACATTGTCTATTACCCATGATCAGACTCATCTTTCCATGCTCCACCTCTTCGCTTTCTCTTAGTTGCTTCAAATCAGAACAAATGTGAAAACCACATCATGTATCAAGGACCCAAGAACGAGTAGGTTGTGAGTTATTAGTTTGAATAGTGTAACTACCTGCCGATGATGGCTTCACTTTTCCATCCTTGATGTCCTATAAGTACATGGGGTAGGTTCATTTCTAATGGTCCTTATCATTTCAATAGAAGAAATTGACATCTTTGGGATCACTAACAGAAGGAATGTTAGAACTAGGCTTCATTTTTTGGGCTATTGCTAGACGACCCAACATGAGCCTTGCCCTTCCAATTCTGCTTAGGAGCACCTTTACTTTTCTATCCTTTGTTTTCCCAATGGAAAGGATAAGAACATTAGTAGAGATAGGAGTTTTATTCTTATTCATTCTTCACTCAACCATTCATAATAGGTTACGGAATTGGGATAACATGGTTTCTGTGTTGTTCAAATGATAAGCTAGAATGAACTAATCATAACAAGTTAGAAAAGAGTTAAGGATCATGTCAATGGCCAACTCCTCATCGATATTCAAATTAATCCTTTCAAGGCGCTCCACATATCTTTGAATTCTTTGCACGTGGTTGCAGACAAACTCTCTTTCCTTTAATTTGCAAGCCATTAGAGCTTTGACAACCTCATACTTTTCTTGACGAGTTCTCTTGTGGAACTTTTCCACAAGATCCAGTTTCATCTCGTATGGTTAGTAGTCCTCATATAAATTTTCAAGTCAAGAGTCATGGTGGCAACCATGATGCAAGCAACTTTAGTCGCATCATCATAATGTTTCTTGTAGGAGGCTATTTCTTTAGGAGTAGCAATGGCCTCATCGATCTCAAAAATTTGTTTCTCAAAGACATACTCTTTGCCCTCGAATCAAAGAGCCATCTTTATGTTATGCATACAATCATTGTAGTTGGTTCCATCCAATGTCACCTTGATCACAATTGAGAGAAGTGAGAAGTTGTGGGTAGAGTTTTGAGAAGCAGAAGCATCACAAGAAGTAGTCATCTATAGAGAAAATGAAGGTTTAGTTAGATGACAATAATCCTTAATATTCTAACCCATAACTAATATGTAAGTCTAGGATCCAATATAACAATTCACAACTAAAAATAGGGATGTCGTAATATTATTGCGAATTTATGAAAGGTAGGTAAAAGCAATTCACCAATTTCGAACTATGAAATTCCTAAATCTTTTTAGATTCATTGAATCTTATCAATGGCATGTTTAATCTCAGATGATGCTCTTGTATATGTGAAGGGATGCCAACGATCAAAAATATGATGTGAATAACCATAAAAATATGCTTGGCACTCTTTATGTCATTTATCATATCTAATTTATGTGCCAGTTAACCACATATGCTCCATTAACAATAATAATTTTTGGGATGTCCATTATTACTCTTTATATTGACTATTAGTGTGTTGGTTGACCAAACATGCTCCACTAAATACATATAAATCATAATGTGCAATTTTATGGATTATCATACTACTCACATTTTTCTTAAAGTAACTAAGATTGGACTTTTAAAAATAGTTTAGTTAGTTTATATCATTATACTTATTAATGAGATTATCTCCTATCAAATCCATTCAGCTAACGACCCACCACCACACAAGAGAGAGGTGGGTAAGAGTGGACACCCAATATCGGTCATTTTATAGGGCCCTCCTTAAACTTTCCTTATAGTATGGATTCTTGAATCAAGTGTACTAGCGATTTGATTGACTTGTCTTATATATATATATATATATATATATATATATATATATATATATATATATATATATATATATATATATATATATATATATATATATATATATAGGGAAAAGTGAATATACCTTTAAGGGTATATAGGTTTAGGTACCGAAACTCACCATACTATTCGTTTTGTATTATATATGCATTGTAATTATCCAATGTTCTTATAATTCAACTTTTAGCTTGATTTATTTCCAAGATTTTTATAATTTTCATATTTATCTTCCTCTTACATAATTTTCATTTTCAATTATATATATATATATATATATATATATATATATATATATATATATATATATATATATATATAGCTTAGTAGGTGTTCGGCAAAAATATGCAATGTAAGAGGAAAATAATAGTGAAATTTCGAAAATATTGAATGTACATTAAGTTAATGGTTGAAATTTAAGAATATTATAATGAATATATCAAACAAAACAACATATTATGATGGGTTTGAGTATCTAAGCTTATATACTCGTAAAGGTATATTCACTTTTCAATTATAATATATATATAAGGTGTATTTTAAAACGTTTCTAAAATACAAGGTTTAAATTTTGAATTTTCGAAATTTATATAAAATATTAATTTAATTGAAAAATAAACCAATTATGATTTAATATTTATCTTTTAATCAACTAATAATTAAAATAATTTAAATCATATAAGCATTAAATAATTATTTGTTATTAAACTATTAATTAAATAATTTGAATTTAAACATAATCATTACCATACTAGGTTTTCAAAAATTAAGGGGTTTAAGGATTATCAATTTTAATTATTCCATTTTAGCCAATTAAAACAATAATTATCAAATAAGAAAACCTTAAAATCCCTGTTAGGTTTTGATACAAAATATAAGTTTTTTTTCACAAAAACCGGCAACGTAAGACTTTAAAAATAACAAGTTTATTTTTAGTTCATAAGAAAACCAAACCATCATGAATCCATTTATAAAGGTTAGAATGAAATAAAAAACAACCATAAGATGTTTTAGAGATAACATTTGAAGCCTTTAAACACACTTGGTTTTAGAGTGTTGATGAAGATGTAAAGATCAAAGAACATGATATTCTCTACAAGTATCCATCATCAAGATTAAGGCACTTGGAATGCTAGTTCATTCTTGTATAAAGTACTTCTTAAACCTTTGAGTGCTTAACGCTTAACTCAAAGAAGCACTAAAGGAGAATCACTTTGAACCACCAAATACTTCAATGATCTTCAAAAGAAAAATAAGAGAAGTAGCTCCATGCTACTTAAAAAAAATCATGTGGCCGAAAATAACTTAACCCTTAAGTTCACATGCAACCTAATTGGATCTATGTTTTCACTATTAAAAGTTATAAATTATGAACATCAAAAGAACCCAATGGAAACCTTATTAATTTCGAAAATCATAAAAAGGTTAGGATTAACATATCTTTTAGTTAGTGTTATAAATAACTAATCAAATCCTTATCCAATAGCTTTTGGAAGCAAGTACCATAAATCTCGTGTCTCTGATTGTTCACACCTAAACCCTAGCAACTAGGAAACCTAAAGAGAAAAGAGAGGGGATGTATAATTTCCAGACTTCTTCTTGGGATTATTAGTGGCCCAAAAATCATAATGCTAGGGCCTCTATTTATAGCTGGTAGGAAAAACCTAGATAACCTTAATTTGAATATAATACTATTATTTCAAACTTGGTAATTATTTTATCCTATAATTATCTAGTTTCCTTATTATCCATATTATCTATGTGGAATACTCCAAAATCCCTATGAAAGCCTCTAAATTTTGGCCAATTTAGGATTATTCTAAAACTCCTCTATTGCTTAGCTACTGAACAATTACAACTTTAGTCCCTACACTTTTAATTAATCCATTTAATTCCAAAATTAATTCTAATTAATTTATGATTAATGTTTAATTAAATATTACTATTTCTAATTAATATATTATTCTTATAATATATTAATAAATCATTTATTATTATTTATTAATCATAAAATAAATCAATAAACCAGTCTCTATTTCTAAAAGTCATCATGTTCAATTACCAGGTTTGAAGGCAGTCTAAAAGGTCTTTGCTAATAATTCAAGTATATACCAATTTAGTTATTGGCTTAGACACCTAAACCAACAACAACAACCTTGACATCATAAATTTTGAATATCACATAGAGCATAAAATATAATAGCTTTGGGTCTTCAACAACTCTGGTGACTATTAACACTCCCAGTGTCTAACAGTACGCCCTATGGATTAACACCACACCCCACGGGTTATTAACAACCTTGGGGATTATCAGTAGTCTCATGGACTTACAACAGTCGAGGAGTTATCAACACTCAATTCACATACACTAATAATCAATATATAAGACCCAACTGGTTAACATATACTACCCTATAGACATGTATAGTGATAGGACTCACCTCGAAAGTAGCAGCTAAATTCTACAGCTCTCACTCAGCAAAGATTGATCCTACATGGTACCTAACAGCAATAAAGAGTACCCTCTCAGTCTGAAATCCAAATTCCTAACCAAAAGTCAATCATGGTAAAAAAAGTCAACACCATCCAATGGTCACGTCTTAACACATGATAGGTCACGTCATGACTGGAAAATGACAAAATGGTCGCAAACACCACATCTCATGACGTGACAGGTTATTGATCACGTCATGAGATCTGCTTTGGCTAGCTTTGAGCATTAAACTCATAATCCCTTAAGCTATCCTTGAGACTTTCCAAAGAGTCTCCCCAACCCTAAGGACCAAAAAATCATAGCTTTATAGTCATGGATGTCTAATGCATGACTTGAACGCCAATTAGGTTAATAACAAGGAAAATGAGATCAAGACACATGCTTGGTGTCTAAATCAATACCAAAACTCAGATCTGAACTCATACTAAAAGGAAATGCCTCAATGACCCATAAAGTTTATATGTTTATGGGTCCCATGCATTCTATCAAAACCATGCATTCTATCAAAAATGCCTCAATGGATCCCATGCATTCTATCAAAACCATTATAAAAAGAAAAGCATAAACCTTAGATCTAGCATGGATTAGAGATAAAGGTAGAAGCTTTATGACATACAAGGGTCCAAAAGCATTGAAAGTTGATGTGGTGGGAGCTTGATTTCCAAAAGGATGCACCAAGCAGTCTTTTTCTTCTTCAAAGAACCAAAAATCACTAAATAAGCACGAAACACCACCATAAAGAACTAGGGTTAGCATTTATGAGATTACAGAGATGGAGGATGAGAAATGAACCCTAAAACCGAGTTTAGGGTGCTTAAATACGAAAAATATCATTGAATTAGGCTATAGTTTCTCTCATGTCGTAAGCCCTTATTTCGTACATAGTGAGAATAGTCCAAAACATGCTTTCTCGTATGTTTCATGTCATGTTGTGACCAATCAATGGTCACATCGTGACACTCGATTTTCCTCAAAATTCAACCTTTCTACTCTTTAAAACTCTAAATCGATCCATCCTGGAAAATGAGTTTTAGAACTCTCCCCCACTTAAATTGGATTTTTCCTATGAAATATTCCCTAATAAATCATTCACAAACCGCCTCCTCCTAAATCCCATCGAGGAATCTTCCAGACCGACTACTTCTTACTCGGGCCATCACCACCCAAGATGTCTGTATTAGCGACTGAAAAACCGAAGAACTTCCAAAACCATGCGCGCACACCAAACCTGAGTAGAGACTTCCCAAAGATCAAAAGTCATATCCACTTATCGAGAAATAAAATCAACACATCACAACCAACCTATTCGAGAAAAGTTGGCTCCCACGCACATCACTTAGATTCCACGAACATGATTGTCACTCTGGAATACTAGGCCTCCCTCATCATTAACCATGTTGTTCAAAACTCAAAGGTATGACCCCATACGATACCATTACCAACCTTACTTCATCGCACTAACAACAGAAGATAAGAATTCACTACTAACTGTAGGAACTACCAACCTCGCTTACTGCCCTCAGAGCGAGAAGGAACAAGTGTAACCGAAACTAGTCCACACATCTCCCTGCCTAGGTTCAAAACTATGCATTATGCCATTGAGATAATCAAAATGGTGTTGGATATAGTGTCTAAGTCCATAACTTTATTTGGTATGTACTTGACCCGACCAGGCATGGTCCATTTGGGTTGCATGGCATTGCAATACTTGGATAGACTAAATGAGAGAATAAGGCACTTATGATTATTAATATATTATAAGTTCTAATATATTAATAATAGTATTATTTAATTAGTATTTGATCAAGTATTAATCTAGAATTAATTTGGTGATCAAAGTGAGACTAATTAAATATATAGGGTTGATTATGACAATCATCAATTCTTTTATGGTGGATTAATGATCCATGGTTTATGGGTTTGGTTATAACCATATGGATCTCCATGGATAGTCCATGGGAGTTACAAACCCATGGGTCATGAGAAATGAAGATTCGTGACCATTAGGGTTTACATTTGTAACTCCTAATTATGACACACTATAAAAGAGACCCTATAGCATGCAAAATTGGCACTAGTGTTACAAGAGAGGGCATAACTGATTTTTGAGTGTAAGAAATATTCTCTCAAGTTATTCCAAGTTTTGTGGTGTTGTGTGAAGCATTTGAGGCACAACATTTGGGGTGCTAGGCTCACAAAGTCTTGAAGAAATCCAAGCAACAACAAAGTATGTATTTCTACTAGTTCTTTATGTTTTATGTAATCCCCATGCCATGCTAGTTAGGAAATAACCTTGAAAAAGAAATTTGCATGTATATAGAGAAAACATAGATTCAAGGTTATTAGGATTGCATGTACACTTAGGAAGTGTTAGAATGCTCAAAATCCAACAGTGGTATCAGAGCCTAGGATTGTTTTCTGTATACTTGATGCAAAACTGCTTAAAAAAACGAAAAATCTGCTCACTGACGACTGGACTCGCCGAGTCCATGAACAAATTCATCCTACTCGGCGAGTAGAATCATGCACTCGACGAGTAGGAGTGTGTCAGGCAATTTTTCGCGTTTTGTTGCTAGAAATGGATTAAGATCATTATCCCAATCTGTTTTGGACTTGTAAAATCTGTTTTTCAAAGTGATAATGATTATGTTAACCCATTTTACATGACTTTTATCAATTTTCAAGTATTGTATATGTTTATATGATTTCTTGAAATTGTTTGACATAAATTTGTGTTCTTATGAGTTTTTAGAAGATCATAGGAATTATGTGTAACCTCCATGTGTGTTTAATTCATGATCTTAATGGCAATAATGGTGTCCATAACTTGTCCTCAAGTTATGGATAACCAAAAGTCACTTCTTTAAAAGTTGTCATTAAAGAATAGTAGGTTTCATAAAATGAAGAGTCTTCAACTTTATGAACCATTAAAACTCATAAGTTACAAATTGAAGAGACTTGGAATAGTTTCAATTCTTGCCCTCAAGTTTTGGAATTTGTAAAGTCTTACACTTTAATTCCAAATTAATTTTTTTTAACAGTTAAAAAAAATTCAAACTTTATGGACTTCATTAAATTAATTAAAGTGTTTAATTAAAAGAGTTAATAATTCCATAAAGACATGGTTTAAGTTTAATTAAATTAAGAGTATAATTTAATTAATAGATTAAACCACCAAGTATTTTAAATGTTTAAAATACACCCTTATACTATTATTATATTTTATTATATAGATATGTATAAGAATATGTAGTTCTTACCGTTAGTAGGCCTCATTCACGAAGCCAATCTATAAGGGGGGTATAAGGTTGTTGCCTATAAAATGGTGACTTAATGGGTGTCCACTCTCACCCACCGCTTCCTTGATCAGTGGAGGGTCGTTAGCCGAACGGGTAGGATACGACTTTAAATACTCATTAAAAGTATAATGAATTATAAAGTAACTATACATTATAAATTCCCAATCTTAGTTACTTTAGGAAAATGTGAAATTGGTGCTAGCCCATAAAATTACACTTTGTACCTTACCAAGTCGTTAGTGGAGCGTGTGTGGTTAACCGACACACTAACATGGACTAGTAAGAGTGGCAAAGGGTAACTTGACTTTATTATAGATCGGTGGAGTGTGCATGGTTAACCGGCACATCGATTAGGTAATATTGTTGAGGGTACCAAGTCAATTTGTATGGTTATTCACACCTTGTTTGTGATCCTCGGCATCCCAGTCACAAACTTGAGAGGGCACAATCAAGATTCAAACATGCCATTGAAATTCAATGTATCTCAAAAGATCTAGGAGTTTTAAATCCAATTAAAACTTAATTATATTTCGTTTTTCATGGTGGAAATTGGTAAATCGTCATTTACCTACCTTTAACTATTTTATAATTTGGATTACGGCATCCCTCTTCCAGTTATAAATAGGTTATTGGGTCCTAGCCTTAATATTTCATATTGGGTGTTATATTAAGGACTTTAAATCAACTAACTTGAATTTCTCCCATTATAGATGTCTAGTTTAGACAACTGTGGTCTTCCCAAATCTTTAGGAAGAAGCTTCCTAATGAAGATGATATCCCGAATGGCAATCAAGGTGAAAGATCAATCTCTTTGTTGTGCATTAGTGGGACTGAAAATCATACTTCACTTCCTTCACCTACTCCAATAAATCTTCCTATCCCACAAGTTTCAAGACATGATAAGTTCTAAGTCACTCAATTCTTATTGGGTAACAAAGTCTATATGTGCTTAGGTCTTGGAGATTAAGTCACATATTGACAAGCCGGGAGAGTCGGGTGTCGAAGTCTTAAGGTAGCTGGCTGTTGACTTCGTCACTCCCTGATGACAAATCACGACATGACCCCTAATGATCTTACATATTTGCTTGATGATGCTGAATCAGCAATGATTTGGAGCATTGGTAAAGCAAAATTTCATTGGAAGATCAACTTCCCAAACTTTCATGGACATTTACAATGGTAACATTGGAAGTCTAGAAAAACTTTCTCTTCCCAATTGAAAGGGATTGGCCATAGTCAAGTTGGTTGACCAAATGGTAAAGAGAAAGGCTAAGTCTATGATAGTCCCATGTACTATTTCCAAAGAGTCCATATGTTTCTGTTGCCAAAGGAAGGGCATTGGTTGCGAAGCTGCCAAATTTACCTAAAAGTCCATAAGGATAGTAAAGTCAAATGTTTGACTCTGCTTTAGGTAAAGTCCATTATCTAACTTTATTAAGTTTCTATTCTGAGATTCTTATTGCATGTTGTGACTGGGTCACATATTGATGTTTAAGAATCAAAGAAGAGTGAAGAAACTTAAAGGAAGTATATGCTGATTCTAATCGTGAAGATGGATTTCGATTGCATGGTTCGGTGATCAGAATTTTGAGTTGTTACTTAAGAGTTAGATATATTTCTTAGGAAAGGATAACAACAAGTTTTCCATATGGATTGTAAGGATAAGTTTTTCGCAAAGTTTTAAAATAAAAGAAAATTGTTTTGATTTTATTTATTTTAAGTATCCTTACAATGGCATTTGTGAAAAAGGTTGTTGCTTATATGTTTCCATTGATAACCAATATGGGTAAATGGATTTGATTCTTTCATTAGTGGTAGTATCATAATTTACCAAATAAGGAAAGATTCTCATCACCCAAGTTTTAGTTGGATAGAAACTTGGAATCATGCAAGTTGTATTGTGTGATGAATGAGAATTTTCATCTTTGGTAAATTAAGACTAATTCCTTGTTCACATTCACATGTGAGTCAAGAAAAGGACTAAGAGATTGGGTACACTTGGTTGTGTGTTGGTCAGGTCCACCACAAAGGTTGATAAGATTGTTCATTATGATTTACTAAAGTTTAGTAAATATGGTTATGCTTACGAGTTTAAGTGTAATTCTGAAACATTGGAAAAGTTTCAATATATGGCAGAATGAATAAGAAGAATCAAATAAGGCAGAAAGATAAAAGTTTCTCCAATCTGAAGAGATGGGATGGTACTTGTGTATTTTGTTTTATGATTATCTTAGTGATTATGAAACCGGATCACAATTGATCCTCTAAGGACACCTTAGTTCACTTGTTTGGCTAAGGAGAGAAATCACGAGTTGTTGAAATGGTTAAATCAAAAGATAAATCATACATCAAATCTTAGAGTCATACTCCAAGATTGAGCCATTGAGTGATATAATCTTTAGAAAGTTTATAACACTTATCAAATGTAGAGTAAGATGTGTCATACTCTTGTACATTTGAGGTTGGTTAGTTGTGATGTTTTGGATAAAACAAAGACCAACTAACTCCAATTATGGGAAGTGTTTAACTTGATAAGAATCCGCACTAGCTCTTGAATATTTGTATTGTCAAGGAATGGTTCTTGACAAAGATAAGTCTTATATGTCAAGAGGACAGTGGGAGTCTAAAAGATTCTGAAATAGTTTCAAGAACTAATCAAGAGTTTTGTGAATCACTAGCCCACGACTTGAGGTTTGTAACCTATCGTGTTGACATATTCTGTGATCATCCCAGTTAAGGTTGGCTTTGTATTGGAGTTCTATGAGTTCTCGACTGTTTTCATAACAACCGGGAAGCAATGGTAGGCCCTTGTGCTGCCGGGTGGCAAGAAATTAAGATTGCACAAGTTCAGTCCATATAAATTTGGAAGTTTCACTAACCTAGTCTTGTGATTATGGTTTTGACAAAATTCACATGGAAAAGAACACATACACCATAAAATCTAAGTTTCATAAGGTTTCTCTTCGATTCATGAAAATGATAGTAAGGAAACGCTTCCACTAAGAAGATTTTAAGTAGATAGCGGTGATATTTGCATTCTCATATAGTTAGTGGAGCGTGTGTGGTTAACCGACACACTAACTAGTGAGAATTGCAAAAGGTCTAGACAAACATGTGAGCTATCTAAGGAAAGGTGTATATTTTTGATAAAGTCTTATCAAAGCAATCTAGTATCAGAAATATGAACTTTGGTAAGAAAGTCAATAAAGTATTGATTTCTAGAAGTCCAGTTGATTTCTGAGTACATGTCAAAGCTAGTGGGAGCATAAAGTGTTATGATGGTAATCATTATGCTAGTGGGAGCATGATGATTATGTTAAGTATTGCAAGTTAGCAATGTTATTTATAGAAAACAAAAGTTTCAAGTTGCTTTGAAAAGTTGTTTTGCTATAATTAAGGGAGAGGATTCTATACTTCACTCTAATTCTACAAGCTTAGATTGAGAATTTAATCTACTTTAGTCAAGAATATATATGAATGTTATGCTGAAATGGTTCAACATAGGAAATTCTATATATGTTGTGTTCTCAAAATTCGATTATGATTACGGCATACCTCTTCATAGTTCGAATTGTGAGAACATGGCAAATAAAAAATTTATAGCATGAATCGTGTCCCATATGCTTCAGATATAGGATCGATTGAATATGCTATAATATTCATCCATTCTAAATTTTCCAAATGCCTAGGGCATTAAGATGGAAAAAGGAATAGAACTGAAAATGACTAAAATGATTAAGCAAGATTGTCGAGGACAATCTGAGGTTTACCAAAGATTGGTTGCTCATGGACAATTAGAAGTATATAGTAAGGACCATATTGACGTATTTTGAAAAGCGGTAATTGTTGTTCAGAAGTGATGGTCAAAATGGTAATATGGAATTGTCTCCATAGGTGGAAGTTATTCTTTAAATCTGTGTAAGATTAAAGAACTTAATGCTAAGAAGGATGTTCAAAGGAATGTACTTTGAATTTGAGACTTCATTTCCATGGAATTGTTTTCCATTGGAATGCTCTGTAATGTCTGTTGCCAAGTCTTTGTGACTTCTGTGCATAGTCATTACAAGGGGATCATTGCATATAAGTTTAGAATCTAACAGATTACAGTAAATGGCAAGAGTTTGGTATTCTTGCATTTACAACAAGGATTGGAATTGTAAAATGAGCATCATTGGAATATTGAAAATTGATCTATTTCACAAAGAGAAGACCATATGTAAACATAGTATGCATACTTGGAGTATGGCATAATTGTTGTTTGGAAAAACATAGTGTACGTGCTTGGAGCATGGGACAACTAATGTTTTCATTCAAGCATAAAGTTGATTAATCGAAATATAAATAATGAGTAATCAATATGGTGCTTAGATAAAAGTTGTTTTATTTACACCCAAGTGTTGGGGCCATATAGGATTAAGTATTATTCTTGTGTTTCACTTTGCATGTTTTGACTTCCAGAATAATTATGTTATGGTATATATCATATTATTCAAACCATCCACAGTCAGTCATATGTTGGAAGTAGATATGAATCAAGACTGTCATGAATTTGGCTTGTATGATTTGTCTAAAGTGATTTAGACAATGCAATGGTTGCTACAACATTCATGAGTACTCATAAGGGCTGAGTATTGGATTCAACCCACGCTCACTTGCATCACTTCATGGAATTTATCTCGAGTGATCGTGAGACGGTAATATCATATAAATCTTCAAACCTAGAGATATGAGTTGTTGACTATGAGTTGGTTATTCATTGATTGTACGAAAACGCATTGGTAACTCGATGTTATAAAACGTGCCTTTGTGAATAATTCAACAAGTAGTTAGTACAAGCATATCAGTCGAAGTTTATCTGTTCCTTCTAGAAATAGAAGCGATATCTGGGCCCCTCGATGATTTGGTTTTGACCTATGTACCAGGCCCGATCAAAACCTAATTGATGTGTTCAATTTAGTTCTATGTCGAAACAAGTCGGAGATGGAGAAACAAATGCTGGACAATAAGTAAGACCATGTTCCATGTGTTTGTCTGGCTGATATCATGAGAACAGAGGATTATATGATCACTTATCTTCAATGGCGTATCATCATCATCTCAGTTCCGAGAGACTTTGAAAGAGGTACGATTGCTAGTCGGATTTTGAAGTCATATTTGCAAATATAGTTATTAGACTTATCCAAGTGGGAGACTGTTGGATATAGTGTCTAAGTCCATAACTTTATTTGGTATGTACTTGACCCGACCAGGCATGGTTCATTTGGGTTGCATGGCATTGCAATACTTGGATAGACTAAATGAGAGAATAAGGCACTTATGATTATTAATATATTATAAGTTCTAATATATTAATAATAGTATTATTTAATTAGTATTTGATCAAGTATTAATCTAGAATTAATTTGGTGATCAAAGTGAGACTAATTAAATATATAGGGTTGATTATGACAATCATCAATTCTTTTATGGTGGATTAATGATCCATGGTTTATGGGTTTGGTTATAACCATATGGATCTCCATGGATAGTCCATGGGAGTTACAAACCCATGGGTCATGAGAAATGAAGAGTCATGACAATTAGGGTTTACATTTGTAACTCCTAATTATGACACACTATAAAAGAGACCCTATAGCATGCAAAATTGGCACTAGTGTTACAAGAGAGGGCATAACCGATTTTTGAGTGTAAGAAATATTCTCTCAAGGTATTCCAAGTTTTGTGGTGTTGTGTGAAGCATTTGAGGCACAACATTTGGGGTGCTAGGCTCACAAAGTCTTGAAGGAATCCAAGCAACAACAAGGTATGTATTTCTATTAGTTCTTTATATTTTATGTAATCCCCATGCCATGCTAGTTAGGAAATAACCTTGAAAAAGAAATTTGCATGTATATAGAGAAAACATAGATTCAAGGTTATTAGGATTGCATGTACACTTAGGAAGTATTAGAATGCTCAAAATCCAACAAATGGAACAGTAGTGGTTCAGCCATCCCTGATCCAAAAAAATTCAGATACCACAATTGGGGTCCTTAACTACAAATCTCGGCTTATTGACAAGTCTTTACTAATGATATGCCCTTACAAGTGCAAACATGACCAATACCAAAATTCCTTCGATACTCAAGCTACCAAAATAGCACAAGTATACCATCATTTACAATAACTCCCAAGTTCTTGTAACCATCCACACCACCGACCCCCTCGATATTCCCAACCAGCAACCCATTCACCCTATGCCAATCTAAATAGCTATGGGTTATCAGCAATCCTGGGACTTTCAGTAGTCTTGAGGACTATCATCAGTCCTGGAGTTATCAACAACTCTGAAAATACTTATAACATTCATCAGCTACTAAGACTCAACTAGAAGACTTAACTAGTCTATATGCACACTATAATGACATGGGGAGATAATTTAAATGATATTTCATCAAAATTAACATAATTCTGATAGAAAACTCCAACATTGAGATGCCAACAACTACCATGACCTTCCCAGCAAGTCAACACTCTACAACTTCTTAACTCGATATGTCGGTCACTGAGACACTAGTGACGATATACCCGCCAAAGCCACACGATTAACGAGTCCACACCCAAGTCTCTGCTACTCATGACCTCATGCACGGAAACAAACCCCAAGGTGGCTCACAACACGACACAACGTCATCCAGCCTTTAGGATGAGAAACTTATGTCTCCTTTCCATTCTTGCCATTACCCAACCACAAACATGAATAGTACTGAAACGAATCCAACAACCTAAGGACATAGTGTCATCATTCCATTGTAGGAACCCAATCAACATCTCACTCAACACTCGCCCGACAACAGGAGCCATACTACCTTGAAACATGCACTCATCCACAGTCCAACTACCACTAACACAACGTCATATGAAACATGATGGCACAAAATCAAAGAAAAAATAGACTGCCAAGCTCCTGAATCAACTTATAAACCTGACACGACATACTCTCCATGAAGGAACACAACACTCCACAAGCCAACTGTGTTTCTTCTTAATTGTGACCTTACCCAGAAGGTGATGTACTTGTGAATTGAATGAAATGATGAATTTATACTACTATCATACACATTTGTGTATCAACCACATCCCGATCCCACACCTGGATGATACTACATAAATCCCACCAATGCACAGATTGCAAATAAAACTTTCTATCTCAGAGGAGAACTCCTCAACTATCCAGAACACAACCAAATGATCTGGTAGAAACAATCTGAATACCAATCCAGCTTACACGTTCTTCCAGAACATCACTTGGCGTAACCATGACGGCACCTGAAAAACTAAATAGTGTTGCTTCGATATTTGATCTTCCAATAACTAAGGTTAGCTACCAACTCAACCACAAGAAGCAAAAAAAATCACAACCAAATATTCGAGAAGAAACATGCACATGGACCAAGGTACCAACTTTACTGAGCTTGATAAGGGTTGACTCGTCAATTTCCCCTTAGATGATACAACTTGAATATTTCAAATAACCTCAACTACTACTAATAACGAAATAGTCAACGATCGAAGGTAGGTCAGGAACTAAATTCAATGACTCCACATATACTGGACACAACCCCAATGAAATACTCTTACCAAACTATGAAATTTCATGCCACATCAATGACTGCCCATTATCGGCCATATCTAAATGACCCACACAGTGACCCAACCATGATTTTTAAATCTGATGCACAAAAGAGTGGTTCAGCACCCCTCCATCCAGATCTGTGGGGCTACCTCAAAAGGAACCACTTGCCACAACAGGTTCCTTACCCATCAACTTTTATTTCCAGGACAACACACACAACTAATGACAACTTGCTCTGCACTCACGATCTAACAAAACCTTGAATTCTCCGTGTCCAAGGAGGACTTCGGCGGATCCCTAAGGAATGGAACAAGAAACTTCCAAATCACAAACACTTCGATGATAGCCCATTTCATTCCTCTATGTAGCCATAAACCTTGAACTAAAATCCTACATCCCTGAAACATAGGTTACTCTGACCCATCGAGATGAAACCATAAAAATCGAATCGATCAATGATCCTCCAAGCAAAATACTCAGTTCTCCCCCACTTAGGGTTCGAACCATCATCGATCGACATCTGCAACACTGAAGCCTCAGACCCGATTAACCATGAACATACCAAACTTGAATCTCAGGATGCATATCAGAACACAAGATGATCCTAGGAACAATAAAATCTCTGAATCTTAGTGGACACTTCGGAGACTTTTCTCTAAGCATCGCCCATTAAACTTTGCGAACTTAACCAGTGCAACATTGGATAGACTTAGCACCTTCTGAAATGAACTTACGTACGTGAAATCTTACACTTTGATGTTGATCCACAACCTCATCCTCCCCTTGAAACTTCAAGAATGCCCATGTAGATGCTCAAAATACAACTCTGACAAACTCAACACCTCTACATAACTCTTTTGTCCAAAACATGATCAACATGATGTCTCCCCAGATACACCCGATCTCCCATAATCTTATTTATGTATTCCATATGCGACATGGTCGTCACCTTGGCTATCGAACCACAAGAACCACTTAGTCTCCTATATCCCTTCACTACGACTAGAGACGATTTGATGCGAATCAGAATTCTCCTTCCTTCAGCAGAACAAATGAGGAGATCAACATCTCCTATATTAACCATCGATTGACCCACAATCGATATCTCATCCCATAAGCACAGGAGGCAAGAAAACATAACCCGATACAGCAAGTAATATCCATTGTCATCGACTGACCGCTCAGCTTCAGGTTATAATCCTCGAGTTGATCATCAACTCAGGCTGGAACTACTTCGAGCAAGGTCCTTGATGTCTTTGAATCAGCTAAACCTATCATGTCTGCACCAACTAGACCCAAACTTTCACGGACACTCAGACCCAATTGATTACCTGTCCCATTCTACATAATCATAGTCGATAGGATGACAACGATAAGGATGAGTGCAACTGACGTTAGTGCTATTCCACACTACCTACCCTCTACTAGCTTTATTATAAACCTTTTTTACCATTCCCGATCCTCGTACAGATCTTGTGCTTTTAGTAGTATGGACCACTACTACATTTTATACATATACATCTGTGTCCTGAGAATTGCCTCCAATTCTCTAAGTCACTATACCATACCCCTATCAATCTTATATATGTGCCACCACAGGCACACACTACTGCCCATCCTACACACTTTCATTATAGGATTCTTCTCATGCATCATCACACCCTAGAATGCTTTTCTAATAACTCCACAATTGCCAGGTGTATCAACACACCCATAAGCTTAGAAAAGCCACCACCAACTGCCTAGATTTCTAGCTTATATTTCCTCCCACACAAGTGCTCACACCGGTATACCTTATCACTTTCCCAAGATCACAAGGAATACCCACCCCACCCTACTACCGTTGCAAAAGAAACTTCTACAAATGCCAACTAACTATCTTACGAATACAATTACATGCAACAAGGATTAAATAGTCCTTCAACTGAAAGACCCTGCACTATAACGATTGGACTCAAGCAAGAGTTGTGTAATAGGTCAAACCAAATATTCTAAAACTATTTAATCCATATTGCATGTAACTTAACGTATTCACTTAATAGCTAACTAAAGTCAACATAAGTTTCACATAGCACAAAGCAAACAAAATTCAAGCAGAAAACTAGTAGACAATAATGCATCATAAAGATCAGGCAATTCTAACACACATATCATGAGGATCCTTAGCCTACACATACATCTCTAATAGATCATATAGCACACACATAGAAAGTCATATCTCCTAACAGGCACTCTAGCATACAACCCTATGTAGATCCTTAACCTATCTTATAACATATACATTATACTATAATACATATAACAACAAGTTAATTAAAACATATAAAGCAAATACTTATGTTTGGGAAATCACTTTCCGAGCTCCAGCTGACTGTATACATCACATCTTCCCTTTTATGCTCTTCAAATGAATCTTTTCTAAAAAGGTTTATAAAAACTCTCAGCTCCACAGGGAACTGATACTAATTTGTAACATCCAGAAAACCCAAGCCAAAATTTTCATTTTTAATAATGATACATTCAAATAAATCATTTGTTCCAAAGCCATTATTCAGAAATGAGAGTTATAATGAAGACAACGCAGAATCTCGAATCATAAAGTTGTTCATGTGTGTACAATCTCGCCATCGCAAACCAAATGAGTACCTACGAAAATATTTAATCCATAACTGTAAGTTTAGTGAGTTCCCTAAATATCTCATACAACACATCATATAACAACCGCATTAGAACTATCAGAAATTCTGAATATCACATATAAAAAGAAATATAACAACTATGGGTCTTCAACAACCCTAGGGACTATCAGCAATCCCGGTGGCTAACAAAACGCCATGTGGGTTAATAGCACACCTTACGGGTTATCAACAACCCTGGGGACTATCAGCAGTCCAAGAGTTATCAGCACTCAATTTACATACAACAATAATCAACAGATAAGATCCAGTTGGTCAATATATACTACTACACATGTAAATATAGTGAGAGGACTCACATCACAAGTAGTAGCTAAATTCCATAACTCTCACTCAGCAAAGACTAATCCTACATGGAACCTAACAACAATAAAGATTACCCCTCATTCTGAAATACAAAACCCTTAGTTTAACCAAAAGCCAACCATGGTCAAAAGTCAACATTAGCCAATGGTCACGTTGTGACCACCGATAGGTCACGTTGTGTTTGGAAAATGATAAAATATCCGCGAACACCACATCTGACGACATGGCAGGGTATTACTCATGTCACGAGATTTGCTTTGGCCAGCATTGAGCATTAAGCTCTTAATCCCTTAGGCCATTCCTTGAGACTTTGCAGAGGGTCTCCCCCAACCCTAAGGACCATAAAAATCGAAGCTTTACAGTCATCCATGACTTGAACACCAATTAAGTCAATAAGAGGGAAAATTAGATAAAGTCTCATGCTTGGAGTCTAAATTAAAACCAAAACTCATATTTGAACTCATACTAAAAGGAAATGCCTCAATGACCTATACATTTTCTAACTTTATGGATCCCATGTATGCTATCAAACCCATCCATAAAAAGGAAAGCATAAACCTTAGATCTAACATGTATTAGAGATAAAGGTAGAAGCTTTATGACATACAAGGATCCAAAAGCACTGCAAGGTGATGAAGTATGAGCTTGATTTCAAAAAGGATGCACCTAAGTAGTCTTCTTCTTCTACAAAGAACCAAAAATCATTAAATGAGCACCAAACACCACCATGAAGAAATAGGGTTAGTATTTCTGAGATTTAGAGAGATAGAGTGAGAAATGAACTCTAAATCTGAGTTTATGGTGCTTAAATACGAAACAGACCCTAAAAGATCATGGGCTTGGGTTGCATCAGCTCTTACGTTGTGAGCCTTATGTATCATGTGGTGAGAATGGTCTAAAACACGCTTTCTCATATTTTTCTTATCACATCGTGACCACCCAATGGTCATGTCATGACACTCAATTTTCCTCAAAAATCAACATTTCTACTCCTTAAAACCCTAAATCGATCCATCCTGGAAAACGGGTTTTATAACAAATATGTATTTTAGAATTATTAATATGTTTTTAGAAGTACAAATACATATTTTTACGTATCTAGAAGTATATTATTCTACAACGTTTTTATATATAAAAAAGTAGAGTTATACTTCTAAAAATATAAAAATCACGGGTTAATTAAACAACGTTTAAATATGTGTTTTGAGTAATATGATTACATTATTTTAGATTTATTAATATATTTTAGAAGTGTATATACATATTATACGTTTAAAAGTATATCAATCAAAATTTTTTTATATGAAAAAAAAATATGTAGTTATACTTCTAAAAAACAGAAAATTACATTGTCACAAGGATATTTAAACATCATATAAATACTTGTTTTAGAAGTATTTATAATTCTAAAAACATAATTTATATTTCTAAAAATCTATTTATATTTATAAAAATATGTATTTATATATCTAAAAACGTATTTATACATGCTTAGTTAAACTTTTTTCGTATACAAATATTATTTTTCTGAATGAATATATATATTATGAAGAAAAAAATCATACTTAAAGATAAAAATGCAAAAGATTTATAAACGTAAATGTTTTTTTTTTTTTGCAAAATTAATTTAATGTTAAACTTGAAACCTGTTATTAAAAAAACAAAACAAAACATTGGCAAACTTTGGGCATAAACGAACAAGAAATCGTTACAAAGATCAAACTGATAAAAATTTTCAAACTTAAGAATTTAAAAGACAAAACACTTCTATTTAAACGTTGAACAATTTTTCTATAGAACTTTGATGTTTTGGTACACTGAATGATAATTTGTATTAGACATGAAAGGGTTTGTATGAGTTTTGAATTATTTCTGTAAGTTTAAGTGTTTTACAATGTTTGTATTTGACAAAACTATGGAAAAACCGGTTATGGGAGTCTATATAGTGGTCGAGGAGTAGAATTTCACACAAAAAGTTTAGAGTTCAAACTTTGATACACCTAAAATATTGTTAGAGTTTCGTGATTAACCTTACACGTATGTTTTGAAGTGGGTTGACACAAAAGAAGGGGGGAAGCAACTACAAAGCTTCGTAGACTCAACAAGTCGCTCCACTTGTATAATATAACAAAGAAAGCTAGCGATTCTCCTAGTAACGAAGAAAATGGGCATTCGGGAAGTGACTAGTTGCTTGTGGCGAAGACTCTAGAAGGTCAACCACTACATAGAGAGATTCATAAAAACGATTGTGAAGCCTAGAGATGCGTAGGGCAGGATTATCATTATTTAAAACTAAAAAAATAAGTAAAATACATAGAAAAAACTGTATAGGATTTATCGTGACAATATATTGTTGCAACGACATTTTGTTGTCGGCACAATGTCAAACCCTAAAACCGAGAACGGCGGAAACGTTCTTGGCGGAGGACGTCATGTAAAGTACCACAACAAAATAAAGTAGTAAACAAGCAACAACATCATCCATTGAATTAATAGTATAATTTTAAATACATGTGTGTTCTTTCATAGAATAAAACAACATAATGAATAATCAAAATAAAAGACGAGTCTTGACTGTTTCGTCTTCACAAAACCTGGTCATCGTACTTGTCTATTTGTGACCTGAGAATACAAGTTATTTTGAAAGCGAGTATCAGCAATAAAGCTGGTGAATTCATAAGTATTTATCTGTCTTTGATCTGTAAAACTGTAAAGAAAAGACTTGTAAATGTTCGAAGAAAAGTTCGTATAAGTATGAAAAGCCTAGAAAATCTCATATTGCCTACTAGTATAAAATGTAGTCTTCTACCAAGACTCAACTGTTTTGAAGGTTTGAACCTCTACATAAGTGAAGGTTTTTCCCTTGTACAACTATTATTATTCAAATCTATTCTACCTCATCGATTATGTGAATGTGACACAAAATAAAGGTAATAAGGAAAATAATATAATAACTGAAATCGTATCCTTTTGTACTAGGATATTCATGGCGTGGTAACTCGCCGAACCGTACAACCATACACATCAGTCGATGCGCATTTTCCCTACTGTAGCTAACAGCCTTCGGTGTAGAATGGTCAGTCCTGTATCGTATGTAATAGTATCTATGTAATCATGTCTCTGTAATAGTATTTCTGTAATTGTATCTGTGTAATAGTATGTAATAGTATCTCTTCATATAGTATGTAATAGTATCTCTTCATATAGTATGTAATAGTATTTCTGTAATTGTACTTCTGTAATAGTATGTAATAGTATCTCTTCATATAGTATGTAATGTATTAGTATAGACTCATGAATGAACTGACTCATGTGTGATTCCTTGTACTTGGAACAGTAAATAGTATCTCCTAACTATATATGTATATATGTCTATATATGTATACATGATATATAACTAATATTGAGTGATAGAACTTTTATGTCTATATATGTATACATGATATATAACTAATATTTAGACGATATTCGGACAAATAACTGATACTCTAAGGCCACATCCAAACAAGGAAAAGGAATTAAAGCGAGCTAGCAGTCCTAAGTCCTTTAAATATTACTTATATAGCTATACATATATAGGCATGAAATTGACAATATAAAAGTATAAAAGAAGTTTTGTAAAACCTTTGAAAAGTTTAATAAATAAGAATTGATGACTTGATGTTCGTTTATAAAATGATTTGAAAACAGTTTGTTTGATAAGAATAGTTTAAAGTATAAGAAATCTTTTGTTTGAAACACAGAGTTTAAAAGGAAGGTTACAGTATGTAAGACAATTTGATAAAGAGTTTAACCTGTAAAAACATTTTGGTAAGCCATTTGGAAGTAGTATACTGAGTAAACAGCTAAAAGTGTAGTAAATCCATTTGTATGCTAGTTATTAATCACATGTGATTGATATAATAACTAGCATGATTCAACTTGTATTCCCCCCCCCCCCCTAAAAGCATTTATAAACATTTATAAACATTTAAAATGTTAATTAAGGGGTATGAACTCACCTGTAGTGAGTGGATTGTATGGAAGTGTCAGACAAGTGCTAGGTGTCAAGTGAAGACTTGAACACACACAATGATCCTAATAACATATAAAGACATATATGTGTATACAATTAGTGATTATAACACTAATTAGAGAAGTATAAACATCCTAATGTGTGGAAAACACTTTGGTCAAAGTGTTAGGAGGCCATTGGGTTGCAACAAAGGAGTGTAAGGCATTGTTATTGAGTTTAAGGCCCAAGGACCACACTCAATGGAGTTTACGGCCCAAGGGAGTTTACTCTTGGTTGTAAACTCTCTAAATGGTCTTATTTAGAGGCTTGAAGGTATGATATCTTAAGTGGTTAAGTGTTCCAAGGTTAAACAAGAGGCTAGGTGAGTTTAAGGTCCAAGAATTGACCTTAACTTGTGTTTACGGCCTGGGGACCACTTCCCCATGAGTTTACGGCCGTAAACTCATGGTATGAAGTACCATTTTCATGTTTGAGGTCCCTAGTTCAATGGTGGTTGGTTCTAGGCTAAGTTCTGGGCATAAGGAAGGAAGAGAGGGCATCATTGCACCCTTAAAGGGAGTTTACGGCCTTGGGAGATCCTTGGCCGTAAACTCTCATTCAACCTTTGATTCTTGATGTTTCTAAGGACAAAACATGTTAAACCTAGTACATAACAAGTTAGAACAAGAGTACTTACGATCTAGGAGCTTAAATGGTCGGTTTTGGCCAAGAACACTAGTGTGTGTTCTTGGTGTTCTTGGTGAAACTTGAAGATCTACACAAATGGAATGATTTCACGGATGAAATCATGTAAGATCACTAGATCAAGTAAGATATCAACTAGTTAGGGCAATAAACTTACTAGTTTTGAAGATCGGGATGATAGTTAAGAGGATTTTGAAGAGAATTAGCCAAGGAAAGGAAAGGAATGAACAAATGGCCTTCACTTGATCATATAAGGAGAGTTTACAGCCAACATGGAGTTTATGGCTGTAAACTCCATTGTGGTGGCCGTAAACTCATGGTAAATGTGTTTAAGGCTTGTTCTTTGTAATATAGCTTCAACAGATAAACCCCGACACTTATCCCTTAAGTGTACAAGGCTCAGAACGCTCAAACAAACTCCAAATTGTGCTAAATGATAGCAGGAATGAGTTTGACTTTCAATGAAGTGTTAGACTGAACAAGATAGAAAATTTCGGGTTGTCACACACAAGATAAGCTATCTAGACGACATGTCATCACAATATATATATATATATATATATATATATATATATATATATATATATATACTAGCAGCGTACCCGCGCAAAGCGGCGGGGTGTGTAAATTTTTTCGGTGATATGTTTCCTCTACAAAAATGTTATGTTACAAAAGAAAGTACATGTCGAAGACAAAATAATCAAACTATGGTGTTATTTGGGAGATGAAGTCATTTTTTATTCCTAGACGGTGGGCTTTATAGCAGACGAGGGAACAAAGAGGTATCTGCGATTGGAGGGATATTTAAATTAACATGCTAAATTTAAGGATATCGAAAAGGGTTCAAAATTTGAATGAATCCGGGATTTGAGGGAACCATATCAAATTGCTGAGAAATATAAGGAGATTTGATGATAAATATTTGAATTCAAAATGTGGTTAAAATTTAATATTATTTTATTAATGGCTAGTTGTACTATCAGCTTCATCATTTAGACGTCTTAAAAAAATATTATTATTATAATCAATCTATTTTTAGAAATAGTTAGATTTCTTTTATAAGATAGTAAAGATATATATATATATATATATATATATATATATATATATATATATATATATATACACCACCCCCCCCCCCCCCCAACACACACACCAAGTAGTTATACAGTGACAAATTTGTGTCTACGACGAGAGAGAGAGAGAGAGAGAGAGAGAGAGGGAGGGAGGGAGGGAGGGAGGGAGGGAGGGAGGGAGGGAGGGAGAGAGAGAGAGAGAGAGAGAGAGAGAGAGAGAGAGAGAGAGAGAGAAAAAGAAAGAGAGAGAGAGAGGGAGAGAGGGAGAGAGAGAGAGAGAGAGAGAGAGAGAGAGAGAGATAGAGAGAGCCTTCGCTTATTTGTTTAAGTGTGCCCTCCTATCACCTATCTTCCTTTTCCTTCAGTCACATCCGGTCTCAGTTTTGCTTCCAACAACCCCTCGAAAGACAAGAAAAACATATGTTCCCTAACGAGTCTCGTATTCAAGCTCGTTTCGATCGTTCTTGCTTTTATGTTTTCATAAGGGCTGGTAAGGTTTTGCACGTCGTATCGAATTAAACCACATAAGTCCTAGTACCTGTTCTCCAAGCTTGACTATGCAAAACATAGGCGCTTTAGGTGTGTGTTGGCCATGCAAGATGTTTTCAGGAATAAGAGAAGATGATTGTTTTTCATCAGCTCTGCATAGCGAGATGTTCCGGACGACAAAATATATCCTCAGGGACAAACCTATGCCGACGCCAACTCTCCAACTATGTGTCGTTACGAGACTCTGTCCCGACACCATTCCTAATTGTATGATGACCTCTAACGTGGTTGCACGCGTGTTATAGACCACTTAATTAACAAAATAAATTATACTCATTTTAGCATTTAAGCATAGTGAAACTTAGTAATTTTGTTCTAACATCCGGAACTTCTTGTGAACTTATTTAACTTAATTAAACGATGATTCGCTTGACAAACAACTAAAACTTATTCAACTTGTTTTCACAAAGAATTAATGGAGAACATGTAAGAACTTTGTTCTGTTGGGATTTTTTTTATTATTTTTTTTATATTTTTTTTTTTTTGTAAAGCCAAAGAATTAATAACAAAAGGAGGTAGCATAAGACTAGGCATGTACAGGATGAAAGCTTTCAATTTGATTATTTATTTATTTTTTTCTATTAATTGTTTATTTATACTTTGTTGCAAACCTACATGATCCACCATGATAATTAAAAACTCATGACAATAGCTTTAAACTTTACAAGCTATTTGAAAACCATAATAATTAAAAACTCATGACAATATAGCTTTTTAAATTTACAAGCTATTTTAAAAAACTTTGGTTTGAAAAAACTCTTCTAATAATTTTTTACAATTATGAAGAAATTTTTAGATTGAATAGGCTTTTGTAAAAACTCCTATTGTGATGATCTACTAGGATGTTGCCCATTCAGAAATACAGTTTCTTAGGTTAATTTAAATAATTTTAACACCTATACATTTCTGATCAAGCTTGATTGGACTTTGTTCTTGCTGTTTTGCAGTAACATGGATCTATATATAGTTACAATGTAACGAAACACAACCATCTTTCTAATTTCTACATGAACAAATTAATACAATTTTTACCCGAAAGATGAAACTTTATAATAATAAAAAAATCATTACCAAATGAAGCAAACATTTTGCAAGTTTTCCTCTCATGTCCTCCATGGACTGCAAAGAAAAGGTGACCCTCGTCTGAATCTTTCAGTATAGCTGTCCAAGGAAGATGAAGATGAAAATGATGAAGCTCTTGAATCACTACGAACCCATCCTACAAACTCAGCATCGGAATCTCCATCAGAGTAAGTTGCGTGTTTATTAAACCTTGTATGGCGCCCTCTTCGATCGTATGTTTGTAGCCTAAGATTCTTACTTACCTTCTTCCAAGACCAAAACCTCCATGAAAACGAATCTTTAGAGCCACTAACAACAAGTTTAGGCCGAGGAATGGCTAGGCTTTGTACAGCCGGTGGTGGTGTTGGTGGCGGGATGATCTCTACTTGTGGCGGATTCTTGGGTGTTCCTGGTTGCATCTCCCATTTGAAGGGTACACCTTCGTTGGTTGTGTTTTGATAGTATATACGCGATGATTGACCAACCGATGAATCTCTTGAGAGAATCTTGCTGGTAGGAAATTCTTCTCCTTTAAGAACAGAAAAAAGGGTTTGGTTATTTTCGAAATCTTGATTGCCCATTTTTGGAAGGAATTGTTTGATGTTTGATGTTTGAAGTGTTGAGTGAGAAACTTGTTGGATGGAGTTGAAGATTTATGTTGGTCTACTTATATAGATTGATAAGAGTAGCAATGAAGTTATTTAAAAAAAGAAAGTTCTCTTTTAAATTAAGGGATTAATGCCTTCTTTTTCTCTAATGACTTTTTTTTGAAGAAAAAATATTAAAAAGCCTCTATTTCTTACGAAGCCTTGAATTGCATAACTGGTGTCCATTTTTTTAGTAAACGATTTTTATTCTGAATTCTGAAAAATGTACATAGTTACAATAGTAGAATTGTTTTCGAATTTGTATAAGAAAATATCGTAATAGATATTACATTTATCCTTTATAATAATATAAACAAACGAACACAGTGACAGGATAATTGTCATATTCTAAGCAAAATTATCGAAAAAAACACACACACACAATGCACATTTAAAACACCAAATTTTTGTGGGTTGTTTTTTAAAATTAACATCGAGCAAAATATATAGAAATTTTACAATTTTGCAAATACAGATTATGTTGATAGTTTTCCCAACTTCAACGAAATTGACGGAATGGAGGCTGGGTCGGCGGTGTTGGCGGTTTTGTGGCAGGAATAATGGCTGGATGCGATTGATCGTCGAACGAAATTGAGTCGGCTGAGAGGTTTCATAGACAAAACACGATACACAGAAAGGAATAGAAAGGAAGCTCGAAGGGGGGTTTCTGCAAAGGGCTTTAGCGGCGACGTATATTAGCGGCGACCACCTGGAGGGAAAAGTCAGCGTCTTTTCTTGTTTCGTTTAAACCCTACGATTGAAAACAAATCGAATGGATGGGGCTCGTTTGACGTGGATCGCTATTATGTGACTATTAGTGGTGACACCTTTAGCAACGACGTCTAGCATTAGCGGCGACATGTGACGCGTCAATCCATGTCGCCGCTAATGCTAGGCGTCGCCGCTAAAGGTGTCGCCCGCTAATGTCCCATTTATTGTAGTGAATCATTTGATATAAAATATCAGTATTTGTGGGATAAATTTTGTGCAATAAATGCTTAAACAGTGTTTTCTAAAATCTATGTCTAAAAATATCATCTACAAGACAAGAGTGATGATTATGCATTGATTGTCTCATTTCCAAATCTATTGGAGAATAGCAAACGAATTCTTGAAACGAAAACATTCATGATTAGATTGTATCCACTTTTCGGTTGATAAAAAGTGAACAAAATTTACCTTCGTTATCAAGACTAAATAACAGGTTTAAGCTATCTTAAGCATAAAATATTTAATATATAATCGGCATATCATGCAATTATGTTAAACTAATATATACAAAGAATCGGGTATTTTTTTTTATCGTAAATAATGGCATGTTGGTTATTTTTCGACCGGATTATGTTAAAGATAAAAATCAGTTGCTTACTTATAGGTAATTTTATTCACATTTGTATTTTTATTGTGTCTTTTGCATTAAACCAGCCGATGACTATACCCTTAAGGCATGGAGAGGTTAGTCGACTACCCCTTTTCTTACAAATAGTCGCCTACCCCTTTTCTTACAAACTACTACTGTTTTCTTTTACTAGAGTCAATAGTTGACTTTTAGTGGCGTTATAGAGCCCATGGGTAGGGTTCTTGACTTTGCCAAGCAAATATTATAGGATTTTAACAGAGTAGACCATTTGGAGTTAACATGCATCTCATAAGTAACTTGTGTTTTAAGAAACGTGTACCATTACATACATGCATTTGCGTACTTCCCTACAAATTTACTTCGATAACAAGCAAAAGGCAAAAAAAAAAAAAAAAAAAAAAAAAAAAAAAAAAAAAATCCTTCAAAATGTGGTCCCATAGGTTTTCAAAGAAAAAAAAAACTTTACTTCTAACGATAAGACTTTAATGATAAATTACGTGTTGTTGCAAAGAGAAGAGAATCTCTAAACGAGGTCTGAATATCAAGCTTGAACATCATATTTCTTGTTTTAGAGATATTGTTATGTACAACATCCTCATGTTTGTGGTATGACCGAAGAGATGGGCATTACCCTTTTTAGATTAGAAGTTCTCTTATAAAAACAAATTTGAGGTGTTTACCATGACAAGCCATCATCTATAAAATGTGACATGCATTAATGTTCTTTAATGTCATAGTATGCCCAAGATGTGGTGGAAGGAGCACCGTTACATAACCATTTAATGTTTGTATTGACCCAAGCCGCACTCTAGTGTTAACACCGGAGGTTTGTGCAAATATATTCTATTTTGTATACTTAAGTTTTCATTTTCTATCCATCACATGTTAAAAAAATGATCTCAAAGATCCCCGGTGACAAATAATAGAAAAAAAATATGAACACAAGAGTCTATATGGAAAACTCCAAAATCAGAGAAAAAACCACGTCTCTAGGAGAAAGAGCAATTATATGACACTGTTACAGCCATATAAACTAATTTCTTAGGTCTCACACCAAATTAATGTTGGGTTTGATATACATATATACATATAATAATATAAACAGTAAAAGCATTAACATATTAAAATTGTATGATCATTTCTGAAGCCATAGATCCATTTATAATAACGTAAGCCAATAGTAATTCAACCCATAAAGTGCTTAGATTTGTACCTTATATTGATGGAATTATTAAAGCAAATATTTCTCAACGGTGCACCATAAAGAAATAATAGCGTCCAGTAGACAGTCAACTAATTCTAACTTTCCTTCATTCTTGCATGCTTGAAGTTGACACCAAGAGAGAGGGGAGGGGTTTTGGTGACTAGGTTAACCTCCAACACAGAGTAGTGTTGGTTTTGGAAACTCGTTCTTTTTCTTATTTTTTTTTTATTTTGAAACGGCAAACAAACTAATTAATCTACTTCTAAATGATCATTAATGTCTCTAAAGAGACTTGAATCCATGACTTCTTATTTAAGAGAGTCACTCCGTACTGCTTGACCATTGACCATTTGGTGTTCTTTTTCCTACTAGTGCATACATTTAAACATACTTTAGTTCTACAGGCATTTCATGCCTTTTATTTGACAAGTGAACTTAAAATTTTCACATATTCCCTAAGGAGTGACAAACTAGAGGTATATGTAGACATATCTAGTGTGATAGTCATGTTACTCTTACTCAAGAGTGATTTATTAGGCTTGATGTTTGTGAGAAAATAGTCTTTGAGTAAATTATTGAGGAATTGCTAAACATTATTAAAGGCTTGCATCATCAACGTACAATGATGTTGATATTTCATTATATGCAGTCGTTTTATTCCTAGTTCTACATGGAACTCTAGAACGTTCTCCTAAAGTCCAAGTACATGACATGTTATTTGAGGTAGACTTAGGTGAAGAAAATTCCATTTCCACATACGATATCTCATATGGTATTCCTGACATGTTACATTGGCATGATAGTTAGAAGGTGATCATGCATCCTGAAATACATTTGGATTCAATGCATGCACTATGTCTTTTAATAGATAACTTTTTTTTTATGTTTATCTAATATAAACTCTCATTCAAGACCTATCCTTCCAATATTTTCATAGCAATGTGTTTTTCAAAAACGTGTAGACATTTTGTGGTCTTACGTGAAAAACAAAGAATTCTATGATCTTTATTGTGTATCATATTCAGGCGATATATAGTGCTCCCACTAACTTGAATGAAACTTAAAACTCCTATTCATAAGGCAAGTTCATTTCCTTGATTTTCTTCAAAAAGACTACTTACACAAATCATTAAGATCTATAAAGCTTAACACACTTGAAAATACGTCCTGGCATAAAGGTGTATATAAATCTTAAGCAATATTACGTCAGAATCATATACAAGAAGGGTTAGCATAGTCAACCCTTGTGTAAAAGGAATCAAAAGTAGGTCAATCCTTACAAAAGTATTTTACTTCTCCTTTTAGTTCTTTATCATTCTAAGGAACTTTGAAACTCAAAGAAACCAGCATTTCTTATAAAGAGATGAGATCTTAGTCATATCTCTTGCAAGTTGTCTCGTGTTCATGGTTATAACCATCTATAAGTTTCTAGAATTGATAAAATATTTCTTGATTTCAAAAGACCATAATATTTCAGTGTTTTGGCGAATTCTCAGTTCCCAGTTTGGCTTGAATGATTGATAAGGAAATCAAGTGTTTAAAGGCTTTTTCTAACACCCGAAATCTTGAGGAGAAATTGTAAGGAATGAATCTCATTTTGAGAACTGAACACGACGTGTTGGAGGAACCAACACGGCGTGTCTAGTTAAGGAAAAGTGCAGCTCTCATTAAGGTTAACATGACATGTTGGTGTCTAAACACAGCGTGTTGGAAGCTAGGAAGGAAACCCTAATGTTTAGGATGTTGCACCCTATATAATCTCTTTAAGCCCCAAGGGTCGGTCTCCTTACCAGCCTCCATTGATAAAACCCTAAAATCGATCCCTAATTCTCTTGTTGGTGCTCTTGAGCTAGTAAGAAGTTCTTGGTGCTCATTGTTGGTCTTTGTGAAAGGAGAGAGGATCTTGAAGTTGCTTTGTTTGGGGAAAAGGATTTAGATCTAGAATCATCATCTTGTAAGGAAGCTTTCTGAGGTATCAAGTTTGCATCTTGTCTGGTATATGTTTAGATCTCTTCTTTTGTGCTTTGTTGTGCTTTTGGTCTCTTTTTGGGTTGACGAGAGAGTGAAGTCGTTTAAGGTATTGTTATTCAAAATCTGAGTTGTTTTGGTCCCTTTGAGCATAAAAGTGCAAGATTTAAGAGATTTTAGGTGGCATGCATGCATTAAGTCCCTTCATAAGCTTAAGAGTTTCATTTAGGAATGCATAAGCATAAATTTGGAAACTTTACGTGGTTTTCCAGCTCAAGGAAGTCAGATCTATGTTTTGGGGTTATGTCTTTAAGGATCAAGCACTTATTGGTTAAGACTATACATAATCAAGCCTTGTGGATTGGATTTTTGGACCTTTTGGTAGTACCTATGGGTAAAGATGGAAACTTTACCCTTTTAAGTTTCATTTTAGTTTAGATCTGAGCTTTGGGGCTCTTGGAGTCGGAGAAAACAACTTATTGTATTAAGCTGTTAGACCTCGAGCAAACACGATGTGTCTACAAGCCAACACAACGTGTTGGTTGTGGATTTCCCGATTATCTGGATGAGGTAGGAACACGGTGTGTCCAAGGGGTAACACGGTGTGCTTGGTCAATAATGGATGTTGACATTGACTTTGACAGAAGTTTGATCAGGGTCGACCTTGGGATGTTTTGGGCCATGTTTAGGCCTTTTGGATTGATGAATTGGGCCTTGTCTTTAGGGCCAAGTTATAAATAGGGTAAAAAGTTCTTTTACCCTAGTTTTGACAGTTAGTGTAGGTCGTATTTAATTATTGATGGATGCTTATTATGTGGTTGATAGCGTGGGGATCTGTCAAACCAGCATCCAGGAATTATCTGAATGATTGAACAGCGCGAAGAGAGTTTCCTCACTATGTTTAGCGAGTCAAAGGCACCAATGTCGGTCCATGGTTTGTTATATAGGGTGCTAGATATATGTATGGCTCTTGCATGTGTATGTGTTATATTCTTACTAGGTGGGGCCTGATGTTTAGTGTGTATCTGCTTATTCATATATGATTGTATGTGGGCAGGGCCCGATGATTTTATAGTATGCTATTACCTTTGTGATTTTCGCATGTGTTTGAATGTTTATAGGATTATATGGTTATTTGAGTGTGGGCGGGGCCCGCATCTCATCGTTATTCGAGAGTAGGTGGGGCCCGTAACTTATTTTGGTGGGGTCCGTTATTCGAGAGTGGGCGGGGCCCATATCTTATTACGCAGGGCCCGTTATACGAGTGTGGTAGGGCCCGTATCTCGTTAGGTGGGGCCCGTTATGCGAGTGTGGGTTGGGTCTGTATCTCATTTTGGCGGCGACCATTATATGATATGTATGGTACATTGTATCTTGGGGAAACTCACTAAGCTTTGTACTTATGGTTTTCAGTTTATGTTTCAGGTACTTCGGTATTCAAATGGAAGTGCTCAGGATGATTGCAGAGCACATACCACATATTTCTGCATTCTTTGATTTACTCTGGTCTGATGATGTTTTGATAAATCTCAATTAACTTATTTTATGGAAATGATTGATGGGCTTTGAGCACTCTAACAACCTTAAGGTGCACATACAACCCTAGATGCTTTGGATCTTTGTTTTCTCTAATTATACATGCAATTTGTTTTCCAAAGCATTCATCCTAAGTAGCATACAAAACATAGGTAATGGAACAACAAAAACTAGTTGGATTACTTACCTCTTGTTGTAGCTTGTTGACATGAACCTTTAAGAGCCTAGCACCCCAAATGTGATTCCTCAAATGCTTCACAAAACACCACCAACAATGGAGGACTTGAGAGACGCTTTCGTGTCACAAAATCGGCTATGACTCTTCTTATGAATCCTTGGGTGTGATTTTGGAAGCTTAGGGACTTCTTTTATAGTATGGAAAAACTAGGTGTACATCCATGCAAACCCTAATGCACCATGACCATTCATATTACTTAGGATCCTTGGGTTAAAGTTCCATGGACTACTATATTGGTTTATCCCATCCTAAATAACCATAGGCCCACACTATAAGTATCATTGATTTACCAAATCAATCCATGTACATTTAACTAGTCTCTTTTGATCACTAAATTAATTGCAAATTAATTCTTGATCAATACTGATTAAATAATATAATTTCATGTTAATATATTAGAATTTATAATATATTAATAAATCATAAATAACCTCTTCTCCAAAGTCTATCCTTTCAAATTGTTCCGATGAAATGCAACCCAAATGGACCATGCTATATTTGGGTCAAGTACATATCAAATATAGTTATGGACTTAGACACCTTATCTAACAGTCCCTCAATTAGATAAGTTTAATAACTATAGTTGCAAGTATGATTTCTGGAACCGGCTAGCAATCGTAGCTCTTAAAAGCCTTTGTCGAACTGCGACACGCCATTTAGATAAGGGATCATATAATCCTTTGTTCTCAAAATATCAGTCGAACAAATACATGGAACATAGTAATTCTTATTGTCTAGCATTTGCTTCCCGATTTCCGATTTGTTTTCCATAGAACTTAATCGAACACATCAATTGAGTTCTGACCGGGCCCGACATATAAGTCAAAACAAAATCATCGAGGGGCCCAAGAGATCGCTTTTAATCCTCCAAGGACTAAAAGGAACAGATAAACTTTGACTCATATGCTTGTACTAACTACTCGTTAAATTGTACACAATAGCACGTTTTATAGCATCAAGTTACTGATGCGGTTTAACACTATCAATGTATAATCAACTCATAGTCAACAACTCATATCTCTTGGTTTGAAGACTATATGATATTATCGTCTCACAATCACTCGTGATAAATTCCATGAAGTGATTCATGTGAGCGTGGGTTTAATCCAATACTCAGACCTTATTAGCACTCATGAATGTTGTAGCAATCCTTTGCTATGTCTAAACAATTCAGACATCTACAAGCCAGATTCATGACAGTCTCGCCTCAATACCTATTTCCAAAGTATGATCGATTGTGGATAGTTTGAATAATTTAATTATTCTGGAAGTCAAAACATGCAAAGTGAAACAATAGTAAATAATTGACACAAGATAGTAACTTTACTTATAAATAAAACACCTTTTATTTAATCATCAAATGTCAATTACAATTTATCTATTACAAGTTTCAAAAAAAAAAAAACTATCAAATCATTAAAACTAATATCGTCCTTCAGCCCGATGCGTCAAGCATGTTGTAAGTGCTTAACCCTACTCAATCCCTTCGTGAGGGGATATGATGGGTTCTCCTCTGACGCTACCCTCTTTACTACGAGGAGTCCTTCTTCTATCCGGTGTCTTATGAAGTGATATTTTATGTCAATATGCCTAGATCTGCCATGATCCCTTGGTTCCTTGGCTAAGGCAACCGCACTATCGTTGTCACAGAAAATCTCCATAGGTTTCTTTATAGCTGGTATAACTCCAAGGTCTCCGATGAATTTCTTCAGCCATATCGCCTCCTTCGTCGCTTCGCTTGCTACTATGTACTTTGATTCGCACGTTGAATCAGCTACAGTCTCCTACTTGAAACTTTTCCAAGATATTGCTCCTCCATTCAAGGTAAATGCCCAACCCGACCGAGAGCGGAAATTATCTCTGTCGGTCTGAAAGTTGGCATCACTATACCCCACCACTCTCAGTTCATCACTCCCACCAAGGGTAAGGACCCAATTCTTAGTCATCCACAGGTATTTAAGAATGTTCTTTACCGCAGTCCAATGAGCCTTACCAGGATTCCCTTGATATCTGTTGACCATGCTCAAAGCAAAGGCCACATCAGGGCGACTACAAGTCATAGCATACATGATTGAGCCTACAGTGGAAGCATATGGTATTTGATTCATCTCAGCTATCTCAGCCTCTGTACTCGGACTATAAGTCTTACTCAGTTTGGTATTGCTTAAGATCGGTAAGTCACCTTTCTTGGAATCCATCATGTTGAACCTTTTCAAGACCTTTTCCAAGTAGGTACTTTTACTAAGTCCAATTAGTCTCTTACTCCTGTCTCTCAATATCCTTATCCCCAGAATATTAGCAGCTTCTCCAAGGTCCTTCATAGCGAAACACTTCCCAAGCCAGGACTTAACCTCCTGCAAGGTTGGGATGTCATTTCCTATGAGAAGTATGTCATTTACGTACAACACCAGAAAGCTAACTATCCCCCTACTAGCCTTGACATATACATAGGACTCATCCTTGCTTCTCGAAAATCCAAACTCTTTGACTTTCTCATCGAAAAAAAAAGATTCCATCTGCAAGATGCTTGTTTCAATCCATAAATGGATTTCTCAAGCTTACACACTCTATTTGGGTACTTTGCATTGATAAAACCCTCTGGCCGACTCATGTAAAAATCCTCAGCCAACTTTCCATTAAGGAAAGCGGTTTTGACATCCATTTGGCATCTTTCATAATCATGAAAAGCAGCTATGGCTAGCATAACCCTAATAGACTTAATCTTCGCCACTGGCGAGAAGGTCTCATCATAGTCAACTCCCAGAGTTTGAGTAAAGCCCTACGCAACCAGTCGCACCTTATATGTGTGTACTTTCCCATTAATTTCGGTCTTCTTCTTGAAGATCCATTTGCACCCGACTATGTTACGACCCGGTACATTGTCAACCAAGCTCCAAACTTGATTGTCATACATGGACTGAATCTTTCTATCCATTTCCTCTTTCCATTTAGCAGACTCGGGGCCTACGATGGATTCCTTGTAGTTGTTAGGTTCATCCAAATTTACAAGTGTTCTATCACTAATAAATGTATCACCTTCTGCAGTAATATGGAAACCATAAAACTCAGGTGGAATTCTAAGTCTACTGGAACACCCTCGAGGTACAAACTCGTCAATCGGCTCAACAGGAGTTTCTTCCTCAGGTTGATCGCTAGTGTTTGAGGTTACTTCACCATTTAACTTTTAAAGCTCTTCATGGTCAATTTGCCTCCCACTTTCCCCTTGGCATATGAGCTCTCTCTCACGAAAGACTCCTCTCCTCGCAACGAAGACAACATTGTCATTCGGTCTATAGAATAGGTTTCCAAAGGACTTATGCGGGTATCCGATGAAAATACAGCACTCACTGCGAGGTTCGAGCTTATCGTGATTCTCACGTCTCATGAAAGCCTCGTAACCCCAAACCTTGATGTGTGCTAACGATGGAACTTTCCATGTCCATATCTCGTGAGGTGTTTTGGAAACCTTCTTAGTTGGGACTAGATTAAGATATGGACGACAGTCTTTAACACATACCCCCATAATAAGATAGGTAATGAAGCTCGACTCATCATGGAACAAACCATGTCCAAGAAGGTTCGATTGCGCCTTTCATCCACTCCATTAAGTTGTGGTGTCCTAGGTGGCGTCAGTTGTGAAACAATTCCACATTCCTTAAGATAGTCAAGGAACTCGATACTAAGATACTCACCATCCCGATTGGATCAGAGCATCTTTATCTTCCTGCCCAACTGATTCTCTACTTCTTGTTTAAACTCTTTGAAATTTTCAAAGGTTTCTGACTTATGCTTGATTAAGTATACATACCCATATCTACTATAATCATCAGTAAAAGTCACATAGAAGCAGTTAGCATCCCTTGTGGAGGTTTTGAAGGGCCTAAACACATCGGTGTGTATGAGATCCAGCAAACCCTCACCCCTCTAACAAGTACCGGTGAAGGGTGACTTGGTCATCTTTCCAAGCAAACAAGATTCGCAAGTGTCATCCGACTTTAAGTCGAATGACTACAAAACTCCAGCCTTTTAGAGCTGGCCTATGCGCTTCTTGTTGACATGTCCAAGACGACAATGCCACAAGGATGCCATATCCAGACTATTGGAAGAATCAATATGTAACACATTATTTCCTAAGTTATCTACAACCATCACAGTTTCATATACACCATTACAAGGTAATGCTTTAAAATAAAATACACCATTATAAAAAGCATTAATAGCAAGAATTTCATTATCAAATGAAAAACTACAACCTTGTTTGTACAAACCATGAAAGGAAATATTATTTCTCTCCATATCAGACGAGTAACAACAATTATTCAAATCTATTTATAACCTACTGCTAAGCGATAAAGAGTAAACTCCAATCTTGGTGATAGGTGAGACTTTCCTATTCCCCATGATCAAGTTTATCTTCCCGTGCTCCACATCCTTACTTCTTTTTAGGCCCCGCATATCAAAACAAATGTGAAATCCACAACTTGTAGCAAGGACCCAAGAGTTAGCATGTGATGAATTTTTAGATAGAATAGTGTAAGTACATGGGTGGGTGTAACCTTCCTATCCTTAACATCCTGCAAGTACTTGGGGCAGCTTTGCTTCCAGTGCCCCTTTTCATGACAATAGAAACACTCGGAATCTTTAAGAATGGTAGATGGAGCAGTAGAACCAACATTGGTCCCACTTGAAGATGATCCATCAAGAGACTTTCCATTGCGGCTCTTAGAGTGAGCCTTCCTCTTCTTCCTTTTCCCATGTCTAATTTCCAAGACAGGGGCAGTATCATTAGGAGTAGAAACAACAAATTTACCCTTGAGACTGCTTTCAACAATCCTCAAAAGGCCTTAAAGCTTGCTAAAAGTGACCTCTTCCTTGTTCATATGATAGGTCATACAGAACAGATCATAACATGGAGCTAAGGAGTGTATAATGATATCTATAGTCAACTCCTCATCGAAGTTCACAGTTAACGTCAACAAGCGGTCCACAAACCATTTCATTTTCTGCAAGTGGGTCGTAATGGACTCTCCATCCTTCATCTTAGTTGTTATCATGGAAGAGATTATTTCATACCTCTCTTGACAAGCACTCTGATGGTATCTTTCCATCAGGTCTTGGTGTAGCCAACATGATACAAGACACCTTGGTGGCATCCTTCATCTTAGAAGTCCTCAGATAACTTTTGGAGTTCAATTGTCATAGTAGCCAACACGATACAAGACACCTTGGTGGCATCCTTCTCATGAGTCCTAAACTCGGCGATGTAACACCACGAATTCAGAAGACCTAGAAAAGAAAGGAAAACCTCAAGTCAAGAAGTCTACTCGTCGAGTCCAAAGGGATGACTCAACGAGTAGGAGTGAGTTTTTGTGATGCGGGTTAAGTGACCTACTCGGCGAGTTGGTCTGGGGGTTCAAGAGAGGGATTGTAGATTCTGAAACAACTCGTCATCCTCTTCGTTTTCTGGTAAGAAAGTTCCAACCTTGATCATTATGTACTTAGATCTCTTCCTTCTCCTTTATGAGGGTTTTTGGTCCAAGAACCCTAGCATGTGAGAAATTGACATCCCAAAGGCTTATGTTTTCAGATCTAGGACCATTAAGGATTGTTATGGCATAAAGGTGCAAGCTTTATGCCATAGGAGTCCCCATGCAAGCAATAGAGTGATCTTTTGGCCTTTATAGCTCAAAAGGCCATGCATGGAAGGAAAAAGGCAGGAGCTTTGCATGGTTATGAGATGTTTGGGTCCAGATCTATGTTTGGGTGCAGAGGGTTGGTTTATGGTTGGCTTGTGGACCAAAATCTAGGTCCTTAAGAGTTAGGGTTTGAGTGAAATCCTTCAAGCAAGGGTATTTTTGATGGGTTTTAGCCATAAGAACTTTCCTATGTGCGCATGCAAAACCCTAATGCTCGGATCTAGGCTTTCTAATTAAACATGCTTTGAATCCAAGACTTCTAATGGCTAATTAGGTTAAATAACAACATTGAAACAGATCTAGAATCGTACCTTTGAGTTCCTTGTTGATCTTGTTGTCTTGGAGCTTCTAGAGTCACAAATGTCACTCCTCTAATGGCTTACAAACACCAATAGCAAGCAAGATGATTTAGGAGAGAGGAGAGGGGAGGAATTCGGCCAGAGTATCTCTACTTTAGATGGTGTGTGGAATTCCCTCACCCCTAGGGTCTATTTATACTTGTAGACTCCTTAAGGGTTACAACCTAAACCCTAATTGGATAATCTTCTCTTAAGGCTATCCAAATCCATTCCATAGATAACCCTATGGACGATTTTGGCTTATCCAAGCCCTAGAAATCATCCATCCTATCTAGGATAAGGATTTATAGTCTAAAGTGTAACTATCAAACAATTGACAGTTTATACCCTCTTATTTAATTAATCTCTTTAAGTCACCAAATTAATTCCAATTAATCTATGACTTATATTAATCAAATAACCATATATTATTCCTTATAATATTTACTCTCTCTTAACAAATCATCCATCAAGTTGCTATGGTGAAGGCAACCCAAAAGGACCATGCACAACCGGATCAAATACTTGCCTAATATAGTTGCAGCCTTAGACACTATTCCAACAGTCTCCCACTTGGATAAGTCTAGTAACTATACAAGTACAATTCGGTTTGCAATCGTAGCTCTCAAAGACGCTGTCAACTCTGATCTAATCAATCTTGTCCTTTAGATAAGGGATCTTACAGTCCTCTGTTAGATATCATGCCGACAATCCTATGGAATGGTTAGTCAAGCAATTAATTTCTCGATCTCCGATTTATTTGACATAGAACTTAATCAAACACATCAATTCAGTTCTGACCGGTCCCGGCACATAAGTCAAATCAATCATCGAGTGGCCAAGATATCTCTTCTACCCTCTTAGGATAAAATTTACAGATAAACTTCAACTTATATGCATTTACTTATTCATTAACCAACTATACACAACAATGCGTTTTATAACACCAAGTTACTAATGCGTTTTCGCATTATCAATGTACAATCAATTAAAAAATAATAAACCATATATCTAGGTTTTAAGACTATATGATATTATCGTCTTGCGATCACCTTTTATATCGTATTCCATAAAGTGATTCCAGCAAGCGCGGGTTTATTCCAATGCTCAAAACCAGTTCATAAGCACTCATGAACGTTGCAGCAACCCTTGCTATGTCTAACACCATTTAGACATTCTACATACCAATTCATGACAATCTTCATTCATATCTACTCCCAACATATGAACGATTGTGGATCATTTGAATAATTCGATTATTCCTAATAAACTCAATTATTCTGGAAGTCAAAACATGCAAAGTGAAACAATAGTTAAAGAATTAACATGTGACAGTAACTTTACTCATAAATAAAACTCCTTTATTTAATCATCAAATGTTAATTACATTTATCTATTATACGTTTCTAACACTATCTAATCTATACTAATATCATCCTTCAGCCCAATACTCCTAGCATGCTGCAAGTGCTTAACCCTACTCAGTCCCTTCATAAGCGGATCTGTTGGGTTATCTTCTGATGATATTATCTTCTGATGTTATCTTCTGATGATATTCTCTTCTGATGATCCCTCGGTTCCTTGGTCAAGGCAACCACACCTTCGTTATCACAGAAAATCTCCATGGGCTCCTTTATGGCCGGCACAACTCCAAGATCACCAATGAAGTTCTTTAGCCATATTGCCTCCTTCGACGCTTCGCTCGCTGCAATGTACTCTGATTCGCACGTTGAATCAGCTACGGTTTCCTGCTTGGAACTTTTCCATGTCACTGCTCCTCCATTTAGGGTAAAGACCCAGCCCGACTGCGAACGATAGTTGTCCCTGTCGGTCTGAAAGCTGGCGTCACTATACCCTCGCACCTTCAAGTCATCACTCCCTCCAAGGACTAAGAACCATTCTTTCGTCCTCCGAAGGTACTTAAGGATGTTCTTCACCGCAATCCAATGTGCTTTGCCAAGGTTCCCTTGGTATCTGCTAACCATGCTCAAAGCGAAGGCTACATCAGGGCGAGTACAAGTCATAGCGTACATGATTGAGCCAACTGCGGAAGCGTATGGTACTCGGCTCATTTCTGCTATCTCAGCTTCGGTACTCGGACTTTGAGTCTTACTCAGCTTGGCATTTCCTTGTATCGGTAGTTCTCCCTTCTTTGAGTTTTCCATACTAAAACGTTTTAGTACCTTCTCTAAGTAAGTATTCTGACTAAGTCCAATTAGTCTCTTACTTCTTTCTCTTACTATCCTTATTCCCAAAATGTAAGAAGCCTCTCCGAGGTCCTTCATAGCGAAGCACTTCCCGAGCCAGGACTTAACCTCCTGCAGAGTCGGGATGTCGTTCCCTATGAGTAATATGTCATCGACATATAGAACGAGAAAGCTTACTATACTCCCACTGGCTTTGACATATACACAAGATTCGTCTTCGCTTCGTACAAATCCAAACTCTTTGACTTTCTCATCGAAGCAAAGATTCCATCTGCGAGACGCTTGCTTAAGTCCATAAATGGACTTCTCAAGCTTACACACTCTATTCGGATGCTTCGGATCCACAAACCCCTCTGGCTGAGCCATGTAAACATCCTCAGCCAACTTTCTGTTAAGGAAAGCGGTCTTGACATCCATTTGCCAAATCTCATAATCATGAAATGCGGCAATTGCTAGCATCACTCTAATAGATTTAATCTTCGCAACTGGTGAGAATGTCTCATCATAGTCAACTCTGGGAGTTTGAGTAAAGCCCTTAGCTACCAATCGCGCTTTATATGTGTGTATGTTCCCATCCACGTCGGTCTTCTTCTTGAAGATCCATTTGCACCCAACGGTCTTACGTTCGGGCACATAATCAACCAAATTCCAAACTTGGTTATCGTACATGGATTGGATCTCGCTATCCATTGCCTCTTTCCATTTCGCAGACTCCGGGCCTGCCATGGCTTCCTTATAGCTATTAGGTTCATCAAGATTTACTAGTGTACCATCACTAATATACGTGTCCCCTTCGGTAGTAATATGAAAACCATAAAACTGGGGTTGAACTCTAAATCTATCGGAACGTCTGAGAGGTAAGGATTCGTAAATCGGTTCAACCGGAGTTTCCTCCTTAGGTTGAATGCTAGCGGTAGAGGTTCCTTCATCTATCGACTCTTGAATTTCTTCAAGTTCGATTTGCCTCCCACTGTCTCCTTGGCTTATGAGTTCTCGCTCTCGGAAAACTCCTCTCCTCGCAACAAAGACAACATTGTCTTTCGGTCTATAGAAGAGATATCCAAAGGATGTTTGCGGGTAGCCGATGAAAATACATCGCTCACTTCGAGGTTCAAGCTTGTCGTGAGTATCTCGTCTTACGAAAGCCTCGCAACCCCAAACCTTGATATGTGCCAACGAGGGAGCTTTCCCCGTCCACATCTCGTGAGGTGTTTTGGCAACCTTCTTAGTAGGGACTCGGTTAAGGATATGGGCGGCAGTCTCTAAGTCATACCCCCAAAAGAAGATAGGTAGTGAAGCACGACTCATCATAGAGCGAGCCATATCCAATAAGGTCCGATTACGCCTTTCTGCCACACCATTCAACTGCGGTGTCCTAGGAGGCGTCAATTGCGAAACTATTCCACACTCCTTGAGATAATCGTGGAATTCAAGACTTAGGTACTCTCCTCCTCGATCGGATCGAAGCATCTTGATTTTCCTGCCCAATTGATTCTCCACTTCATTCTTGAACTCTTTGAACTTTTCAAAGGTGTTTGACTTTTGCTTGATTAAGTAGATATACCCATATCTACTATAATCATCGGTAAAAGTCACATAGAAGCGGTTCCCATCCTTCGTGGTTGATCTAAAGGGTCCACATACATCGGTATGTATTAGGTCCAATAGCCCCTCACCCCTTTCACAAGTACTCGTGAAGGGTGACTTAGTCATCTTTCCAAGTAAACAAGACTCGCATGTGTCATCTTCCCTAAGGTCGAATGACTCCAACACTCCATCCTTTTGGAGTTGGGCTATGCGTTTCTTGTTGACATGTCCAAGATGGCAATGCCACAAGGATGATTTATCCATACTAGTGGAAGAATCAATATTCAAAACATCATTTCCTAAGTTATCAACAATCATAACAGTTTCATATATTCCATTACATGGTATAGCTTCAAAGTAAAAGACACCATTTAGATAAGTCAAAATAGAACCATTCTCATTATTAAAAGAAAATCTAAATCCTTGTCTATATAAACCATGAAATGAAATGATGTTTCTAGCCATTTCTGGCGAATAGCAACAATTGTTCAAATCTAAAACCAAACTATTCCTAAGCACTAAAGAATACACTCCAATCTTGGTCACAGGCGACGATCTTCTGTTCCCCATGATTAGATTGATCCTTCCTTGCTCTACATCCCTACTTCTTCTTAGTCCCTGCACATTAGAACAAATGTGATAACCACAACCGGTATCAAGAACCCAAGAAATAGCATGATTAGAATCGTTAGATTTGATTGTGTATATACTTGCGAAAGATGGCTTGATCTTTCCTTCTTTGATTGCTTGCAGGTAATTCGGGCAGCTTCTCTTCCAATGTCCTATCTTGTGGCAGTGGTGGCACTCTGCCTCCTTTGGGTTGGAGCAGGGCTTAGCGGGATCAACTTTGGTCCCACTAGAAGAGGCACCATCTCGGGCTTTCACCTTGCGATAGTTATTCGATGAAGCTTTCCTCTTCTTTCCTTTCCCTTGACCAATAGCCAAGACAGGAGCAGCGGACGGATTGGGAGTTGGTACAACAGACTTGTCCTTGAAGTTGCTCTCAGCGACCCTCAAGAGACCTTGGAGTTTGCTTAGGGTGACCTCTTCTTTATTCATGTGGTAGGTCATCCTAAATTGGTTGTACATTGGAGGCAAAGAGTGAAGCACCATGTCGATCGCCAAGTCTTCACCGAATTCAACATTTAACTTGCGAAGGCGGTCGACATACCTTTGCATCTTTTGCATGTGCACGGTAAGAGATTCTCCATGACCCATCTTAGCGGAGATCATGTTAGTGAAAATCTCATAACGCTCTTGTCTCGCGTTTTGGTGGTATCTCTCCAACAAGTCTTGATGCATCTCGTATGGATACATGTCCTCGTAGGACTTTTGGAATTCAGAGTTCATGGTGGCGATCATGATGCAATGTACCTTCGTTGCATCTCGCTCATGAGTTTCAAAGGCGGTGATTTCTTCGGGAGTAGCAACTTCGGAGTTGATTTTCTCGAGCTTTTCATCGAGGACATACTCTTTATCCTCATAGCGAGCAATGGTGCGAATTTATCTTATCCATTCACTAAAGTTCGTTCCATCGAAGGTGACCTTTTGGCAAAGGCTCATCAACGTGAAAGAACTAGCAGCAACGTTGTTTGTGTTTGACATCTTCAATTAGAAAAGGACAAAGATAGATTAGAATAAGAATCCCTAATTATCACCCAATAAGAAAAATCAGGGCTAGGATCCAACAATAACATTTACATACTAGAAAAGGGATGCCGTAATCTAACATGCAAATAAATTGAAGGTAAGTGAATGACGATTCACTAATTCTCCATTACAAAACTTAAACTATTAGTCCTAAGTGTTTTTGAGAATTCCTAGGTTCGGATGAGATTCATTGAATTATTCAATGGCATGTTTAAATCTCGATATGCCCCTCTCATTTGTGACTGGGATGCCGAGGATCACAAAGCGGGTGTGAATTACCATGCAAATTCACATGGTGCCTTCATTGTAACGATCACCTATTCGATGTGCCGGTAAACCACACACGCTCCATCGAACTATGATAAACAATGAATCACCCTTTGCCACCTTCGCTTAGAACCAATTAGTGTGTCGGTAAACCACACACGCTCCACTAACTTCTTAGCAAGGTGCAAAGTGTAATTTCATGGGATTGCATCAATTCACTTTTCCTAAAGTAACTAAGATTGGGAATTTTTTTTTTAAAACGTGTAGTTACTTTGTATTTCTTATTATACTTTTAATGAGAGGATGAGATTGCCCTATCCTACCCCTTCGGCTAACGACCCTCCACCAATCAAGCAAGCGGTGGGTGTGAGTGTACACCCATTAAGCGCCATTTTATAGGCCGCAACCTTATACCCACCTTATAGATCGGCTTCGCGAATGAGGCCTACTAACGGTAAGACCAGCATTTAGTTATACATATATATTATTCTAGTAATATCATATTAGTATAGGGTTGTATTTTAAACTTTTCAAAATCTAGGGTTTGAAATTTAAGTTGTCTAAATTAAAACTTTTAATCACAAATATAAATTTCAAAACTTTAGGGTAGGTTTTAAACATTTAAAACATGAAGGATCAAATAACAAATAATTCCATTTAACAATTAATATCCTAATTATCTTTATTTGATTTATCCAAGATTTCTTTTAAGATAATTATCAAAATAATTAATCATTTATCACATAAGGAAATTAAATATTTTATTAGATGATAAATATCTTTAATTTGATCAAGATAATAGTCATATATATCAAAAAATCGGATTAGGGTTGATCTAATATGATTAAGGTAAGTTTCCATAAGATAAACATGAAAAAATCCCGGTTTTGCCTAATCCAGACGCCCGGACTCACCGAGTACAGGCCTACTCGTCGAGTCCACTTTGGAACTCGCCGAGTACATGACTCACAAACCCAAAATCGAATTTTGCAGGTTTGTTTCAGTTAATCAAGCAACAATTTAAAGAAAACCAAGCTAGGCTCTGATACCACTGATGGGTTTTAGCCATAAGAACTTTCCTATGTGCGCATGCAAAACCCTAATGCTCGGATCTAGGCTTTCTAATTAAACATGCTTTGAATCCAAGACTTCTAATGGCTAATTAGGTTAAATAACAACATTGAAACAAATCTAGAATCATACCTTTGAGTTCCTTGTTGATCTTGTTGTCTTGGAGCTTCTAGAGTCACAAATGTCACTCCTCTAATGGCTTACAAACACCAATAGCAAGCAAGATGATTTAGGAGAGAGGAGAGGGGAGGAATTCATCCAGAGTATCTCTACTTTAGATGGTGTGTGGAATTCCCTCACCCCTAGGGTCTATTTATACTTGTAGACTCCTTAAGGGTTACAACCTAAACCCTAATTGGATAATCTTCTCTTAAGGCTATCCAAATCCATTCCATAGATAACCCTATGGACGATTTTGGCTTATCCAAGCCCTAGAAATCGTCCATCCTATCTAGGATAAGGATTTATAGTCTAAAGTGTAACTATCAAACAATTGACAGTTTATACCCTCTTATTTAATTAATCTCTTTAAGTCACCAAATTAATTCCAATTAATCTATGACTTATATTAATCAAATAACCATATATTATTCCTTATAATATTTACTCTCTCTTAACAAATCATCCATCAAGTTGCTATGGTGAAGGCAACCCAAAAGGACCATGCACAACCGGATCAAATACTTGCCTAATATAGTTGCAGCCTTAGACACTATTCCAACAATTTTTGGGTAAACTTGGAAACTTTCCCCTCCTAAGGTCATTTCCAGGGTGTATTCGAATTTTAGAGTTGGGATCTAAAGTATAAGGGCTTAACCCATTAAGTTAGCTCATCAGAATGAGGGACTCGGTGAGTCCAGGAAGGGACTCGATGAATCGAGGTGGTTTGTCCTGATTTTGTATGGATGAACTCGACGAGTATTAGGAGTGACTCGGTGAGTTGATGCGATAAGTCGTGACCATGGGTAGCCAGGTAACTCGATGAGTCAGAGGTTGACTCAACGAGTTGGGTCGCGAATTCAAGATTCTGAGTTGTGTAACTCGACGAGTTGATGGAGCAATTCGGCGAGTTGAGTCAACTCGGTGTGTTGACTCTGACCATTAACTTTGACCTTGTCCAGAGTTGACTTAGCTTGACCTTTGAGGGTATTTTTGGTCTAAGTTTTATTTTGGTATTGATAGCTCGGGGTGCCGAAGGAGCAACAATTCAGGATTGATGGTTAGCAGTCAGAGGAGTATCAGCAGGACTTCAGCAGTGTGAGGCGAGTCTTCTCACTGTTTGTATGGGTCAAGGCACCAATGCCGACCCATTTGGTTTATGTATGATAGGAAGACCCGGGTTTTAGCCCTATGTAATATGTATGAAACACCAGGAGGTGACTCCTGGCACCCTTTATGTTATTATGTATAGTAAGAAGACCCGGGGGTTAGCTTTAGCCATTATGTATGAAAGACCAAGAGGTGGCTCCTGGCACACTGTATGTTAAATGGCTAAGTAGAGTAGTATGTATGTTAGTTGTCTTTATGATTCTTGAATGGAAGACCAGGAGGTGGCTCTTAGCAGTTGTCTGTAAGACCGAGGGGTGGCCCCATGCTTGGCAAGAAAGACCACGTGGCGGCCCGTGGCATAATGACAAGACTATGTTCAGCACATAGTAGCTTATTTGATATATGAAAAATATGTATGGCTCACAGTATGTATGGATTACTAGATATGTGTGGTATGTGCTATTTGTGGAACTCACTAATCTTCGTGCGTACGGTTATCAGTTTTGATTTCAGGTACTTATGTTTTCAATAAAGGAGCTCGAGGCGGTCGCAGCACATCACATAATGTTTTCTGCACTAGAGGATCGTTGGGATTATACTCTGATAGTACTATATGATAATACATTTGAATAGTGACACTTGGGTTTTAACACAAGATGTTATTATGAAAGTTTTTATACTTACGGTTTAACTTATTTAAAAGTAAAATTTTTGGCCTTGAATTTTTGGGATGTTACAAGTTGGTATCAGAGCCTTGGTTTGAGGGATTCAGACATACATCAAGTATGTTTGAACTCAAACTGAGGACTTGGTATGGAAATTTTTCACATGAAATCATTTTTATGAAAAGAATTTTAAGCAAAGAAAGAAGTGTGATGTGTGCAATCGACCGAGCTCAAGGAAGTGGTTCCCAAAATACCAATACATGTTTGTTATGTGATACGATGTGATTATGTAATTTGCATGCTAGATTATGGCTAAGGATCTAGGAGAGATGCCTTTGTATGCTTATATGAGCTTGTAGATTTGCATGCTAGAGTTGATCAGCCAGTAGTAGGATGGCCTGTTTAGGTTATGTACGATTGTATGAGCCTTTGTATTGCATGCTACTATAGATTCCTGATAAGATGATAGAATGGATTGTTTGGTTAGATTTACCGTTTATCTGAATGTTGCTTGATTTGTGCTCTGTGGGATTTTAAATGATAGGAGTTAGTTACTAGATGAATACGTTAAGTCACATGTGATTAGGGTTGAATAATCTCAGAGTGTTGGATTTGACCCTATTGCGTAGCTCTTGCTTGAGTCTAACCATTGCAGGGATGAATCCTTTACTCGAAGGATTATCCGAGCCTCGTCACAAGTGATGGTATTCATGTAGTAGTTAATTGGCATCATGAAGAGTCTTTCAGCAGCTAAGGACAGGGTGTGTTTGGGAACCTAGGGAAGACTAGGATATGTTTCAGGATTTTAGTAGTATGATTCAATAAGTACTGTCATAATGGTTTGAGAAAGTGACTTGGAGGATTCGGGATGATTGCTGAGGAAAGTATGGATAAGTGTGGAAGGTAGTATTGATCCCGTACTACTGGAAGCACAGGATCCATACTCAAGTCGGTGATAAGTCTTGGAGAATCTAAGAAGCTTATGGGAAAGGACCCTTGGTTATGTTTGACTCTTGGAATGTTGTATTTCAGATTGGAGATGAGCTCTCAGGGAGTTGGTATAGGTTTGGGTTCTGGATCAGGTGTAGATGTTGAGCCGATTAGCGAGTAGCTACGAGAGTTTATCTCCACATAGGTTTCTCGCTGTGTATCGGAGATAGTGGATGAGCGCTTGGCCGCGTTCTGTACAAAGGGTATGGCTATCATTGAAGCTCGCACACTGACTTTCCAAGAGTTACATGCTTGTGGAGCTCGTAAGTTTCATGGGGAGAGGGACCCCGTTATCAGCAGGCGATGATTAGCAGATATGGCTAACGCATTCAGGACGTGTTTCTTCCGCGAGGAGAAAAAGGTCAGATACGTTTCTTGCCTGTTGAAGGATTGAGCACGTGATTGGTGGGAAGAGATCAGTAGTGAGTTGGGTGATGATGAAGTCGATGTCATGTCATGGGATGACTTCCGGACCATATTTGTAACACCCATAAAAATTCTAGCCAATTTAAACTTTTAAAACATTTCAAATCCATTAAACATTACAAACTTGTTTTCAAAATGTATTGTGACAACCGTCAAATTTCGGTCAAGTCAAAGTCAACTAAAGTCAACAAGTCAAACCGTTTGACTTAATTTGCCCTTGGGTACTAGAATTTACATTATGAAATTTCTACACAACTCTCTATTCTAATGAGAGATCATAAATCAAAAAGTGCGAACATCTAGATCTCCTTAACTTAAAATTGTGGTACGTGGCTAGTCAAACCGATAAAACAATGTTGCATACTCATCGGGAGTGTGTAAGATCCTTAAACAAGGCTTAACGGTGTTTACGGACCTTGCATTGCGAAGCCGGACACTCACAAATGCCACACTCGAAACCTCTCTCAATCGTTTTCAATCTATCTATCGTTTTCAATCTATCTATCTCTATTTGAAATCTCTCTGAGTATGTGAAATCTCTCCCAAATCTCTCTAAGTATGTGAAACCTCTCCCAAAACTCTCTTTATATGAGAAATCTCTCCAAGTATGTGAAATCTCTCCCAAATCTCTCTAAGTATGTGAAATCTCTCTCAAATATCTCTTTGTATGAGAAATCTCTCCAAGAATGCCAAATCTCTCCCAAATCTCTCCAAGTATGTGAAATCTCTCCCAAAACTCTCTTTTTATGAGAAATCTCTCTAAGTATGTGAAATCTCTCCCAAATCTCTCTAAGTATGTGAAATCTCTCCCAAATCTCTCCAAGTATGTGAAATCTCTCTCAAATATCTCTCTGTATGAGAAATCTCTCCAAGAATGTCAAATCTCTCCCAAATCTCTCCATGTATGTGAAATCTCTCTCAAATATCTCTTTGTATGAGAAATCTCTCCAAGAATGCCAAATCTCTCCCAAATCTCTCCAAGTACGTGAAATCTCTCTCCAAAGTTTCCTGTAACTTTTTGGAATCATTCGGGTCATTCCGACTCTTAACCGGGTCAAAAACGGCTTAAACGGGGTAAAAACGAGAAAAATGGACATTAAGAACCGAAACCTCTCGAGAAGAGAGAGAAGCTTCTTAGGACCCGAAGGTCCTCTTAGGGACCGAGAGCAAGAGGGCCGAACCCGAGCCCAGGAGGAACCGAACCCGAGAGCAGGTGGAACCGAACCCGAGCCCAGGAGGAACCGAACCCGAGAGCAAGTGGAACCGAACCCGAGCTCAGGAGGAACTGAACCCGAGAGGAGGTGGAACCGAACCCGAGCCCAGTAGGAACCGAACCCGAAGGTACTGTTCATTCGGTTCATTTCGGGTCTGACTTCTGGCCTTTCACCTCCGGACCGAACCCTCGCCTTCGCCTTCGCTTCTCGCTTCCTCGCCTCCTCTCGCCTCCTCGCCCTTCGTTTCCGGCTACAATCCTCAGCATGGACCGAGTCTCGGCCTAGGGACCGAACCTCGGCCTAGGACCGAGAGGTCTCGCTGGGAACTCATTTTCTCCCGGTTTTCGCGTAGTTTTGCGTTTAAGGCCCGTTTTTAATTATTTTAACGCGGGATTTTCACCCAAAATCATATTTTAACATAATAAACCCTAAATATTCACAATTTAATCATATTTTCTTAAAAATCTTTATTTAAATAATAAAAGCAAGTGGGTAAAGTACAAAGAGGTGGAGTGTTGACTTTGCTCTAGCTTATGACACAAGCAACCACTCCCACACCCACTCTATGACCAGCCACACCTTCCCACCTTACCTAGGTCACATCAATGTCCTTTCCACTCAATTATCACTCTTTCCCATGTTTTTGAGAGCTGGATATTTATCCTCTCTCCTCACTTCTCTCATTTGCTCTTATTTCACAAGAAGATCAAACTGTTTCCTCTCTCACTTTCTCTCTCTAGAAATTCGAGATTCAAGGGCTGATCTTGAGTTTTTCCTCCACATGTGGTAAGCATAATCCATTCTCTTTATGATTATCTCAATTATTTCCACTCAAATCATGGATATCTTACACAAACTCCATTATATTTGTGTTAGAGCTTCGAATCTTTAAGTGATTCTTCAAGTGTTCTTGGGTTGAACACTTCTCTTCTTCAACACTTATCTACTGAAATCACTCAAGGTGAGTTCATACACCTACATTTTCATGTTTTCTCAAGTTTTCAGGGGGGAATACAAGTTAAAACACCAAGAACATAACTAAATTTTTCTAACAGCCTTCATCAGAAAAGTTCAACTCCATTCACAGACTGTTTTGGGCATCTTAAACATTTTTGTTTTCAAAACTGTACAAGGTGCAAATAGTTCAAGTTTTTAGCTTTAAAATGACTACTTACACATCTCCATACGATTTTTCTACAATTTATGGTGATTTTTACAAAACTGCCTATCATTTCAAACAACAATCCGGACCAGTTTGTGATTTTGGACTTTTTCACCCAAGTTGGAAGTCATTAAAAATCGTGATAAAAATTATAAGTAAACTAGACACATTTTGCGAACTCTCAGAATTTACGGATCTAGTTTTCGACTTCGTTTGATTTTTCCAAAACAGTGCAGAAAAGCTAAAGTTAGCCAACAGCATATAAATATCATAACACTTTGTATTATGTTGAGCAAAGTGTATAATCATAAGTTCTAATTATGGAATGTGTTTCTTTGTTAGTTTATCATCATGAACTGAAACTAAGTCAATCGTAATAAATATTATGCATTCATTTTAGAACAAGTATAATAAACTATAAAAAGTATAGTTTGATAAATTCATAACACTAATACATTTCCATAAAAGAGTTCATACATATTACATACATTTTAGATAAACTATAATAGGTATAGTTTATGATACATCACTCAACACACTCGTACAGAAAGGGTACATTCATACAGAAAAGATTTATATTCACACACATTTCATGTAAACTTATTAACCTATAGTTTGATAAATTCATAACACTAATACATTTCCATAAAAGAGTTCATACATATTACATACATTTTAGATAAACTATAATATGTATAGTTTATGATACATCACTCAACACACTCGTACAGAAAGGGTACATTCATACAGAAAAGATTTATATTCACACACATTTCACGTAAACTTGTTAACCTCTATTGTGAGACTCTCTGTCTCTCTCTCTCTCTCTCTCTCCCCGTACGTCCGAGTGCGAGATATAATTCCTGGTAGTTATAATCAGAATCTCCTTGAGGGAGAACGTGATACTTGTATATAGATCTATATTGGGTTTGACACCCCACACCTTGCTGCTAGCTACAGTGGGACCTGCAGGTCTACGGGTGACAAATGTCATTTCAGTTTTCGCGACGCCTAAGAACGTCGTGGCAGGTTCACATAGTCATAGTATGATTATAGCGACTCACATAGGGATATAACAATCCAGAAGTTTACGGGATTTTATTTTTAAAACCTAAATGAGTTTTATGTCGATTTAAAATCACTTTTTACCTCTATGAGTACAGATATTACTGTACACTTTTGGTTTTGGTAGTTACGACTACACATCATTTGAAACCACATTCATACCTTTAGGTATGGTCAATACTTATTATTACTCGGTCCTCTAATTTAGGACTACATATATATAAAGTATTAACAAACATGAGAACATACAGAAATTTCATTTAATTCAAACGCGTCCATGTCCATTTAAGTACATAACATTTTCTATTAATAAGAAAGGTTACTTATACATTTTGGTATTCAGTCATAAGACTACACTACACAGATTTTAAAGAAAATATCGGATTTTCTGGATACATATTCTAACGCTTTTACAAGGAAAACGATTTACTTTTCTAACGAAATCTCTTATGAACTCAATAACCTTTGTGTTGACACTTTTCAAAACTACTTGTATTCTCAGGAATTCAGTGAAAACAGGAAATCAACAACGTTTTGAGGATGGGACGATAATTCGTCAAACAGTTCATTTTGTATCATAATGTAATTGATGTGAATCATGTAAACATGTGCTTTGATGTAATGTTTTCAATTATATTTGTGTTGGTTGTATTTACTTTGAGCACTATTATACTCATTGTTGTGATACTCTACATGAAGTCCTCCACCCCCGGACGTTTCCGCCATCCTTGGTTTGGGGGTGCGACAGATTGGTATCAGAGCATTGTTTATAGTGAACTCAGTATATCGAACCACATAAGATATACAAACTATAAATGCATTGGGAATAAGTCTCTGATTTAAAGCTTTCAAAACAACTATACATTTAGAAATAAATAGTTTCTTATTAAAAGTATATATGCATACGTACATACTAAGGTCAGCATCACTCTAGAACAAAACAAAAGTAATGATTGTTGAATATCACAAGTAAGCTCGGGGATGTATGGTCAGTCTTGGGAGTGGCATAGCCTGATCAACTATGCTGGTCTGAGGAGTGATTAGCACATGCCCAATAATAGTTGTGATATGGCAACAAGTCTAAAAACTTACCAACACTACCATAATGAGAACATTAGAACAGAACATGAGTTTAAAATACTATAGGAGTATTTTGTAATATCATAACTTATATGAAAACTAAATAGATCCTTAATAATAGGTCTATCGTATCTTGTTATATGCAATTAGTATGCACTATCTCATTATAGAAGTAACTAATAAGGATCACCCCCTATAAGTTAGTGATAATAGAGTGAGACACATAGTACTTATCTCCTCCACTTTTATTCTCACAAATACGGCATAGCAAAATCCTACTTACCGGACGACCCTTACTATCCTAATCTGAACTCGAGGAATGGTGAATGATTATGAGAAGAATCATAAGCGGGACCGGAGGTAATCGATCCTCCATGCATAGCAAGGGTTCCGCAAACCGTTTCGACTATAACGAACCTGTGACCCATTGGGCAATCATGATCGAGGGTTGAATGTCGACAACAATGACAACAACCACCATGTGGAGACCAACGAGGGTGTTATGACCTCAACCACGGGGGACTGACGGACAGAGCCCTCCCGGCAAAGACCCGGCGGATCGCGATCATCGGGGATTAAAACAGGAAGACTACAATATGAGTTCAGAAAACTGCGCGCTACTATAAACCCCACCATCTCATGTACCGGTGACTCAGAATTATACTACTATTCCTGAGACCAACTCTCTTTTCAGGACCTTATCGCCACTCGTGAAGGGGAAAGAGAGTAACAGGGTAGGACACACAGCATTCAAAGAAAGGATGATTGTATTCAAGCGTTGATTAGTAAAGCTACAAAACTACATCTACCTTGCCTCAGGCATCACAAGGGATGGATCATCGTAAGTAGAGTTCATACCGCTCACCAGACCTGGTAAATTAGTTTTATAAGTATGCGCTGGTGCTACTCTATTGTAAGTAAAATCACGACACTACAAATTAAGGGGTCATACTAATCGAGAAATCTATCTACTATCAAAAACCGCCCATGCACAAATGTGAAGTAGACCTGCATCGAGGTCGAAATTTTCACTGAAACCATGAATTCTAGAGTCGAATTAACAAGATGGGCTTAGGATGTACCTATCAGACTCGAATGTCTATCTAGCCATAATTATATAACTAAGCATACATCAATAGGTCGTGATATGGACCTAGCTTGGGTCAAGCATAAGGTTTCACTTGGATGCAGAGCTACTAAAATACATGAGTTTATTATACAAAGAATCTTGTTATAAATTGTTTTCAGAACACCCTAAACAACCGAACCTTGATACAAATCGATATGAGATAAACTTAGTTAGAAAACTCGCAACATATAGCCATTCTAAAAACTCATTATCGTCTCACCTTTAAACATTTGTTGAAGAGTTTCTTCTTCATAGACCTATGGGTGCGATCATACCAGCACTAATGCACCGGATCCCATCAAAAATACCTCAGGCCACGAACCTACAAACAAGAAGAGAAAGTTTTGGGACATGCAAGAGCGCCACCAATCTAAAGGATACACTAAAAGACAACAACCTAGGGCCGCCCCTACCATTACAACAGCAGTCATGACACATGCCTCGACACTAGCCACGGGGTCTGCCACCCAAATGCCTGCCAGACCATATGAGAGATCACTCCCAAAGTGCAACCAATGTGGCTTTCATCACCATGGGGCCTGCCAGGAGATGCACTGTAAAAACTGCAACAGGAAAGGGCATACCGTTCGTTTCTGTAGGGCCTCGGCCCATCACCTCCCTTCAATCACCTACACCAAGATAGGCCCAGTATGCTACCTATGTGGTGAAACGGGACACTTCAAGAGAGAATGTCCAACTGAGAAGAATGACGAAGGAACAGGAGGAATGTGATGAACACACCAACAGGATCAGTAAGGGAACCATGTTAGGACTTTTGTAATGTTCCCAACGATAAAACGGTTAAGTACTATACGTTTGTAATGAATTTGGTACACTTACTAAAGTAAACCTTTCTTCTAAAAAGTAGCTAAAATATTTTCTCTCTCATACAAATCAAACCAAAGACATTCATATGTGACCTTAGGAGCATTACCTGTAAGTTGTGATGACCTTGTCCATACATCGGGGTTAATTTAAAATCAAAATACTAGAGTGTTGAAACAGATAATTCCATCCTGACTCCGATTCCATGTCTAGTATTAGGGGTTGAGTGGGGTCACCCACTCGACGATTTCACGATATCAATTTACATACGACGATCATATACCGCTCGATCGTGAGGAGACCTGTCAGGAATCATGATATCAAGTATCATTACTGGCCATCGAAAACACACGCACTATCAGTGCTAGACACTGTGGTATGAATCATCTACAATAATCATAACATCAAACAAAACGGAACACACAGAAAAGAAATACAGGACACTCTATCACTCTAGTGATCTCTTCTTTCGAATACAACTTATCTCATGTTATCTAAAAAGATAGTGTTGTCATTATCCAATTTTGATTTATATAACCCTCATCTTCCCGATTAAACGACTACAAAAGGGCCTTTCGCCTAACCCCTGAATATCGAAACTATCGTCTCTCATAAACATCTAGCATGAACCTTTGGGTCATCTCTCGCTGTGGAACTCCAAAACACGCACCAAAGGAGTGTTATACTTCCCAAAGCCTTGTCACATGTAATTACAGGAGACCTTCGGGAATGTCACGCATGTATCAGACAAGATTCAAGCATAGAAGCTTGGGACAGATATGGTACGAGTCCTGCCATGAGCTTTGGGCTAAGGTTGCCCAGAAGGACGAGTAAATGTCCTACCATTCAAAAAGTCCTAGTCACGTAAACCAAACCCACATACTTCCTACCGAGCTACAAGAGCTGTCAGGGCAATCCTGTCGAACTACTCAACAATGAAATTGAAGAACCAAGCTTCTCACCCTGAAAAGCTCTGGTCTTATTCTTCAAATTAGAAAGATAAATCGCTCATAATTCCATCGATTTCAGAGGCCCCGACAACATCTCCAATAGAAACCTTTACTATCTGCCTCGCATAGACGAATAGGCCGACAAACCGCAAGGAACGAGGTACTCTTCAGGAATTGAACCTGATATCTGAATATCACCAGTCATGAGTATTGAAGAAGGATGTCCGAGAACAATCCTCCAATTTCGATGCGGACGCTGAAAGTTCGTAGTGATACCCTCGGATAGGATCAAACCCACTCGTAGGATTCATGAACGTAATAAATAGGATATGCCATTTTTGATAAGGATCAGTTCATCATCGTCATTACAAAGGACTTACTTATCTACCCTCGTAGTAAGAAGGAAACCAAGGAGAGCAGCTACAACAAACCACAGAAGCAATATGATCAGAGAAGTATTACCTGAAGTTCTCTAGATACGAGTTTTGGAATTGAGGAGTCCAATTCTCAAGACACATCATTATCAAGGTGGAAATTCATAAGGACCCTTTCAATTGATCAAAACCGTTGAGAAACAGTCAGCACCGAAGGCGTTAGCAGAAATACGCCAAAATTTTGGGTCTCACTGATCTACCGTCTTAGTTCCTTTGGAACTTCTCGAAAAATATGGACCCCCTCCCAACTTTGACCCTAAAGGGAGCAACCCTTGACAGGAAGAGAAGCAAGAGGAAGAAACCTTTAGAACGCCGGTATAACCGACCAAATTCCTCTAGGGACACTCACTCTGGGAAGGCTTAGTACGCTTCGGAAAGCATGGAAAGCCAATACCCCAAATAATTGTGTCTTTCGAGATTCTTGTCAGAATCAGCCCTGTAACTCGCTACTTCAATCTACTCTCGCGAGCTTGGTAAATTACACTCTATCCAACACGTCCCAAATTTACAAGAAGTATCTATCCGACGAGACTCTTGCAATTCCCCTCGACGAGATCGAGTTCCACAAGAGCCTCACTTTCTTGGAAGAACCATAGTGACCATGGACCGAGATCAAGCGGATGAAAGAACGACACTTCCCATTAGTGAAAGTTTGCTGGAATACTAACCAAGGACCTAGAGTCACTTGGGAGCGCGAGAATTAGTCGATTAGGAAGTACCCCCACTTCTTGGCTTGATTATTCATGCCTACTCCTTGCCTAAATTCAAATTTCGGGACGAAATTCCCTCTAACGGGGGGATGATGTGACAACCATCAAATTTCGGTCAACTCAAAGTCAACAAGTCAAACCGTTTGACTCAATTTGCCCTTGGGTACTAGAATTTACATTATGAAATTTCTACACAACTCTCTATTCTAATGAGAGATCATAAATCATAATAGAACCATACTCGTAAGTTCTCAACCTTTCAAGGTACCCCATAAGTCAACTAGTCAACCCCTGGTCAAAGTCAAAGTCAACAGTCCATGTTGACCCTTACTCGTCAAGTACCCTCGGCTACTCGTCGAGTACCCTCGGCTACTCGCCGAGTTCCTTGAGATACTCGTCCACTCGCCGAGTCCCCATAGTGACTCATCGAGTTCCTAAGGATTGCGATTGAAGCCCTAAGGACACTCGTCGAGTTTTCCTTCTTGCAACTCGACAGGTTCACACGCATTCATCAATTTGTGGAAACCTTAACCAACTCGCCGAGTTGTTTATCTAACTCGTTGAGTCTACGACAATCTTCATCGGACTCGCCGAGTTGTTCATCCAACTGATCGAGTTCAATGCCTTTATTCATATGACTCGTCGAGTCGACTATGCGACTTGCCGAGTCCCTTCGGCCCTTTAACCATGCAGACGCTTTTCTAGCCATGCCAAGGCCCCAAATTGAAGATCCAACTTCCTTAGGCATGCTTATCTCGTAAAGTTGCAAACTTTACGTGCATGCAAGGCTTTAAGACCCTAAAATGGCACAACTAAGCTTGCAATGAAGTCACATCCTTGAGAGAAGGATCATACTAGACAAGGTTGATGGCTTTATGAATCTAGAATCCAAGGTGAGTCCAGATCTGAAGTTACAACTTCAGATCTTGGCTTAAACACAAAACCATTCCTAAACTCATGCACAAAAGGGTTTAGGAAAAAATGAGCCAAGGTAAAAATGATCTTATACCTTCAAGAGAGCCCTTTCTAATGCAGAAATGGAAACCTACAAACTCTTTCTTCAACTAGCTTGCTTCTCAAGTGACTCCTTCACCAAAACTTCCCCTCAAGCTTAAACCTCCAAAGAATACACACACACTAGAGTTAGGGCCTTTCTGGACTCTCAATGGACTATAAAGAAGCCAAATGAGGCTTGTGCTTCTTTAAATAGGGTGCAAAACCCCAGGATTTAGGGTTTCATCTTCCAACTCCTACTCGTCGAGTCCCTTCTTGGACTCGGCAAGTAGGCCACTAAATTCGCGAACCAACCCACTGCTACTCAACGAGTAGGGTAACCAACTCATCTAGTAGACCTTGGAAACTAAAGAATTCTTATTTAAATCAATACCTGAGAATCAGGGTGTCACAACTCTCCCACACTTGAATTAGTCTTTGCCCTCGAAGTCCGTTGCGATGAAGAATGGCAGGTAATGCTCCTGCATTTCTTCCTTCGGCTCCCACGTCCACTCAGATCCCTTCTGATGCTCCCACTGTACCTTCACCAAAGGTATCTCCTTATTCTGAAAAACTTTCGTCTTCCTCTCAATTATGGCCACAAGCCTCTCCACGTAGTTCAGGCACTCATCAACCTGAATATCATCCAATGGCACCACTGCCTCCTGATCCACAATGCACTTACGCATCTGTGAAACATGGAAAGTGTCGTGGATCCGACTAAGCTCCTCCTGAATATCTAACCTGTATGCCATCTTGCCAACCCTGGTAATGACCTTGAACGGCCCAATGTATCGGGGACCCAATTCCCCCCGCTTCCTGAAGAGAATCTCACCCTTCCAGGGCGAGACCTTCAGGAGCACAATATCATCCACCTGAAACTCTAACTCAGATCGGTGTCTATCGGCGTAACTCTTCTGTCAACTCTGAGCGGTCTGCAGTCACTATCTAATCTGATGAATCTTCTCGGTAGTCTGCAGGACTACCTTTGTCCTCCCCATCACTCGGTGTCCAACCTCACCCCAACAAACTGGGGTGCGACATCTGCGCCCATACAATAACTCAAACAGTGGGGCGCCAATAATAGAATGATTGTTGTTGTTGTAAGCAAACTCTGCAAGAGGTAGGTGGGAATCTCAACCCCCACCGAAATCAATGACACATGCCCTCAACATATCCTCGAGGGTCTGAATGGTCTGCTCACTCTGACCGTCTGTCTGCGGATGAAACGTTGTGCTAAAGTGCAAGCGTGTGCCCAGTTCCTTGTGGAACTTCTGCAAGAAACGGGAGGTAAATCTGACATCTCAGTCTGACACAATGGAGACCGGAATCCTGTGGCAAGCAACGATCTCATGGACATATATGTCGGCCAACCTCCCGGCCGAAGAACTCTCCCGTATCCCCAAGAAATGAGCACTTTTGGTCAATCGATCCACAAGGACCCATATAGCATCGAACCCTTTCGTCGTCCTTGGCAGCTTCGTGATGAAGTCCATCGTGATTTGTTCCCACTTCCACATGGGGATCTCCATAGGCTGCAACTTACCATGCAGCCTCTGATGCTTGGCCTTGACCATCCTACAGGTTAAGCACCTCTCGACATACCAAGTGATTTCTCGATTCATATATGGCTACCAGTAACTCAAACTCAAGTCTCGGTACATCTTGGTGGCTCCCTGGTGTATGGAAAAATGAGACTTATGAGCTTCCTCCATCACCGTTTGCCTAAATCCACCAGTCAACAAAACCCAAACTCGACCACATCGGGTCAATAACCCACGGCTATACTGAACAAACTTATCGCTTTTTCCCATGATCCTTTCCAGCTTCCAGTTCTCTGGCTGTATGACCTCAACCTGGGCATCTATGATCAAACTCACCAGTCGCGAGTCCACCGCTATCCTCATACACCTTACTAGGGTGGAAGACCCAGCTGACTTGCGGCTCACCGCGTCCACAACCACATTCGTTTTACCAGGGTGGTAAAGGATCTCACAATCGTAGTCCTTGACTACATACAGCCACTTGCATTGCCTCATGTTCAGGTTTGGCTGGTCCATGATATGCCTCAAGCTCTTGTGATCCGTATAAATGGTACAGTGGACCCCATATAGGTAATGCCTCTAAATCTTGAGAACGAATATCACCGCTCCTAGCTCCAGATCATGTGTAGGGTATCTCGTCTCATACAACTTCAGCTGCAGTGATGCGTAGGCTATCACTCGTTCTCTCTGCATGAGGAACGCCCCTAAGCATGTGATGGATGCATCATAGAACACCATAAAATCCTCAACTCCCTCCAAGGGTGTCAAAAATGGAGCCTCACACAGCCGCTGACGGAGGGTCACAAACGCCCTCTTATGCTCGGGGCCCCACCGAAAATCCACCCCTTTCTCGTTAGACAAGTGAGGGGTACTGCAATCTTGGAGAAGTCTCGAATAAATCTCTGGTAATACCCTGCTAGTCTCAGAAAACTCCTGATGTCCGAAGTATTCCTCGGTACCTCCCAATGCATAACTGCCTCGATCTTGGCTGGATCGACCAAAATCCCATACTGGTTAACGAGGTGCCCAAGGAACTGTACCACTTGTAACCAAATCTCGCACTTCAAGAACTTGGCATACAACCGTTCTCTTCTTAGAACCTCTAACAGCTCCCTGAGGTGCTCCTCGTGCTGCTCTCGGGTCTTGGAATACACCAAGATATCATTTTTGAACACGATGACCGAGCGATCAAGCATCGGTCTGCAGACCCGATTCATCAGGTCCATGAATACTATCGGGGTGTTGGTGAACCCAAACGGCATCACCACGAACTCGTAATGCCCATAACGAGTCTGAAACACGGTCTTCTCCATGTCCTCCTCTCTAACCCGGACCTGATGATACCCTGATCTAAAGTCAATCTTGGAGAACCAAGATGCACCCTATAACTGATCGAATAGATTGTCTATCCTCTGGATTGCATAACGGTTCTACATTGTCAACTTGTTCAACTTCCTATAGTCAATACACATCAGGTGCGATCTATCCTTCTTCCTGACAAAGAGGATCGGTGCTCCCCATGGAGAACTGCTAGGTCAAATGAAGTGCTTTCCCAATAGTTCCTGTAGATGTGAAGACAGCTCCTGTATCTCGGGTGGTTCCAAACGGTACGACGCCTTGGAAATAAGAGTCGCACCCGTCACCAGGTTGATCCAGAACTTGACCTGATTCTCCGAAGGTATCCCTGGCAACTCCTCCGGAAACACGTCGGCAAAATCCCTGACCATTGGAACCTCCAAAACTGAAGTCAGGTCTCCAACTCGTGTATACACCACGTACGCTAAGTAACCTGCACATCCGTGCTGAATATACTGCCGAGTTCTGGCGGCTGAACAGAACCCTGACCCCACTCTGGTACCCTTACCATATATAATCAGTTCTCCTCCACTCGGGGTTTGAACGACCACTATCTGGCCCTCACAATCTATCTTGGCACTGAAACGAATAAGCCAATCCATACCCACAATCACACATACTTCCCCCATGGGAATCGGAATCAAATCTATCGGAAATACCACTGCGAAGATCTCCAATTGATATCCTCGGTAGACCGAAGAAGCAGAAACTTTATGTTTGTTGGTGATGGAAACTCGCAATGTACACTCTAGCTCGTCAAATCATACACCAAACCCCCTACTAAAAGTCTGAGAAACAAAAGACCGACTCGCCCCCAAGTCAAATAAAACCAAAGCAGGAAAGGTCTTTACTAAAAACATACCTAAGCACAAGTACCACATATAAACATAACACATATATAATAAACGAGGTAAAGGAGAGATACATACCAGCAACCACATCCGGTGCTGCTCTGGCCTCCTCTGCCGTAAGCTGGAAAGCACGCCCCTGAGTCTTTGGAGGCTCGGTCTTAATAGGCCTCCCATCAGCGATCCTCAAAGTAGTTGGCGCTGGAACCTGCGCCGGCTTGGCGGCTAGCAATGAGCAGTTGACCTTCACATGGCTAACCTGATCACAATGGTAGCATAAACTCATACCCGAAATCGGGGTGCCTTGGCGGCAATCTATAGCACCTGGTTCTTGGTACGCATTTTGTTATTAAATATTTAATTATTTATCATTTTTGGTCTTGGACTCGGCGAGTTGAAGGACCAACTCGCCGAGTAGAAGCGGGATGAGGTGCGGAGTTTAAGTCATGGACTCGCCGAGTTGGGTTTCGGACTCGGCGAGTTGCTGCTGTCTGAACTAAAACCCTAATCTAGGGATTTCCACCCTATTTAAACAACCTTATGTAGCCTCCATTCCCCCTTTATGCTCCCAAACACTTCTCATCGAAACCCTAGCCGTTTGTGCTTTGTTGAGGCCGCTTTTGGTGTTCTTGTGTGATAGTAAATCTTGGAAGGAAGAAAGGAGCTTGGAACTTGATTTGGGGATAGTAGATTTAGGGAGTTTACTTCATCTTCAGCAACTTCAATGTATAATGCCCCTGTCTTGTCTCATTTATGTGTTTTTTCATCTTTAACTTGGGATTTCTTTGGATTGCTAAGTCATATTTCGATATTGGGAGTGTTGGATGGGTTTTGACTTCAGATATGGGCCTTAAGAGGGCTATCATGGCATAAAGGTGACAACTTTAGGGCCATGAAAGCCCCATGCACATTGTAGGACACGTTATGTGGATTTTTGAGCTAAAACCCCATGCATGTGCATCAAGTTTGGAACTTTACGTATAAAGTGGACATTAGGAGGCCAGATCTATGGTTTTGGTGTGTTAGATCTCATTTAAATCAACTGTATGGAATTGGTCAAGACTAGACTCGGTGAGTGCATTCTTGGACTCGATGAGTCCAAGGCAATCTCCTTAGAACTCGGCAAGTTGAGGATAGATATGGTTCATCAAATGAAGGCCAACTCCACGAGTTGTTCATCAGCTCGGCGAGTCGGATGAGTTTTAATGGGGCGTTCGGATGAGAGAAGAACTCGTCGAGTTGACGACCCAACTCGACGAGTAGGGTCGTGAATGAGGACGGGTAGAGATTAAGGGACTCGGCGAGTTGTTGTCCCAACTCGGCGAGTCGGGTCAACTGGAAGTTGACTTTGATTTTGACTTGATTTGGTTGGGGGTAAAATGGTCATTTTACCCTAAGCGTATAGAAATCAGTTTCTAACCGAGTGTTTGTGGGGTTTGTAGCTGGAGGATTTCCGAAGCAGCAGCAGACGGAGGTTTCTCGCACTGATTATCAGCAGCTACCTGTACAAGGTGAGTTACCTTCTAGTAGGTGTGGGTCTAAGGCCACAATGTCGGCCCACCAATGAGGAGTATTTAGAAGATGACTGTCTTTGTGATAATTATCTTGGTCTGGTATGTGCTTGGTTATGAGTTATATATGTATGATATTTTACGTGCATGATAGGGATAGTGGTCCTTAGGACCAAGGGGTAGATCAGTACCCGGATACGCCTGACTGTATGCTTATATCTTGTTATTGTATGCTAGTGGTAAGGGGTGGAATAGTCTCCAGTTACCGGTTGAAAGATACCGATGATGATTACCGATTGAAAGATACCGATGACGATTACCTGTTGAAAGATATTGATGGTATTGTATGGTATGTGGTGTGATGGGGGAACTCACTAAGCTTTCTGCTTACAGTTTCAATTTTTGGTTTCAGGTACCTCCTCGTCTAAGGGGAAAGAGTCGGCGGCGTAGCATGGTATCAAACACACATCTGATTTTCCACACGGTGTTTTCTGGGATTGTACTCTGATATGATATTTGTTTATGTTGTGGGTTTCAAACATGATACTTGATTTTATGAGATGACATGTTTATACAATATTTTCTAGTGAATGTTTTATGAGTTAATTAATTAAAAATGAAATTTTTGTACTTGAATTTTGGGACGTTACACAATCCTTCGCATAATGCCCCTCCTTGCCACACCTGTGGCACCCACTACCCGCTTGACACGCTCCAGAATGACTTCTACCGCACTTCCCACATGTGCGGCTCTGCTAACCCCCAGCCCTAGCATCAATGGTCTTAGACCGCTTCGGCGCCGACTGAGACTATGTTGGGGCTGGACGCTACTCCCTCAACTACAGCTCGATCTCCAACTCGCGCCGCCAAGCGGCCTCCAGCAACTCCAATAGACTATCACATCATTGGGTAAACACAAACTGACGGATGCAGTCTTGAGCATGCTGAGATAACAAGTCATCTGAGCCTGCTCGGAAGCAAACTCTAGGCAGAACATCGCCCTCTCTGTGAACATACGTGTGATCTCCATCACCAACTCTCCATCATGTCACAAACTCAAAAACTCCTGAGCTAACCGCTCTCACTCCACCTGTGGAACATAGTGGGCGTGGAACATCTCCCTGAACTGCTCCCAAGTAACAGCAGCTCTCTGATCATCAGTGTAAAATCCGATCGTCAGTCTTCGCCAATCCTTGGCCCCTAGCCTCAGCAGGTTCAGGGCACGTCTGACCTTCTGGTTAGTAGGTCATGAACACGTGAAGAAACAACCATCCACATCAGACAACCACTTCATAGATCTATTCACATCCTGTGTACCATCAAACATTAGGGGCTTCGTGTTATCGAAGTCCCGGTACTAGAAATCCCATCGAGTTCCACCTCTTCCTGCCGTTGTTACAGCTGATGCAGCTATGGCGGCAGCCACCTGTACCACAGGCTTAAGTGCTACCGGCACCTCCTGGCCTCCGTCCCCCGATCCTAATCCCGCCCCGGATGCAGTCACAAAACGTCTCATCATCACCATACTGAAAACAAACCAACAGATATCATATAATCACATAACAATAGGGGACCAACTCCCAACTAAGCCATAGGGGTTGTGACTTCCTTGCTACATGTATGGGTCATGTGCTATCACTAGTACAGGCCCATACTACCTTCCACACCTACCCATATTTGTCTCAAGTATCACCACAACACCCTAACAATATACATAACATAGCTAGCGCCCACCCTCATTCCTAGAGGAATGCTAAACTATCTCACGACTGCCCGTACGGCTTCTCACGACCCACCCATCCATGAAACTTCCATTAACCCTGTAGTACTAGTGTAGGCTATGATGGGTTTTGAGCATTCTAACACTCCTAAGTGTACATGAAACCCTAAATACCTTGGATCTATGTTTTCTCTATTATACATGCAAATATGAATATGCCAAGGTATTGCCCTATCTAGCATACAATCTTTGATACTTAGGTAATATAACAAGTTATATAATACATACCTTGTTGATCTAGCTTGCCTTCATGAAGCTTAAGTGCCTAGTGCCCCAAGTGTAACACCTCAAATGGTTCACACAACACCATGAACACTTCGAATAAACTTGAGAATAAGGATACTTTTGGTTTTCTCTAGTGAAATCGGCCTTGCCCTTTTGTGTACAACACAAGTGCCAATTTCACCAACCAAGGCATCTTTATATAGTGTGGAGACTAGGGTTAAAGCCATGACCCGTCATTTCATATCATACATGGGTTAAACACTCCATGGACTATCCATGAAAGCTTAGCGCAACCTAAATGAACTTGGCCCATCACACATATATATCTAAGAGTCCAAATTTAATTAGTTCCTTTTGATCACTTAATTAATTATAAATTAATTCTTGATCAATACTAATTAAATAATATGATTATATATTAATATATTAAAACTTATAATACATTAATATAAATCACTAGTATCCTTTTTCCTCATCTTTTCTATCCAATTGTCCCGATGCCATGCAACCCAAATGGACCATGCCGGGTTGGGTCAAGTCTTATCAATTCTAATTATGGACTTGGAAATTAATCCAACGGTCTCCCACTTGGATAAGTCTAAAACTATTATTGAGTATGACTTCAAAACCTGACTAGCAATCGTAGATCTCAAAAGCTTCTGTCGAACTCTGACGTGTTAACTAAACTCTGATCTTGTCAATGACTTGTCCATTAGATAAGGGATCATCTATTCCTCCAGTCTAGATATCATATGGACTGAGACATGGACTATAAATCATTCTCTCTGTGCACTTGTTGTTTCCCGTTTTTCGATTCATGATGACTGACTGATTGAACAGATCAAATCAGTCCTGGCTTGGCCAAGCACTCACATGTATCATCATTAAATCATCGAGGGGCCCGCAAATATCGCTTTTATCCCGAAGGTAAAAGGAATGGATAAACTTCGACTCATATGGCTTGTTCTACTACTTGTTGAATCATACACAAAGGAACGTTTTATAGCATCGAGTTACCAATGCGTTTTCATGCAATCAATGTATAACCAACTCATAGTAACAACTCATATCTCTAGGTTTGAAGAATATACGATATTACCATCTAATGATTACTCGTGACAAAATCCATGAAATGATTCAAATGGGCATGGGTTGAATCCAATACTAAGAACTTATGAGCACTCGTGAGTGTTGTAGCGCCACTTTTTCCAACAACTTAGACCTCTACAAGCCAACCCATGACAGACTTGATTCATATCTACTTTCAACATATGACCGACCGTGGATGGTTTGAACAACTTAATCATTCAGGAAGAACGTCCTAGTTATTCTGGAAGTCAAAACATGCAAAATAAAACACAAGAATAATCGAATCCAATATAGTCTCAGAACTTATGAGTATAAATAAAACACCTTTTTATTTATTACCATATTGATTACACAATATTCATTGCATACTATTTCAAAATATCAACTTTATACTGGAATTAAAACAATAGTTGCTCCATGCTCCAATCATGTACACTATGCTTTTCTAAACAATAGCTTTGCCATACACCAAGTATGCACTCCATGTTTGTCTATGATCCTTACTTTGTGAAATAAACCAATTGAACATAATTTCAATGATTCTAATTTCACACTCCTAAATCCTTATCGTAAACGTAAGAATTCCAAATACTTATCATTTATCGAAATATGTTAGATTTTAAACTTATATGCATTGACCCTCTTGTAATGATTATGCACAAAGTCACAAAGACTTGACAACAAACATTACAGAGTATTCTAAAGGAGATCAACTCCTTAGAAACATCCTTATTGCATTAAGTTTCCGAATCTTACACATATTTATTGAACAACCTCCACCTTCCCATCTTCCCATTTTGACTATCACTTCTGAACAAGAGTTACCTCTTTTCAGAATATGTCAATATAGTCCTTCCAAAAAAATTAACATTATACTTCTAACTGTCCCTGAGCAACCAATCTTTGGTAAACCTTAGATTTCCTCGCCAATTGCTTAATCATTTTATCCATATGCAATTCTAGACCTTTTCCCTTCTTAATGCCCCAGGCATTTGGAAAGTTTTAGAAAGGTTGAATATTATAGCACATGCAATCGATCCTATATCTGAAGCATATGGGAATCGATTCATGATGTCTCCAATAAAGACATGATACTAGACTAGTCCTTTTGCTATAATATTTCTATTTGTCAAGTTCTCATAATTCAGATTATGAAAAGGGATGTCGTAATCATAATCAAATTTTAGAACGCAAATATGTACCCATATATATTATTTCCTTATGTTTAATCATTCCAACATAACATTCATATATATACTTGACTAAATTTGATTAAAATCTCACGATCTAATCTTATAGACTTGAGATGATGTATAATTTCCTCTCCCTTAATTTTAGCAAAACAAATTTTCCAATCCTTGCAACCTCACGAATTGAAACTTTTGTTTTCTATAATTAACATTCTTAACATGCAATTTTTATCATAATTATCATGCTCCCACTAACATGATGATTATTAGCATAACATTTATGCTCTCACTAGCTTTGACATGTATCCAGAAACAGCTGGACTTTTAGAACTCAATACTTTATTGACTTTCTTACCAAAGTTTAGATTTCTGATATGAGATTGCTTTGATAAGACTTTATCAAAATCATACACCTTTTCTTAGATAGCTCACATGTGTGTCTAAACAATTTAAGAACTCTAAAAAGGGATGCCGTAATCATAGTCTCAATTGTTTAGACCTTTGCCATTTCTCACAAATCCATATTAGTGTATCGGTTAGCCACACACGCCCCACTAATGGCTTTGAGAATGCAAAGATTGCTATCTACTTAAAATCTACTTGGTGGAAGTGTTTCCTCACCATCATTTTCATGAGTCGGAGAGAAACCTTATGACCCTTAGATTTTATGGTATATGTATTCCTTTCCATGTGATTTTGTTTTGTCAAAACTATAATCATAAGACAAGATTAGTGATAATTCCATATTTATATGGACTGAACTTGTGCAATCTTAAATTCTTGCCACCCAGAAGCTCAAGGACCTGCCATTGCTTCCAAGTTGTTATGCAACCAATTGAGAACTCTAATCACTCATATGCAAAGCCAAATTTAACTGGAATGGGAACAGAAATAGAAATATGTCAACATGATACTTTATAAACCTCACGTCGTGTGCTAGTATTAAATTACAGGTTTTTATTCTTGTTTAGATCTTTAAACTCTTTTCAATATCATAAAGACTCCCACTGTCCTCTTTACATATAAGACTATCTTGCCAAATATTAAAGACATAGTTCGGATTCTTTATCAAGACAAACACTTCACAAAATTGGCCTTAGTTGGTTTTGTTTTATCCAAAACATCACAACTTACCAATTTCAAATGTACAAGAGTAGGACACACTTTACTCTTACATTTGAATAGTGTTAATAAACCTTTCTTTAATATATGTCACTCAAGTTACAATTTTGGAGTATGACTCTAAGAATTGTTTTTGGAACGAGGTATGAATCATCTTCTTGATTTGACCACTTCAACAATCCATAGCTTCTCTTCTTAGCTATCAGAATGAACTTAGAGGATGAGTTGTGAGAAGATCTCTTAATCATTAAGATGATCATATAACATGATACTAAAGTACTCTCCCATGTTTTCAGATTTGAGATACTTTTATCCTTCTGCCTAATTTGAATCTTCTCATTCGTTCTGCCATACATCGAAACTTTTCAATGTTTCAGAATTATACTTAAACTGGTAAGTATAACCACATTTACTAAACTTTAGTAAATCATGACGAATAGTCTTATTGATCTTTTTGTGGTGGACTTGATCAGTGCACAAGAATGTGTACTCGATCCCTTAGTCCTTCACTTGATTCACTTAAACATGTGAACAAGGAATTAGTCTTAATTAGTCTTAATTTTATAAAATTAAACGATTTTGCTAAAATCATAACTCTCTCATACGGACTCCGTTTTTAGCGTTCTTTTTATCAAAATTCTTATTTTAAAGAGTACTACGATTTTCTTTTTGGTAGCTTTAGCTAAAAGACAATCATTCTCTTCGTAGTTTTTTACGTCACACATTCTTTATGTGCGGCTGAATTTTATATCTTATAAAAATCATATATAATTCATACGGAGTCGGATTTCTACGAAATTTATATTTTCCGGATCGGGAAGATGTGTACTTTCTATATATATATATATATATATATATATATATATATATATATATATATATATATATATATATATATATATATATATATATATATATATATATATATATATATATATATCAGCGCACTTATTTTTACGATTTACGGACGATGCGGTTGATTTTCCCAATTTTATTATATTAAAATAATCATGAAGCAACTAATATTCATATAATTCTTCTTTATTACGTCATATAGGTTACAATTGTTGACCCTAAATATTAGTTTGGTTAATACTATTTATCCTATTTAATCTTCTATATAAAAAATCATTTTTAACGCTTATTATCTCTAAATTGACTAGCCAGAATCCACGGGTGTTACAATTATCCCCCCCCCCCTGTGCGCCTTAGGATGATTATGTCTCAGAATCATCAACAAAACAAGGCATGTATAATGACTCCATATGTTATCTGTTTATCTGAGGTAATAACCGTAACTCTTATGTCATTCCGAATGAGTATCTAACTCTTGGACCTCTTGACTGTTTTCGGTGCTCAATCTTGCATCTTCTCTTCGTAATATGTTGGATTTTCAACCGTAAGCTTTTAGTTACAAACTCGATCTTTATTGGAGACTCCTTCTTCTTCTTAACATGCTTAACTTAAGATAAGTTATTTACTTCGATTACCATAACAGACCGATCGGTTATGTTCTAATAACCTCACGTCGTATGATGCAATGCTTAGACTCAGGTATTTTTTAGTCAAATTCTAGATTGGAATATATCTATCCTCCTGTTCTAATGTGATATAATCACATTCTATCATGTAGCACTTCTAGCTAAAAGCTTCTTACCTTAATTGCGATTGTGATGATTCTATTGATCGCTTCGATTATCTTTCACTTCATTTTTTTTGGTTTAAGTCGGATTCTACATCGAACTTCGTTCTCTGAACCACGTAACATACTTATCTTGTCCATACTAGATTTGATATTGTAACATTCGTAAAATCTTGAAAATTTTAAACTTTTTAAACAACCACATAAACATCATTTATTACAATTTGTTTTCAAAATAAGTTTCGCATCAAAGAAATCCCAAAATCGTAAAACAAAACATGAGGAGGTGCATGATCACGTCATCGCCTTGTCGTGATCCCCTAAGGTACCTGAAACACAATACAAAACTGTAAGCCCAAAGCTTAATGAGTTTTCCCAAAATACTGATACATAACAAATAGTACAAATAGAAAAACAACATATAATGGATCCACAGCTTAACATAATGGATTACCCCTGAGCCCACAGCATAAGACTGGCTTGCTCCCCGGCCTGATCAGTCCTTGGACTGAACATCACTAAGCCATCAGTACGAGTCTGGCATGCCTTTTCCGGCCCTTAGCCCGTATCTGGAATTCTCGTGATGTAACATCCCCTCTGGCACGTACCACAGTATTGTCCGCTTTGGGCTCCCTGCACAAAAACTTCCCAGGGGGTCACCCATCCTGATACTACTCTCGCCCGAGCACGCATAACTATAGAGTTCTTATGGGATCTACTTCCCTCACGTCTTTAAAACACGTTGTGACAGGGAAGGTATCCACACCCCTTATAAGGAAATTTTTTGTTCTCCTTCCGAGCTGATGTGGGATCAGGTGTAGCTAACATGCCCGCCTTCACAACGTCCTCATCGAATACATTGACCCGTTCCCCAACTCTGATACCATTTTAACATCCTCATCTAGCACGTATCACAATATTGTCCGTTTTGGGCTCCCGACACGAAAATTTCCCAGGGGGTCACCCATCCTTGGATTGCTCTCGCCTAGGCTCTCTTAACTGCAGAGTTCTTATGGGATATGCTGCCCTCACGGCTTTAAAACGTTTTGTGATAAGTAAGGTGTCCACACCCTTTATAAGGAATGCTTACTTCTCCTTCCCATCCGATATGGGATCAGGTGAAGCTAACCTGCCCGCCTTCACCCCCTACTATAGGGTTCGACGTCCCCGTCGAACACATCGACCCGTGCCACAGCTCTAATACCATTCGTAACATCCCCCTCTGGCATGTTTCACAATATTTTCCGTTTTGGGCTCCCAGCATGAAAACTTCCCATAGGGTCACCCATCCCTGGATTGCTCTCACCCGGGCACGCTTAACTGCAGAGTTCTTATGGGATCTGCTACCTTCACGGCTTTAAAACGTGTTGTGATCAAGAAGGTGTCCACACCCCTTTATAAGGAATGCTTAGTTCTCATTCCCAGCTGATGTGGGATCTGCTGCCCTCTAATACCAACTTGTAACATCCCAAAATCCAAGACCAAAATTTTCATTTTTAATTTAGTAATTCATAAACATATTATTGAAAACATCATTAGATTATCCGATAACATAAAAACCCATAAGTCATATGTCTCATAACAAGTCATAATAATGTCAGAGTACAAATCCCAAGAACACCCTAGTGCGGAAAATGGTGTTGTGATGCACTAAGGCGGGCAGGTTAGTTGCACTTGATCCCACATCGGCTGGGAAGGAGAACGAAACATTTCCTGATAAAGGGTGTGGGTACCTTCCCTGTCACAACGCGTTTTAAAACCATGAGGACAGCATATCCCGTAAGAACCCTGCAGTTAAGCATGCTCGGGAAAGAGTAGTACCGGGATGGGTGACCTCCTGGGAAGTTTTTGTGTCCGGAGCCTAAAGCGGACAATATTGTGATACATGCCAGAGGGGGATGTTACAAATGGTATCAGAGTTGGGGCACGAGTCGATGTGTTCAACAGGGACGTCGAACCCTATAATGGGGGGCGAAGGTGGGTTGCATCTGATCCCACATCGGCTTGGAAGGAGAACGAATCATTTCCTTATAAGGGGTGTGGATAGCTTCCGTGTCACAACGTGTTTTAAAGTCATGAGGGCAGCAGATCCCATAAGAACTCTTCATTTAAGCATGCGCGGGCGAAAGTAGTATCGGGATGGGTGACCCTCTAGGATGTCCTCGTGTCGAGTGGCCCAAAGCGGACAATATTTTGATACGTGCCAGAGGGGGATGTTACACATGAGTCCTCAGTATGAGTCTGGTATGTCCTCTCTAGCCCTCAGCTTATATTTGGCATACTCCAAGGTTTGTTGGCTACAACACAGAGCAGTACAACCTCAACCCACCCCATACAATATGTCAACATAAAACAAATAATATCATATACATATTAACAAACAATATCACATGTAGTCCTAAAAATCTACCAGACTAGCATATCCAATCTAGCACGCATATCTATTCCATACTCAGCATATCAACAAATATCAGGTTATCAAACCAATGGCCCGGCCTTTGTGCCTTTGGCTCGAAAGTACAGTGAGGAAAACTCACCTCACAAGTAGCTGAACTGATAAGACCTAACTCCGAATCTCAGCTCCCAAAACAAATGCCTATAACCATCATGTGAGAAATTCCATTAAAAACCCGAAATACCCAAAACGCCCTCAAAGGTCGGCTTGGTCAACTATGGTCAAAGTCAAATGTCAAGGTTAACAGTCCATGTTGACCCAACTTGCCAAGTGCACCCACAAACATGTCAAGTTCCTACAGTACTCATAAAGTCGGGGAAAACCTATCCAAGTTGACGAGTTGGCTGGAAAACTCGCCGAGTTTTCCCCAGCTTAACACATTTAGATGATTCTTCTATTCCAGGGACTCTAAGGCTCAAGTCTGAACTCCAAATGTGTCTAAAAGGATAACGTTTCCAACTTTATCCATTGGGACTACTCCAAATACTCAAAAACCCTTCCACAAGGTTTGAAAACCTAAAGGCTTAACCATTAAGCACAAAATCCTTGAGATCTGGAATCCAACTTTTGCAGAAGAGATTCTAGCCTCAAAAACATCTCAAAGGTTGGTGCTTTATAGACATGCATGTCGAATGCATGTCTTGAACCCAAAATGGGTCAAAAAGGAGAGTATGACCTAAAATCCATGCATGGCATCAAAGCTTGGCTAAAGACCAAATCTAAACCACTATAAGGTCACCTTGACTTGGAGATTCATAAAGTTTCAAACTTTATGAAGTCCACCCAATACAACATCCAAGAATAAGGAGAAAAAGGGACAAAACTCAAGATCTAGCTACATAGATAGATAAAAGTCAAATCTTGAATACTTACAACGGTCCAAAAGAGTGTCAAACTGAATATGAGGGATTAGCTTGCTAGATCCTTGCTTCCTTCTTCCAACTTCTTCTCCTTTTGCCCCAAAAGAACCACACCGGAAATCCGGATGTTATAGATATGACCACTAGGTTCAGAATAAAAATCATCTTCTTAGTCATTATCAAAATGATGGTAACGACGGACATGAACAAAACATAATTAATTACTAGCGCCTTGGTAGCCTTGCGACTTTCCCTAATCCAAGTGTAAGTCCTGTGCTTCAGGTAGTAAAGGCCTCTACTACCTTTCACACCTACTTATACTCGTCTCAATTATTGCCTCTTAGTTCTCCAAGTCACCACACAAGACAAATCATATAGCAACTTAACACATCAAATAACATAACCAAGGTTCATATTATTTCTTGAAACGATTACATAGATATTCAAGTTCATCTTATACTAGGCCCCTTATAATAGGCAACACCGCACGATACCATTTATATGGCTACTTTATATCTCGCTCTTCGGATATTTAGATCCTTACTCCTGATCCCTCGCATCGTCACTTGCTTCATTGAGGACCATCTGGAATGATCTTGCCTTCGGCTTCAGCGGCGCATTTGGTCTTGTTGCTTCATTTTCCTTCAGGCAATCTTTTGACATATGCCCCATGTCTCCACATCCGTAGCATACCTTATCATTAAATATACAATCCTTGGAATAGTGACTGATCCTCCCACATTTATAACAAGTCACTTCTCCATCGCATCTCACATAAAGCTTCTTCTCACACTTCTCACACCACTTGACTCCACCATTACCCCTATACTTTTAGTCGTCCAGGTTGGACTTTGAGAATCTTCCTTTCTTATCGGATCTTGAGGATTCTTCAAGCTTCCTCTTTTCTCATGCCTTATCTTTTTCCAGACCCTTTTCCCTAAGTTGGGTTTCCACATTCTTGGTTGCTCTAATGGTTGTCTTCAAAGTAGATGTCATTTTTACCATTGCACTAAAGTCCGCTGGCAATCCGTTAGCAAACCTATCTATCTTTGAGAGTTAAGTAGGTACCAAGTAGGGGAATAGCTTCATCTTCTCGGTAAATGCGGTGCCCTTTCTTCAGGTTCTAAAACTCATTGTTTAGATCTATCAGATCTCTCTCTGAGCAGTATTGCATTTTCAACTGCTCCATGAATGCTTCCCATGACATCCTCAGGGTTTTTCCCCGTGGCATTGTATCTGCCATCAACTTCCACCAACTTAAAACTCTATTCTTTAGTTGTCTAACTGCAAAGACGGTTGTTTGCTTGTTGCTACAGTTGCATCTTTCAAATACCATCTCCATCATGGAGATCCGATCCATAATCTCTACTGGATTTAGGCTTCCAAAAAGACTTGGTATTTTGGCACCCAAGAAGTTCTTATACATACGCCCATACCAGTCAATCCCTAGTTCTGGCGCCTTCAGAACACCCTGTGTCGACCAACCCTTCGCCAGAGAAGATGAGCGATGTCTCTAGTGGTGGACAACATCATTGAAACATCTCAAAAATAAGACCTAAAATTTTCAATTATAATTTATATAAAACGGTAATATAAAACATTTTCATACAACCAAGATAGAACAAAGTATGTCACTATATCATATCATATCATATTAAATCACAAAATGCGGAATAAGGCGGTCTGCGTTCTGAAATCATCACGGGCTCTTCCCTTTCGATCCAGAAGTACTTGAAACATAAATTGAAAACCGTAAGCACAAAGCTTAGTGAGTTCCCTAAAATACCACATGCCATACATAATAAACATATATTGGGCCCTTGCCCTTCATCGGGCCCCACCCAGCATCGAGTCTCACTCGGTTGTCACTCACCTGGCCACGCCTGACATCGGACCCTGCCCGATACACATATAAGCATATAAACACATTATCATACTAACACATGCGATAATCACAAAGATAAAAGCATACAATACACTCATCGGGCCTCACCCAACATCAAGCCCCGCTCGGTGTACATACTGTAACGCCCGTAGATCCGGGCTAGTCAATTTAGAAGTAATTGGGGTCGAAAATGACTTTTCGACAAAAGATTATTTAGAATAAATAATCTTAACCAAGTTTTAGAATATGTCACAAGGTTTCCGTACATATAAAGAGCGTCGAAATCGGAGTTATAATGAATAAGTTATGACCCGTCGAAGTTTCGCGACGGAACCGGCACGGCATCGGGAAGCGTAAATAGTGATTTTATGATGGAGGACTTTTTAGCCTGATTGATCTAAACGAAAGTCGTATAAGATGTTAAACCGAGAAAATCCATAAAAAGAACGCCCAAATCTGACTTCGTATGAAGAAGTTATGATTTTTCTAAGATTCAGCTTAGCAGTGCACGGCCTGAAACTCGAATTTTAGTTCGAGTGGTTTTTGGCTTACGTGACTTATATGAGAGTTGAAGATCTCATTAATAGGAACTTAACAGTAAAAATACAGACGAAAACAGAGTCCGTATGAAGGAGTTACGAATTCTTCGCAGTCATTTAACAGTCTAAACGCCTCGTACTGTTAAATTTAAGATCGGTCGAGAATTAGCCGACGGAGTCAAAATGAAAGTTGTAGATATTATTTTTACCTACGAGTGACTATAAAGAACTTCAAAAACGGAGGTCGTATTTCAAAGTTATGGATTTTAGAAGTCGGAAGTGTGTTGTGCGAAAATGGGTGATGTGGCACAATCTTAGCCATTGCTTTCTCCCCAAGTCTTGCCACTAGATGCTGACATGTGGCACCAAGTTCAGCCATTTTCACCCTATAAATACCACCTCTCCCACCCTCATTTTCTTCACACCTTTCTCATTCTTTCTTCTCTTTACTCTCTCTCTAGAACCTCTCTCTAGCCCCGAAATCCCCCGAAAAGCCTAGGGAACCTCCCTAGCACGAGGCGGAAGCCCCGGAGTGCTCGACGACTCCGAGAAGAAGAGCTTTTCGGCTTGGAAACGCTGCTCCAAGCAAAGCCTGGTTTTCTATAAAACCCGCTGTAAGTGAGCTACGCCTACGCTATTTTTAATATAGTTTTTATTTAATTATAGTAACGTTATTAGGAACTTATAATAAATACTTGGGCTATTATTATGGGTTATATAAGAATTTTTTTAACGCTTATATAATAGTAATAATAGATAGACTAATAATTAGTCACGGTAAATATTAGAGTAAAATCTAGTGGTGATAATACTAGGTTCCGTCGAAGGAAATTATTTTAAAGTAAACGAAGCGCTATCCGAGTACCGAGTCACCACCTTCTCAAGTGAGTGCATAGTTACTTTCATCTGACACATAGATATGAAGTATTTTATATAAACTACGTGCTATGTGTGCATACTATCTGTATACTTGTTGTCTATGTTGGATAAACATTTTTATACATATTTTAGATGATTTAAATTGTATACGTATTTTATATACACGAATATGTTGGGTATGATACGGGTAGATGAATGATGAGAGATAAAAGATGATGTGAGTAAACATTGGCAGCTATAGACTTAGTGCCTAACTAATAAACATCGACAGCTATGGACGTAGTGCCTATTGGATTTAGTACCTGTTAAGGAATTGGTAGCTATGGACTTAGTACCTATTAGATAAACACTGGTAGCTATGGATTTAGTACCCGATGAATAGACTATAGCAGCTATGGAATTAGTGCTTAATGAATGAACATTGGCAGCTATGGATTTAGTGCCAGTCGTATAACCCTGGAAGTAAGGGACTTCGGAATAAACGAATGCATAATAGATGAATCTTAGGATAAATCCTTAAGAGTAAAGAAGATAATGGGGATGGGTAATTGGGTTGATTGTTTGATTGTCTAAACATAATAATTATATTATTGTGGGTTGAAAACCCTATGTACTCACCAGGTTTCCCAAACTGACCCACTCAATTTATTTATATCACAGGTGTTGATATGAAGTCACATTACACTAAGAGATTAAAGAGATATAGATCACTAGTGGAAATAAATGTAAGTTCTGTTTATGCTTACGTTCCTGTATTGACGATGACATCCCAAACGTTTTAAATGAATAAAATACGTTTCTTCGAAAATGTTTTAATAACGTATTTATCGTGTTTTTCTGGGAACGAATTCCGCAACATTTTTATTAAAAGAACTCTGATTTTTATAAAGCATATACAAAATCGGTCTTTTCTGACCGTGAAAATGGGGATGTCACACATACCAATGCATACATATGCAAGAGTCACGCAGACATCTGGCATCCTAACATAATAAAACATCGGTCAGAATTGGTGCCTTCGATCCGCTCAACACAGTGACGAAACTCACCTCAGACTGCTAAATCTTACAGATAAATCTCTAGCTATTGGCCCGCTAAAATCCCCAGCTATCAACATAGAATAACATCCACTTAATAATTGGATCTCGACTCACACTAAGAGTCCAAACTAGGGTAAAAGACCTTTTTACCCTTTACCTAACTTGGCCCAAGGCCAAGGCCCAAACCAACTATCCAAAAGGTCTTAATTCCAAAATGATCACCTAAGGCCCAAATATGGACCAATTTTCCAAATTGGGCCTAAATCCCTTCATGGGCCTTCAACCAAAAGAGTCCAATAAAATAGCATCAATCCAAAAATAGAATTCTGATGGCCCAACAAAGTCTTAGACTCCTAAGGTCCAACACGACCCCAATACCAAAAAGCCCAAAACTATGAAGCCCATTGTTGAGTATGTGGGTCGTACTCAGCTCGTACGCTTAGCATACATGTTTTGGGGTTGGTACATGCATCGTACCAGCTTGTACACCCAACGTACTCCCTAGTTGTCCAACTTTCATCATTAAGCTCTTATTCGGTTAAGACTTCAACCCAACTCTCAGATCTAACTGCCTTAAGGTGGATTACCATGTAAAGTTGGAAACTTTACGTGCATGCATGGCTTAATGGGGTTCTATAACTTAAAAGAATTTAACAAAGTGGCTTAATACATGCACGAGTCCATAAACACCTCAAAGCTTTCATTTTTATGGACAAATGGACCAAAAGAACCCCAGATCTACCATCAATCACTTCTAGAGTGAATCAAGATGTAACACAGAAAATTTTCAAACAAATTTTTCATTTTAAAATCACATAATTCTCATAATACATTTCACAAAATCTCATTTATTTAATTTACAAAATGCAACTCCATAATTGTTTGGTTAATAATCCAAGATCCTCGAAACATAACTCTTTCTCTAGTGTGTAAAATCAAGTTGGCGCCTTCCCGCGATCCTGAGAAGAACCTGAAACACATATCACAAAACACGGTAAGCGCGAAGCTTAGTGAGTTCCCCAAAATAATAGACATATCTGACACCCTTAATTATAAGCCCCAGATCCTCTCAAATGAAACCCATATACAAATCTGGAACCTCATCTCGCCTCCTCAATACACGAATTGTCCCAAACTCAACTCGAGAGTCTGATTCAACAGCAGAATTGGAACCACTCATTTCCAATCAAATACTCAATCCAAAGTTGTGATTCGCGAATTTATGCACACACCATCTCTCCAATTCCTTCCGATTACAATAATCCCTCCTCAGCCTGGGATACAACAATCCTCGACCATCACATAGACCCCAATCTCGCCCCTGGTCTGGCAACCAGGTTTCCGAAGACTCAAGTGGTAAGGCTACCCAAGCCTAAGAACTCCTCTGTGTCATACTCTGACTAGTGAATACTACAGCTCCCCGCAGAACAGTATTCACTCTTATTGACTCATGAGTGCTACAGTCCCCCCTGGTAGTCTTAAGACGCTCCTTTATTGACTCATTAATGTTATGGCTCCTCGCAGACTTACGACACCCTCTCACTGACTCGTGAATGATACAGATCCCCGCAGTATCACAACACTCTCACGCTAACCAGTGAATACTGCGACTCCCCACAGTATCACAACACTCTCTCGCTGACTAGTGAGTACCATGGCTCCCCGCAGTATCACAGCGCTCTCCCGCTATCCAATGAATACTACGGCTCCCCACGGTATCACGATGCTCTCTCGTTGAATAGCGAATACTACGGCTCCCTGCAGTACCACAACACTCTTTCGCTGACTAGTGAGTAATAAAACTCCCCGCAGTACTACGACACTCTCTCCCACTGACTCTTGGATGCTACGGCTCCCCGTAGTCTCATAACACTCTCTTGCTCACTGACTCACCATGGGCTCACTCCATGGTTTCTCCTGATAATCTCAAGTGATTATTCCCACCCGGATCCACTTTCTCTTTCTTATCACCCAAGAATCTCATCATCAAGTCATCACTATACTGAGTTCACCAACTCATGCACCACCATTACCGATGTAAGTCCTCGAAGGCAAGACACTAGTCTCAACACAGATACACCCTTAGACATTCCCACTCCAGCAATAATTAACTAACGGGTTCCCACTAGAACAAAAGTCACTAGGTACTCTACTCGCCATCCCTCAACTCGATTCTTAACATGACCAAAAATTAGGACACCATACTCAGGTACCTCGGTACACCATCACAACATCTTACAATGTCTTGCCTCAACCACTGATCTTCCACTTACGCAACTCGAAACCTCAAAATAATCCCATCTCACAAATTGAAACACGGAGGAATTGTCAACGGCTGAAAACACATTGATGAAAATATGAAGCTCCACCCTCTACTGATCACCACCCATACCAAACTACCCATATCGACTCTAAAATTGGTTGAAAAATGAACTGCTCCCCCTCCTGGAGTATAGATCACAATCTATACCTATACCTACAAATCTCAGCTATTGCACCCTGAACTCAGCGGCCCAACCACCTCGAACTCAACATTTGCAAAATCGAAAAAAAAACCTTAGCTACAATAAATTCTTTGACCAACGGCCACCTTCCATGGATTCACTCATCCTTTCTTAAACACACACTCATACATCATCCCTCCTTGCACCTCGCCTCATCCACCAATAACCCAGGTCTCATGTGACCGCACCGCAGATCTCCATAACCAGTTCTCTAACCGCACTTGAACGGGTCGTTGATCCTCTCAATATAATACCCAGTTCTCCCCCACTCAGGGTTTGAACCATAACCAATTAGCATACCAACAATCTATTCCATAGACTGTTTCACCAGGTATACCACACTTGACTCTTGGAGCATACCACGTAATCACTTCAATGATCTTCCCAATGGAAACCAATCAATTCCAAATATCCCATAACTCATACAAAAATCTCAGAATCCTCCCAACATGACTGTCTCTAAAGATCTCGAAGCCTCAGACCGACACACCGTCAGATACTCCAACTGTTCCAAATTAGTCCTGACTCTCAACCTGGATATAATGCACTATTACGCACCTTGTCTCTGATTCCTCAATCAACCTCCCGTTGCGGGATTCATCATTCAAGCAAGAAACCTCACTCTCACAATCGATACACAACGTAGACAACGAGGGCTACCACCCCGATATACTCCTCTTAATCACCTGGAACTGCTGCTAAAATTATGCCTCCCTCAATAAGGCGCCTCCTTGTTCTTTTCCATCTTAGTCCCACTAATGACTCTCTCATGTAATACAAAATACCTCGTAGCAAACATATTGCCCAAATACTCTAGTGAAAAAGGTTGCAACCCTATGCTACCCCACGGGTTTTACCTCCAAACTCTGAAACCGGAAGCTTGTTATCTCTTTTGCTTCTCCCAGGAGACGGGAATAGCTATACTCTCATCACAGAAGGTGACGTATCATCTATCGGTCGATTGCTCAACTCAGACCGTGATCCTCCAATAAGCATCATCTCTATTCATCCCTTAGTCTTGCAACTGCAACCGGCATCTCACCAATAAAATCTCTCGGAAACTAACTCGATTTCCCCCTCAAGGTATGCACCATTGAAACTCGTTTGACATGGCCCTCTGTCCCCACACTCTATCATATATGTTCTTAGTCTATTCAAACACAATGGGATAACTAGTCAAATAAGAAGCACTAACCACCATGAATCATGGTACTCGAACCATGTGATCACCTCTCAATCTACTACGAATCATGGTACTTGAACCATGTTATCACCTCTCAATCTACTATGAACCTTGGTACTCGAACCATGTTATCACCTCTCAATCTGCTATGAACCATGGTACTCGAACCATGTTATCACCTCTCAATCTTCTTCTTAGAACCTATGAAATTCTCCTTCTTTCAAGTGGGTCCTCTGCTTTTAGTAGTACAGGCCCATACTACCTGCCACATCTACCCATACTTTTCGCATGGATCGTCCCAGATTTCCTAAGTAGCTACTCAACCTTCTCAATCACCAATTTTATAAAACCTAGTCGCTCCTCTAGCAACGTACTTACCTAACTAAGGTCACTCCCTAGGCTCTTCATAGGTTCTCTCACTTCTCTGCTATCAGCTGCCGAAGTACTCCTTATGATGTCAGCCATCTACCTCCTGAATATTGTCATATTCACTTAGTAGCCAACTCCCATCATCAAGAGTTCCACAAAGCACGAAGCAAGTAGCATTTGGGCATCGAATCATCTCCACCAACACGTAAAACCACTCCAGGTTACAACTCCACTTGCTCTACTCACACTCAAAAGGTATCACTGAACTCAAGAAACCCTACCCCTTACGGGTACCTAACTACTCCCTCAATAGGCTCCTCCAATGCTCATCTAGGTATCTCTCCTAGATTACTCCTCTACTCAAAGTTCTCTCTAAAATATTCCTGCTGGATACACTTACTCTGCACATACTAAAAGTACATCATAGATAGAAAAATTCCTAGGCTAAGGCATCACAAATTAGGAAAATCTAGCCCTAAAATATGAAATACCTAGCCTATCTTCTACCATGCATCACTAAATCTCAATAATAGCTCATAACACAAATAGGTAAGGGTATTTTGGGAAATTACCGTTCGAGCTCTGGCTGATTGTACACACTGCTCTTTCTTGTTTTTCTCTTATGAACTCTTGCTCATTTTAGAAAAATCATTTCTTTTGAAAATGTTTCTCAAATCTTCAGTTTGAGTCCAGATATACCCGAGGGTGCATCTGAATCCCTCAAACCAATGCTCTGATACCAACTTGCAACACCAAAAAATTTCAAATAAATTTTTCATTTTAAAATTATATAATTCTCATAACACATTTCACAAAATCTCATTTATTTAATTTACAAAACGCAACTCCATAATTGTTTGATTAATAATCCAGTATCCTCGAAACATAACTCTTTCTTTGGTGTATACAATCAAGCCGGCACCTTCCCGCGATCTGGAAAAGAACCTGAAACACATATCACATAACACAGTAAGCGCGATGCTTAGTGAGTTCCCCAAAATACCACACATATCTCATTAGCCTCTCATGGCTATACTCAGATAATACCCGCCGGTCAATGTGTCTCAGTGGGACCCTCCGGTCCCAAAAATCAGGTGGACACTCTGGTCCTAACTCAATAAGACACAGCATAAATCACAAAGACATAATGCAGGATATCACAATACTCAATATAAGCACATAAGACCCTCCGGTCACACAAAGGTTACCACTCTAGGTAAAGTATAGTGAGAAGACTCACCTCGGATGATGAACATCTCCTATAGATGCTGATATCGCACTACTCTAACACTGGACCAAAATCCACAATTACCCAATTAAGATCTAAGTCCAAATCCTCACTCTTTAGGTCTAAAGGTAGTCCACTAACTACACCATCAATAACCTAAAACTCATTGGGCCCACCAAGGCCCAATAATGAATGGGCTCTCCTGAGGCCCAACTTTGAAGTCCAAGCAACAAGCCCAACACAAGGGCCCAAGACATATATATATATATATATATATATATATATATATATATATATATATATAATATTTCTCTACTCAAAATCTCTAGTATACAAGCGCAACACTTAAGGCCCAAAATGAGACTTAACCCAAAAGTCCACAGTGAGGTTATGCGGGGTGTACCTCCCTTGGTATGCTCAGCGTACTCACGAATCCAGAGTGGCCATCGGAGACACTTGGTTAGTACGCGGGGCGTACTGGAATTACACTTAGCGTACGTCCAGGATTGTTTTTCCTACTCCTTTGGTCTTAACCCGTTAAGACATTAACTCAAATCCTAGATCTAGACTCCCTAATGGATCTTACTCCATAACGCTTGTGACTTTAAGCCTTTGCATGCCTGATAAGGTCACAAACACACAAAACTCTCACTCTCTTATCTCAAAATGCTCATATCTCATGCATGGCTTGATTCCAACGTCCAAGTCTTTATTTTTATGACATTACACAACTAAATACACTCAAAGGGGTTATTCATGGTCTCTGGAGCTCAAATGTCACATAAAGTCTCCAACTTTGGGGACAAAACCTTAAAATACTCTACTAAGATGCACAATTCAAAAGAGTGAGAAAGCTTGAAGATTTATACCTCTATATGAAGCTCCCAACATAGATATGCTCAAATCCAAGGGCCTGGACTCTCACTCCTTCTTCTCCAAAGCTTCTTCTTCACTCCAAGAACACACAAAACACTCAAAGGCTCTCAAATGCACTCACAAGCTCCATGAATAAAGATTATGGTTTAAGAGGGTTTGTTATTTGAGGATGGTGGCCAAGAATAAGGCCATCTTATTCTTTATATAGGGACACCCCATCATTTAGGCTTTTCACTATGTTCCTAGTATGCCCAACGTACTCTGCTGCCACCTTTTTTGATATAGGGACTTATCCTGCCAAAACTTCAAACTTCCATAGCTTCCTCGATATAACTCTGTTTCCAATGAACCTCATATCCATGAAAAGGTGACGAGATTCCCTATGCTCCTAGCAACTCATCGCAACCCCGAGGCTTCCTCATGCCCAGGTTGCAGCCCACGAACCCTAATCACGGACGATCCGAAACAGGATGTTACACAAGAGGCTCATCCATCACTCTAAGGACTCAAGAACACAAAATAGCAAAAAATCTAGATCTAGCATCATAGATTATCAATAAGGGAGCTTTTTACCTCAAAAGGTTAGCAAATGATGAACTAATCTCGGATCCTCAACCTCCAAGCACAATTCCAAATGGTCCACTTCTTCTTCTCCTTCACAAAGCACCAATAAACACACTTTATGGCTCAAAACACTCAAGAACTCGCTAGGGTTTCGATTTCTGGATAAGGGGGGATAGAGGTTGTCTAAACATGACCAAATGAGGATATCATAAGGCTTAAACAGGGTTCAATACCCAAGAAATTAGGGTTTCATTAACCATATGTACGCCATGCATACACACTGTATGCCCAGCGTACGTGCACCGAATGCACGATCATCTTTGAGCTAGTACGCTAAGCGTATCACCCTTGTAACATCCATAAAATTCACAGCAAATTTAAACTTTTTCAGTCATAAATAAAAAAACACATGGCATTGTTTACAAAATGTTTTCAAATCATATTTCCATCAGAGTGTCCCAAAAATCATAACATAAGGATGAGGAGCGATACGATCACGCCTTTTCCTTTCCACGATCTCCTGAAGTACCTGAAACAGTAAACTGAAAACTGTAAGCCCAAGGGCTTAGTGAGCTACCCCCAAAATACCAACACCACACTGACAATACCATAACAGTAACAATCAATCAATCAACATGCATACTGGGCCATCGACCTGACTGGACCGCCCTACCGGACCTACAGTCTGTCTGGATCTATCCCGAGCCATCGGCATGATTGGTCCGCGACGTGGGCCTACAGTCTCCCTGGACCGCTCATAGGATATGTTGGCCTTCAGCACAAAGCAGGACCGCCTCAACCCAAACAACAAGCAAATAACCATGTCCGCATCACTATCATATACTGGCATATACAAACATCAAACATATCTATCTCACTGATCACAATCATAGAATTCTCCTGTAACTAGAGTACCGACCTAGCAGGTTACTAACACACCAATCCCTATGGATCATAAAAGCATAACATACTGTCTACCTCGATTCCGAACTAACAAATCATAACCACATGCAACATACCATAACAATAACAACTAAAGGGTCGGCCTTGGTGTCGTAGACCCTATCGGGATAACTCACCTCGCAGATGTCGACTCGGAAGATAAACTCCAACTCTCAGATCACTCGACACCGACCCTACCACCTATAACCATAGTTCAATATACGCATATGTCTTTAACCTTATAAGGTACTCCATAACCCAATAGTCAACCCTTGATCAAGATCAACAGTCCATGTTGACCTCGACTCACCGAGTACACCCAGCTACTCGTCGAGTCTCTTGAAGCACAATCCAACTCGCCGAGTCATCGAGGTGACTCATCGAGTTCCTTCGAATCCCGATCAGACCTTAAGGCCACCCGTCGAGTTCCCTCCCTTCGACTCGACGGATATACTCGTGAACATTATTCTTGGTTAAAACTCGTCCGACTCGCCGAGTTGTTCTTCAACTCGTCGAGTCTCATGACAATCTTCATCGTACTCGCTGAGTTGTTCAACCAACTCGTCGAGTTTAATGGCCATCTTCATGCGACTCACCGAGTCGACCCTGCAACTCGTCGAGTCCATTCAGTCCTCTTTCCATACAGATCCATTTTGAGCCATGCAGCGGCTCCAAATCACAGATCCAAGCTTCTAGGGCATGCTTATCACGTAAAGTTGCAAACTTTACGTGCATGCATGGCTTTAAAAGGCTCAAAATGGCAAATCTAAGCTATTGATGGGTCTTTATGCACAAAGGGGACCTCAATCACGCCTAAAGCTGCAACTTTATGCTTCTAGAATCCAAAGAGAGTCCAGATCTGAAGTTACAACTTCAGATCTAGTCCATAGCTCATCATACCAACTTGATATTCCATGAAAACCCTAAAACTCACCCAATAAGGGATATCTATAGTGAGAATGATGGATTGGGTACCTTTTGAAGTTGATATCTGAGATGAGTGTTGATTCCCACACTCCAATTGCTTCAATCTCCTTCTCCTCCAAGTCTTCTCCCTCCAAGAACTCTCTTTCAAGCTTCAAACACACACACAAGGCACACACACGAGTAAGGCTCTCAAGGGTTCTTTGGAACTGTAAGGAGGTCCAAGGGAGGCTAAGGTCCCTTTAAATAGGGGTGCAAACCCCGGGAATTAGGGTTTCACTTGCCAGCTCCTACTCGTCGAGTCCCATTATGGACTTGTCGAGTAGGTCACTTAACCCGCGATCCTTCTCACTGCTACTCGACGAGTAGGTAAACCGACTCGTCGAGTAGGGCCTAATCCAAAAACTCATATTAACAATGCCTGAGAATCGGGCTGTTACAACCCTGTACACCCCGCATACTAGCTTAAGGACTAAACTTGCAAACATTTTAGATAAAGAGGATAAATATGAAACTTACCAAATTCAATCGTTACAGTCATCGTCTTCGTCGAATGAACATATCTGGATTTCACCTCGATTGTATAGGAATGCTCTGATGGAGATGGAAAATTTGAGGGTAATTAATGAGTGCTTGGTATTCAGGACAACTAAGAAAACGAAGGAAGAAGATCGAGAAAGAGAAAACGTGTCTCCAGTGGAGTTTATTTTTTTATTTTTAATTGTTTTTTAGGTGCTGGTAATAAAAAAATTAGAAAATTAAATAATAATGGCAAAATAGTATTTACAAAAAAGTTGAAACCAAATTGGACCAAAGTCGCAAGAAAATAAAAGTTTTGGACCACTAGTTCTAGTCCAAACTTTTTTGGCTCAAACATGCGAGTTTTGACATACCATAAGGACCATTCTTGTAACTTTGTCTATAAATAATTAAAAATATAATTAATAAAAATTGAAATATGTCATTAGTGAAAAATAAAAGTTACATAATAAAACCAATAAACATAATTAAAAATTTCTTCAAATCATCGTTCGAATCCTTGGCGAAATAACAGCTATAGTTAGCTTGTACATACTTTCTTGTGTGTACATTTGGACATCCCTCATCTCATTTGTCTGATCTCATTTATGCTAACTAACGATTTGCAAGTGTGCATTTTTTTAATTGGAAAAAAAATATTTTCTACCTCTTGCATCTCACTTCAAAATATGGAAATCAACTCTCCATGTCACCAACAATATAAAAATGACTCTTTCCTCATCCCAAACCGCCGCCTAAACTTTTCAATGTACATGGTGTCGTCAACAAAATAGTCTTTTATAATGCAATGGTGCTTGGCTTTGTAATTTATCTTCAAATTAGCTCTTCTTGTTCGAAATCGTGAACTTTAAACTTCTTAATTGTGGAAATAAACGACTGGTTTTGCAATGGAAGAACCAATAAGTGTTGCTTCTTCTAACGCCATCACCGAATCCGACGAACTAGATGACGATGATAAGATTGTGGTTGAATGACTTTTTGAGAGAAAATATAGAAATGCGTGTAAGAAAAATATTGTAATTGTTTATTATTTATAGAGTGGTAAAGTTTATATATATATATATATATATATATATATATATATATATATATATATATATATATATATATATATATATATATATATGTATGTATGTAGTTAGGATCAAATGAGAATGACAAGTATTGTGTGGACATATGACAAAATTCTAACCATTAGATTAAAAAGAATGGATGGATGTGATCCTAGGGTACATGTTATTAACATGGACTTGAATTTACTATATAACTTCATTTAATTAATTATATGGGGAAATTTGTAAAAATGGCTAATAATATATATGGAATTTTCGGATTATAAGCAAGTTGATTAACACTTCTCCCTTTTTTAGGCAAAATAAGTATATATGGAAGTATAATACTTATGTTTCAAACGGTTTCCAAATTTTCATCTATTCAGAATACTTACATAATCAATTCTTAAAGAATACCAAAATGTAGCAATAATCACTGAATTCTTAAAGAATGAAGTGTTTTTTTATCAATTATTATTCCACATACAACATACTATTCTTAAAGAATATTTAAATGTAGTATTGATTTACTGAATTCTTAAAGAATGTATTATTATACAACTATTATAATTCAAATGCATCACATTGTACATAAGTTAAATTGCAATTCTTAAAGAATACAATAGCCAACTGTTTACTTAACCCGATATTCTTAAAGAATTCCTTAAACAACTATTTACATAAATCTATATATACAGGTAGGATCATGCAACCTCTTGTAAAAGTTGATCTTGTACAGGTTCTAACTGTTGTTGTTGGGGTGCTTCTTGTACTAAACCTACAATTACAACAAATATTATTAGTAGCATACAACACCGAAGTAAAGAGTCCATATTTACAACTGTAATTCTTTAAAAATATTTTACATGGTATTCATATTAATAAGAGTAAATTACACGAATGGTCCCAATGGTTTGGGGTAATTTGCATGTTTGATCCCTAACTTATTTTTTTTAACTCAGAAGGTCCCTACTGTTTATTTTTGTTACACGCATCCCTACAGTTTGTTTTTGTTACGCACATGGTCCCTATCTTACCTAAAAATAATATTATTTTAATATGGAAAAATTATGAAGAAGGTAAGGTAAGTTGAGGAGGGTGGGTTGGGGTGTGTTTATTTAAATAAATTAAAAAATCAATGCCAAAATAGTCTTTTTAGGTAAGATAGGGACCAAGTGTGTAACAAAAACAAACAGTAGGGACCTTTTGAGTTAAAAAACTAAGTTAGGGACCAAACGTATAAATTACCCTAAATCATAGGGACCATTCGTGTAATTTACTCTATTAATAACAATAAAATCTCAAATTTAACAACTTTCTATTATATTATGTGAAACAAATATGGATACATTCTTTTAGCATTTATCATGTGACATGTATGGATAAAACAAACAAAACATTCTTTGTGAATATATAGACAAAAGAAACATACAAATTGATGTAGAATATATGATTTCTAATCCCACTTTCATAGTTTTAACAAAGAAATAGATAGCATCTCACTAATTCTTAGAATAAGTCATGTTTAAAATAAATTAAGCACAACTAATGGAGATATGTGTAGATGAACAATCCTAAATAAAAACAAAAAAATACACACCGGTAAAATGTGAAATTGAAGAACTCACATATTAAATCAATGTAAGATTCAAAACTCTAAAATGTATAAATACAAAATAATAAACAAAAAAAAAATTAAATACCAAAGGAAATAGAGATATCAACATCCGGGAACTACAAGAATCTAAGATTTGTTATCCAAAAGTGGTTCAACTTCAAACCGACTTAACTTTTCTATAGTTCCTATTCCAATTTTTAGTGAAACCCATTATAGAGTAGTGTCCAAATAAACGAAATAAATAGCAAACCCACGAATATGTTAAAGCTAAAGTAACATTAAGTAAAAAACAATCAAAAATATGAAATTTTTGTTGAGTTTAATTTACTAGATTTAGCTAGACCCTTGATTATGTTACTTGTTAAATAGAACCAATGGAGTTGTTAAAGACCTACACCACCACCATTTTGGTTGGATGCACTTCTAGGTTCTGATTTTTTTTTTAATGTATGGAATGCCTTAGTGTGTAATTCCATACCTATAATCATTCACCTGCATTGATAAATATAAAGACAAAAACACAAATTTTTTTATTTTGATAGAAATCAATAGAATAATTAGCAAAAAAATGTTAAATGAAAATATTGACTGATATGTACAAGAAATTAGAACAGGACCTCAGTGAAGTGAATGTAGGGCAAAATTCAAGAGTTTTTTATTCTTTTAAAACTCTGGATTCAAAATAGAGGCTTGAATTGAAGGGTAGTATTCATAATTATGTTAGATACTAATGTAATACTATTATGATTAATGATTCCATTTATTACAAATTGAGGCATTGAGTATTCATTGCATTTGATAAAAAAAAGTCAGTACCTTGAGTAATAAATTAACCATGGAGGATGAGTTAAGAAGAGTCTAGCAAACAGAAGCAAGACCTAACATGAATTAGATAACAAAATCTAAACCCAAGTCACTCACAATTGTAAAATTACTTCTCATTTTAATGCTTAATGTAAATTGTAGGAACATTGAAAAAGAAATCACCAGGGGAGAACCCATTAAAACGAGTTTTTCTTACTTGGGAGGAGTAAGTGTAATAGAAAAAGTGGAAAACACGACAATAAAGGACTAAATTGAAAGCGTTTCCTGACAGAAAAACCGACGGAGCATCTAGATGATGATGATGATGATAAGTGGTGCGTTTTTCAGCAAGTTTTGATGGGTACAAAAGCATTCGATATCGTGTATCGCTTGAGGGGAGGCAAAGATGTTTTTTTTTATCAATATTTTGTCGCTTGAGGTGAGACATTGATGGATGACTTGAGTCGTCGGAGAGGAGGGTTTATTGGTGGGTATCGATTGTCGTCGGATGCATCGTCGTCGTTGAGGAAGGTTGATGAGGTTGTACATAGGGAAGGAGTCTGTGGCGTTCTAAGTGGGGGAAAAGAGGGTTAAAAAGAAAGGAACTGATAAATAGAATGAGATGGTATTAAAATTGCTAAAGAATTAATTATATTGCCTTAATTAACTATTGCTAAAGTTACCATTGTACCCCTACAAAATGATTAGTCCACAATTGGCTACATATTCACACAATAGTTATTGTTTATATATAAACCTAACACTCTCTCCCCCCCTCTCTCTCTCTCTCTCTCTTTATATATATATATATATATATATATATATATATATATATATATATATATATATATATATATATATATATATATATATTAGGCGAATGCCCGCGCGTTGCGCAAAAACACCTATATAGTTGAAATATTTACAAATATATGTTTTTTTAATTATAACAATAACATTTTTATTAAATTTGATATAATAATTCGTATACTAAATTGATATAATATATTGATTATTTTGAATTATATGATAATATATATATCTATTATAACTGCATAATCTCAACCGGTTGAATGACTTCTACCCGCAAGTTAATCATAAATAAAATTAAATATAATATAAGGTTTAATGTTATTTATAGTTGTTGTTATTGTTAATTAATTTTTTGAAATTTATTTGTTTAACGTTTTAATTTCTATCATTATAAATATTTAAAACATCAAACATTGTTTTTTGATTTTAAAATTAACAATATAATCATTTATATAGAGTTATATTTAACTACTGTTATTGTAAATTATTTTAAGCTACTTATTTGAAAACATTTAATGATTATATAAATATCTTTAGGAAATATTTTAGTTAAATTAAGATTATAATTCAGTTTTTACATTTAGCACTACAGTTTATCACGTTAAACTATTCACAAAATATTCATTGGGGTTTTTAAGTGGAACTGAAATTTATATTTAAGTTGATACTGTAATGTTATATTTAAATTAACAATTTAAGTATTTTGTCTAAACTGTTCAAAATTTGTAGTTTTAAATTGATAATGGTTTACATACAACAACATCCTAATCTAATAAATTAAGTATAATCTGTTAAAAATTAAAGATATAACTTTAAAAGTAGAAGTAAAGATGTTATTTTAATATTGAAATTTACTTTATTTATTATTACACTTTAGGTTTGATAGTTATTTAACATTATTAACCAACTTATAATCATTATTAGAAAGACACTACCACTTATCACTTTTAACTATTTACAAAATGTTATTTGGGTTATTTAAGTTAAACTGAAATTTATATTTAAATTGATCCTATAATATTATATTTAAATTTATAATTTAAGTATTTTATACAAATTGTTCAAAAGTTCTATCTTTAAAATGATAACGGTTTACACCCAACAATTTATTAAAACTAATAAATTAAGTATAATATATGTTAAAAGTTAAAAAGCATAACTTTATAAGTAGAAGTAAAGGCATTCTTTTAATATTGAAATTTAGTTTGTATATGATTACACTTTATGTTTTGATATTTATTTAATCTTACTAACCAACTTATAACCATTATTAGGAAGAAACTGAAAAGTCATAGGAGTTTCAAATAAATGTGGTGAAAAAAAAATGCTAGTTTGTATGATATATATATATATATATATATATATATATATATATATATATATATAGTAGACGAATGTCCGCATGTTGCGCAGAAACATATATATAGTTGAAGTCTTTACAAATATATGTTTTTTTAAATATAATAATAACGTTGTTGTTAAATTCGATATAATAATTTATATATTAAATTGATATAATATATTGATTATTTTGAATTATATGATAATATATACAACAATTATAACTTCATAATCTCAATCATTTGAATGACTTCTACCCGCGAGTCACAAATGAATAAAATTAAATATAATATATGGTTTAATGTTATTTATAGTTCTTGGTATTGTTAATTAATTTTTAAAAATTTATTTACTTAATGTTTTAATTTCTATCATTATAACTTTTTAAAACATCAAACATTATTTTTTTGATTTTAAAGGTAACAATATAATCATTTATATAAAGTTATTTTTAGCTATTTTTATTGTAAGTTATTTTAAAATACTTATTTGGAAATTTTAACGATTATAAAAATATCTTTAGGAAATATTTTAGTTAAATTGAGATTACAATTTAGTTTTTGTATTTATCATTACAATTTATCACTTTTAACCATTTACAAAATATTTTTTTGGTTTTTTAAGTGGAACTGAAATTTATATTTAAGTTGACATTGTAATGCGCAGAAACACCTATAAAGTTTAAGCCTTTACAAATATATGTTTTTTTAAAATATAACAATAACGTTTTTGTTAAATTCGATATATACTAAATTGGTATAATATATTGATTATTTTTAATTATATGATAATATATACATCTATTATAACTTCATAATCTCAACCGTTTGAATGATTTCTATCCATGAGTTACACATGAATAAAATTAAATATAATATATGATTTCATGTTATTTATAGTTGTTGTTATTGTTAAGTAATTTTTTTAAAATTGTTTGCTTAATATTTTAATTTCTAGATTATTTAAAATATCAAACATTATATTTCGATTTTAAAGGTAACAATATAATCATTTATATAGAGTTATTTTTAACTATTGTTATTGTAAGTTGTTTTAAGCTACTTATTTGAAAATATTTAACGATTATAAAAAGATATTTAGGAAATATATTAGTTAAATTGATATTACAATTTAGTTTTTGCATTTATCACTTTTAACTATTTACAAAATATTCTTTGGTGTTTTTAGCGGAACTGAAATTTATATTTAAGTTAACACTGTAATGTTATATTTAAATTAACAATTTAAGTATTTTGTCAAAACTATTCAAAAGATGTAGCTTTAAACTGATAATGGTTTACATACAACAACATTTTAAATCTAATAAATTAAGTATAATATGTTAAAATTTAAACACATAACTTTATAAATAGAAGTAAAAATATTATTTCAAAATTGAAATTTAGTCTATTTATATTACACTTTAGGTTTGATATTTATTTAACCTTCTTAACCAACTTATAATCATTATTAGAAATACACTACAATTTATCACTTTTGACTATTTATAAAATATTCTTTGGATTTTTTAAGTTAAACTAAAATTTATATTTAAGTTGACCATGTAATGTTATATTTTAATTAATAATTTAAGTATCTTATACAAATTGTTCCAAAATTATACATTTACAATGATAAGGGTTTACATCCAACAATATATTAAAATTAATAAATTAAGTATAATATGTTAAAAGTTAAAACATAATTTTATAAGTAAAAGTAAAATATTATTTTAATATTAAAATTTAATTTATATATGATTACACTTTAAGTTTAATATTTATTTAACCCACTTTACCAAATTATAACTATTGTTATAAAGAAATTGAAAAGTCATGGGAGTTTCAAATGAATGTGGTGAAAGGAAAAAAGAATGGGAGTTTCAAATGAATATGGTAAAAGAAAAAATGTTTCATTATATATATATATATATATATATATATATATATATATATATATATATATATATATATATATATATATATATCGTATGCAATTTTTTGGGGTGTAACAAAATTGAATTTGTGGTCCCTGTAGTATGTAATTTTTTGTTGTTTTAGTCCAAACCACGACTTTTTTGAATTAGTTGTCCTTTTGAGGTCGTTTGCTTGTGATTTTGGTCCTTCGGTAACTAAAAAGACTAAATTTCCCTTATTATACTTATTTTCCATTTTTCTTTTTTTCCTATAACTATTTATATATAAAAAAATAAAAATAGGGGCCCACATTCTCTCTCTCTCTCTCTCTCTCTCTCTCCCCGATAAACTAAATCGCACAAGCCCCGTCTTCTCTCTCTACAACTAATCTCCTCCTTATTCTAGCAATTTTCCGATGGAACCAAACGGTAAGAACGCTAGAGCAGTGCCACTGACACCGTCAAAGTCGAAGCATTCTAGCAAGTCAAAGCTACCATAGAATGTAAACCCTAACGTTACTAGCCATACTCTGAAAGCCTTGAATTCCCCATCAGTCAGATCAGCGACTAAAGTCCAAAAATCGGCGATGAAGAAACCTAATCAGATCTCTTCGCCTTCTCCCAAGAACAAGAATCGAGAGAGGAAGTTTGTGGTGGCGAAGAAGAATTTGAGAAGAGACAAGGATAAAACCCCGATTTCAGTTGATTGTAAGTGTAAGGCTAATGGTAATTTGGACAAATGCTTGTGTGTGACATTTCTGAGACATCCGGTGATAAGAGGAGAAGGAAGAAACTGTTGGATGAAGCAAGAAAGAGTAATCTTGAACCTAGATCTGGAAGAGTTTTAAATTTGGTCAAGGCCTTCGAGAATATTCTCACATTACCATATTCAAATGAGGATGAACTCGAAGATCATATAAACAATAATCCTAAGAGACGATTCTCATTTACTTCATTCAATCCATCTGATCTCTTACTCATTGCAGAAAATCTAGGGTTGTCTTCTTCACTTGATGGCAACCATGGGAGGTTGGTTGATCATCATCTAAAAACTTTGCCATGAAATTTCTATTAAACATGCTTAATTTCGATTCTAAATGGGTTTATTTCTACATTTTAGCACTTCAAACAGGATTTCAGGAAGTGGTCGTCAAAGTAGAAGAAATGTAAGTCATCATTCATCATTATTTTTCTAAAATCGAGATCGTTAATTCTTGTTTATGTTGATTTATTAACTTTTATTCTACTATGCAGAGTTTTGATTCATCATCTTTAAGTTTTGGAGGCAACAGATGGAAAAGACGAACACTCAAGGCCACCTCCCAACGACCTTTCAAGCTTAGAACAGAGGTTGGCATTTACATTTTACAGTTCACTTATAAGTTACAACACTTGTACCTTTTAAAAATCTCTTGAATTGAGCACATTAACTCATGAATCTACAGCAAAGAGGAAGAACAAAACAAGAAGAGTTCATGAAGAAAGTCAAGGAGATGATAATTCAACAACAAAAGCAATGGATTCCCATGAGAGAGAGAGAGATGTGGGCCTTTTATTTTCTTTTTTAATTAAACTAAATAAAAAAATATCAAAAGGGCTTACCACAAAGCCAAAAAAGTTGGGGTTTAGACTAAAACCCCAAAAAAATTCATACACAAGTACCATTTTTGTAGTTTTGTATATATATATATATATATATATATATATATATATATATATATATATATATATATATATATATATATATATATATATATATATATATATATATATATATATATATATATAGAGAGAGAGAGAGACGATGGAATTGAAAAACAAGCAAACAGATATTTTTCGTTGGCCAATCAGGAGAAGAGAGAAGCAGGAAAGGCTCTCCGCATGGGACCAAACCACATCCAACATATGGTGTTCCAAGATACGATTTCTGCTAAATCAACATGCCGCAATGTGAGATTCAATGTACATCTTCCGACCTTACAAGTTTAACTATTTGGTAAAACAATTTCAGTCTCAGAGTGGGATGGATGTTAATGCACCTTGGATTGATTAAGAAGAAATTAACCCAATCAAACATGTTTTTGATTAAATAAATTGGTTTGTTATTAAAATTTCGGATCTAATACCAACCGATATTGATTTTTATTTTATATTTATTTAACCTTTAAATTAAAAAATAACAAAACAAAAAAAAAAAAAAAAAAAAAAAAAAAACACGATTGCATTTGTAACTTATTTAATTATATCTAAACTTTGTTTGGACATTAAAGTGGTAGTTATTTTTCCTTTGAACTTTGAGTTGTTATTTGATCGATCCACGTCATCCCATTTATTTAGCAAGTTCCATCGAGTTAAAAATATCAGAACCAGTATCCAAATCCACCCCGATCCATTGAGGCTTAAGATGCGTTCTTGAGTTTATAAAAAAGGAAAGGAATTTTACTGTCAAATGACGTTTTTACCCATAAAGGAAACTGTCAGCTATAGAAGGCCAAGGGTAAAAGGCTAAAAGCAGTCTTTTACCCTAGACAAAAAAAAAAAACTTGGGAACAAGGTGTTAAAGAATTTTGCAGCTTTAATATCGTTGATTCAAGACTAATTAAGGCTTCTCATTGTTTTAAAGTAAGCACATATTTAAACATATCTACTATTTTACTAATACTAGTAGCTTAATACATATAATGAATGTCAAAGAGACTGATGACATGAATGAAGGGTAGGATTGCTAACACATCACACAAGAGCAAAGTCAAAGTCAACCCCTCGTAACACCATTTCTCATACACCCTGAAAATAGATCAATTTCATTAAGATTAGAAACACCAACATTTTATATTTCTTCTTTTTTCATAGAGGTCTTAGATATAACAAATTATTTTGATTTTTTAGGAAATAATTTTTTTAATAAAACTGTAGTTCCTTTAAGAATCACAGGAAAGTACCAATATAAATTTCAAGATATCCAAAAAAGGAAAAGGAGCATTTTTTTTAAAATTACGTTAAATACGCATTAAAAAAATAAATAAAAAAAAAAAAACTTTTCAGGGCTTTTTGTTACTTTATTGCATATTTTCGTGCTTTATATATTTTTAATGGATGAGTTTTTCAAAAAGTGGAAAAAAGAATGCTTACGTCAGCAGATGATGATATGATGGAATCCCTTTCAGAATTTATAAGTCCACTCAGCCTCCTACAGTACACAAATCATCTCATTAAAATATATATATACACCGGTATCAGTTTCAGCCTCAGTCCAATACACGCAAAACACAGTATAATTTATCTGTTCTGTTTTGTCATGTCCTAAATAACAAAAGGAGCCAAAAGAACTACCTTGGTTTCTCAGACTTTGCAAGGTGCTTAGACATGATAGATGCCTAGAAAAATTTATTAATTTTAAACTTTAGTTTGTATTGTGATAATAAGTAATAAGATTTAGGAACAAAATGAGGATCTTTAATTTTAAAAAACCTGTTCTTGGATTATACTTCTAGCTTCAACAAGTTGAGCTTCTAACTCAAGCTCTCTTTCAGTTGCTTCAGAAGTGACTTCAGCTTCTTTTTGTGCATCTTGTAGCTGACCCATTCGTTCCTTTACATTCAAACATTAAAAAAAAAAAAAAACTAAATACTTTTTTTTTAATCAATCACAACAAAAAGAAACAAATGGATGAAAATCATGAAATTACCTTAATTGAAGCCACTTTGTTTCTTAGAAATGCTTCTATTTGATCTCTACCCATATTAAATGGTAGGTCGAAGACATCCTGATATTCATAATTCATAAACTTTCAATTTATCTCATATAAGGAGGGCATTTTCGTCTTTTGCACAAAAAAAATATTTGGTCATACCGTTCTCCCACCCAATGGGGATTGTGTGGGGTCCACATCCCTAACAGGGGAAGGATGTTTAGAAGAACCATTTGGAGCATTCAAGAAGTCACGCATATCCACCTATAAACACAATATATGTAGAAAATAGTGTAAAGAAAAAAAGAGATTTATATAAAATAGTAAAATATAATATTTTCATACATTTTTTATTCTATAAAAGTTACAATAATGATAAAATACCTGCATTGATCGTAACAATGCCCTCAGATCAGCATTCTCTGCAACTAACTCTTGATTTTTTGCCTCATATGCATCCACCTAAATGTATGCAATAAGTATATATAAATAATAAATTGAAGTTAAAGAAATATAGATTTATATAATTATAACATATTAAGAATTAACATACAATCTTTTTATAGAAATCATTGTCAGCTTTCTTCCCATTCCATGTCCCACGTTGTCTCCCTTCTTTCTGTGATGGATGAAGGAAAATTATAGTAAGAAGTCTCAAAATTTGAACTGAAAAATATAAATATGAATATAGTCAAAAACATTGACCAATCACCTGAAGTAAATTCATTATTTCCATGCCTGATCTGGATTCCTTCTTTTTCTCCATCATAACTTGATTAAGTCGCTCCTGTAAAGAAACAAAATTTCTTACAAAAATTTGTGGGAAATATAAAATGGAGATGATGGGATTAGGAGAGAATTATATTTATACCTGCAACTTAATGTACTCTTTTTCTTTTTTCTTCATCTCATGTATCTGTTGAGTTCTTACTTGCTTTTGCAAGATCATGTGTTGAAAATGGTGAGTTATAGAAATAAATAAGATGAAAATCAAAAAGGGGGATGTTGGATGCATAAAACCATACCTGATTTCCAATAACCATTCTTTGAAATTCGTCTCTTTCCTGCTGCAACTTCTCGATTTGGCCCTTAAGTCCTGCTTTTGCTTTAGCTTCCTGATCATAATAAATGATAATCAAACAACTATATGATACAAGTTAATAGCTATATATGTATGTATACAGTATACATAAGCATATTATATATATACAAACACATTACAGTGCGGGTAATTGTTGCTATTTCTCTATCTTTAGCAGACAACTGTGACTCCAGTCTCTCTACTTTGGCCTCTAGTCTTGATATATCAGATGAAAGTCTGCAAGAAAATTGCAAAAGAGATAAGCATAATCTTAGTCTTGCATTGTATCATGTATTGCTTTCTGCTTTCAATCCAATAAAGTTAGTTTTAAATTTTAATCCACATGCTTGTTGTAAGCCATATAACAACAGTACTCCATTCCAGAATAAGAGATACAGTGTGGCTTTTGGAAATGAACAAATGAATATATGAAACCCTAAAATTTAATGGTTTAATTTGTTTTGCAGGAACAATCAATATGGTGACTAGGCATTCCACCTCATTCAACTCTTTCATTAAACTAGGCATTGTGGATGATCTAAGGACTTCACATATTAACTTCTCAAATTGAAACTTATCCCTAATTTTGTAAAAGAGATTCTTAATTGATGAATCTCCTGTGTAAAGGTTAGATACTTTAGATAGAAAAGTTCACCTTTGTCTCTGATCATTGGTAGATTCTCGAAACTCTATATCACGTTGCCTCTGCTGCAAGAGTGAGTATAAACAATTGCAAGTTCTTGCAATCGAAACCTAAACAAAAAAATATATATGTAAAGACAGAGTATATAAATTAAACAACAAATCACATATGAAGTCAAAATGTACAAACCGGATCAGTTGCAAACAGATCCAGAGAAGCTGGAAATCCAAATGTGACTAGAGTCTGGTTCAAATACTTCGCACAATGATCCAAATTATCAACATCAGCAAATGTGTACTCACTGCAAAAAGGTACGGAATATTTAACGAAATTTCGCAGGTGAAATAAAACCCTAACTCCTCGTAACAGTACAAAAATAACCAAAATTATAACAAAATCGATGAAATTTTACCTAGCTCCGAAGCTGGACTGTGTAGGTAACAGATCGAGACAACAGATTCAGGAAATGTAAATCAATCAGCTAGAGAAAAGATTTTAAATATATATAAGATGAAATTAATTTTATAGATGAACGATTATACTCTGAGATCGAAGTTCGTAGTGTCAGTTGATGCCATTGTTGCGAAGTGATGGAGTTCAGGACATTCGTCTCGCCGGCGCGGGAATGCAAGAGAGGAAGAGGCGTTTGAAGGTGCTGACGACCGGTCAAGTGGTGTTTGAGAAACTGTTGATAGATCAGGATTGTGGTTGCTTTTGAGGTGTGATAAAACAGTGAAAGTTTGAAAATTGAATTGCACAAAGTAAAAAAGGGTGCTCGGATTTTTTTTTTTAAAGTATGTTTAAAATGCAAATACATAAGTTTAGAATTTACAACGAGCATTTGAATTTTGAAAGTTATACTATATATTTAAGTTTAATTTAATACTATGAGGCTATTCTCCCAAATTATTAATCACAGCCCTTCAAATTCATAGAAGTTTTAATTTTAGCCGCCTTAAACTCAATATTTACGGTTTTCAGGTAACCGACTGCGGCGGTTTCCTATCCACCTTCGTCTGCTCCGGTTTCCTTGCGCACGATCACCTCCAAAAGCTCCCAACCACACTTGCTTCCTCTTCTTCTATACAAATCAATATCGAATAACACTAACCTCTTCGTCACCCATCTGAAATTGAGTCAAAATTCATACAAAAAAATCATCAATTTTGTGTGATTAGGGCTTGGGTATTTTAGGTGGGGTTTGTATCAAGGTAGGAGAAGGTTTCAAATGTATGGTCAAACATCTTGATTGATTTCGGATCTCAATCATCTACATAAACTATAAATATTATCCTTATCTTCTTCTGATTTGGGATAACGATTTGGCTTCACTTTTGTTTTAATCGAAGCATTTTTGTGACAACCTGGAACTTCTATCTTGTATAACTATTCAATTAATTAATGTTAAACTCATTTCTGTCAACTTTTAGTACTAATTAAGAGTTCGTTTAAATGTTCTAAGCTCGAGTACAACCAAGGTTGAGATTAGGAATGAGTTATCGAGGTCGTAAAGTAGCATTTCGGGCCATACACTCCTTTATGAGGAGTGTACGGCCGCACACCCACCCCATGGCCGCACACTCGGGGTGGTGGGTCACCCACCCCTATATATATGAGAAGACCCCATTCCTTCATTTCTTTCTTTGACTGCACACCACTATTTTCTCTCTCTAGATTCTTCAACCAAGAACCCTCCAAAGGCTCCAAAACACGTAAATAATTCATCCTTTAGCTTGTTATACTTGAAAGACCTCTTGATTCTTCATGTTTCAACATTGTTCTTCGTCCTTTGAAGGAGTACGGCCGCACACCTTCATAAGGTTGGTCGTAGACACCTTAAATGCCCTCCAAAGTGAGAGTCTTGCCTCTATCATCTAATTGGACATGTTAAACCTTTGATCCTAGCCTTGATTCACCTTAAAATCGACCATTTTAGCATAAACATAAAGGGTATATGGTCGTACACCCCTTGTACGGCTGCACACACCTCCTAGGGCCGTAAACCCGCTTGGATGATCTTTATTGGCCTCAAACTTGCATTATAACTGAGCAAGGGACCTAGACCACTTCTCGAAGACTAGTTAGGACCTTAGAAACACCTCAAAAACACATCCCTTCATGAGTGTACGACGGTACACTCATGGGCCGTACACTCGTGGCCGTACATACCCTTAGGGTAGTCGTACACCTCCCTCATTCGATCACATATGGTTTTAACACCTAGTTCAAGTGTTTCCAAGTCCTTATAGTGATTTCCTATCATGTCTAGTTGTGAAATACCCTAATCTAATACATATATGTGCTATTATATGTTAAATAGGATCTGTTTGTGTTCGAGACTTCAGTTGACACTCAGCATCCATATCGACCTTACATTCGAACCCCACGTCAAACAGTGAGTTCATACCCCTATGCTTTTTAATGCTTTCAAACGTTTTCAGGGGGAATACAGGTCAAACACAAAAGATTTTGTGACTAAATCAAAAATGCTTTCAACAAGTAAAACTTATGCAATTGGCACAAATCAACGGATTTTCATAAGTCACTTAGATATTTTATCCATTTTGTATTATGCAGAGCATAAGGGTCGTTTTCTAATCAAATTTGCATAGTTTCCAGAACATATCACGAACATAACTTCTCAGTCAAACTATAATAGGTATAGTTTGGGGGATTGTTTTACCAGTTTTACCGATACAAACTACTTACATGGTTAATCTTATAAACTATGACAGATTTAGTTTATGACACACAGCACTACAAGAGTACAATAACTAATAATTATTTAAGTATAATTATTTTTACTCTACAAGACATACATCGAATTTGAGTACAAAAGAACATTACATATTACATATTATTACTTGTAAAGTCGTTAACCTAGCTGGGAGATAAGTCCTTGGGCGCTTACAACATTAACTAAGTGGAGGACTACCCATATGAACCAGAGTCTCCGGAAGGGAGAACGTGGCTTTTGTGTATAGATCTATACGGGATTGACTATCCCGTACCTTGCTGCTAGCTACAGTCGGACCGGCAGGTCTACGGGTGACAAAGTCTTTAATGATATCGGCGTCCGATTCACGTCGTATCAAGTTTAGTATGGTCATAAAACTTGCCAATAGTAACGACACATTTACGTAATGATATATTGCTCGTGAACAATTGCTTTAATCATATAGGTATGGATAATACTTATGCCTCACAGTTTCAGAATAATTAAAGCAACAACACACATACAAGGGAAAATAAGGGATTTTTCCAGTTAAACTTCAGTACCTTACTTTCTGGTAGTAACCAGGGTTTTCAAAACAGCACGTACCTTACATACTGGTGGTAGCCAGGGTTTTCAAAACGAATCACACTTTACATGCAATAGCAAGCAACCTTTTATACAAATTCAGTGACTAGTTTTCATTACAAAAATATGTTTGTGAACTCACCAGCTTTATGCTGATACATTTTCAAAATCGTTTATATTCTCAGGACAACAATAGACAGGTACTCTTGCCAACTTTTGGAAAAGACGGAGCATTTTGGAGTCTTGTCTTTATCTTTTGCTACTTTTGATGTGTACGAACTTGGTATCAAACAAAATGTAAATATTCATATTATATTGTAATGGTTGTGTTTACTTTGATTACTATGATGCAATTGTTGTGATACTATATATGACGTCCTCCACGCCCAAGACATTTCCGCCGTTTGTTTTATGGTTTGGGGGTGTGATAGATTGGTATCAGAGTTATTGTTTATAGTGAACTTAGTATACCGAACCTTACAAGGTATACAACTATAAACACTAAGGGGATGAAGTGCTCTGAACTAAAAAGTATACTTTTAAAATATAAGTAATTTACAAGAAGTATACAAGTATACCTAGATACTAGAAACAATATCATAAGTAGAACAAAACAAAAGTATTTGGATGTTGGACACTGCAGTTAAACCTGGGCAGTTATGTAATCATGTCTAGGGTCAATATATTCTGATCAACTATATTTATTTGAGACATGACCAACATGTGCTTGGGAGTGACTGAGGTGTTGCAGCAATCTTAAAACTTACCAAGTATACATACAACAAGATATCAATAGAACAAAACATCCAACTTAAAATACTATAGGAGTATTTTAGCTAGAGCCAAATACATTATAGAGAATCATTTCAAGTGTTACTACTCATTCTTTCTTAGCGATTGTTTACTTGTATTAGTAACTTTTTGTAATGAACCGTTATTTCAAACCTATGTAATAGTGTAGGTCAATTTGTACTTCTTTTTAAAATAATAAAGAGAAATTTTAGCATACTGTGTATATTTACATAATTGACCCTCAAAAAAACAAAGTATTAAACAAATTCGATTGGGATGAACCAAGTGGTAGAGATTGTAACAAGGTTTCCAAAAATACAAAGAACACTAAAATCCGAGTTATAACGAAAAAGTTATGACCGATCGAAGATCCGCGACAAAACCGGCAAACGTTGTTCAGTGTAAAAACTGAATTTTCAATAAAATACTTTTTAGCCTTAGTGATTTAAATGAAAGTCGTAGTATTCATTAAACCGAGAAGTTTATAAAAAGAACGCTCAAATCTGACTTCGTATGAAGAAGTTATGATTTTTCTAAACTTCGGAATAGCGGTAGACAGCTAAAAACTCGAAATAAATATCGAGCAAGATTTAGCCGAAACAACCTAAACAAGAATCGAAGGTCTCGTTAATACTAGTTCAACGGTAAAAAATCAGACGAAAACGGACGTCGGATGAAGAAATTATGAACTTTTAATGGATTTTCTTGTCCTGGTCTGTTAAAAATAATAATATTAAAAATAAATTCAAAATTAGCCGATGAAGTCTAAACGAAAGTCGTGGAGTATAATTTTACCTACGCGTGCATATAAAGAACATCAAAAACGGAATTCGTATGCGAAAGTTATGATTTTCAGAAGTTTTTGGCACAAAATCTGAGATTTTATGGATAATACCGAGCAATTCCGCAGATCTGACGCGTGTCACTCGTGCCCATCGCTGACTGGTCCAAATTTGAGGTCCACTGTGAATCCGACGCGCCTCACGTCCTAGGCGCTGTCTAATATGGCTCGTAAGACGCCTTCGCACCGTCTAGCCTCTGTGTCCTCTTCGCATGACCGACGTGTGGCTGCTGACTCCTCTCTTCGGCCGATCTTCGCACCCTATATAAATTTGCGAGACTCTCGGATATTTCACCTTTTTCACACCAAATTTGACACACTTTCATCTCTTTCACTCCCATAAACTTTCATACAACCCCTAAAGCCCCGGTATCCTATCTCAAACTCTAAGCAAGCCTCGAAGCCCCGAGATTCCCGAGAAAAAAAAACAATCTCTCTCCAGTCGAAACTTTGTCCGATTTAAGCCGGTTTTTCACTAAATTAACTCCTTTACAGGAAATGAAACGCTATCCAAATCATCACTTATCAAGTGAGTTCATACCCCCGTATTTTCATAATTTTTATTGTTGTTTTTTTTTTTTTTTTTTTTTGGGGGGGGGGGGGGGGGGGGGGGGGGGCGGGGATGCAAGTATAATACAAAAACTTTGCGTTACAAATAAATGATTTCAAATCATGATAAAATGACATTAAAGGATCGAAAATACTCAAAATATAAAACTCTTTTATAAACTTATATTTCCCCCAAAATTCATATATATATATATATATATATATATATATATATATATATATATATATATATATATATATATATATATATATATATAAGATTTAAAAGGCTTAGGACTGATAACTCATTTTAGGTCATTTTCCTTGATTGGATGTGCACTTATACTACCGGTTATTTGTCCGAATGTCGTTTAAATTTTACTTATATATAAAATTGTATATGTATATAAATATAAAAGTTATTTCATCAATTTAATTATCATTTGTAACATGTTGAGCAAAGGGTTACATACAAAAATAGTTAAATATCAATTCATAAAGTACATATAAATTATAATAGGTATAATTTATAATACATAGAACAATAATTCATGATTCAAGTATACTAGAATACACCGTTTTACAAGAAACAAGGGTTTGATTCAAGACAAATCAATGGTTTACCGTTTTCAAATACATGTTAATTCACGGATATACAATCAATCCTTTATTTCAGAATGATTGGGTTTTCATTATACATGTAATGTTAATATGCTTTTTATGAGACATTCAATTCAAGTTGTTTAATTCAATTAGACAACCAAGGTAAAGTCCTGATATTATAACCAAAAGTCTCCAGTCAGAGGATCGAAACAAGTTGTGTTTAGATCTATATTGGGATTGACAACCCCACACTCAGGCTGCTAGCTATAGTCATGCATGCATGCCAATGAGTGGCAATTGTATTTATTGGTTATTGTCACAAACGAATTGAAAGCCCAACATCATATCCGATAGTTCTTATTCTTTGGTTAAATCGACATATTGACCTACATCTGCTTGAGACAATATGATTCTCGATGTGGTCTTAATTGACTTCGATTTCATTTTTGTTTTATTTGGTTTGAATCGCTTGAAAGTCGAACAATATTGTTGGAGACAATTTCAAATTTCGAGTTAGATGAGTCCTTAATTGAATGAGCCAACTGTATTTTTGTTTGAAGAGTCGAAATTGTGTTGGTTCTAAGCCGAATGTGTATTGGTTGAAATTGAGCCAGGGAATTAATTTGAGTCAAGTATTGGGATTTCGAATGTTGGTCTCTAGCATCTGGGTATTTGATTTCGATCGTTGTTGTTTATATCAAGAACAGATGTTGGGAATCAAATAGTTTGACTGATGTTGTTTGATTGGAGTCGATTACAAATGAAGTTGGTTTTGTGAAGTTGATTTTGGTCAAAAATCGGTGATTTAGATTTTAATTTTAGATGTTAATCGAAAGTTGGAATAATAAAGGAGTTTGGTATCAAATTTTATTTGGGTATGTCTTGGAAATCAGGTCGAACTTGTCTTGGAGGTTGATTGATAACGAAAGGGAAGAAGGTTTGAATTGATTTCAAAGAATGGATATTCGAATTCGAATCGAATAACTGTAGTTTGGGTTGATTTTGATTTCGAAGAGTAGGGGTCGATGGTCGATGGTTGAAAACGAACTCGGAATAAACTCGTTTGGAGTCGTCAATGACGAATGTTGGTAATTTGATATTGATGGATGGATATTAGATTTTAGATATCGATGGATGGATATTCGATTGATGAATGTTTAAGTCTTTGAGGATCGAAATGGGTCTGTTAATGGTGATCGAAGCCTTGGAAGTGAGATGCCGATGGTCGACGGGTTCGTTTTTTAAGGGCGTTTGATTTTGTTGTCGATGGTCCATACAAGACTCCGATGTCGAGGATCACCATTTGCCTTCTATACAAAAAAGTGTAGAAGAAAACAAACACTTTCAATTTGGGCCCCTCATCTTTTAACAAAATGGCAGAAAAGGTCCAAATTCGAATTGATGTAGAAAAATTGTGAAGAATGAAGAAGTTTGCATTTAGTCTGTGCAGTTTCGAAATGTTGGCATACACTACCCAACTTGGAAGTAGGACTAAAAATTATGAGAAATTGGAGAATTTACATTTCAGGCCCCTGTAGTTAAGGCAAATTGACATTTTATGCCCAGTTTCGCAATTGGTGTAGAGTTTCGCATCTGAGACTATTTTTGTGACAACCCGAAAATTTCGTCCGGTCAAACCCTAAAGTCAATCACTTCAAACTATAAGTCAAGTTCATTTTTATTTGTTTTTAGTAAATTTAAAGTTCGTTTGATTATTTTAAACGAACGGGTGAAAGGAAGTGTCGTCTCGAGTCTTGAAATTCCAAAACCGCAAGTACCACGTAATTAAGAACTTCACGGCCAAACTTTTATGTTTGGGCCGTAAATCCTTCCAAAAACCGTAAACTCATGCCTTAAGCATGAGTTTACTCCCCAAAATACCTCACTTCTTACTTGCAATCTCAAAAGCAAACTCCAAACACTCTCAACTACCATTCCGTCTTTCACTCGATTTCCCAAAAACGTAAGTACTTATTGGTTTGATTTGTTGTTATATCATAACAACTAGTGATTATACATCGTTTCATCCATCAAATTTCGTGTTTTGTTTAGATTTCCAAAACACCAAGAACACACACTAGTGTTATTGGGCTTTTAGCTCATTTCAAGTTTCAATATAGTAAGTACCTTTATCCTAGAGTCTTTTAAAGCCTTTTATACATCTTTAAATCAAGGAAATGTCCCAAGAACACCAAGAATAAGGTGTTCACGATTCAAGAAGTTCTTGAACCGTAAACACCAAGTAAAGGTGCCAAAGGGTGGCTTAGGGTGCCTTAGTCCTTCACAAGCCTTAGGGACATGTCTAAATCCTTCCTTGATGTGTTTATCACATAAAAAGCACCAAAATCTCTCATTTTATATGTGTTTACGGTTTTGGGATCTCCTAAAACCGTAAACACCCCAAAGTGTGTATAAATGACCCATATTCCTTCCTATGCCTTAGTAACTAACATGGATCCATTCTTTGATGAGCTAAGGACTTGAAAACCACCAAAATACCATAAACCTTGTGATTTTACGGTAGTAAACTCAAAGGAAAATGTTTTAGAGACCGTAAACTCCAAATAGGAGTGAAATGGTCCCCTAGTTCCCTCCTTAGACACATACTTCAAGTAGAAAAGCTTGTAGGGACTTTTAAGGCTTCAAACAACAAATGGTCAAAAGTGTGTGAGCTTACAGCTTAAACTCAAGGGTTTACGACCGTAAACTCTTTTGGTTGTGACCACAAAACCGTAAACTCCCTAATGGAGTTTTCTTTGAGCCTCAAGCACACAAGCCTTTCCCTACAACACTTAGATGCAATCCTTGGGACTTATAACACTTGTACAAGGTGTTTAGCATGTCCTAGGGTGTCTTAACTTTGTTTATTAGTTGTTTAAAGACTAATTGGATACATATATGTGATATTATATGTTAACTAGGATCATAGAGTGTGTTCAAGTCTTCACTTGACACCTAGCAACCCGGTTTCATCAGTTCATCCATACCACTCTCTTCAGGTGAGTTCATACCCCTTAATCAATGGTTTAAATGTTTTTAAATGCTTTTATGGGGGGGGGGGGGGATACAAGTTGAATCATGCTAGTTATTATATCAATCACATGTGATTAATAAGTAGCATACAAAAGGATTTACTACTCTTTTAGCTGTTTTACCAAACAGATTACTTCAAATGGTTTTCCAAAACATGTTTACTCATTTAAAACTCTTTGTTAACCTATCTTACATACTGAATGTTTCTTTTCAAACCATGTTACAGTTGTATTTCAAAACAAAGGTTCTTCCTTATACTTTAAACTGTTCTCATCAAACAAACTGTTTTCAAATCGTTTTACAAACTGACATCGAGTCATCTTTTCCTAGTTATCAAACTTTTCAAAGGTTTTACAAAACTTCTTTTATACTTTTATATTGTCAATTGCATGCCTAGATATGTATAGTTATATAAGTAATTTTTGAAGGACTTAGGAAGGCTAACCCGCTTTATTTCCTTTTCCCCGTTGGGATGTGGTCTGGTAGGGTATCGGGTATCCGTCCGAAGGTCGTTTAAATATTAGTTATATATCATGTGTACATATATAGTCATAAAGGTTCTTCCAGTCAATTCAATACCCTTGGGTAGCAAGGGTATACTTCCATGTTCATACGTATAAGTCATATTACTAGTAAGCTACAATAGGCGTAGTTTAGGGTTTTACTAATACTAATACTAGAACAATGAATCATACAAAGAGTCAGTTCATGCATAAGTCAATACTTTCTAGATAGAGAGAGCACACAATATAGCTAGTACACACAGAACATTACAATACTTACTAGATAGAGATAACACATAATACAGCTAGTACACATAGAACATTACAATACTTGCTTGATAGAGAGAACACACAATACAGCTAGTACACATAATACATTACAATACTATACAGAGAGAACATACAGGATAGACAGAGGGAGAACATACAATACAACTAGCATACATTACATATACATTACATTCAGTTATGTGAGCCATTAAACGGGTCATGGCACTACTTGCCATGACCGTTTTTGTATCCAGAATCTCCTTAATTGGGGAGCGTATGAGTTTGTGTATAGATCTATACTGGATTGACTATCCTACACCTTGTTGCTCGCTACAGTGGGACTTGCAAGTCTACGGGTGCCAAATGTCATTTCTTACGGCGTCTTACATTGTCGTTTTACTATTGAGTCGGTAGCAGGATACAAGCCGATCACATGTTACTTTAAATTTCATTTGGTTTAAGGCAGTTAGTACAACAGTAGTCACTTATTATAAAAGTACAGTACATTATCATTTCCACATTACATTCACTTTGTGAACATTCACACGATGCACGGTAATGTAAATACTATATTTTTGGTTAATGATAGTTAGATTTGGGAAAATACACACTCTTACAAGATACAGAGTCAGATACTAGATGCCTTGGTAGAAGGCTACTTTCAGTGGGAAGCATAGGGTTTTCTAGGTTATTCAAAACTTTTACATACTCATACTTACAAATACAGTCTTACAATTACATTCTTACAAATACATTATTACAAATACAGACACTAAAATGCTTATGATCTCACCAGCTTTAAAGTTGATACTCTCTTTCAAAATAACTTGTATCCTCAGGTCAACAGTAGACATGTACCAATGCAAGGTTTAGAGAAGGTGGAGCTCGTTCAAGACTCATCTTTCATTTTGATTCATACTTTAGTGTCTATTTAACATGTCAGAACACTTGTATTAAAATTATTATAAATGCAATGGATGATGTTGTTGCTTGTTTACTACTATTCATTATTGTGATATTGTACATGACGTCCTCCGCCCCAAAACGTTTCCGTCGTCCTCGGTTTTGGGGTGTGACAATTTTTGGCGCAACGGGTCCCTGCAGAATTCTGATATTGGCAATTTTTACTTGGATTTTGGAAAGTCTTTCAACTCTCACCCAAAAGTTGAAAATTTTCACAAAATTGGAAAATTTTCATAACTTTTTTCGTGATTGTTTTTTCATGCAAGTTTTTCAGGGTTTCATTTTTGGCATGCATCAAGGGGGAGTATTATGAAGATTATTCATCGGACGCTTCTCAACCTTAGTGGATTTTTAGATTTTATAATCATTTTTTGATTATAAAAAGGGGGAGAATGAAGAGTGGCTATTCGAAGTTTCTTGGGTATTCATTTGCAGATTTGAAGACCGGTATTACTTCGAGGGGGAGTTGGTCTTGATCGCGCGAGCTCATTAGACATTGAAGCCAGGACATCCAATCCTAACTTTGAGGGGGAAAATGTTAGGGTGAAAAGTCACGCTTGGATGTCATGTGTGCTTACTCCTTTGTTTGCGTGTAATGAGTTGTCTTTCTTTTATAAGAAAGTAACACTCATTTTATGTAAGAAAGGAACATTTATAAGAGATCACTTTAGAGAGAGAAATATTACAACCCACTTGTACTTATTTCTAAAAACTAATGAGAGCTTAAATGATTTATTTACTCTTGTGGTTCTTCATGTTCTTGATTCTTACAATGATTCACTGGATCTTATCAGTTCCGCACACGTCATCATGATTAACACCGCTACACAAGCAGAGGATTCATTACAACTTCATCTCTATTAAATGCATATTGATTTGTCACCCAAAAACAAATTATTTGGTGTGTGTTGTAGTTAGATGTATGATTTTGGAAGCGCAAAGACGAGCCCGTGTTTTAGTCGTTAGAAGAACTTGTGATGCTTCTTTAGTCCAATTCATCGGATTCTTGAAATTATATATGGAATCTAGCGTGGTTTGTGTGAACTGATTCATCTGTTTTTTTTTTCTTTTGAGTTTGTCTTCCTCAACATTCAATTTGTAATTCTATGGGGGGTGGGGGTGGGGGTTAGTTTGAATCAAGGTTCAATCTGTATGTTTGTTTGTTGGTGTTTCTGTTCTAGTCATTGCCAAATGGTGTTCATTGAGTTCTTGGTCAAAATTTGATTAGAAAAAATAAGATCTTCGGAGGAAGACAATCGACCAGAGGAAAGGAAATAGAGTGTGGGATGGGTCACCTAAAGAATTATGTGTGTGTGTGAGAAAGAGAGATAGATAGAGAGAGAGAGAGAGGCTGGGTGAGATTTTAATTTTTATTTTTAGTTTTAATTATTTAAATATCAAAACAAATAAATAAAATAGGAAAAAGAATGAAAATGATAAAGTCTGACTTTTCAAGTGTATTAAGGACCAAAAACCCAGAAAATCTTGATTTTGGACATTCCATACAAGTTTGAAAACTTTTTGCACCATATCCAAAGGTTTTTGAATACAATAAAAACCAAATTTGCAATTTTGTCTAAAATAAACAATTCATAAGATATCATGATTATTAAAATACATAAAATGGCGATGTAATTCATTTTATCATTTTAAAGTCGTAACTTATAATGTATGAAAACCATAAAAAAAATGTTTCTATTTTAACTAATGGTTTGCTTATATTGCCATTATAATTTTTTAATGATCAACTAAGTCTTTATCATTTAAATGCATTTTTTTTTGTCGTTAGTAATGGATAAACTTCATATGTTTTATATTTTGAAAAAGTAAACAACATAATCGGGTTATACGACACCAAAATTAGAACCGTCGGTTCTGGGATTAGTTCCAAAACTTTAAGAACTGTTTAGACCGATTATTGTTCCGGTTCCAATTTTAAAAGAACCGCTGGTTCAGATTCCGACCAAAATAGATGGGTATCTACCCATGTTCATCCCTAATTGTTTCAATAAAACATTATAATTGTTAAATTATATTTATATTTAATCGTATAATGTATATTTTGTTTCAAATAAAAACATCATAATTATTAAAATATATTTATTTTTAGTTGTATAAGATAATTACGAAAATTATGGACATGATCTTTTTATTTTAAAGGGTAATTATATTAATTTGTTAAAATATATATATTTTTTTAAATGCTAGTTGAAGTGCCTTTTAGATTTGAAAATTTTTGACTAACCTAAAACTTAAAAGTTTTTATTTTTGGAAAAAGTTTTTTTTTTCTTAAAAACTAAAAGCTCCTAAAAATTGCATAAGAAACCACTCATTATCTTGAAATCAGGTGAACTTACGTATAAAGACACGTCAATGTTAGTTGATTCGATTAAAATGTGGTTTTCATTTTTGGATTATGAAATTGAGTCCATTTATATCATTTTAAAATCATCTTCATGCCACAAAACTTTTGTGAGTGATTGCTATGGTGTCAATGATCATGCAACTTAAATAACTCTAATCATATAACGTCAGTTCAACAAAATAATAATAATTATTATTATTATTTTGTATTTATTTTAATAATTAAATTATTTATTAAACATGTTTTTTTCAATCTTATTATTTAATGTAAATAAATGAACTAGATTTGTGTAGTGGTAACAAAAGTAACCATGGTTAACGGAAGGTAGGTGTGCCTGACCAGTCTGGTTCGGTAGGCGTTGGCTCCTCTTTCTACTCTCCTTCATTTCCCTACCATAAAAGCCCCCTCAAGTCAAGACCTTTCTCCCAACTACCCCTACCAATCCCCAGAGGATCTAGAGAGAGAAAGCTACGCAACAGTAGTTTTTGTTTTCACCGAAGACGACTCTCGAGTCTTCTGTATTCTAGTCGGCAAGGGGTTGTTTGGTAGTTGAATTGTTTGGATATTGGGTGGAAAAAATGCAATCCAACTCCGTTAAGATATCGGCGTTTGATCTGATGAGTGCGCTTCTCAACGGCAAAATTTTTGACACATCGAACGCATCGGAATCGGGAGAATCCATGATTCCGCCTTCGTTGGCGATGCTTATGGAGAACCGTGAGCTGTTGATGATACTTACGACGTCGGTTGCGGTGTTGATTGGATGTGTAGTCGTTTTGGTGTGGCGGAGGTCATCCACGAAGAAGTCGGCTAAGGAATTGGAGCCACCGGTGATTGTGGTTCCGAAGAGAGTGCAGGAAGAGGAAGTTGATGATGGCAAGACTAAAGTTACGGTTTTCTTCGGCACGCAAACTGGAACAGCTGAAGGTTTTGCTAAGGTGAAGAATTTCCGCCAACACTTACTTAGATTTCGATCATAAGTTTTTTTAGCGTAATTGACATTGATATCTTCTTGTTTAAAGGCACTTGTTGAGGAAGCTAAAGCTCGATATGAAAAAGCGGTCTTTAGAATAGTTGATTTGGTGAGTATTAAATTAACTTTCATCTGGAAATCAGATTCTCAAAGCGTTTGAACTTTATCAGCCTATTGAATCGTGAATCCTAATTGATTTTATTTTCCAAATGTAGGATGATTATGCTGCTGATGATGAAGAGTATGAGGAGAAACTAAAGAAAGAATCTCTGGCCTTCTTCTTTTTGGCTACGTAAGTTCTCTCAATTAATTGCCACCACTGATTAGATTCGCCTCACCTTCCATCAAACCTGTAAGATTTCCATTTTTGGAAGCTCCTCTAGTTAAAATAATTTATTTTACAAAAACTATTAGCCATATATCGCTATCTAGTAAGTGAGTATATAATATTTATTACTATGATGTGTATAATTTCATAAAGATATGGTAGGTGGCTAATAAGTACCTACTGATTGATTTTTGTATGACAATTTGTTGTGTAGATATGGAGATGGTGAGCCAACTGATAATGCTGCCAGATTCTATAAATGGTTTACTGAGGTAAATACTGCATAACTAATACACCAATCTTTGATTGTTTATTTAAATTTTCTTGCTATTTATGTAGGGTGATGAGAAAGGAGAATGGCTTAAAAAGCTTCAATATGGAGTATTTGGCCTTGGCAATAGACAATATGAGCATTTCAACAAGGTGATAGTTAATATCATGATGTGTATTGGTTATTTGGTTTAATAATTAAGCAACTTTAACATTATAAATGTTCATTCACTACTACATTTTATTCTAAATTTCATTATTTTCCTTTAATGTTTGTGATACATAGATCGCAAAGGTGGTGGATGATAAGCTTGTTGAGGCAGGTATATTCATTTCTTGACATATTGCAAAACACATATTACACTTTTTTTTTTTTGCCAAATTGGTACAAATTGTTGATTTTCTATTATTTATACTTTGTTATTCTTTACTATTTACAGGTGCAAATCGCCTTGTTCCTGTTGGCTTAGGAGATGATGATCAATGTATAGAAGATGACTTCACTGCATGGTACTAAAAGAAAATACACTTTTATCTATTAAATATTTACCAATTTACCCTTTTTCTAATATTTCATTTCTTCAGGAAAGAGTTAGTATGGCCTGAATTGGATCAATTACTCCGTGATGAAGATGATACAACTGTTGCCACTCCCTACACAGCTGCTGTTTCAGAATACCGAGTTGTGATTCATGAAAAACCAGACTCATTTTCTGAAGAGTATAGTCAAACAAATGGACATACTGTTCATGATGCTCAACATCCAGTCAGGTATCATACCATTCTCAAATTTTTATCATTACATTTTAACATTATTATATCTTCTACATTCTTACATAATCTCGTATGCTTAAAGATCCAATGTTGCTATCAAAAAGGAGCTCCATACCCCTGAATCCGATCGTTCTTGCACTCATTTGGAATTTGACATCTCTAACACTGGACTATCGTAAGTTTTTAAACTCATAGTACTCTCCATCTACCAATCTGATACCCACTTTGTACCTGATTTACATCTGACAGTGTGACTCTGGGTCAGCTCAGGGGTTGTTGGAAGAATAACCCTTTTGCATACCATTGTGATAGCCACTGTGTACTATCTGACACTGTGGGTCAGCTCCGGGGTTGTTGGAAGAATAACCCTTTTGCATACCAATGTGATAGTCAGTGGCTACTGTGTACCTGATTTACATCTAACAGTGTCAGGGGTTGTTGGAAGAATCTGTTTATTAATTTATTTATTTGTATTTTAGATATGAGACTGGGGACCATGTTGGAGTGTACTGTGAGAATCTAAGTGAAGTTGTGGAGGAGGCTGAAAAATTGGTAGGTTTACCGCCAGACACTTACTTCTCAGTCCATACCGATAAAGAAGACGGAACACCACTCGGTGGAGCCTCCTTGCCGCCTCCTTTCCTGCCATGCACTTTAAGAAAAGCATTGGCTTCCTATGCAGACGTTTTGACTTCTCCCAAAAAGGTATTTATATATATATATATATATATATATATATATATATATATATATATATATATATATATATATATATATACCTTCATTTCTTTCTATTACAATATGGTGCTTTTTATTAATTCAAGAATTATTATTATCTGAAATTAAAATTAATACTCTTGATGTTTATTTGTTTCAGTCTGCTTTACTTGCCCTAGCTGCTCATGCTTCTGATCCTGATGAAGCCGAGAGACTGAAATTTCTTGCATCTCCTGCTGGAAAGGTTAGGATTTGTTCTTATTATTACAACATTTTATGTACATTGTACTCTTGATATGAAAAATGATGTTATATATTTATTTATTTGTTGGATGAAATATTGCTCAGGATGAATATGCTCAGTGGATAGTGTCAAGCCAAAGAAGCCTTCTTGAAGTCATGGAGGCTTTCCCATCAGCTAAACCTCCACTTGGTGTTTTCTTTGCATCTGTTGCCCCTCGCTTACAACCCAGATACTACTCAATTTCTTCCTCCCCAAAGTATGTTTATTATTTACACAATCTTGTTTTTATTTATTAAAATAATAATTCAAGAATGTAATGTATATTATTAATCTTACAGAATGGCACCAGAAAGGATTCATGTTACTTGTGCATTAGTGTATGAGAAAACACCATCAGGACGTGTCCACAAAGGAGTTTGTTCCACCTGGATGAAGGTATCAATTACTTTTCTTTTCTTTTCTTTCTATAAATAGCAACGGAAAGGGTAAACATGGGATTTCAAGTTTATGGTTTTGTTTTTCAGAATGCAGTGCCAATGACAGAAAGTGAAGATTGTAGTTGGGCGCCTATTTTTGTGAGAACATCAAATTTCAGACTTCCATCTGATCCTAAAATCCCAATTATTATGATTGGTCCAGGAACTGGATTGGCTCCTTTTAGGGGTTTCCTTCAAGAAAGATTAGCCCTAAAGGAATCCGGATCCCAACTCGGATCATCCGTTTTATTTTTCGGATGCAGAAATCGCAAAGTGGTATGTATATGTTCAAAAACTTTTTTTTTTTTTAATTAAAAAAATGTCTTAAGTTTTTATAAACATCTTTTATAGGATTTCATATATGAAAACGAGCTTCATAATTTTGTGGAGACTGGAGCGCTTTCCGAGCTTGTTTTAGCCTTCTCCCGTGAAGGTCCAACTAAGGAATACGTTCAACATAAGATGACTCAAAAGGTGACAAAAAAAAAAACAATATTTAGAATTTAAATATTTAAATATTTCGGCTTTTTTTTTTAATATAAAAAATGTGGATGCAGGCTTCGGATCTATGGAAGTTGCTTTCTGAAGGAGCGTATTTGTATGTATGTGGTGATGCCAAAGGCATGGCTAAAGATGTACATCGAACACTCCACACTATTGTCCAAGAACAAGTATGTTCAATTCAATTCTTGATTTATTTGGATTTTAATTTTAATATTATATGGTGTTAAATATTTTGGGGCCCACGTTCTCTTATCTTCTTACCTTTAAATAATGGGCCCCCATCAAAACCGACATCTTTTTTGATGTGACTGTTAACTGTAGCATTACTTTTCTATTTGGCGTATATCACTTGAGGGTAATTTGGACATTTGACCACCATATTTTGTAATTTTATTTATTTATGTATCAAAGTAAACCGTTATATTAATATTTTTTTTTTTGGATATCAGGGATCTTTGGACTCCTCAAAGGCGGAACTTTATGTGAAAAATCTACAAATGTCGGGAAGATACCTTCGTGATGTTTGGTAATAGGAATCAATTTGGATTAGGCCAACTGATTCGTAATTAAGCTTAAAAAAAACGTATAATGATGGGAAACACAATTTTATGTGTACGGAAATTCTTTCATATTCTTGTGTATGTGTTACTTTTTGTAACTTATTATTGTTGGAATGGTTTTTTTTTTCTTCTCTTTTTTCGGTGTAATTTATAAAGAGATACGTAATTAAGTATAGCTTTATTATACATATATAATTTGTCCATGTGTTTACCAGAAAAACATTATTTTATCATTTTTATGGTTGTAATGAATTGAAAAAAGCAAGTGTATTTATGTTATGAATTGAAAAAAAAAAAAAAAAACATTATTTTATCCCATTTTTATGGTTGGAATACAATGATTGGAGAAAAGAGGGTAGAGAAAAAGTGTCCATTTAAAAGGGGTGTTTGAAAACTTTGAGTGGACGTGAGATAATGGTGATGCAAAGTCGACGTGAGATACCAAACTAATCAAGAAATTTGGTAGTCAATATATTTGGTAGCCAACATGTTTGATTGATAATATCATACAAAATGTTGGTATAGTAATGGTACAAAAATTAAAATACCATGGTAATATCGTACCAACCAATTCATTTGATATATATATATATATTTCAATTGGTGTTTACAGTTTTAATAACATTATATTAGTAATTTGATTGTATTAATCAATAGTTATTACTATGTTAAAGCACAATATTAAAACGTTACTTTAGTATTACTTCAGTGGAATTCTTTTGTAAACTAAAAGAACTACGTAACTAATTTTTATACTACACATCAAAATCTTGATGTTTTTCCCATTTTTTAAATCTTATAATAGAAAATTTTAAAAAATTGGTATATACCATTACCAATTTGTACCAATCAAACTTGTTGGTAGCCAAATAAATTGGTATCAAGTATACTTTGTACGGTACTGGTAGCAATTTTTTTATACCAATTATAGTTGGTACGGTACATAATTTAGTTAAAAATAAATTGGTACCGTACCAATTTCACCCATAATTATGGTGATGCAAAGTGAAAAAACAATGATGTCATTTTTTATCATGATTGAGATACATCCATTTAAAAGTTTAACATACACAAACCATGGAAAAATAATCATCTATTAGAGTATTGGACAATGGAAACATGTTATAATAATAGATAGTAGGGATAGTAATTTAAAAATGTAATATATTTTTCGATTTATATACATTTAGCCATTAGATTTTTTTTTCGTTCATATTTACTCCTTCAACTTGTTAAACTGTACAACACTCAGTCCTTATGACCGTTTATTATAGGTTAGTCGGGAAAAATGACTTAATAAGGTAATATATTTCTCATTTTGGACACATTTAGTCTTTAATATTTTTGTATACGTTTAGTCTTTAATATTTTTTTGTTTCAAAATAAGTCATTTTTTGTTTTTGTACTCATTCAGTACTTATGAATAATTTCTTTAAGGTTTTTCGCACGACATCTTACGTGAGACAATCATTGGTGAGGTGTGACATCCCCAAAATCTCGGCCACAAAAGATCGATTTTCATTTATGCTTTTAAAATAATTTCAGAGTAAATCCTTTTGATTTGAAAGAGTTGCGGAATTTGTTCCCAAAAACAAAACATGATAAAACAATGTTTACCAAAGCATTTCATAAAAGAAATGTATTTTCATTATATAATCAAAACTCGGGGTGTCATGCTCCGATACAGACCAATAAGCATAAACGATAACATTACAAGTCATTCAACAAATATATACATATACAGACTTGTAAACAAAACAACTTAATGGTTCATCCATCTTACGCCCTTGCGCCACTTCCTGTAATACAAATAAAACTGAGTGGGTCGGGCTTTGGAGCCTGGTGAGCATATAGGGTTTTCAACCCACAATAAATAATTAAATTAATTATTATCAACCAACAATAACCCAATTACCCATTCCCGTTATTCTCACTTTATGTCCCTAAAATAACTAACACAAGGGACCTAGTCTAAGAATATTTCATCGGGGTAACAACCCATGCTTCGGGGGTTCCTCAGCAATATAAGTCAAATAAGGCAACCATGAGGGGGATGGAATACAGCGAATGAACACCCAAGTTCATTAACACCTACAGGTTATGAGCTTGCTAGCGTTCCACTGGACTGTCTAGAAAAGTCCGTGGTCGTCATCTAAATTCCGCTAGATGCTGGATCAAAACAACATCGGGGCCTCTCATCTGTTTATTACACACCAACTATCTACCCATGTTCTACCCAACATATTAGTAGATAAAAATATATATATTTTTATACATAGTTTAAAACCTGCATAGCATTCTCATTCAATACATATTCCAAAACAACAGATGAGACACATACACATAACACGTATTTCATAGAGAATAAATCATATCTATGAGATAGAAGAAAGTGAATATACATTCACGCATATAACAACAAAATATACACATAACATGTATTTTATATTAAATACTTGATAATCATGTGTTAGAAGAAAGTAACCACACACTCACACATATAAACAACAATATACTTAGTACACTCAAATCATACTTGTATTATTATCGTGTTTATGAAAGGTAGTATACACTCACTTGATCAGAAGATGATCGGACAACACTACGACTTGCAAAAGTAGTAATCCTCAGCAGATCTGGAAGATCTCTAAAAAAATCGAACTTCTTGCGGGCAGAGCTTCGGCTCGGAAACCGCACTTGTCGGGATCTCGGGACTTGCTTTGGGACTCAGGAATATGACCGGGGCTTCGGGGTATTTATGGCATGCAAAACGATGCAAAACGGGAGAGAGAAGGGAGAAAAATAGCAAAGGAGCCGGTTGCCCTCGCATCCTATTTATAGGAGGCTGGAAACCTCAATTACGCGGGGCGTACTGCTCCGAGTTCGTAAGCACATGCGTCATCCGAAGTCCTCGAGTGCGAGTGTCGACATCCTTCGCCATACACGGGGCGTACTCCGGATGAGTCCGGTGACTCGCCTCCGGATAATACCGAGGTTTAATAATTAAATTTAATTATTAATTATTTAATAAACTTCAAAAAATCATATCTTCTTCATACGAACTCCGTTTTCGACGTTCTTTATATCCACGCGAAGGTGAGACTACGCTCTACAGCTTTCGTTTAGAATCCATCGGCTAATTTTGACTTTATTTTTATTATTTATTTTTAATAGGCAGGGACAGAAAATTTCGTTATAAATTCATAACTTCTTCGTTTGACGTCCGTTCTCGCCTAACTTTTTATCGCTTCGATACTAACAACGAGATCTTCGATTCTCGTTTAGATCACTAAGGCTAACTATCACTCTAACGTAAATTTCACTTTTTACGTCATTCAGCGTTGTCGGTTCTGTCGCGAAACTTCGACGGGTCATAACTTCTTCGTTATAACTCGGATTTCGGCATTCTTTATATCTTCGGAAACCTTGTTTCAACTACTACAACATTATCTAAAGATATCAAGTTTATTTTATACTTAAATTTTGACGCTTATTTTTATTCTTAATTAATCAAACCACATAATTAAGCAATTAAGCACAAAACATATAATACTCAAATAATACACTTCTATTATTTCAAAACGGGTTACAAAGGTTAACCTAGACTATTACATTGCTAAAAATGGCAAGCCCAGAAACACAGGCGTTACAATTCTCCCCACCTTAGGATGATTTTGTCCCCGGAATCACACCTCAACAAACAAATGCGGATAGCGACCCATCATGTCACTCTCCGTCTCCCAGGTGAGATTCGGCCCATTCGTGTGTTTCCATCAGACAAGCACTAACTCGACCATCTTGCGTCGCAACTTCTTAGTCTTTCGGTCAACAATTGCCTCTGGTTCTTCAATCAACCTTTTGTTCTCATCGATTCTCAACTCCGAAAGTGGAATCATGTCGGGAACTTCCTCCGTGAACTTCCGTAAATAACACACATGAAAAGTGTTATGAATTCCATTCAGTTCTTCTGGTAGTTCGAGCTTGTAAGCTTGGTTCCCAATCCTATGAAGAACTTTAAACGGTCCAATAAACCTTGGACTTAATTTTCCTCTTTTTCCAAATCTTATAAGTCCCTTCCACGGCGAGACTTTAAGCAAAACCAAATCCCCAACTTCAAAAATCATCAGTCTTCGCTTTTTGTCAGCATAGCTCTTTTGACAATCCTGAGCCGCTAACATTCTTTCCCTAATTATTTTCAACTTTTCATCTGTTTGATGAACCAACTCCGGTTCCATAAACTGCTTTTCCCCAGCCTCAAGCCAACAAGACGGCGTACGACACTTTTGTCCATACAAAGCTTTGTAAGGTGCCATCTTAATGCTCGAGTGAAAACTATTATTATAGGAAAATTCTACCAGTGGTAAATGTTCATCCCAATTACCTAGGAATTCCAAGGTACATGCTCTCAGCATATCTTCAAGTGTTTGTATCGTTCTTTCACTCTGACCATCAGTCTGCGGATGGTAAGCTGTACTTAAACATAACTTGGTACCCATTTCCTCTTGTAGACTTTTCCAAAACCTTGAGGTGAAACGACTATCACGATCTGACACAATTGTTAGCAGAACACCGTGAAGTCTCACAATTTCCTTCACATAAGAATTCACAAGCTTTTCCATAGACCATTTCTCCCTGGCTGCTATGAAATGCGCACTCTTAGTGAATCGATCGACGACCACCCAAATCATGTCGTGACCATTCTTTGTTCTGGGCAGTTTAGTGACAAAATCCATAGCAATGTCTTCTCACTTACCCATAGGCACATGAAATGGTTCTAAACTCCCATACGGTTTCTGATGTTGTGTCTTGACTCTCGCACAAGTCACACACTCGGCCACATACTTTGCAACATCAAACTTCATCGTCGGCCACCAGTAGTAGGGTTTTAGGTCCCTATACATTTTTGTGCTACCGGGATGAATCGAGTACATGGTTTTGTGAGCTTCTTCCATCAGAAGATCCTTAATTCCTCCTATCTTAGGTATCCAAATCCGATCTTGTAACACCTTCAGTCTATGACTGTTTACACCGAACACCAATGTTTTGCCCAAACGTTCCTCCTTTCGGTCATTCTTCTCAGAAGCTTCCTCTTGAGCTTTCTTTATACTTTCCACAATGGTCGAGACAACTTCAATTCTCAACGCTCTTGGCCTTTTCCTTCCAAGATTGACTTTCCGACTGAGAGCATCAGCAACAACATTAGCTTTACCGGGATGGTAAAGTATCTCACAGTCGTAGTCCTTGAGTAATTCCAGCTAGCATCGTTGCCTCATATTCAATTCCTTATGATTAAAGAGATATTGGAGACTCTTATGATCAGTGAAAAGTTTGCACTTCGTGCCATAGAGGTAATGCCTCCATATTTTCAGAGCGAAAACTACCACTGCCAACTCCAAATCATGAGTCGGGTAATTCTTTTCATGCTCCTTAAGCTTTCGAGACGCATATGCTATCACCTTTTCTCTTTGGGTTAAAACACAACCCAATCCAACACCAGACGCATCACTATAAACAGCGAAGTCTTCAACTCCATCGGGTGAGAAAGTATCGGTGCCTCGCATAGTTTCTTCTTTAGCTTCTCGAATGCTTCTTTATGCTTATCACTCCAAGCATAAGTAGCTCCTTTGTGGTTCAAAGCTGTCAATGGAGTAGCAATTGAAGAAAAGATTTGGATAAACCTTCGGTAATATCCGGCTAATCCTAAAAAGCTTCGGATCTTCGTGGGACTTTTCGGTTGTTCCCACTTCATTACAGCTTCAATCTTTGTTGGATCAACCATTATCCCTTCTTGGTTGACCACGTGACCCAATAATTGGACTTCACGAATCCAAAAATCACATTTGGAGAACTTAGCATACAGCTTCTCCTTCTTCAAGACTTCTAACACTTCTCGCAAGTGTTTGTCATGCTCCTCCTAACTTTTCGAGTAAATCAGAATGTTATTTATGAACACTATCACAGATTTATCAAGGAACGGATTACAAACTCCGTTCATTAAATTCATGAATGTTGTCGGAGCATTGGTTAGTCCAAACGACATAACCAAGAACTCGTAGTGTCCATATCTAGTTCTGAATGCGGTCTTCTCGATATCTTGCTCTCTTACTTTTAACTGATGATATCCTGACCTTAGATCGATCTTCGAGAAATAGCTCGAACCTTGCAATTGATCAAACAGGTCATCAATCCTTGGCAACGGGTATCTATTCTTTATCGTTGCCTTGTTTAGCTCTCTGTAATCGATGCACATTCTCATACTTCCATCTTTGTTCTTCACGAATAACACCGGAGCTCCCCAGGGTGATGAATTAGGTCTAATGAAACCTTTGTCCAATAACTCCTGAAGTTGCATCATCAACTCCTTCATCTCCGTCAGTGCTAATCGATAAGGTGCTTTTGCAATTGGCGTTGTTCTTGGTAACAAGTCAATACGGAACTCCACTTTTCTATCAGGTGGTAATCCAGGAAAATCTTCGGGAAATACTTCCGGATAATCACACACCACAGGAATACTCTGTATCACCTTCTTTTTCCTTCTTAGCATCAATCACGAATGCTAAATATGATGTACATCCCTTGGTCAAACACTTTCTGGCTTTCATTAGGGAAATGATTCTAGAATTCACTCGGCGTTTGTCCCCATACACCATAAACGAATCTTTTCCAGGCGGGTTTACTTTAACTATCTTCTTCTTGCATAAAATTTCGGCATCATTGACGCTAAGCCCCAACACGATGTCGAAACCATTAAGTTTGATAGGTAATAATTCCTCGTGAAACTTATTCCCATTAAGGTCGATTAAGATGTTTTTCATACGATGGCTAACAGGTACAAACTTGGCACTAGCAACTTCGACTAATAAAGCATTATCTATTCTATCAACTGGCAAAGCTAGTTTTCTACCAAATTCATGCGATATAAAGGAGTAGTTGGCTCCATAATCAAATAAAATTTGGGCAGGCAATGTGTTTACGAGAAAGGTACCTAAAGCAACATCAACTTCATCTTTAGCAGCTTCCAGTGTCATCTGGAATGCTCTCGCCTTTGGCTTTGGTGGAATGTTGGGCTTCGCTGCCTCCTTCTTCTTCGGACAATCTTTCAAAATGTGCCCCTCTTCATTACAACCAAAACACATCCTTTTGTTGTTCGGACATTCATTGGCAAAATGTCCAACCTTCCCACACTTGTAGCAGGTTACATCCTCGCTACATTTCCCAAAGTGTTTTTTCTTACACTTTTCACACCACTTCGCTTCGCCTCCTTTTCCCCCACCAAACTTTTTCGAATCAGATTTCGAAAATTTGTTTTTCTTACTGGAACCAGATGTTCCCTCAAACTTTCTCTTTTCACCAACCTCAACCTTGTTGGTGGTTCTCCCCTTAATCATGTTCTCAACAGACTTGGCAGCCCAGATAGCTGCCTCTAGGGTATGTGCCTGACGTACTGGCACCTCGTACTCCCATGGGAGTCCCTTCGCATACCGGTCCACCTTTGTCAGCTCGTCTGGAACAATACGCAAGGCAAACTCCATTTTATCAGTGAAGTTATTGGTGTATTCATCAACTGACATGTTGTCTTTCGTCAATGTCAGAAACTTGTTCTCTAGTTCCAATAGATTTTGAGTCGAGCAGAACTTGCGCTTGAACTGCACCAAGAACTCTGCCCATGTCAATTGTAGTGGCTCATTTAGGCTTAAAGTCTTCCCTAGAGTGTTCCACCAATGAACGGCTCCACCTCGGAACTGACGCACTGCATAGATAGTCTGCAACTTGCCTCTGCAGCCACAAGTCATGAAGGCCAACTCCATTTCAGAGATCCAATCCATCACTCCAATCGGACCCTCCTTTCCATTTAAGGTCGATGGTTTGCAAGTTAGAAAGTCCTTGTACTTGCATCCCATTCCATCATTCCTTCCATCATGGTTATCTCACCTAACTATCGGTGGGTTGGCTTGACCAACTGATCCACTGAAGTTTCCACCTTCCGAGTGCCCTTCATTTAATTTAGGCTCTTCCACACAAATTGACAGTTCTTCACGATTCTGTTGAAACAACCGTCTAGTTTCATCCATCTGACGATCCAACATTGTTTGAATCATCATTTGCACACCAGCCATGGTTATTGGCTCAGGTGCTGCTGCTACGACAGGTCTTTGCTCAATCACTGGTGGTTGATTTCTGTTTTCATCAGCATTTCCAACTCCAGTTCTTGCTCTCACCATTTTTGATCTACACACCGAATAAGGTGAAATTAGATCCTCATTCACGATAGATATTCAAATCATCCTTATCACTCTGAAACGTTTACATGCTAGTTCTAATATTGTAGACGTACGCTTAGAATCCTACACACATAAAGTTTCTAGATCCGGTCGGCAACAAACCATAGATCCGAACAAATAATATCATATATGGCAACATATAACATTTAGCACATAAAGCATTTTAGGCAACTTTCCTAAAATAAACTAGTGCTCGTGTCTAAAATGTAACAGACACACATCTCAAAATTTCACTTAGCATTCTAAGTTTAAGTCTAGAAATCCTAAAAATTCATAGTTCGCTTAAACTAATGCTCTGATACCAACTGTGACATCCCCAAAATCTCGGTCAGAAAAGACCGATTTTCATTTATGCTTTTAAAATAATTTCAGAGTAAATCCTTTTGATTTGAAAGAGTTGCGGAATTTGTTCCCAAAAACAAAACATGATAAAACAATGTTTACCAAAGCATTTCATAAAAGAAATGTATTTTCATTATATAATCAAAACTCGGGGTGTCATGCTCCGATACAGACCAATAAGCATAAACGATAACATTACAAGTCATTCAACAAATATATACATATACAGACTTGTAAACAAAACAACTTGATGGTTCATCCATCTTACGCCCTTGTGGCACTTTCTGTAATACAAATAAAACTGAGTGGGTCAGGCTTTGGAGCCTGGTGAGCATATAGGGTTTTCAACCCACAATAAATAATTAAATTAATTATTATCAACCAACAATAACCCAATTACCCATTCCCGTTATTCTCACTTTATGTCCCTAAAATAACTAACACAAGGGACCTAGTCTAAGAATATTTCATCGGGGTGACAACACATGCTTCGGGGGTTCCTCAGCAATATAAGTCAAATAAGGCAACCATGAGGGGGATGGAATACAGCGAATGAACACCCAAGTTCATTAACACCTACAGGTTATTAGTCTGCTAGCGTCCACTGGACTGTCTAGAAAAGTCTGTGGTCGTCGTCTAAATTCCGCTAGATGACTGGATCAAAACAACATCGAGGCCTCACATCTGTTTATTACACACCAACTATCTACCCATGTTCTACCCAACATATTAGTAGATAAATATATATATATATATATATATTTTTATACATAGTTTAAAACCTGCATAGCATTCTCATTCAATACATATTCCAAAACAACAGATGAGACACATACACATAACACGTATTTCATAGAGAATAAATCATATCTATGAGATAAAAGAAAGTGAATATACATTCACGCATATAACAACAAAATATACACATAACACGTATTTTATATTAAATACTTGATAATTATTCGTTAGAAGAAAGTAACCACACACTCACACATATAAACAATAATATACTTAGTACACTCAAATCATACTTGTATTATTATTGTGTTTATGAAAGGTAGTATACACTCACTTGATCATAAGATGATCGGACAACACTACGACTTGCAAAAGTAGTAATCCTCAGCAGATCTGGAAGATCTCTACAAAAATCGAACTTCTTGCGGGCAGAGCTTCGGCTCGGAAACCGCACTTCTCAGGATCTTCGGGATCTCGGGACTTGCTTCGGGACTCGGGAATATTACTGGGGCTTCGGGGTATTTCAGGCACGCAAAACGATGCAAAACGGGAGAGAAAAGGGAGAAAAATAGCAAAGGAGTCGGCTGCCCTCGCATCCTATTTATAGGAGGCTGGAAGCCTCAATTACGCGAGGCATACTGCTCCGAGTTCGTAAGCACATGCATCATCCGAAGTCCTCGAGTGCGAGTGTCGACATCCTTCGCCGTACGCGGGGCGTACTCCGGATGAGTCCGGTGACTCGCCTCCGGATAATACCGAGGTTTAATAATTAAATTTAATTATTAATTATTTAATAAACTTCAAAAATTCATATCTTCTTCATATGAACTCCGTTTTCGACGTTCTTTATATCCACGCGAAGGTGAGACTATGCTCTACAACTTTCGTTTATACTCCATCGGCTAATTTTGACTTTATTTTTAATAGGCCAGGACAGAAAATTTCGTTATAAATTCATAACTTTTTTCGTTTGACATTCGTTCTCGCCTAACTTTTTATCGCTTCGATACTAACAACGAGATCTTCGATTCTCGTTTAGATCTCTAAGGCTAACTATCGCTCTAACGTAAATTTCACTTTTTACGTCATTCAGCGTTGCCGGTTCTATCGCGAAACTTCGACAGGTCATAACTTCTTCGTTATAACTCGGATTTCGGCATTCTTTATATTTTCGGAAACCTTGTTTCAACTACTACAACATTATCTAAAGATATCAAGTTTATTTTATACTTCAATTTTGACGCTTATTTATATTCTTAATTAATCAAACCACATAATTAAGCAATTAAGCACAAAACATATAATACTCAAATAATACACTTCTATTATTTCAAAACGGGTTACAAAGGTTAACCTAGACTATTACATTGCTAAAAATGGCAAGTCCAGAAACACAGGCGTTACATGAGGTGTTGAAGTTGTTTATGTTTATGTATATCGCGACCTCGACTGCTTTGTTGCATATGACTTGTGGTTTGACTTAGGTCTTGTGTTATGAACGTCGTATCTTCTTCATACGATATCAGATTTTAACGATCTTTATATCCACGTGTTTGTTTTTTTAGTATACTATAACTTTTATTAAGATTACTCTCGTTAAAATGTAATATATCTTTACTTACGATTTTATAAAAAAAAACATCAATACATGCATTCATAAAAAACGTATGGGTATAAAGATCGTAAGTAAAAAATATATTACCTTTTAACAGGAGTAATCTTAATGAAAGTTGTAGTAAACTAAACTACGAATAAATGGATATAAAGATCGTTAAAATCCGAGATTGTATGAAAAAATTATGATGTTCAGAACACATGACATAAGCAACCACGTAGTCGAGATCGCGATGGATATAAGCATTAAAAGCCCAAAACATCTCATTAATGATTGTTCCACATAAGATATGAGAAAAACCTAAAAAGAATTGTAACATACACGTTCAGTTATCGTGTTTTGTAACTTTTAAAATGAATAATATTATGAAATATTATGTGATTTTTAGTGTTGAGTTCTAACAGATAGTTTTTACTAGAATTGAAGTAAAACTATGTTTAGAATCATTCAAAACGTATTGGAAGTCTTATGAGATTTCGATCAAATGTCAGCTATTGAAATTTACGAAAATGTAAAATTAAGTTGGAAATAAGTAAAATTATAATATTGAAAGTTGCAAAGAATCTCGTTAGAAACATTTAGACGAAAACCTCATCGGAATCCGAGTTATAACGAATAAGTTATGACTTATTGACGTTTCGCGACAAAACCGACACGACGTCGTATGACGTAAAAAGTGAGTTTTCAATTGATGGTGTTCCTAGGGCAGCACAACAGAGTCGCATTTAAGCCCTTAAGTCAGGCACACTAGCCAGGCTCAGCCTAGCAAGCTCAGCGCCCGTTGGTGCCCCCGAAAGCAGAACGCCCAGGCGGAAGGCTCGCGCCCGCCAAGTGACGCTCCGTGATCCAAGACAAAAGACACGGTCAGGAGAGAAACAGTGGGATCAGAGCATTACCGTCAGAGCTAATGAGGGCGCTCTAGCAGTTGAAGGCGCATGACCCTCCAATCAGCGCCTTTGATCCTATCTCCCCAGAAAAGCGATCATGTCTGGTACGGACCAGGCAGGGGCGCTAGGTATAAAAGGATGCATTCTCAGGCTAGCGAGGTAAGTTCTATGATCTATCTAGAGAATACATACACAAACCCTAAATCATCCTCTAACTTGACCGTCAGAGCGTTCTTCTGGGAGCTCCTCCCGGAAAGCGGCTGATGGCCCCTGTTCTCTGTGACTTTGCAGTAGTAATCAGGCAGCTAGGAAGAGCCTAACCAAAGCACAAGCAAGGTCATACGGGGAACGAAGTTCCATCATCTGGCGCCATCCATTTGTGAGACGAAGAACACAAACGAAAAGCACGCAAACGAGCATTAATGGCATCCAGCGGCAACGAGGGACAACCAGCTAGTTCCATACGTCCCATGACGACGTTGGGCGAAATGCCACCACCTGCAACGGCCAGCAGGGTCGTTTTAGGTGAAGGAAGTTCTACAGCAGTCACTGGAGATGCTTCACAACTGTCGTTTCCCCAGCAAGAAGCAACTCCGGTGGAGCTACTCCCGTCTACACAGCTTCATATGCCACCGTTCTTCGCACCATCGCTGCAACAGACATGAGCAATCTACTCGACAACACCTCCGTTGAGTTACATTTCCAATCTTCCGCCGCTATTTGCAGCATCTTCACCGCTTCAGGCGACGAGTAGGTAGAGTTCCGCAACCTTATTGCCGCCACTGGCGCAACCATGATGAGCCACCCACCACCTATCTACCCGACGACCTGCACATGGTTAAGACCCACTATATCTTCCAACAACAACCTGCAACAACCGATAATAATCAACCCCGCTGCATCCGTACCCACTTTTTCCACTAGTTATACTCTTTAGTTTCCATTCCAACCATACCCCTTTTACGGACCAAGTTCGGGCTACTTCACACCACCACCGCATGGTACGAACTCCCAGTACCAGCAGGGGACGTCGACCATCCCAGGCCAGGATGGTTTTTCCCGAAGCGTAACGTCTCCGTTCGTCAAAGAGCTATTGGATTATGAGATACCAAATACCGAAAAACCCCCAACACTCAAAACGTACAATGGAACCACCGACCCAGACAGTCACATCGATACATACGAATGGACGATGACGTCGCTAAAACTCAATGAGAAGTTATGGTGCACATACTTCCCAACGACGCTCGAGGGCAACGCCGACACGTGGTTCAAAACACTACAGCCAGGCAATATTTCAAACTTCGCTCAGCTCAAGTACCTTTTCCTCACCAACTTCATGCAGCTTCGCAAATACAAGGGGGACTCTCACTCCATTATTGGCTGTAAACAAAGAGAGGGGGAATTTGTGCGAGAATACTTCACAAGATTCACAAACGCCACGATGGATGTACCAGGGCATGACGAAGGCCTTATAGCCGGAGCCTTCACGTGGGAACTCTTTCCAGGCCCTTTGTCGCAAAAACTCATGGGAAAGAAGCCCTTAACACGAGCCGAGTTGAAGGAAATAGTAGAACGATATCTACGACAGGAGGACGGTGAAGCGGCTAAGCAAGCTTACTTGAATGCCATGACGACTACCAGGCATCACCATCCGAGTCTGCGGACTTCTGAGGGGGTGGAAGACATTATGGTCAGGCAAGAAGACTGCCAGTGCGTTTTCGACCATTCGCTTGAGACGAAAAACGGGGTCGTCGCCCAGAAGTGTACACAGTGTATGGGAAACAGTAACCGACCAAGTCACCCAAGAGCCGGTACTGTGAATACCACAAAAGCAAGACGCATGATACAGTCAACTGTTCGGTGTTAAAAAAGGAGATGGAGGAGAAACAGCTCAAATGAGATCTGGTGGAGGTGGCACGAAGTCTGCGCGCCAAGTTTGACAAACTTTACTTTTGTTCTGTTTTATATAGTCGTTGAAATTTTATAATGTCGTCTGAATTTTATATGATTATCGAAATTTATAATAATAATAATAATAATAATAATAGTAATAAAAGAATTAAAAAAAGGGGGGGGGGGAAACAAAACAAAAACAAAACAAAAATAAAAATAAAAAACAAAAAATTTAAATGAGGGGTGTAATTGGAAAATGAGGGGTACTTATAGCATTAGCCTTATTAATGTTCATGTCATCCTTTTTTTTTTAAGGTTTTTGTAATTATAAAAACAAATATATTTTTATAAAATATAATATTTAAAAACTAAAATAAATAAATTAATTAAATTAAATCTATCGTAACCATAATATTAATCACCCAAATAAGTTTTCCTAATATGCTCTTTCATCATTAGTAGCATTACCATATCTTCAGGCGACAAACCTTCCTTGCTAGCCCGAAGAATTGACAACTAATTTGTCTTTTGTTCTCACTCTCTTCGCTCCTTCTCCTCTTGTGCTTGCTTGTCAAGGAACTCTAAGTGTCGACGTCTCAACTTTTTTTTTTCTTTTTTGTATTAAATTGTCCTCATCGAACATTGCTTTCATTTCCGCCATGTCTCTTGCTTTCGTCTTTGAGTTCCTCTGCATGTTTTGCAACGCGTATCTCTTTGTCGCGTCCTGGCAATCGTCATGGCGGGGAGATCTTATCGATGTCATCCAGAATTCCATCAGTGTCGCCGTTGAGGTCAATGAGAGTCTGTGTGTCTGAAACATCGAACAAACTCGAATTGCAAGACCTCTTCGATTGAACCACTGACGATGTAGTAGTTTTAATCCATTTTGGATCTACTCGCAGTAACTCCCATGCTTTCTCGAACTCGAACACATGTCTTGTTTCAACCCGATATTATTCTTTTGTGGATCTGAACAAATCAAAGTAGTTGGTTTCACTCTGTCATTACACCTAAATTCTGGTGTAAATACCATTGAATTTTGTGCACCGCTTGCTTATTTGACTCGGTTTTATACTAAGCATGTCGATATTGCCATACAAATTTTTCTTCAACATAACATGAAAATTTTCAAGCACTGCCTCCCAATAAGCACTTTTCTTCATGCCATTTCCATGATTTTCATTTTTTGAAGTACCACACCACTAAACATATTCCTCTTCCAGTATCCACCATTGTGAAATTTCCTCACTTTCCGTTTTAATAGCTATAGTTTTCCCTTTCCTCACCCCCTCCCTCTCCTACTACCTCTCATTTGCGTTTCGACTGATGGTTGTGTTAGAGATGGTGGTTGTGTTGTTGTTGTTGGTGGTGGTGGGGGTGGTTGTTTGTGGCATCAAAGAGAAAGTTTGGAAAATGCTTTGTTGTAAATTTGGGTTTTGCCCAAAAAAAAAATTGTTAAATGTAAGGCGAGGTAGGAAATTAGATTGGAGGTGAAGAGGAATTGAAATAGGCACATTGGTATGAGATTTGTGGTAAACTCTGGGATGATAAAAGGTTAAAAAAAATTCCATCACACTTTAACATGTAGCATTTCTAGCTACAAGCTTCTCTAACAACGAGCGCGATACTTCTATTGATTGCTTTGATTTCAATTGTTTGGTTTAATTCGGACGCTACATCAAACTTGGTTCTCTGAATCACATAACCTACTTATCGTAGTCAGACTCAATGTGATATGACCATTAGGGTCGGGATAACAACAATTTTCTTAGTCATTACCGAAACAATGGTAACGACATACTTGAATAAAACAAAATCAGTTACTAGCTTCCTGGTAACCTTGTGACTTTCCCTGATCCAAGTGTGAGTCTTGTGCTTCCGGTAGTATAGGCCTCTACTACAATTCACACCTACTCATACTCGTCCTAAGTATTGTCCCGCAGTTTTCTAAGTCATCATGCAAGAAAATCACATAGCAGTTTAACACGCCAGATAACAAAACGAAGGCTTTATTATTATTTCCTGAAACTATTACATAGGTGTTCAAGTTCACCTTATAGTATGCTTCTAATAGGTTACACCACGTAGTACTATTTACACGACTACTTCATAGATCCTCATTCATGATTCCTTGCATCGTCAGCTGCTTCGTCTAGGATCATATGGAATGCTCTTACCTTTGGTTTTGGTGGCACATTTGGCTTTGTTGCCCCTTCTATATTTGGGCAATCTTTCTTGAAGTGCCCTTTCTCATTACATTCGTAACACACCCTTTTGTTGAATTTACACTCGTTGGCATAATGTCCATGCTTTTCACACTTGAAACAAGTCACCTCCTCACCGCATTTTTCAGAGTGTTTCTTTTTTGCACTTCTCGCACCACCTTTCTTCACTCCCTCATCCTCTAAACTTCCTTGTACTGGACTTGCTTCTCTCATCGGGCTTCGCAAACCCCTCAAACATCCTCTTTTCGCCAACCCCGGTCTTGTTGGCGGCTCTTCCCTTGATCATCTCCTCAACCGACTTGGCAGCCCAAATAGCTGCCTCCAAAGTAGGTGTCTGGCGCATTGGCACCGCGTACTCCCATGGGAGTCCTTTTGCATACTTGTCGATTTTTGTCAGCTCATCCGGAACAAGACATAAGGCGAACTCCATATTCTCTGTGAAGTTGTTGGTGTATTCATCAATAGATATGTTTCCTTTCTTCAAGGTAAGGAATTGATTTTCTAGCTCGAGCAAATTTTGGGCTGAGTAGTACCTACGTTTGAACTGCACCAAAAACTCTGCCCACGTCAGTTGCAGGGGCTCATCGGGGCTTAGAGTCTTCCCCAGAGTGTTCCACCAACGAACCGCGCATCCTCTGAACTGGCGTACCGCAAACGTGGTTTGTAGTTTGCCTCTGCAACCACATGTCATGAAAGCTAACTCCATATCGGAGATCCAATCCATAACCCCAATCGGATCTTCCTTTCCTGTGAAAGTCGATGGCTTGCAAATCAGAAATTCCTTGTACTTACATACATTCCTCTCGACTCCGTCCTCTTGGTTGTTTTGTCGAACCATTGATGGGTTAACTTGACCAACGGTTCCACTGTAGTTCCCTTCCCCAATTTGCCCTTCGTTCAACTCGGGCTGTTCGATATGTATGGTCGCTTCCTCTCGATTTTGTTGGAGCAAACGTCTGGTTTAAGTTGCTCAAAATCATGTCATGTGGTATTGATGAGATGACTCTCTCAAAGTCCTTTATTTTAATCTCTTTAAGATCCTTGACAATTAATGCAAATTTACCTAATCCTTTAAGTTGCCATGATCTATCTATATGAATCTTTATTCTAGGTATTAATATGTAAACTTCATATAAGACTAGGAATATTAATGTGCTCCCACTAGCTTTGTAGAAAACACTAGAGTCATCTTGATTTATAATCAAATCACACTATGTAATTATCTTATAAGAAATAATATTTTTACTTTGATACGTTAGCTTAAATATGGAATGATTTTCATTCATGTATGTTTTCTCATTTGAAAACTCACTAACTCTTTATATTCATAATATATCAAGGAAGAGTAATCAATCTCATACTTGATAACCATATATGAATGCATTTCTATGTGTTTTATTAGTTTTTGATCAACTATTGAGCAAATTTAACAACAATTGAAAACTTGCTAGTTCCAAAGTATGATGCATTTAGTTTATGAATCTTTAGCTCTTAAAGCTCCAAATTGGTCCCACTTAAAAAAAAAAAAAAACCTTTTAATAATTTGTCTTATGGAATGACAATTAGTAAAATTAGTAGAAACTTAATCATAAACAATCATTTAGAATAACCTATATAAATGCAATTTGTAGATGCGAGAGTAGTTAAGTTTATTGTTTTATTTAATAACCAAATTATTTTGCAAAAGTGAAAATTCTATACAAATATAGTTAGTATAAAAGGAATGATCTACAAACGAAAATTTTACAACCCTTGATTGTTATTTCGTTAAATTAACCCAAAATAAAATCGCTAGCAAAAAAATCATTTTCATTCTTTCCACTCACGTGTTCTTCACATGCAATAAAACATCGAATCCGTGCCCTCAGTCAACTAACCAATCAGAGCACCAATTCACTCATCACACGGATCGAAATCGTACGGCATGCCGCCTTTAACCCTTCCCACCATCCAACGGCTGATAACACACAGCTCACAATTCGCCAACATATATATACACACACTTCCACGACCACCATTTCAAAACATCATCCGCTTCAAATCCTTTCAGAGTGAAAAAGCAAAAACCAGAGAAAAAATGTCAGGAAGAGGAAAGGGAGGCAAGGGATTGGGAAAGGGCGGAGCAAAGCGTCACCGGAAAGTTCTCCGAGACAACATCCAAGGTATCACGAAGCCGGCGATTCGACGATTGGCGAGGAGAGGTGGAGTTAAGCGTATCAGTGGGCTTATCTATGAAGAAACACGTGGTGTGCTTAAGATCTTTCTAGAGAATGTCATCCGTGACGCCGTGACTTACACCGAGCACGCTCGCCGGAAAACTGTCACCGCCATGGATGTGGTTTATGCTTTGAAACGACAGGGACGTACTCTTTATGGATTTGGAGGTTAAGGTCGTAGTGATAGGTGATTTCATTGCAATTTCAGTTTCCAGATCTACATTGTTTGTTAACATGGTAATAGTGATAGGTTATGTATCATTGACTTATTTCTCGTAATGCAATGAACGATTTATCTAAATTTAGTGTCTGCGTTTTTTTTTTAATTTTTTTTTTTTTGGAAATTGAAGTGTTCATAGAGTGGATTATGTTTCGATTTGTTTCGAAATTGCCTCGATTATGGGGAAAATTGTTATACAAATCTTGACATTTTGAAAACGACGCCTAAGTTTTTTTTAGATTGACACATTAGTAAATGGAGCTTTATCTCGATTTCCAAACTTAGAAGTTACTTTTTTATTTGGATGTTATTTAGAGTCAGTACAAACTGCATAAAAAGTAATCGAAATCGTCTATTATTATTATTATTATTATTTTGGGATTGTTTGACCATGTTTAAACATAAAATATGTATTTTATATAAAAAATAACAGGTTGATTAAAATTGAGGGTGTTAACTTGGTCAATTATTTCTGTTTTTTGTGCTATGGCATAATTATTTTTTTGAACAATTAAGTATATTTTTATTTTCTGTTTATATACATAATTAAAATAATGTCATATAAATTTATTAATTTTTTTTTTAATCTATATATTTGATTTTGACATTTATCTTTGTTAACTGAGTAAAAAAAAATTAGTAAAAACAAAAGACTAGAGAATATTTGATATCTCAAATATTATATGTGATATTTAACGGAGGAAGGAGTCAACCGTGTTTTATGCAGTGAATATTTGATATCTCAAATGTTATATGTGATATTTATGGGAGGAATGAGTCAACGGTGTTTTATATAGTGAGTTGAGGTAGCTGTTCAAAAGTAACTAAATCCAAATATCCGATTCAAAATGATCCGAAATTCGAATATCTGATTTTTTGGGTTCGAAATTGGATAATGATTTTATAGATTTTCGGATATTTCGAATATCTGACATCCGAAATTTATTTTATTTTAGTCTTTAATAAATTTTATATTTAATATTTAATTGCATTTACATGAAACATTACAATTATATATGATCATTTTGCTTGTGTTTGTTACGATTGTTATTCGTTTTTTGTTGTCTACATCATTAACAATACGACTAATCTGATGGAGAGGAGTAAATAATGAGCTAACTGTTGTTTTTTTTTTTTTTTTTCAATTCTTAATAAGGTTAACCCAACAATGTTATATATAATTGTTTAAATGGTCATTCGTGACTATTTTTTGCATTTGAAGGGCATGGAAAAGTCATGTTACCCATTTTAGCATGTTAACCTACCTCGTCACTTGCCAAGTAAGCAGGTGAGTTAACTCGTTGAGTCAATACTGAGTTAACTTGATGACACATACAAAGAGTAATTATTGTCTTTAATTTCCACCAACACCCTACCAAACTTACACTGTTGATTCGATTGAGTCCCAAGCACACGTCTCGAATTAAAAGGGGACACACCCATGTGGGGTTTGAAGTAAAACAATCCTCAAACTTGTTTAACATATTCTTGCAAGCAATCTTCTCGAAGAACCCTTAAAAAGCAACAATGTCGGCTCCACCACCTTCACTGACTCTTTAAATTATGGTGAAGACATCAATTACAATGTGCTCCACTTAATCTTTTGTGATTGTGGTCTGAAGATTTCAGAAAACCAATCTGAAATGCAACGGTTGAAGGAGTAGCTCGGACAAGACTATATCGTGTGTAGGATTGACCACATCAGTCTCAATCACAAGTTGGATGACAATGATCAGAAGTTTAAAGTCGTTGATGTTGCGATGGGTGACACGATGGTGGGGATGCCCTTGTTGCTAGTGGTTGTGCTTTATTTTGTTCTTAAAATTGGGTGATGAGTGGATTTGAAACAATGGTAGATAAGAAGCTTATTAGTGCGTAGATTTTATGTTTTTTATTTTTATATTTAGTTTTTGGCGATATATGTAAAAGACATGTCTAACAGACATGAATTTTGAGAGTGAACTCCAACGATGAATGAAAGACTTGTCTAGGTGACATGCGTTTTGTAAGTTTAGGTGATGTAAACAACATACCTTATGCATATCCGACATAAATGTTATACCAAAACCATTATCCAAGTGAAGATTATCATCAAGGTTTTCCAAAAACCATTTCCAATATTATTTGTTCTCTACACAGACAATTGTCCATGCAATTGGGAATATGTGGTTATTGGAATCTTGACCTACAACACATATTAGCTCTCCAATACATAACCCCTTTAAGAAACATTCATCTAAATTTACAACCCTTATGAAACTACATCTCCATCCGTGCTTTAGCCCATCAAAACACAATTAAAACTTGATAAAATAATTCTTACCATATGGCATATAATTGACATCCATTTTGATTGTTGATCCTGGATTTGATCTTTTAATATCCTCACTATATGACTAGAGCTTGGCATAGTGCTCTACTAGTGCTCATTCAATCAGATCAATTGCATACTTCATTGCATTTCTACATTGTCCCGTACTCACATCTATACCAAATTTCTCTTAAACCTTATCCCTGAGTAGCCTGACACTAACCTTTTGTTTTTATAAGAACTGTGTTTGTAACGAGTACCTATCCAGGAATAGTTCATAATTGAACCTAACTTGAAGTTTCTTGCACAATTATACTCATTTATGAGACTTTTAATCTAGAAAGACTTATCCTCACTCATCCAAGAAGCCTATATTTTTAACTTGCACTTCTAAGAACAACATTTCACTAATAGTCTCTTACTATCATTTTTTTTTGTAACATAACTGATAACCATTTGCTACAACATAGTTGCACATCATATGTTTCAGTTGTTTAGGACTCACAAATCTCATGCCTAATGCATGTTTATGCTTTTTCCAATGAACATTCTCATTGTAAATAGATTGGTCAGCAGATATTACCTCATCCTCTTATGGTGGATCATATATCTCTTCATGAGATGGACTGTGGGGAGGGGGTGAGTTCCTCCTTCAGGGACAACTTACTCATATATTCATCATCTTTTGTCCTTTCATAGTAATGCACTCATCAGGTTCAGTGTCCACTTCCATGTGAATGTCATCATTTTTCTCACCTTGCAAATCCTCCCTTGCACCTTGGATATCATCCCTACCACCATGTAAATCCTACATGTCGATTCCATCATCCATATCCATACGACTTTGCACTTCTTCATTAACTCCATTTGCACCAGATAATTGGTCTAAATAATTGCAAAATTCTACTTGATATTCAAGAATCCATTGATGTACATTAACACCAAGATGATCCATATATACACTAATTACACAATCAGAAGCATACCCTACTTCAATAAGTTCCATGTAATCCATGTTGGTAGCGATTATCCTCATTTCATTAGGAAAGTCAATATCGGGCATGCAAAAGTACACATTTACACATCTCTCAACACTGAATCTTTCAAGGAGCTCCACAAATTCGTTCTTCTCTATTCCATCAAAATCAACATCATCACACCTTTACTCGAATCCATCTGAGTAACTAATAGGTGGAAACTGGTAAAAATTCCAGCAAAATGTAAATCGATCTTCATGAAAATGACCATAGCAACCACAAACTTCGCAGATTTGAGCGACGAACACTTGAAGAAAAGGGTAGGACCTAAGAACAGTTCAACAAAGGATTTGAATGAGGATGTTATAGAAGAAAGAGTTTGAAAGGGACAGTTGAGGGGTTTAAAATGTATGGTATGCCACATCAACTCATATACATGTGTCAATGATGTGTACTTAATTAATCTAATTGGATAATATGTGGAATTGGAAAATTGTTATGTGGGATGGGTTTCATTGGGTGACCCTCCATATTTCCAAAAGTGCCCTTTTAAAAAACAAAAAATAGAAGTACATGCCCTTCAAATGAAAAAAATAGTCACGATTGACCATTTCAAACATTATACATAACTTTGTTGGGATAGAGTGACAATAACCCTTCTTATTATTTAATACACTTAATGGTTCATATTATAAATCCACGGACATAATATATAGGTCCTATGTCTTTAATGTTATTGTATATAACCCAACGAAAGAAGGTGCTAAATATTATATCAAATTGTTTCGTATTTTTTTAAATATGTTTGTTGTTTGAATGTTTTTTATATAAGGAATAAAATGTTCTATGGTACAAATATTGGTTGAATTCTACAAATTATTAGATTTTTAAAATTAAAAAAATAAAAGCAAATATGTGAAATTGTATCCAAATCCGTATCCACAATTCGGATATCCAAAATTTCGGATATGGATTTGGATATTAAAATCAACTATCCGATATTCGGATATCCAGTTTTGAGCACCCATAGGTCGAGGCGGTACTGGAAATACCACCAATTTTTGAATCCTTCATCACTAGTTGTAGTTGGCTCGGGCCATTAGACCTTCCATGTTAGGTATTTCAAAATTTGTTTTACAATGTCACTAAGCATATATAGATTGTTAATACGTAAATGAATTGCAAGTGTTTTTATCATGTTATTTTAAAATAACACTTTGATAATATTATTTTAATCTAACAATCGTATGTGACATTCTTTTGCAAGGTGTTAAACTTACGTATGTGTGGATGTTCTTAACCGATTGCAACGGGTCTATCAACCCGTGACCTTTGTCTCCAATTTTGTATTCAATGTGCATGCAAGGAATTTATTCCCCTGCCACCTTTTTTTTAATGCGTGACGAATACATGTCTTTCTTTTTCCTTTTCCTTTTCCTTTTTCTTTTTTATTATTAGTTTTATTTAATATAATTTTGTATAAATTTATGAATATGAATATTCTACACATCACTCAATTCCAATGTGTTTTCTCTCAAAAAATTTATACTTTGCTCAAGTCCTTCATTTATTTTCAAGGGATTCCTGAGATAAAACTAAACAAATCGGCTCTAACCAAAGACATAAATCCATGCAATGTGGTTTTAGTCACCATATTCTATTTTTATTTTCCAAACTCCATAACTTCAAAATCTAAACCATAAGCAATACCAAAACTACCAACAGAACCAAAATTTTCTACAAAAATATTACTTGGTGCAATAATCTTACAACAAATTTAAGCTTTCTGAAGAAAATATGAGTTATAATCCATGTAATCCGTTTTCTTAATCTGAGTTATAATCCATGTAATTAGTTTTCTTAAAGGGTTCCAAAAACCTAATTTTAATATTCTCAACCCGAAATTCTCCAGTTCTATGATGCTCAAAACGTAGAATATGACAGTTATAGTGATGAGTCGGCTCTTGAAAGAAACAAAGAAGACGATGAGTTGCAACCTGTTGTTGAGAAAAAAAACGCAACAATACAAAACACTAGTAGTCAAAGAATTGGGTGGTACACAGAGAGTTGGCTTTGGTTGGGGCATATATCGATGTTTATGAAGATAAAGAATGCGAAAATCAACGAAGTTCGAATGCATTTTGGGAGCGGGTTCTAGAGTAGTATAATGTTCAACTGGGTGGTTTAGATTGGCCACGGCACCAAGTAAACTCAAAATGAAAAAACCTACAAAAGAAATGTAACGCTTTCAACCGCATCTACAACCGTAGGATGAACACTATGGCTAGTAGGAGATCTCAGGCTGATGTTTTAAAAGAATCACAAAGCCAATATCAGAGGAATATTAATCAGAAAGCTTTTCGACATGAAAAATATTAGGAGTGGTTGAAAGACCATGCAAAATGGGTGTTGGTAAAAAAAATTGGTGATGAGTCGACACCTCCATCTTAAAAACGAACCAAAACATCTTCATCCAACATCTACACTACATCTTCCCATGCATAGTATCTTCCTGGATTCCCTTAACAATAGTCGTTTAATCTTGAAAACTCACTGTCACGGAGAAAAAGAAAAGGAAAAAAGTGACATCAACATCATTAACACAAAATGAAATGTTCGATCTCATAAACGAAATTATCGACATTAACAAAGTAAATAGGACTGAGGCGGAACATAGACAATGATATCGGGAATAAAAATTATGAATTCTCCAAGCTAATGAATAATATAAAGCTCAATTGTTGGATCAGGACATGGAGAACCAATATATGCAATATTTTCTCAAACCACATGATCATTTTACTGGAGGTAGTTTGCGCACAGTGCTTGAAAGGAAACGACAAATTGCAACTAAATATGGTTGAGAGTTGTAGAAACCCGTGAAATTCAAAATGTACTTCAAAATAAATATAGCATCTTTTTATTTTTATTTTCATTTTCCAAAAGATTTTCTATATGTACGTTTGTTTCATTATATATATATATATATATATATATATATATATACACACACACACACACACAGTTGTTTCGTTTTCTTTGTATATTTCTTTTATGAAAAATGAATCCAAGTGTTCAGAAAATAGTAATGGAATGTAATCATGATAGCTCCTTATCTTATGATGAACTTATTGAAAGATCTATATGCCCAAGAGACATTATAAAATGATATTGCTATATAATATATGATCCCAAAGGGTCACACCAACAACAAATTGATACAATTAATTGTTTATTAGAAATTGATTTTAATAAATATTCATAAACTCTTATAACCAATTGGAAATTCTTTATTTTATGGAAATGTTAATTTTCAATGGCAAATAACATAATATGTCATAACGTATGATATATTAAGTCATGTAAATTATTTTAGACTAGAAAGACTCTTTTTCTTTACCTAGAAGTTAAAGCTTATATCTTATAAAGAGTTATAAGAATTTTATGAACTTCTCATCTCTTTTTATACAATAAAAAAGATAAACTAGTTTTTGGGAAACAAGACACACTCTTTTGAACATAATAAGGGAAAGTAAGCATGACTTACGAGGCATGAGACATGTAGGCCTTAGGGTATGAGATGATTAAAATGTTAAGAACTATTGGGTAATGATTTAGTTTTATGATGACTTTTATCTTTTCAAATTTTTTTGACCATCATTCATTTGATTCTTCATTGTCTAACAATGTTTTGTCACACAGTCTTCTAAACTCATATAAATTTTATTCTTCCATCGTATTCACCCACAGTTTCTTCTCGTGAACAGTCTTCAACATTATTTGATACAATGTTGTTAACATTGTATGATACACTCTTGTCAACGGCTTATGTCTGTTCGACCCATCCATCAAACACCTCCAAATACAAATGCACTGTAACACCTGGTTCCTGGTACGTATTTTAAATTAAGCATTTTGCATTTTGGTATGGGACTCGGTGAGTTGGTGGCCCAACTCATCGAGTATAAGCGAATTGGACACGGGATTTAAGTGGCTGACTCGGCGAGTCAGAGACCGGACTCGACGAGTCCGTGTTGTCTGGAAAAAAACCCTGATACGAAGGTTTGCACCCTATATAAACACCTTAACTTGGCCTCCCTTGTCCCTAACACTCTCCTAGAGTTGCATACTGAAACCCTAGCCGTATGTGTGCATGTTAAGGCTATTTTGGTGCTTTTGTTGACTTGTGAAGCTTGGAAGGAATAAGAGGAGCTTGAGTATTCGACTTGGGGCTTGTGGATCCAAAATTTTCATTCTATTTTCAGCATAATCAAGGTAAAATGCTCCTGCTTTGGTCTTTCATTTGGTTATTCATCTTTAGAATGTGGATCTTGGGTGAATTTAGGGCTTTTCAAGCCATTTTCGGATTTAAGGAGTGTTAGATGGACTCTAGCTTCAGATATGGGCCTTAAGAGGGGTCTCATGCCATAAAGGTGCCAACTTTAGGGCCATGAGAGCCCCATGCACATTGTAGGACACTTTATATGGATTTTTGAGCTAAAAACCCCCATGCATGTGCATCAAGTTTGGAACTTTACGTATAAAATGGACATTAGGAGGCCAAATCTATGGTTTTGGTGTGTTAGACCTCATTTGAATCGACTGTATGGAGTTGATCAAGATTGGACTCGACGAGTTGTTCTTGGCACTCGACGAGTCGGTGACCATTGTGCACCAAACCCTTCCTGTGAATGGGTAGATGATAGGAAGGAAGTTCCTTGTGGGTTTAGATGCGAAAAGGGACCTGGAAGCCATGGGACTCGGCGAGTGGTATGAGCAAACTCGACATGTCCATAGCAATCTCCCAATCTTTGAAGATGGACTCGACGAGTTGTTCATACAACTCGGCGAGTCATAGACTGGACAAGTTCGTAAGTTGGAGATGAACTCGACGAGTTCAAGAAGGAACTCGACGAGTCGGATGAATATGGTCCCGATGTTATAACTGAAGGAGAAACCATCGAGTTTCGCTAGATTGACCTTGTTTAGGGTTGTATGTGATGTGTGTTGACTTGAAGGTTGTTGTGTATGGATCGGGGAGTCGTAAGGAGTCGACTTGTGCGCCGAGGATAGTTCAGACACTGCACGACATTGAGGTGAGTTACCTTCCAGTAAGGGTGGGTCTAAGGCCACAATGCCGACCCACCAAAAAGGGGTATTTAGAAGATAATGGTCTTTGTGATAATTATATTGGTCTGTTTATGTGATTTATCTAGATTATATGTTATGTGTTTAGTAGGGATTAGTTTCCCTAACAATGGTCGTAGGACCCAAGGGTAGGTCAGTACACGGATATGTCTGATTGTATGCTTATATTTGTTGATTGCATGTTAGTAGTAGGGGGTGAAATAGTCCCCAGTTACCGGTTGAAAGATACCGATACTGATTACTAGTTGAAAGATACCGATGATGGTTACCGGTTGAAAGATACCGATGTTGGTTACCAGTTGAAAGATACCGATGAAGGTTACCAGTTGAACGATACCGATGAATGTTACCGGTTGAAAGACACCGACAATATTTTATGGTATGTGGTATGATGGGGGAACTCACTAAGCTTTGTGCTTACAATTTTGGTTTTGGGTTTCAGGTACCTCTTCGTCGAAGGGGAAAGAGCCGGCGGCATAACAGTGCATCACACACACATGTTCCGCAAGAAGTTTTTGGGACTGTACTCTGATTTTCAATACTTATGATGTTATGGTTCGAAATACAACATTATGATTTTGTAATGGATGTTTTATTAACAATATTTTGGTAAAAAGTTTGTTAAATGTGTTAAACAAAAAATGTAATTTTTGGTCTTGAAATTTGGGTCGTTAAATGCACAATCTCCTTAGTTTCAGTCATTACGTTTATGAGTCGATGAACATCTGCTTCATCTACAATATTCACAACATACACATAAATCGGCTGTTGAAATGACAATGATATATTACGATCGAACATATTAGCCCTAATTTTAACCAAATCAAACAATATTCGACGGTTAAAATTAGGCGTAAGTAGTAAGCATAGGTTGTTAAACTTTGGTATAACATATGTGTTAATTCTATCACTCAACTGTGTATCTATACTCAATTTAAAAGACTATAAACAAAAACAAAAACAAAAACAAAAACACAATACATGAAGTTTCGAACCATTGACAAAATGTTTACATAAGTGATGATGTGTAAAAGAAAAGAAAACAAGTTTACGTTCTAAAACATGATTAAAATCGACATAACATTTTAGAAATGAAAAGAAACTATGTTTAAATTATCGATCAACTACAGATTTTACGAAAACAAATTTCATATCAAATAGACATTAAACAGAAAAGAAATTCCGAAATGATTCTTAGATGGATTTATTGAAGGAGTCTATAGATTTTAGAATAGTTAACTTAATAAAAAAAGTTTAATAGAAAAAGTCGAAAATTGTGATTTTTAATACAAGTTTAATACTTAATTTTTTTTTATTACTTTGAGACATTTTTTCATACCATATTTCCCCCCCTATAATACTGAATAAATATGCATCTACATTTAATAATCGTGTTTTTTAAACTATTTAACAAGTTTAACGGTGTGAAATAAAAAAATAAAATTTGATGAATTATTTTGACTAAAAGCAAAAAAGTATTGATAAAAAGTTATAAAAATCTAACATATTATTGTTATTTCTTTCAAATCCGGAAATAAATTATATACTCTTATCAAAGTTTTATTTTCTATGTTATTTACTTACTTATATCTGTTTTTTCAATACAAACTTAAAAAACAAGTACTTTTTAGAAAACGATTATTATTGTTTTTTAATCCAATGATTAAGGCCCAAAACTTATTAGACGTGTCTCTCAAAGCCGACGATCCATCGATTCACTAACTAGCCAATGGAAATACTCTATTTTCCTCCATGCGGATCGCCAGCGTGTGGATCTCAGCCCTCAATCTTCCCCAATCTGACGGCTGAAAATACACTCTACAAAAACACAAAAATCTCTCCTCAACTATATATATAACACCCGGGTCAAATCAAAAATCATCAGTACATCTCAAATTCAAAACTTTTCAATTCCATTCCTACAGAGAGATTTACAGACATGTCTGGAAGAGGCAAGGGAGGAAAGGGGCTAGGAAAGGGAGGAGCAAAGCGTCATCGGAAGGTTCTTCGTGACAACATCCAGGGAATTACCAAACCGGCGATCCGGCGTTTGGCCAGACGTGGCGGCGTTAAGCGTATCAGCGGTCTGATCTACGAAGAAACTCGTGGTGTTCTCAAGATCTTTCTAGAAAACGTCATCCGTGATGCTGTTACCTACACTGAGCATGCTCGCAGGAAGACTGTCACCGCCATGGATGTCGTCTATGCCTTGAAACGCCAGGGACGTACCCTTTACGGTTTCGGTGGTTAGGGTTTTTATTTGGTTTAGGTATTTGTTGCCTTTTATGTACCGATTTAGATCTCTAGTGTTTAGATTTCAGTTCACCTTGTTGATGCTCAGTTATGTATGATATTCATTGCTATCGAAGCTTCATCGATTCAATATTAATCAAGATCTTAGCTTATTTTCGTATTTAGTTTATAGATTCACATCATTTTCCATCTTAAATTCAAAATTCTGGTCGACAGCTTATTTTTTTCATTTGTTATAAAATCTTTCATGATCTTGTCTTATGTGTGCTGATTTAGATTGGATTTTGTGAATAAATTTAGGTAAATTTGAATTGTAATTTGTGAATAGACGATGGGTTTTCAATGCACTATGTTTTTAATAAATCGTGAAAATCTCTTTCGCTCTCGTTTGAACCCCAAATGGTTTAGCTATTACTTACTACATTGAATTTCTTTGCATACTAAATGCTATACGAAAACATTTCATAGACATTCAAATAAGTATGCTGTCAATATCCATATCAATGTTGTTGGTTGAGCTACTTTCATTATACCAGACTTTATATTTTTGTGGAACATTGGAAAATTTATAAAAAAACAAGCAAAGATCTAAGATCAAAGTAGTTGTTAAATAAGTATTTTAGAGGAAATCAACTCGATTAATTATGTTATTAATCATTCTGTTTGTCAGCGAAAAGGTAAAATAATGTCTGGCAATCGTACCAACGATAACCACGTTTACTGGTTCTTCGCAATTTTTTTTCTTCTGGCAAATCATATAAGCTATATACATATAAAAGCCCAGTATGTTATTGGATAACTCTTCGTAATTTGGAAACTCTTCGACCTGCAATTTTGAAGTCAGATAAACACCGGGTCTTAATAAATACGGATGAATGGTGGATGAATTTTGGAAGAACCTTGAAGCTTCTGGCACCAAAAAGGCGCCACACCCTACAATTCCAAACAGTGGTAAAATGGAATGGTGAAGTAGTTGAAAGAATTTTCTCATGAGTACTTTGGAAACCTAGACACACTATCTTGAAAAAATTGGTAGAATTGGGGATGGAAAAATATGAAACCAATCCAACACCAGACCATGAACAACCAACTTGGGGTAAAATGGTCCAAGTGGCTGAAACCACACCAGGAACTATCAATTTGGGGTAAAACTAGTGAAGAAACCCCGCAAAAACGGGGTTCTAGGCCGTTGACTGTATGTAAAGGATGTGATTGGGTAAGAATATTGGAAAGTGCTGTTAGTGGATCCTCTACGGTTAGACATATAATCCACAATTGTTTCATTTATGTCATTTTAGGCTCCTCTATATCGAAGTAATTTACAAAGCTACCACCGAACATAAAAAACAAAACAGATTAAAAAAAAACAACTACGAATCCAACATCAGATATTGATGACTAGAAACCATTTAATGAATATACTATTCCACAGGATGTTTCTTAAGATCAAACTTTAATTGATTAAATTTTTTATAAAATACACAATTCAAATGTATTATTTGTTATTTATAACACTTAATTAAATGATATTAGGTTTGTATGGAAAAGTCAAAACTATGATTATAAATAAATCAAATTTAACGGTAAATTGTCAAAAGCAAAAATTCAAAAGCATAAAAATCAAAATACAACGGTTATTTTCATTGATTGTTACTACCTAAAACTTATGTTTTATACAATTAAAACTCCAACGGTTAGTTAATTATTGCTGAATATGTAAAGCATTATTACTTTTACCAAATATACAAATACTCTAATTCTTTAAAATTTATGTTTGATACATTTAAAACTCCAACGGTCAGTTAATTATTTCTGAATATGTAAAACATTATTACTTTTACAAAATATGCAAAATACTCTAGTTTTTAGCAAAATATGCAAAATGTTTACATTGGGACCATTATTGTAAATAGTTAAATAATTGAAGTACTAAATGTGTAATATATTGAGGCGATGGGTATTGTGGGCCGTGGAGGTGTAAAAAAGAAAATAAAAAAAAATTTAAAAGTTGTACAATAGAAATAATTCACTGTTCCTTAAGGAACAACAAACTAATATATATATATATATATATATATATATATATATATATATATATATATATATATATATATATATATATATATATATATATGGTTCTAAGTTTTTTTCCCGTTTCTGATTGGGATGTCAGGTTTACTTCCTGTTTTTGGTAGAAGTTCCATGAGGAACTAGGTATGCGGTTGCACTTTAGTACAACGTTCCATCCGCAGATCGATGGACAGAGTGAACGAACCATTCAGACCCTCGAAGATACGTTGAGGGCGTGCGTTATTAATTTCATAGGGAGTTGGGATTCCCACATGCCGCTTGCAGAGTTTGCCTATAACAACAACTATCATTCTTGTATTGGAGCCCCGCATTTTGAGCTGTTGTATGGTAGAAGATGTAGAACCCCAGTTTGTTGGGGTGAGATTGGAAACAGAGTGATGGGTCAGACGGAGGTAGTCTTGCAGACTATCAAAAAGATCCAGCAGATATGACAGCGCCTGCAGACCGCTCAGAGTCGACAAAAGAGTTACGCTGATACACGCCGATCAGATTTGGAGTTTCAGGTTGGTGACATGGTACTTCTGAAGGTCTCGCTATGGAAGGGCGTGATCCGTTTCAGGAAGAGGGGAACATTGGGTCCCCGTTATATTGGGCCATTCAAGATCATTGCTAGGGCTGGCAACGTGGCTTATAGGCTAGAGCTACCGGAGGAGCTCAACCGAATTCACAACACGTTCCATGTTTCGCAATTGCGAAAATGCGTTATGGACCAAGAGGCGATAGTATCACTGGATGATATTTAGGTCGATAAGCGCCTGAATTACGTGGAGAGGCCTGTAGCCATCTTGGAGAGGAAGAAGAAGATTTTGTGGAACAAAGAAATACCTTTGGTGAAGGTGCAGTGGGAACATCGGAGGGGATCCGAGTGGACATGGGAGCCGGAGGCGGAGATGCGCGAGCATTACCCGACATTGTTTGCTCCAGCACACTTCGAGGGCGAAGTCTAGTTCAAGTGGGGGAGAATTGTAACGCCCCGATTCTTAGGTATAGGTTTAAATGAAATCTATTTGGTTTCGAGACCTACTCGACGAGTTTGTTGCCCTACTCATCGAGTAAGAGCGAGGTGGGAATGCGTATTTAGTGGCCTACTCGCCGAGTCCATAAAGGGACTCGATGAGTAGGAGTTGGCAGATGAAACCCCAAATCCCGGGGTTTTACACCCTATTTAAGGAAGCATAAGCCTGCTTTGGCCTCTTTGCAGTCCATTGAGAGCTCAGAAAACCCTAATTCGTTGGTGCTTCATCCTCGTGTGTCTAAAGCTTTGGAGAGGGGATCTTTTGAGAAGAAGAGCTTGGAGGACAAAAGGCTAGGGGCAAGGAGGTGTGGGAAATTAGGAATCTACCTCAGATAGCATCATTTGGAGGTATCAAGTCATCACCTTTACTTCATTCTTCTTTAGACCTCTTTTGGTTGAAATCTAGGGTTTTATGGTTTGGTTGAAATGATAATGTGGGATATGAGCTAGATCTGAAGTTGTAACTTCAAATCTAGACCTTTCTTGGGTTCTAGAGTTAGAAAGCTATGAACTTAGCTATGTATGAAACCTTCCTTTAGTATGAAACCCCATTGTAAGCTTGTATTTGTCATTTAGAGCCTTTGTAGCCATGCATGCACGTAAAGTTTGCAACTTTACGTGAAATGCATGCCTTAGAAGCTTGGATCTGTAATTTGGAGCCACTACATGGCTTAAAAAGAGTATGTATGGCTTATGGACTGAAGGAACTCGGAGAATTGCAAGGACGAATCGACGAGTCATATGAAGATAGGCATGGACTCGACGAGTTGGATGAACAACTCGGCGAGTCAGATGAGTTTTCCCCAATTTATGTATGCATGTGTAATCGTCGAGTTGCAAGAAGGAAAACTCGACGAATAGCCTTAGAGTTTGATCATAAACCAAAGGAACTCGACGAGTCACTCCGTGACTCAGCGAGTGGACAAGTATTTCAAGGAACTCGACAAGTAGTCGAGGGTACTCGGCGAGTTAAGGTCAACATGGACTGTTGACCTTGACTGATGACTTTGATTTTGACCAGGGTTGATTAGTTGACTGTTGGGGTACCTTGGAAGGTGGGGAACTTATGAGTATGATTATATTATGGTAATAAGTGGTGGAGCTTTTGAAAGTGATCTGAGAGTTGGAGTTCATCTACCGAGTCGACATCTGCAAGGTGAGTTATCGTCACTATATCAATAAGGTCTACGACACCAAGGCCGACCCTTAAGTTGTTATTGTTATGATGTGCTACATATGGTTATGATATGTTAGATCGGAATCACGATAGACACTATATTATGCTCTTATGATCCGTAGGGATTGGTATGTTAGTGACTTGATAGGTCGGTACTCTAGTTACGGGGGATTTCTATGATCGATGATCAGTGAGATAGATATGTTTGATGTTTGTATATGCCAGTATATGATAGTTATGCGCACTTGGTTATTTGCTTGTTGGTTGGGTTGAGGCGGTCCTGCTTTGTGCTGAAGGCCAACATATCCTATGAGCGGTCCGGGGAGACTGTAGGCCTACGTGGCGGCCCAGTCATGCCGAAGGCTCATGACAGCTTCAGTTAGACTGTAGTCCCTGCCGGGCCGTCCAGTCAGGCCGATGGCCCAATATGCATGTTGATTATTATCTGTTGTTGATATGGTATTATCAGTGTGGTATTGGTATTTTGGGGGTAGCTCACTGAGCTCTCGAGCTTACAGTTTTCAGTTTAATGTTTCAGGTACTTCAGGAGATCATGGCAAGGCGAATGCGTGATCGTACCGCTCCTCATCCTTTTGATTTAGTTATTGGGACACTCTGATGAATAATGATTTAAAAACATTTTGTAAACAAATACTAATTAGTTTTATTTATGATTGGAAAAGTTTAAATTTAGCGTAAAATTTTTGAATGTTACACTTAACTTATAATTATATAACAATAATGAGTTCTAAAGTTCAAATAGAGTTTAGAAACTCAAAACTAAGTTAAAACTAATATCAATTTAGAGTAAATATGTTCAAAAAGTTGGAATCCACTATTATTAAGGTTTCAAAGCTCAAATATCACCATTAGAGTTGAAATCAATTTGAAACATGAAAAGTGAGAATGATTTCAGATTAGAGGAAAATTCTGAAATCATATAAAAAATCTATAATTTCAGATTAGAGGAAAATTCTAAATGCTAACTCGAATTTAGTGAAGAACACATGAGAGATTACCTTATAATGGTCTAAGAGTGTGGCGATCCCAATTATTCTTTTTCTAAATCTCTTTAAACTTTTTCTATTTCTCTTTCAAATAAAAAAAAATAACCATTTTCTCTATTCTTGATTTTGATTCAAAATGGGGAAGAGAGTACTGGCTAGCTTCTTAAGTTATACATGTTGTTAACTAACACCCTTAACTTTCTACTTTCTCAATATGGTCATTAATGATCATAAGTAGTCAGTCTCTTTGATATTTACATATTTAGCCCTTTTTAACAAAGTTTTTTTTTTTATAAATAATTTTGCCACAAAAGGAGTGAAAATACGTTAGGTCTTGATCAAATACTATTTTCTCTTAATTCATGAAATTCATCACAGTTTTACATTGTTTTAACCAAATTAACTAGTTAATCTTAATAATTTGTGATTTTTCCCTTTTAAACTAATACATGATATATTTTATTATTATATATTTTTATTTATCCATTTCACTTGTTATTTTATTATTTACCTATTTGTTTAATTAGTTATTTGTTATTTTTATTAATTTTTTTGATATTTATTTACTAAAAAAAAATCAAAATTCTAGGCCAACATTATAGATGTTATAACAGATCTAGCCACTAAACTATTTTTTGTACATGATTTAACATTAAATTCTCCTCCAATGTTAAAAAGTACCATTATAACATGATAATATAGGTTATATTGTTTACCTTGCTTATTAAAAAATATATTAAATATTAATTAGGTGGATAATGTTAAAGACTTGGGATGGTAATATACTATTCCAATGTATACATTTAGTCACAAAGCTATATTTTATACATAGTTTACCATTAAGCCCTCACCAACTGTTCAAAAACTAACATTATGACCAAATATTATAGGTAAATATTGATTTGAGATCATGAGATTGATCTAATACATAATTTCATACTTACCATAGAGGTAGATCAAACCCAAAACAAAATAAATTACAAGGTTACACACATACGTTTGCTTCGAGAGGATAAGCAAAATTGGATGTAAAGCACTTACCATAAAGTTAGAGCTCACCCCAAACCTTCTTCCATGGTTATCAAATGTTATGATTCGAGAGGATAAGCCATAATTTCATGGAGTTTTGGTTTTTTGCTAGCGTATGAGTAAGAGAACATCTCCCTATCTAATAAACAAAACCAACTGGACACGTGTCATTACAATCATCCATTTTTCGCCCTATGTTAAATTACTCTATTACCCCTTCAGCATCCTTTCACGTATCATTAGGTAATAGATAAAATAGGTAATTAGGTATGGAATTGAATTAGATTAGATTATATATGGAATATATGGAATATGGAATTTCACGTAGCATTACAAATTGAATATGGATGGAAATAATGATATTGTATCGAAATCTTTGGAATATTGAATCTGGAAATATCGATATTTTCTAATTTGAAATTTGAATATGGAATATCTGCTGTATACATTAAATCAATTCCGTTACATGCCCGATTAAGAGCATCTAAAAATGGTATGCATATCAATCAATTATTATGTGCATATCATACTATATCAATCATATTCCGCTTCAATTACTTAATTCAATCTTTACGACAGTCTATGCATCTCGATTCTGCTTCTTAATTTCGAATATTCAATCAGCAACTTCAATCTTTCGGTGAGTTTCTCATGATTATATATGATTGCTTCTCAATGTTTGTGTTAATCGTATAATTGAATTTTTTTTTCTTCTTCTGCGACTTCAATTTTGCTTCTCATTGAATTTGTTAATCAAGGTTTCTATTTATCTTTGATTCAGAAGTTGTTTATTAATTATTTTCTATCTTAAATTCTTTATTCGATCCACTCAATTGATCATCAATGTGTATGTGTATGTGTAAAAATAAGCTTCTCTTACGTATGTCTGTGTTAATCATCACAAACATTGATCACATGTACTGTTTGAATGGATTGCTATTATCTTTGTAGTTCCAATTTCGATTTTCTGCATTCTTTAACTATGAAGAAGAGCAAATTGGACTAATATACCCCTACCACGGCCTGCAATTTTTTTAATTTAATTTTTATTTTATGTAAGCCCTGTTTCTCAATGTCCTTTGCTGCTGTTGATACTTACTTTTATATTGCTAAAATACCCTTTTTACCCTTTATTTATATTTGATCATATTATACGGCTTTTTAATCGTAAAGGCCAAATTTATCTTTGTTGTTCTGTATTCAATTTCGATTTTCTGCATTTTTTGGTTATGTTTGTATACTCAATTTGTTGTTATACATTTGTAAAATTCCGTATTTACCCTTGGTATCAACATCAAGATCAATTTTCGTTATTTTAGTTTTCACTTATTTACCTGTTATAACATGCTTCTTTCAAACAAGTAATTATAACAAAACAGTTAGCATTTCTTTTTCTGTCAAATTTCTATAAAACACCTATATAAATTTTGAATCACACTTTGCACTTTCTGTTTTATGGCTGTTTATAGCATTTAACGTTTGTTTTCTGTCTAATTTAATGTAATTTTTTTTTTTTAACTTGCAAGGTACAATGGAACATATTACTCCTATAAAGGAAATTGACTCAATCAAGGACAATGCTATAATCTGTAATTTATCATCTTTTAGTTTAATTTTCTAAATATATGTGTGGTTGTCTATGTGTGTGTATCTCTTTAAAAATTCTGCAATTTCATCATTTTATGACCCCCATTTGCGAAGTTGAGTATTTATTTCCAAAAATGCGAAACTCCAGGGATAATATTTGAAAATTTCTGTTTTCTTCCCCAATTCGCATTCTACTGTGAAATACTTCGCATCTTCATTCTTACACCCTTCGCATCCCTTCGCATTAATCACCTTCGCATTTTAACCTAATTAATCAAATGCAAACCACAAAATTTTCATTACAGATGCGAACACAGTTTAGTTCTTGAACTCTAAACTTGCGAAATCAAAAATTCATATGTTGAACCCATATGCGAATATTAACCCAATTGACTTCAAATTGATTCACAGATGTAAACACTCGATTGTTTTACTTTCGCAAAATGAGCATCAACAACTCCACAATCGAGTTTTTAAATTCTTGCAAACAACAATTTCACAATCCTTGACTTCGCGTTTTTCTTCACGAATCATCCCTCAATCATCAATCCAATTGCGAATCAAAACTCATATGTTCTTGCTTTATCGATTCATCGACTACACTCATACAAATGCGAACAATACTCAATTTCAAAATCGATTGAAACTTATAGCAAAGCTAAATCCAACTTCGCATTCAAAGCACACAAGTGTTATTGATTGCATTCATGAAATACTAACAAGATAATATATTATAATACAAATATACATATTTTAGGTGGTGAAATCGTAACAGCCTAACAATTTGGTATGCAACTTTATTAAATCAATAAAAAAAGTTATGCAAATTGGAAAAATAAATAAAAATATATCTTTTGTTGTTTTAATTAAGGAAATAAATATTTTATATGAATACTCACCTGGAAAAACGCATATTATAATTGTCTAATTTAATCGTAACAGCCTACCAATGTACTTTCTTCTTCACTGTTTGATTGTTTTTTTCTGTGTGCTGATTATAATTGTCTAATTTAATGTAATTTTTTTTTTAACTTGCAAGGTACAATGGAACATATTACTCCTATAAAGGAAATTGACTCAATCAAGGACAATGCTATAATCTGTAATTTATCATCTTTTAGTTTAATTTTCTAAATATATGTGTGGTTGTCTATGTGTGTGTATCTCTTTAAAAATTCTGCAATTTCATCATTTTATGACCCCCATTTGCGAAGTTGAGTATTTATTTCCAAAAATGCGAAACTCCAGGGACAATATTTGAAAATTTCTGTTTTCTTCCACAATTAGCATTCTACTGTGAAATACTTCGCATCTTCATTCTTACACCCTTCGCATCCCTTCGCATTAATCACCTTCGCATTTTAACCTAATTAATCAAATGCGAACCACAAAATTTTCATTCCAGATGCGAACACAGTTTAGTTCTTGAACTCTAAACTTGCGAAATCAAAAATTCATATGTTGAACCCATATGCGAATATTAACCCAATTGACTTCAAATTGATTCACAGATGCAAACACTCGATTGTTTTACTTCGCATCCCTTCGCATTAATCACCTTCTAACATTGAAGACTTGTTTGAACCTTTGGAGGTACTTTACATTATTTTTAAAATTGTTAGTTTAATGCACTTATGTTTTTAAATTTTAAATGTTTTTTCATATTTAGAGTATATTGTTATAACTAAACTAATATACACTTTCGCAAAATAACATTTATTAACAATGAGCATTATTTTAATATCCAGGAAAAGACAGTCATTATTGTTGGTACTGTTAAGGGAATACGTCATTATCCAAGGTTGGTTTGTTTCTCAAACATCCCGTGTTTTCACATGGCCAATTGTATGTTGCTTTATCTAGAGTCCAAAGTAGGGACGGATTAAAATTGTTAATTTTAGATAAGGATGGTAGTCTCACAAATAAAACTTCCAATGTCGTTTATAAGGAAGTTTTTGGGAATTTATAAACAATGCTTTTCTACCATCTTTTATTTACTTTTCTACCATTTTTTATTTACTTTTCTTGTATCGTACTTCATCTATCATATTAATTAATTAATTTTTACAACTTTATTGTATTTGAGTTATTCATATTAATGCTAATATCACTATTCTTCATTTTTTCTAAACTTTCATATCTTTTTTTTTTGTTACAAATTAAAAACTATAATTATATTTCAATTTATCACCCGTGGATTTCCACGGGTTTAAACCTAGTAAAGGAATAAGACATTGCTAGAATCATGTTCGTTCAAATTGGGGTACAAATGATGCTTGTTAGATGGCTTACATGTTGGATATATGTCCATAATTACATATTATATTCATCTCAACCATGTAATACCAAATCAATATTTATCTACAATACCTATTAAGAATGATAGTTTTTGAACAGTTAAAAATAATTTAATGGTAAATCATATATATTTTTATGTGTACATATCATAGTATATTACCCTCCCAAGTCAATAACTCTATCCACATAATCAACATTTAATAAGTTTGTCCAAATAAACAAGACAACTTACCAAACCTACTCGGTTTTGAACAACTGAAGAGAGCTTAATGGTAAATCATATACAAAAATATAGTTTAACAAGATTGTCCAAATTTATTATATTTTTAAATTATTAACCCAATAGAAAAATAAATAACAACACTATATTTTATTGGACACGTCTGTGATAAATCAACAATACTAACTTCCACCATATATATGTTATTTTCTTTGAAACAAAATAAAATTCCTCCAACCATTTGGGCCTACTGATGGGCCATTTTGCACTGAGCATTTTGGAACCTGTAATGGATTAGTAACAGTTGCTGGCCTGTCTTGGCTCAATGTCGACCGGTTAACAAAGCAATTTGCCATCTGTGATTCATTGAATGAGATACTGACCATTTACGACATTCTTATAATCATTGAGAAAATTGCAAGCGAACTTTTTATTTTTCTTTTGTTTTTAAAGTTATTTTAGATAACATATTTTAATTCAAAAACAGTATTTAAGAAATTATTTTAAAAGTTCATAAGTAAAAAAATCTAACTATAAAAAAAAGTTTCTAGAGGACGTAGTCATAGGCCCTCATTTGATTGAAAAAATATTTACGATTTGAAAAGTATGTTTTCTAGAATGAAAATTAAATAATAATAATAATACATTTTTTTTTGTACAATTTGCCTTAAATAACATACCTTTGTAATTGTTCACTTTTAATTTTTCTTAGGAGCGAGTATGGTGGGATTTGATGCAGTATCTGATCAAAACCGAACCAAAACCGCAGATATAATTTTTTTTGATTTTCAAAACTGAAACCGTACTAAACCGATTGGTTGCAGTTTTTTGTTTTTGGTTTTAACTAATGCGTTTCGGCTTTTTTAAACCACAACTACAAAATTTTATACTAAAAAAAAGTTTTGGTCTCCTAAATTAACATAGAATCCAACTTGGCAAATCGATCGATACATTATAAGCAGAGAGTAAACCACAACTAAAAATCAAGAAAACTAAGATAAAGTGATTTTCATATGTTCCCATACTGCTATATTTGTGATAAAATTACACAAATTTGTATATAATATCTGTAAATTAAATACGTTTATAAGCAATCAACAAATCCTTGTTTAATTTGTAAAAGAAAAACCGAATCGAAATTTCAGGTTTTGAAAAAATAGAAACCAAACCATGGGTTTTGTGTTCGGTTATGTTTTTTTGTGGTTCGGGTTTTACACCCCTATCTTTTCTCATAATCCTTTGAGGTACGCAAACTACAAACACAGTATTGAAACTCAATATAACGAGATTTTAAAACTAAAACTAAAACCCTAAAAGCTAAAACCGACATCGAAATACGGACCATATAGAGACGATTTTTGCAAATGAAATGTGTGGCTATAAATATATTTAGCTTTACGAGTATCATAAGGTTACACGTTATGCCAATTGAATTTTGATATATTTTCTACTAACAAATCGTATTTAATGTTGGTTACATCATGGATTATGTAATTGCTCATCTCTTCGATGATGTGTTTTTGATTTTGTCAAATTTATTGGTCAAACAGTTTATAAAAGTACAAATTATTGATTTCTAGAAACGTTTATTTCATGTTTATTTTTTAATATTAATAGAAAAAGTCATTGTATAAAAATTAAAAAGTTATATATCCTAAAACATGAAAGTGTATGATTGATTGCAATATTGCCCAATTTGAAAAATAATTAGAACGATCTTATTGGACTTGGACAATTGTAAGTGAACTGCTGCTAAGAACGTTCACATATAGAGATTGGATGAGCTAATGATAACTGTTGGAAACTTGAAACGCATACTTTCTCAAATTCTCTCAACAACGTTAATCTTGAAAAGATCTTTCAAAAAGATATTTAATAAGACAACCCATTTCGACTCATCATGTTTTGATTCTTTGTTTTGATTTGATTGCTCATAATTTTTATTCATTGTTTTGTCATCATAATCATAATAACGTAATCATTAGTAGAAGAGCCCGTTAAGAATACCCATGGTGTGAAATCTTAGATTTCTAACTCTCTTTGGATTGTGTTCCTAGTATATCTATTATTTTGGAAGACATATTCTGTTGGAATGGATATTTCTACCCTCGTTGATGACTTTCTAAACACATATTGCTTTAGATGCAACACCCGAAAAATTCAAGCCAATTTAAACTTTTAAAAACATTTCAATTCCATTAACTATTACAAACTTGTTTTCAAAATGTATCATATCAGAGTATCCCAGAAACAAAGTCATAAAAAATGAGGAGCAGTACGATCACGTATTTGCCTTGCCACGATCCCCTGAAGTACCTGAAACAATAAACTGAAACTGTAAGCCTGAAAGCTTAGTGAGTTGCCCCCAAAATACCGATACACATACAGTCCACATAGCAATATCAACATTAACATATCATATCAATCAAAATAGAACAACATTCACTGGGTCCACAACTTTTCAAGTTGGACTATCCCCTAGGCCCTTAGTACGAGTCTGGAATGCCTACCGGCCCCTCAGGTCATATCTGGAATGCCATAGAGCCCTCAGTACGAGTCTGGAATGCCTACCAGGCCCTCAGCTTGTATCTGGAATGCTCCCGAGTCCTCAGTAGGAGTCTAGAATGCCTACCGGGCCCTCAGCTTATATCTAGAATACTCTAGGGTTTGTTGGCTACCCATGGAGCAGTACAACCTCAACCCATCCCACATAACATGTTGACATGTATCATGATTAATGCACATACAGATAATCATACAGTATCACAGGCAATCCTATAGATCTACCCGACTAGCATATCAACTGGCATTCATTACTAACTCAACTCAACATATCAATAACTACTAGGATATTAAATCCAATGGGACGACCTTGGTGCCTTAGACCCCTTAGTATAGTGAGGATAACTCACCTGCAACTGCCGAACCAAATCACAAGAGCACAATCGAAGCACCGCGTTAAACTCCAACACCTATATCCATCAATAACCATTGACATAAATATCCAATTTACCATAATACCCCTGAAGGTCAAAGTCAAAGTCCTTAATCAAAGTTAACCTTCCTGATGGACTCTACTCGCCGAGTCAACCCGTCGACTCGCCAAGTTCTCATATTCAGAAAACTCTCATAGCACGAATTAACTCGCCGAGTCGCCCCAAGACTCGTCGAGTCCAACGATCTCTAATTTACATCATGACCAACTCACTGAGTCCCCAACCGAATCACTAATCCAAGGCTTTAACTGAAAGAGGTTAGGTTCTGCGAGCAGACTCGCCGAGTCCAAGAACAGACTCGCCGAGTTCAGGATAATCTTCAATAGACTCGCCGAGTTGTTCTTCCAACTCGTCGAGTCCAAGCTCATCATCATAATACTCGCCGAGTTACTACGCGACTCAATGTCCGATCTCTAGCCCGACTTACTGAGTCCATACGTGCATTCCCATAATCTTGAGTTAAAAAGCTACTCCTTTGCTCCAAACAATAGATCTGGGTCTCTAAGGTCCATTAGCAACATAAAGTTGCTACCTTTACGTGCTTCTTGCCCCATAATACCAAAAACCAAGCTAGAAAGGGACTTAACTCTTGGGGAAAGGCTTTTGCATAACAACTAGAAAGGCTTTCTGCATCAATGATCCATACATAACTCAGATCTGGAGTTTCAACTCCAGATCTAACTCATGCTTCAAGATCTCATCAATATTTCTCCAACCAAACCCTAAAACTCCATGAAAAATGGAACTAGAAAGGAGAAGGCCAGGGATAATGATTCCTTACCTCCAAAATGACTTCCTACTGAAGTTTAATCCAGATCTCTTCAAGTCTCCTTGATCCAAGCTTCTTGATCTTCAAGATCCCCTCACAAATCACACCAATTTGCTTCCAAGTCTTCTCATTAACGAAATTAGGGCTTCTAGTTCTCAAAAGGGTAGCAAAGAGGCTGAGGATGGGTTACAATGTGCTTTATATAGGGCACAACCCCCATGAATAGGGTTTTCTCCCTTCAACACCAACTCATCGAGTACAAGCCGCCGACTCGGCGAGTTGGCCACTTAAACCAGCGACAATTCCCCCTCTGACTCGACGAGTAAGCATGCCTACTCGTCGAGTCCTTTTCCTTAATTTACAATTCAAGCCCTTCAACAACACCTCTGGAATTTGGGGTGTTACAACTCTCCCCCACTTAAATTAGACTTCATCCTCGAAGCCTACTGCAGTATACGCTTCAGAACAAACCCTTTCACTGCACACTTCGATTTCTCAATCAACTCATGCTCTTACAAACCCTACTTCTGTATCTCTCTTAAAATGGCTTAATCGCACATGGCATCCTTTCCACTACTCTAAGCCAACCATTGGTCTTTCAACTCCATAGCACCACATATCAGTCACATATCACCCGATGATACCATCCCTTCAAATCAGGAACACACCTTTGCGCCCTGCGCATGCTAGATACCACAAACACCAACTGAGCTCTGTTAAGACACTAATCCATCTTCCTTCGCCCAAGATTGGCGATAACCCTAATAACTTGCAACCTGGAATGAACCGTGTTTTCCCTTCTGATTCTATACCTCACGTGCTGACAGGATATCACATCCTTCAACCCCCATAACCCATCAACCAAACATCTCGCACAACCACTTGTACCTGGCCCAATCAGCCTCGGGTTAGAATACCAGGCACACCTATAATGGGTCGAGACTACTCCCAAGTCTGTTAACCTGCTGTCTCACCTTTCTCTGTCCGGATCTTCAATCTCTAACCACTATCCTCCTCCTCTTCCAAGGAGACTGAAAACATGTCTGCGCATCATCCAACATTGCCACAACCTCAACGGGCATCCTACCCGTACGTGCTTCCATATATCTGGTACAACCCCAATGATTACTATTAATAACTGAAGTACTTTCGATCATCTATTTGTTGGATCAATGTCTAAGTCCATAACTATAATTGGTAAGACTTAACCCGACTCGGCATGGTCCATTTGGGTTGCATGGCATCATGCATTTGGATAGAGTATAATGAGAGAAATAACACTTAAGGTTTGTTAATATATTGTAAGTTCTAATATATTAATAAGATTATTTAATTAGTATTGATCAAGAATTAATCTAGGATTAATTAAGTGATCAAAAGAAGACTAATTAAATATATGGGTTGATTGTGTAAATCATCCATACTTATATAGTGGGCTAATGCTCCATGGATTGTCAAGTTGGTCTAAAAACCCATAAGATGCTCCATGGTGTATTTGTACCCATGGATCATGGAAATGAAAGGCCATGACAACTAGGGTTTACATGGTGTAACCCTAACTATATAATGATCTTATTCTTGGAGAAAATCAGCCACTATGAGTGATAGCTGATGGGTTTTGAGCATTCTAACACTTCCTAAGTGTACATGCAACCCTAATAACCTTGGATCTATGTTTGTCTAATTATCATGCAAAGTTGAATTCCAAGGCTATATTCCTATCTAGCATACATGGGGAACAATTTTTAACTTGAATGATAGATAAAATAACTTACCTTGTTGTTGCTTATGTTCCTTGAAACCTTGTGAGCCTAGCACCCCAAGTGTGATGCCTCAAATGCTTCACACAACACCAAATGCTCTTGGAAAGACTTTTAAGAGAATACACACTTCTTGAAATCGGCCTAGCCCTTTTGTTTCATATGTGTAGCCTATTTTGGTGGAGAATGAGATCCTTATATAGTGTTGACACATCTAGGGTTACACCATGTAAACCCTAATGTGTCATGACTCTTCATTTCCATGACCCATGGGTTTGTAACTACCATGGAGCATCCATGGAGCATCCTATGGGTGGAACCCATCTTGATAATCCATGGAGCCTCTTAGCCCACTATACAAGATATGGATGATTTACATAATCAACCCATATATTTAATTAGTTATCTTTTGATCACTTAATTAATTCTAAATTAATTCTTGATCAAACTAATCAAATAATATTATTAATATATTAGACCTTATAATATATTAATAATCTCCAAGTTTTATTTCTGTCATTTAGTCTATCCAATTGCATGGTGCCATGCAACCCAAATGGACCATGCCGGGTCGGGTCAAGTACATACCAGAAATAGTTATGGACTTAGACACCTTATCCAATAGTCTCCCACTTGGATAAGTCTAATAACTATTACTGCAAGTATGACTTCAGGAACCGATCGGCAATCGTAGCTCTTTTCAAGGTTTCTCGGAACTGAGAAGATGATGGTACGCCATTTAAGATAAGTGATCATATAATCCTCTGTTCTAGATATCAGTCGGACAAATACATGGAACAATGTCTTACTTATTGTCCAACAGTTTGTTTTCCGATTTCCGATTTGTTTGACAAAGAACTTAATTGAACACATCAACTTAGTTTTGACCGGGCCCGGTACATAGGTCAAAAAAAAATCATCTAGGGGCCCAAATATCAGCTTCTAATCCAAGAAGGAACAAATAAACTTCGACTCATATGTTTGTTCTACCACTCATTGAATTATACACAAAAGCACATTTTATAACATCGAGTTACCAATGCGTTTTTCATACAATCAATGCATAACCAACTTGTAAGTAACAAATCATATCTCTAGGTTTGAAGACTTATATGATATTACCGTCTCACGATCACTCGAGATAGAATTCCATGAAGTGATTCCAATGAGCGTGGGTTGAGTCCAATGCTCAGAGCTTATGAGCACTCATGATTGTTGTAGCCTTGTGTAACACATTAGACCTCTGCAACCAATCATGACAATCTTGATTCATACCTACTTCCGATATATGACCGACTGTGGAGATTTGAATAATATGTTATACCAAACAAAATTATTCTGGAAGTCAAAACATGCAAAAGAAATATAGTAAACGATTGACAAGAGATAGCAACACTTTACTCATAAATAAAACACCTTTTATTCATCATCTAATGTCAATTACACTTTACAAATTTCGAGGTTATCTAACTACTAAATCTAATATCATCCTTCAGCCCTATGCTCCGAGCATGCTGGAGATGCTTAACCCGAGTCAGTCCCTTCGTGAGGGAATCTGTTGGGTTCTCATCCGATGATACCCTCTTTGCCACAAGGAGTCCTTCTTCTATTCGATGTCTAATAAAATGGTATTTTCTATTAATGTGCCTGGATCTCCCATGATCCCTTGGTTCCTTGGCTAAGGCAACAACGCTTTCACTATCACAGAAAATTTCCATTGGCTCTTTAATAGCTGGTACAACTCCAAGGTCTCCGATGAAGTTCTTTAGCTATATAGCCTCCTTTTCCGCCTCGCTCGCTGCAATATACTCTGATTCGCAAGTTGAATCAGCCACTGTCTCTTGCTTGGAACTCTTCCAAGAAATTGATCCTCCGTTTAGGGTAAAGACCCAGCCCAACTGAGAGCGGAAATTATCCCTATCAGTCTGGAAGCTAGCATCACTATACCCTACAACTCTCAAGTCATCACTCCCACCAAGGGTAAGGACCCAGTCCTTAGTCCTTCGTAGGTACTTGAGGATATTCTTTACCGCAATCTAGTGTGCCTTGCCAGGGTTCCCCTGATACCTGCTAACCATGCACAGGGCAAAGGCTACATCAGGTCGAGTACATGTCATAGCATACATGATCGATCCTACAGCCGAAGCATAAGGTATTCGACTCATTTCTGCTATCTCAGCCTCAGTGCTAGGGCTTTGTGTCTTACTCAATTTGGCGTTACTCTGGATGGGTAACTCTCCTTTCTTGGAGTCCTGCATGCTGAATCTCTTCAGCACCTTATCCAAGTAGGTACTCTGACTAAGTCCAATTAGTCGTTTACTCTGATCTCTCAAGATCCTTATCCCTAGAATATAGGCAGCTTCACCAAGGTCCTTCATAGCGAAACACTTCCCAAGCTAGGACTTTACTTCCTGCAGGGTTGGGATGTCGTTTCCTATGAGTAGTATATCATCCACATACAATACTAAAAAGCTAACTATACTCCCACTAGCCTTGACATACACACAAGATTCATCTTTACTCCTAGAAAAGCCAAATTTCCTTGACCTTTTCATCAAAGCAAAGATTCCATCTGCGAGGTGCTTGCTTTAATCCATAAATGGATTTCTCAAGCTTACACACTCTATTAGGGTACTCGTTGCTGACAAAACCTTCTGGATGACTCATGTAAACATCTTCAGCTAACTTTCCATTAAGGAAAGCGGTTTTGACATCCATTTGCCAAATTTCATAGTCATGAAATGCGGCTATGGCTAACATAACCCTAATAGACTTAATCTTGGCTACTGGAGAAAAGGTCTCATCATAATCCACTCTAGGAATTTGAGAGAAGCCCTTTGCAACCAGTCGATCCTTATAAGTGTGTACATTACCATCCATGTCGGTCTTCTTCTTGAAGATCCATTTGCACCCTACAGTCTTATGACCTGGTACATTCTCAACCAAGTTCCAAACTTGATTGTCATACATGGATTGTATGTCGCTATCCACAACCTCTTTCCATTTAGGAGACTCGGGGCCTGCCATGGCTTCCTCGTAGCTGTTAGGGTCATCTTGACTTACTAGTATCCCATCACTAATAAGTGTCTCACCTTCTGCAGTAATATGGAATCCATAGTAATGCTCAGGTGCACTCCTAACTCTCGTGGAACGCCTCAGAGGTATAGATTTGTCAATTGGCTCAACAGGAGTTTCCTCCTCAAGTTGAGAGCTAGTGTTTGAAGTTCCTTCACCACTTGACTCTTGAATTTCTTCAAGATCAATTTGCCTCCCACTGTCTCCTTGGCTTGTAAACTCTCTTTCTCGCAAGACTCCTCTTCTTGCTACAAAGACCACATTATCACTAGGTCTGTAGAAGAGGTAACCAAAGGATTGCTGTGGGTAGCCGATGAAAATACACCTCTCGCTTCGGGGTTCTAGCTTATCATGAGACTCGCGTCTCACAAAAGCCTCGCAATCCCAAATCTTGACGTGGTCTAGTTTGGGTACTTTACCAGTCCACATCTCGTGAGGAGTTTTAGCAACTTTCTTTGTAGGGACTAGATTAAGGATATGGGTGGCAGTCTCTAAGGCATACCCCAGAATGAGATTGGTAGCGAAGCTCGACTCATCATGGAACGAACCATGTCTAACAAGGTTCGATTACACCTCTCAGCCACACCATTCAACTGCGGTGTCCTGGGAGGTGTCAATTGTGAGACAATCCCACATTCCCTTAGATAGTCAAGGAACTCTGAACTAAGATACTCACCACCTCGATCGGATCGAAGCATCTTAATGTTCCTGCCCAATTGATTCTCGACTTCCTGGTTAAATTCCTTAAACCTTTCGAAGTCTCTGACTTATGCCAAATTAAGTAGACATATCCATATCTACTGTAATCATCAGTAAAAGTCAAATAATAACGATTAGCATCCCTTGTGGCATGTTTGAATGGTCCACACACATCCGTGTGTACAAGGTCCAACAAACCTTCACCCCTCTCACACGAGCCTGTGAAGGGTGACTTTGTCATTTTTCCAAGTAAGCATGATTCGCAACTATCATTTGACTTTAGGTCAAACGACTCCAAGACTCCATCCTTTTGGAGTTGGCCTATGCGTTTCTTGCTTATATGTCCAAGACGAAAATGCCATAATGATGCTTTATCCAAGTTATTATTATTAGGAGAATCAATACACAAAAATTATTTCCTAAGTTATCTACAACAGATACAACTTCATACACACCATCACAAGGTAATGCTTTAAAATAAAGAACATTATTAAAGAAAGCATTAATCGAACCAACTTCATTATCAAATGAAAAGGTGAAACCTTGTTTGTACAATGCATGAAAGGAAATAATATTTCTTGCCATTTCTGGCAAATAACAACATTTATTCAAATCTAAATTTAACCCACTACTTAGCGATAAAGTATAAACTCCAATCTTGGTGACTGGTGCAACTTTCCTATTCCCCATGATTAAGTTTATTCTTCCTTGCTCCACATTCTCACTTCTTCTTAGTCCCTGCAAGTCACAACAAATGTGAATACCACAACCGGTATCAAGGACCCAAGACTTAGAATGGGGTGAGTTATTAGAAATGATAGTGTAAATACCTGCATGGTTGGGTTTAACTTTCCCATCCTTCACATCTTGCTGGTATTTTGGGTAGTTCCGCTTCCAATGTGATTTTTCATGGCAATAGAAGCATTCAGCCTCTTTTGGGTCAGAAGAAGGAGTGACGAAACCTTTCTTGGTTCCACTTGAAGAAGAGCCATCAAGGGTCCTAAACTTGGTACCCTTCGAAGAACTCTTTCTCTTCTCCCCTCGACTTTTCCCGATTGCCAAAACCGGAGTGGAGTTTGGAGTAGGAGTGTTAACAACCGACTTCCCCTTAAGACCTGATTCTGCGGTCTTGAAAAGTCCCTGAAGTTTGCTGAGTGTGACCTCTTCCTTTTTCATGTGATATGTCATGCGGAATTGATCATAGCATGATGGTAAGGAGCGCAAAATTATATCTATTGCAAGCTCCTCAGGGAAGTTCACATTAAGCTTCAGCAATCGATCCACATACCTTTGCATTTTCTGCATGTGGTTCGTGACGGAATCCCCGTCCTTCATCATGGTTGTTATCATGGAGCAGATGATTTCATACCTCTCTTGTCGTGCACTTTGATGGTATCTTTCCATCAAATCTTGGTGCATTTTATAAGGGTAGAAATCCTCATAGGACTATTGGAGTTCCGCTGTCATTGTGGCCATCATGATGCATGCTACTTTCGTAGCATCCCTTTCATGTGCCTGAAAGTCAGCGATCTCCTGAGGAGTTACAGTGGTCTCATCAATCTCCTTAAGCTCCTTATCAAGGACATATTCTTTATCCTCGTAGCGGGTAATCATCCTGATGTTTCTGATCCACTCATTGAAGTTGGATCCATCAAAGGTGACTTTCCCACACAAGTTCATAAGGGTAAAGGAGCCATTAGGATTAGAGCCAGAAGCAACATTGTTTGAAGACATATGAAGGAAGAGAACAATATTAGTTTAGATATTAAGAGAGTCCTTAATAAAACACCCAAATGTAATATTAAGGCTAGGATCCAATCACAATATATTATAACTTAGAAGAGGTATGCCGCAATCCAAGCTATAACATATTTGAAAGGTAGGTGAATGACGATTCACCAATTTCCACCACGAAAACCGAAATATTAGATATTAGGTTTTTGATTGGTTCTTAGAAATTCCTAGATTCTTTGAGATTCAATGAACTTTTCAAAGGCATGTTTCAATCTCGAGTGTGCCCTCCAGGTTTTGTGTCTGGGATACCGAGGATCACAAAACGAGGTGTGAAGTAACCATGCAAATCACTTGGTACCTTGAAAGTTTATCACTCAATCGATGTGCCGGTAAACCACACACGCTCCACCGATACTATAATAAACCTTAAGTCACCCTTTACCTACCTTGTTAATGTTGGATTAATGTCTAAGTCCATAACTATATTTGGTATATACTTGACCCGACCCGACATGGTCCATTTGGGTTGCACTTCATCGACACAATTTATATGGATAATCTTTTGAGAATAGTATGTTTATGATTAATATTAATATATTATAAGTTCTAATATATTAATATGGAATCATATTATTTAATTAGTATTGATCAAGAATTAATTTAGAATTAATTAAGTGATCAAAAGGAACTAATTAAATATGGACTCTTATATATATGGAATGGGCCAAGTTCATTTAGGTTGGGCTAAGCTTTCATGGATAGTCCATGGAGTGTTTAACCCATGGATCCTAGGAAATGAAAGGTCATGGGTATTAGGGTTTAACCCTAATCCTCCACACTATATAAAGATGTCCTTGGTTGGTGAAATTGGCACTAGTGTGGGACACTAAGAAGAGCTAGCCAATTTCACTAGAGAGAACCAAGTATCCATATTCTCAAAAGTATTCCAAGGTGTCTTGGTGATTTGTGATTCCACTTGAGGCTTCCACACTATTAGGGCTAAGCTCTTAAAGCTTGAAGACATCAAGCTACATCAAAAGGTATGTATTCTATCTTGTTACATTCATTGATTTGTATGCTAGATTAGGATAATACCTTGGAAGTTCTTAGTTGCATGTATAATAGAGAAAACATAGATCCAAGGTATTTAGGGTTGCATGTACACTTAGGAGTGTTAGAATGCTCATAACCCAACAGTTAAGTCCAAGTTAGTGTGCCGGTTAGCCACACACGCTCCACCAACGACTTAAACAAAGTGTAAAGTGTAATTTCAAGGATTAACACCTTATTCACATTTTTCCTAAAGTAACCAAGATTGGGAATTTAATAAAACATTTAGTTACTTTATAATATTCATCATACTTTTAATGAGAATTTATAAGTCCTTGTCTTATCCGTTCGGCTAACGACCCTCCACTAGTCAAGCGAACGATGGGTGAGAGTGGACACCCATTAAGTTGCCATTTTATAGGCAACAACCTTATACCCACCTTATAGACCGGCTTCGTGAATGAGGCGTACTAGCGGTAAGACGACTTTGTTCTTATATATATAATTATTAAATTATAATAATATAAGTATAAGGGTTGAATTTTAACTTTTAAAATTCTAAGGGTTGGAACTAAAGTTTTAATAAGACTTTACTTGTTCCAAAACTTGAGGGCAAGTTTTGTAACTTTCAAAACTTTTCATTTCTTGTAACTTATGAGTTTAATAGAGTAATAAAATGAAGACTCTTCATTTTTCTAACTCTTGTGTTCTTTTAATGGTTTTAATTCAAGTGTGACTCTTGGTTTTCCATAACTTGAGGACAAGTTATGGACTCCATTAAAACACATTATGATCAAGAATTAATCTACCACATCGGTTACAAATAATTCCTATGATCATCTAAAACATCATAAGAACAATAACATGAATATGAACACTTTCATAAATCAAAATTACACTTAGAACTTTGTAATTTTGATAACTAGTTGTTGTAAAGGAATTAGCAAAGACATTACACCATCTAAAACAAGTTTTCAAGTACCAAAACAGTTTAGGGTAATGTTTCTAATCCATTTCCAGCAAGTAAAGTCGAAAATCTGCACTCTGTCGAACCTACTCGCCGAGTGCATTAACCTACTCGCCGAGTAGGTTGAAGATACAAGTGAACTCAACGAGTCCCCCCATGGACTCGACGAGTCCAGCAGTCAGACAGCAAGTTTTTCGACTTTCTTCAACTTTTTAGCACAAATAACAAACAAACAAGCCTAGGCTCTGATACTACTGATGGGTTTTGAGTATTCTAACACCTAATAAGTGTACATGCAACCCTAATAAACCTTGGATCTATGTTTGTCTAATTATCATGCAAAGTTGAATTCCAAGGCTATATTCCTATCTAGCATACATGGGGAACAATTTTTAACTTGAATGATAGATATAATAACTTACCTTGTTGTTGCTTATGTTCCTTGAAACCTTGTGAGCCTAGCACCCCAAGTGTGATGCCTCAAATGCTTCACACAACACTAAATGCTCTTGGAAATACTTTTGAGAGAATACACACTTCTTGAAATCGGCCTAGCCCTCTTGTTTCATATGTGTAGCCTATTTTGGTGGAGAATGAGATCCTTATATAGTTTTGACACATCTAGGGTTACACCATGTAAACCCTAATGTGTCATGACTCTTCATTTCCATGACCCATGGGTTTGTAACTCCCATGGAGCATCCATGGAGCATCCTATGGGTGGAACCCAACTTGATAATCCATGGAGCCTCTTAGCCCACTATACAAGATATGGATGATTTACATAATCAACCCATATATTTAATTAGTTATCTTTTGATCGCTTAATTAATTCTTGATCAAACAAATCAAATAATATTATTAATATATTAGAAAATATAATATATTAATAATCTCCAAGTGTTATTTCTCTCATTTAGTCTATCCAATTACATGGTGCCATGCAACCCAAATGGACCATGCCGGGTCGGGTCAAGTACATACCAGAAATAGTTATGGACTTAGACACCTTATCCAACAAGAAAGGGCTAGTCGATTTTATGAAGTGTTCCAATTTCTCTCAAGTCATTCCATGTGTATTTGGTGTTGTGTGAACCATTTGAGGTGTCACACTTTGGGCACTAGGCACTCAAGCTTCATGAAGACATTCTACATCAAAGAGGTATGTAATTCTAACTTGATATATTCATATGAATCAATGTTATTATGCTAGTTAGGATGAATACCTTGGAAAGTTCATATTTGCATGTATAATAGAGAAAACATAGATCTAAGGTATTTAGGGTTGCATGTACACTTAGGACTGTTAGAATGTTCAAAACCCAACACTATTTACATTATTGATTTCCTTTTAGAGGACCCACACTCCTTCCTGAGCTATATACCTTTCCCTTCCAGGAAATCTACTTACCAACCCTTGCCACACCTGCAAGTGTCACTGTGCTAAACTACACTCTACACTATCCATGTAGAGCAACTGCTATTCTCTAACTCCCATATACTCCGAATTCGATCACATACTAACTAGGACCACACACGACCTCCATCCAACTCCATCATCATGATCAATACTTGGGGCTAGACCATATCGATTACCATTTCATGGCGACATATTCACTTATTCTCCTCATACCGATCTACTAACACATACAGAGTCTTCAGCATGACTGGACGCCTTTCCAGGCCTTCAGCCTATCTGGACCACTCTTGGAGCCTTCAACATGTCTGGACCGCCCTCCTGGGCCTTCAGCCTGTCTGGACTGTTCCCTGAACCTTCGGCCTGACTGGTACGCCTTCCGACCTTCAGTCTATCCGGTCTGCTCAAACTGTCGTATGCCACCCTGAACCACCCTTCCCGGGAATCTCTCCCATGCAATCTGTTCTAGCCCTCTTGGGGTTCCGAACTCCAGTCCCGTTCCCGAAATCCTTTCCATGGCCTTACCCAGGCCTCACATCAACCAACTACTTTTCCTGAAACCATGGTTTGTTCCCTGCCCATTTGACTATCCCTTCCTCCAATCATGCCACACTCTTGGCTAACAACACTAATAAATCCAAATAGCTAACCAACCCTGGATGCTTGCTGTTTCACATGAGAGTTTTCCAATTCTCCCCACATAGTGTACCCACTACTACTTCCGCTGACAACCGGCATAACTTGGTAAAGTTTCCCACTCTATTCCAGGAACCAGATCCCTCTGGAGTGAGCAACCTCCATAGGTCACTCTCCCGACACCGTATATCCTGAACTCTAAGGAAATTCGAATCTCAACTGAACACTTCTCGCAATGTCGTTTCTATTCCAAGCAACGAGATCATATACCTTAACTTTAGACCAAGAATACTTCTGAACGCTAACCAACTATAGCTCCTAACTACTAAGATTCCCCAAACATACTATGAATCATGCGCAAAAGGCGAACATATTACAATACCATATAATCAACAAAATAACAAGACATCAAAATGGAAACATACCCGTAGCTACATCCGACTCTGCCCCGACCTCCCCTGCTGTAAGCTGGAAAGCGCGTCCCTGAACCCTCGGAGGCTCCGCTCTACCCTGACCTCCACCCGTAATCCTCAATGTGGCCGGTGCAGGAGCGTACACCGATATTGCAACAAGCTATTGATAGTTCACCCTCAAGTGTCCATCCTGATGACAGTGATAACAGATCCTCATATCCCGAGCCAGGACCGACTGACGACAATCCCTCGCATAATGCCCCTCTTTCCCACACTTGCGACACGCACCACCATACCTACAAACACCGGCATGACCCTTCCCACACTTCTCACAAGTGCGGCTGCTCTGACCTCCAACCCTAGATTCAACGGTTTTGGACCGTTTTGGCACCGGCTGCGACTGCACCGAGGCCTGCCTCTGCTCTCGCAACTGCAACTCCATCTCTAACTCCCACCGACTGGCGGCCTCTTGTAGCTCTAACAAAGTATCACACCTCTGTGTGGACACAAGCTGCCTGATGTCCCTCTTGAGCATACTCAGATATCGGGACATCTGAGCCTGCTTCGAAGCAAACTCCGAGCAAAACATCACCCTCTTAGTGAACATCTTGGTGATCTTCGTCACCGACTCTGAATCCTGCTTCAGCTCCAGGAACTCCTGAGTCAACCTCTCTCTCTCTCAACCTGTGGAACATAACGAGTGCTAAACATCTCTCAAAACTGATCCCAAGTAACCGCAGCCCTCCGCGCATCCGAATAAGATCCCGTAGTCAACCACCACCAATCCTTTGCCCCGAGCCTTAAGAGGTTCAGAGCACATCTCACCCTCTGATCCACAGGGCATGAACATGTGAAGAAACAACCCTCCACATTTGACAACCTCCTTATAGCAACGATCGGATCCTGAACTCCATTGAAAGTGGGGGGCTTCGTATTATCGAAGTCCCGATACTGAAAACCTCAACCGACTCCTCCTCCTACCACTGTAGCTGCCGCGATAGCCGTCTCTGTGAGAGCTACATAGCGCTCATTAAAGTACTCAACCATGTCGGTCTTGATCGACCCAAACATCTCCGACAACTTAGCCCAGAACATAGCAACAACCTCATCATGCAGGATCTCATGAATCATGGCATCCAACTCATCCGTACTCATCTGACCAATGACCTCAGGTGGTACCGATCCACCCTGATCACCCTCTCCCTCTCCCGAACCCGAACCGGATCCTGCCCAGAGACGTCTCGTAATCGCCATACTACAAATGCACCACAAGATATAGGCATTCCTCATAATAACCCCGAGAACCAGCTCCCAACAAAACCCTAGGGGTTGTGACTTCCTTGATACGCGTATGGGTCCTGTGCTTTCAGTAGTACGGTCCCATACTACCTTCCACACCTACCCATATTTGTATAAAGTATCACCACAACACCCTAACAATAGCATATACATAATGAACACTCGATCCCCACTCCTAGAGGAGCACCACTATCCCATAACTGACCTACCGGTCCCACGTAACCCTCTCATCCATGAAACTTCCACCAACCCTACAGCACTAGTGTATGCTAGCCATACATAACGCTGGACCCCATAGACTTTCGAATATTCAATCCTACCTTAAGCTCCCAATGAAAAAAGAACAGAACATAAGGCTAAATCAAACATTCTCAGGCTATAAGATCTTAATTATGTATAACCATGATGCATACACTAAATAACTACAGTAATAAATTCAATTTCATACAAAGGAAACCCTAGGCTAGCAGGCATCATATAATCAAGCAATTCTATCATGCAATTCTTGAAGACCCCTAGCCTAGTACCAGCATGCTGTTATATCATATCACATAATCAAATAACTTGCATGGTATTTTGGGGTCTACTTACTGGCTCTGGCTGATCGTACCCACTACATCCTCCTTTACTTATTTCAAAAAAAAACCTTTTGAAAACCATTTTGAAAATCCCTCCTTGATTTGAGACTGGATTCACACGAATGTTCCTCCAATTCACTCAAACCAAGGCTTTGATACCAACTTGTAACACCCGAAAAATTCAAGCCAATTTAAACTTTTAAAAACATTTCAATTCCATTAACTATTACAAACTTGTTTTCAAAATGTATCATATCAGAGTATCCCAGAAACAAAGTCATAAAAAGTGAGGAGCTATACGATCACGCCTTTGCCTTGCCACGATCCCCTGAAGTACCCGAAACAATAAACTGAAACTGTAAGCCCGAAAGCTTAGTGAGTTGCCCCCAAAATACTGATACACATACAGTCCACATAGAAATATCAACATTAACATATCATATCAATCAAAATAGAACAGCATGCACTGGTTCCACAACTTTTCAAGTTGGACTACCCCCTGGGCCCTTAGTACGAGTCTGGAATGCCTACCGGCCCCTCAGGTCATATCTGGAATGCCATAGAGCCCTCAGTACGAGTCTGGAATGCCTACCAGGCCCTCAGCTCGTATCTGGAATGCTCCCGAGTCCTCAGTAGGAGTCTAGAATGCCTACCGGGCCCTCAGCTTATATCTAGAATACTCTAGGGTTTGTTGGCTACCCATGGAGCAGTACAACCTCAACCCATCCCACATAACATGTTGACATGTATCATGATTAATGCACATACAGATAATCATACAGTATCACAGGCAATCCTATAGATCTACTCGACTAGCATATCAACTGGCATTCATTACTAACTCAACTCAACATATCAATAACTACTAGGATATTAAATCCAATGGGACGACCTTGGTGCCTTAGACCCCTTAGTATAGTGAGGATAACTCACCTGCAACTGCCGAACCAAATCATAAGAGCACAATCGAAGCACCGCGTTAAACTCCAACACCTATATCCATCAATAACCATTGACATAAATATCCAATTTACCATAATACCCCTGAAGGTCAAAGTCAAAGTCCTTAATCAAAGTTAACCTTCCTGATGGACTCTACTCGCCGAGATAACCCGTCGACTCGCCGAGTCATCGAGTCCAACGATCTCTGAGTTCCATCATGACCAACTCACCGAGTTCCCAACCAGATCACTAATCCAAGGCTTTAACTGAAAGAGGTTAGGTTCTATGAGCAGACTCGCTGAGTTCAAGAACAGACTCACCGAGTTCACGACAATCTTCAATAGACTCGCCGAGTTGTTCTTCCAACTCGTCGAGTCCAAGCTCATCATCGTAAGACTCTATGAGTCACCCATGCGACTCGCTGAGTTACTACATGACTCAATGTCTGATCTCTATCCCGACTCGCCGAGTCATCTCCCAGACTCACTAAGTCCATACGTGCATTCCTATAATCTCCAAGTCACAGAGCTACTCCTTTGCTCCAAACAATAGACCTGGGTCTCTAAGGTCCATTAGCAACATAAAGTTGCTATCTTTATGTTCTTCTTGCCCCAAAATACCAAAAACCCAGCTAGAAAGGGACTTAACTCTTGGGTAAAGGCTTTTGTATAACAACTAGAAAGGCTTTCTGCATCATTGATCCATATAGAACTCAGATCTGGAGTTTCAACTCTAGATCTAACTCATGATTCATGATCTCATCAATATTTCTCCAACCAAACCCTAAAACACCATGAAAAATGGAACTAGAAAGAAGAAGGCCATGGATAATGATTCCTTACCTCCAAAATGACCTCCCACTGAAGTATAATCTGGATCTCTTCAAGTCTCTTTGATCCAAGCTTCTTGATCTTTAAGATCCCTTCACAAATCACACCAATTTGCTTCTAAGTCTTCTTACAAACGAAATTAGGGCTTCTGGATCTCAAAAGGGTAGCAAAGAGGTTGAGGGTGGGTTATAATGTGCTTTATATAGGGAACAACCCCCGAGGTTAGGGTTTTCTCCCTTTAGCACCAACTCGTCGAGTACAAGCCGACGACTTGGCGAGTTGGCCACTTAAACCCGCACAAATCCCGCTCCGACTTGGCTAGTAAGCATGCCTACTCGTCGAGTACCTTTCCTTAATTTACAATTTAAGCCCTTTAACAGCACCTCTAGAATTTGGGGTGTTACATCGGAAGTTATCGATTGTAATTCAATTTCCCCTTAATATTCGGTGCTTTTTCTATTGTGCCCCAAGAGTTAATAGGATTTTATTTCCTAACCCTATGTTTTGATCTAAATTTAGTCATAATTACCAATGATCATGGACAACTGTGATTCAAATTAACACATCCATAATGATCATCTAAACTCTAATGATTCAATAATAGGGATAAAGTAACAATCTTTAAAACATATAGATATTGCAATCAAACTTGAAAAAATAAATTAAATAAGAATAAACAATCCAAATAGCAATTAATCTATAATCTCAAAGATTCATCTAGTCATAAACATAAAGCAAAGGGTGTTAACACCTAAATCAGAAAGTAAACACATACGGAATCACATTAGAATTCTAATCATGATCATAACAACAAAACAAATGATTTCTGGCATAAATCCGCTCTCTATCGCTCTAGATATTCGCTCTATATCAGCTTAACGACCCTCTGACCGCCTTCTAGACCCTCAAAACGGCTTCTCTGATGTTTATAATCGTAGGGAATGAATTAGGGTTCAAGATATTTCATTAAGGGTAATTTTTGTCTCTATTTATATCTTTTAACGTCACCACAGTGTGGTTGATAGCCGCAACGTCATGCTCTTCATGGATATCCCTTATTCTCCAAGTCGGCTCAACGATCGCGAAGTTTTGATTTACCATGTTGTGGTGGTGATCAACACTCTGTGGTGATTGGGAATAAGCATTTTCTTAAAACATGAAATTTGTCAGAAATTGTGTTTAGTTTTTAGAACATTTTGATTCTCATCAATCGGAGTTACGAGTAATCAGATATGGTCAAAACACTGACGAGGGGTCAAGCTGTCCAACAACATCCTTTTCGTGTCTTTATAGCTCCTTTCTCCTCCCTTTGCATTCCAGCTCCCATTTTAACTGTACTTAAACATTTCAAAGCACATTGAGTATACACACACACACACACACATATATATATATATATATATATATATATATATATATAATATTACATTTTTACTCAAATATATTAGGATAATAGCACAAAACATATAGTTAAATATGACCATATCAAAATACCCATACTATTCTTTTGCTTGTCCCCAAGCAAAATTGATTTTATTATTATCATACCATCACATCAAAATCCTAGACACCAATATCGTACAAGAAAATCCATTGTAAACGTCTCCATTATATCAAGACCTCAATGCATGTATTTGTGTTTAATTCATATAAACTTCCCCAATCATAAATACTCACAATCCTCATAAACACTCCCCCACTTATTTTTAACAACATTCATATTATGCATCTTTGCAAAAAGATTCTCATAAATCTTTCTTAACCTCAAGGTAATTTTTGATTAAGCTCCCAAGTATACATATAGAAAAATAACTTAGAAAGAAAAATTACAATAAAATAAAATACTCTATAGATTTTTGGCAATTTCGCTTCAGTCTTTAGACTTTGTAAGCTTTTATCCACTCAATATTTCTCTCCTTTTTTTGAAACTCGTTTTTTTTTCTCATAAGACTAAAAACCTAATAAAAATATGTGCTTCAACAAGGGAAATTAATCTTCAACCCTTATTGGTTGAAGGCATTAGTCTATAGTGCACTGACTACTTAAGGCTCTCCTAAATATATTTTTGGTATACTATAATAAACATATTATGTCCCTCAAACTAAGAAAGATCATGTTTTTTCCCCATTATTTCACTAGGACAGGGAAGCCACAAATACACTAGTTCGTTGGTGCAAATAAACATCAGGGCCTGCATCAGATCATCTCACACAACTCTAGCAACCTAGGTCTCAACACAATAATACAATTTTTTTAACTAGATTCAATTTTAGACCATTTTTACAAGTCATTATTATTATTATTTTAAAAATTCCCAATCTATCAATGTCAATTTATCTTGAATTTTTTTTTTTAGCTTTCGACCCCCTACTCCACACTTAATTCATACAATGTTCCCATTGCATGCATAAACAATTAAAGAACATAAAAATAAAGAGGAAGAAAAAGGAACAAACTCCCTAGGGTAATAGTGGCGAGATCGAATGAGGCTGCTAAAAGTTGCTCCAAAATTTGATGAAGACTTGAAACCGAAATTCCTACTTTTGAATGTGCCGAAAAATAAAACCAAGAACAATGACTTCTAGAAGTGTATTGAATGTGGGTCACGACGTGGGAAAGCAACACCACGTCGCGGTGTCGAGAAACAGTTCATCATGATCACTAAATATGAGAACGCCACGACATGGTTTAGTGTTGCCACATTGTAGTAACATGTTTGATGCAATTGTGATAATAGAAAATGCCACGACGTGGAGTTGATGGCCATGTTGTGGTGACTTCTTAGAATGTCTTTAAGAACCAAAAATAACACATATTTTCTTCTTAATGGCTTAGGACATTCCCAACCCTTTCTTTCTATAAAATTCCTTCAAAACTCTTCTCTTCATCAAGTGGGAACCCCACACTTATTAAAAATCATGACATTCGATATTCAACTTCAGACTCTTTTGACTTTTTCTCTCGTGACAAATGAGCATTCGACCTCAATTATAGAAAATTCTGAAAGTATTCGAAGAACAAAAAATTCTGCAAAAAATCTGAAACATCATGAGCATCAACATAGAAAACAAAATTAAACAAACTAAAAAAATAAGAATAAAATCACACTAAATAAATAACTCGTCCTCTTCACAATTATGCTTCAATTGTGGATTGAATCCCTTTAATGCAAGAAGTGGTTTGTGAAAACAAAAACTTGCGGGACTCGCCCGACTACTTCCTTTGTTTTTTTTACACCATTAACTAATAGTAGAATAATAATTAACCCAACTAGTCAAGAGTAGCAAGAGTTCAGTCTTCCACTTAACCACCTCGATATGTCTTGCTATACTACACCTCATAGATTCAGTTGGACAAATCACCAAAGTAGTAGAATAAACAAGTCAAGAATTCTCTAATCGCTTGCAATCTCGAAACCCATGCAAAAAGATAAACCAAGCAATGCGTATGATCACAAATTCGTGCAAATAACAACAAAAACCCTTCCCGGCAAGTGACATGATATCAATGAAAATAAAAATAAAAATTAAATTAAACTAAAAAATAAAAACAAATAACGAATAATCAAACAAACAAAATCAATTGAAAACCATTCCACGAAAACGACACCAAAAAGTTGATGTGTGCTTTTATGTATAAATTTTAATTACTCAAGTTTTAAATTTATAAAACTAATTTTATCATAACTAGACTAATAAACACACTAGACAGTGTACCTAATCATGCAATAGTATATTTATGATAAGACCAGGTGTCGAATACAAGGGGAATGGTGATGAATTAATTTGGAGTTTTTGATTATAGGTTACACTAAACACACAAAAACAGTAAGAGGAGTTTTATGGAATTAAATCTCAAATAAACAATTAAATATCAAATCTCGATAAACAGACTGAAGACAAATCTCTTTAGGTACATTGGTTTAAACTGTGTTTCATCTCAAAATACTGGATAAATACTAAGTGAAATGGATATTTATTATTATTCACCGATTCCTAATATGACGAGCATCATGATCAGACTACTAATCCTTTGATTTGAACACAACTACTAATTCAATGATCAAGTGAACAAAAAATTATGCAAATCAATGTTCAGTTCGTATTAAGTAAGATTTGATCTTTATTAATCATAAGGATTATAAGAATTGAATCATGCATAGAATGATCATCTACTCATGCATACACATTAAAGTTCACCACTTTATTTCCTAACCCTAGGTTTTGATCTAACTCTAGTCATAATTACCCATGATCATGGACAACTATGATCAAATTTAACACAATCGTAATGATTATATAAACTCTGCTAATTCAACAATAAGGAATAAAGTAACAATCTTAAACACATATGGATCGTGCAATCAAACTTTACAAAGTAAATTAAATAAGAATAAACAATCCAAATAGCAATTAATCCATAATATCAAAGATTCATCTAGTCATAAACACAAAGCAAAGGGTTTTAACACCCAAATCTAAATTAAACACATATGAAATCATATTGGAATGCTAATCATGATCAGAACAACAAACTGCATGGTTTCTGGCATGAATATGCTCTCTAATCTTTAAGATCTTCGCTCTATATCAGCTTAGCGGCCCTCCAACCGCCTTCTAGACCCTTAAAAAGACTTCTCCGAGGTTTATAATCATAGGCAACGAATTAAGGTTCAATATATGTCATTAAGGGTAATTTTTGACTCTATTTATATCTTTTAAAGTCACCATGACATGATTGATAGCTACCACGTCGTGGTCTTTGTGGATATCTTGTATTTTCTAAGTCAGCTCAACAATCGCGAAGTTTCCATTAACCACATCATTGTGGTGATCACCACGCTGTGGTGATTGGGAATAAGCATATTCTTAAAACACGTAAGTTTTCTAAAATTGTGTCTAGGTTTTAGTAAAATTTGAATCTCGTCAATCATAGTTACGAGTCATGAGATATGGTCAAAACACTGATGAAGGGTCAAGCTATCCAACAACATCCTTTTTGTGTATCTTTAGCTCCTTTCTCCTCCTTTTGCATTCTAACTCCCATTTTAACTGTAATTGAACATTTCAAAGCATATTATGTACCATATATATCTTAAAGTTTTAACGTCCTATTTTCAGAACATTTTTTTTTTCATTTTTATTAAGATAAAACTTACCAATTTATAATATCTATTATTAAGAAAAGCGTTTATTCCAAATTACATTTATTTAAAATCAAAGTTTTAAATAGAACATGAAATACTCAATGTTTATGATGAGTGTGTACAGTCTCACATTCGCCTTCCCATAGACACTGATGATACTTGAAACAATAAACAAATGGGTAAGCATAAAACTTAGTGAGTTCCCCTAAAATACCACATACCATGCATATCGTACATATAACGGGCCTTCCCATTGACACCAATGATACTTGAAACAATAAACAAATGGGTAAGCATAAAACTTAGTGAGTTCCCCCAAAATATCACATACCATGCATATCATACATATAACGGGCCCGCCCAAACTCATATAATGGGCCCCACCCAGTAAGTATAACGGGGCCTGCCCAAACTCATATAACGTCCCCTATTCACTGAGTATAACGGGCCCCGCCCAAACTCATATACCGGCCCCACCCACTAAATGTATAAACATATAATCATATAAACATACAAACACATGCGAAAATCACAAAGATAATAGGATATCGTACATTCATCAGTCCCCACCCATTGAGTATAATGGGCCCCTCCCAAACTTGCATAATGGGCCCCACCCACTTACAAATCATATACACATAACTGTTCGAAAAGTTGTCTAAGCCCATAACTATAATTGGTGTGTACTTGACCCGATAGTAGCATGGTCCGTTTGGGTTGCATTTATCAAAGCAATATGTTAGGAAGGATATTTGAGTAAGAGGTTAATTATGATTTATTAATATCTTATAAGTATAATATGTTAATTGAGGAATCATATTATTTAATTAGTATTGATCAAGAATTAATTTAGTGATCAAAAGAGACTAATTAAGCTGATACGTATGGATTGGGCTAATGATCCATAATTGATTTGTGATGGGCTTATGGGTTAGTCCATGAAGTGGTTATCTAAATCAAATGGGTGGATCATAAGCTTATGGATATGGATCATCGTAGTGAGCGGTGTATTTTCATCGACTATCCATAGAAGTCATTTGGATATCTCTTCTATAGACCAAGTGAAAATGCTGTCTTCGTTGCAAGGAGAGGGGTTTTCATAGAGCGAGAACTCATATGCCAAGATGAAAATGGGAGGACAATTGATCTTGAAGAGCTTCAAGAATCAACCAATGAAGGAACCTCTAACACTGGTGCTCAACCTGAGGAGGAAACTCATGTTGAACCGATTGACGAGTCCTTACCTCTTAGGCATTCCATTAGAGTTAGTGTTCCACCTGTGTTGTATGGTTTTCATATAAAAAGTGATGGTGATACATTTATTAGTGATAGTACACTAATAAATATGGATGAAACTAGCAACTATAAGGAAGCCATGGCAGACCTAGAGTTTGCAAAGTAGAAAGAGGCTATGGATAACGAGATTCAATGCATGTATGAAAATCAAATTTGGAACTTGGTTGACAATGTTCCAGGTTGTAAGACGGTCAGGTGCAAGTGGATCTTCAAGAAGAATACCGGCATGGATCGTAAAGTACACACGTATAAGGCACGATTAGTCATGAAGGGCTTTACTCAAACTCCCGGAGTTGACTATGATGAGACCTTCTCGCCAGTAGCGAAGATTAAGTCTATAAGGGTTGTGCTAGCCATAACTGCGTTTCATGATTATGAAGTATGGCAGATGGATGTCAAAACCACTTTCCTTAATGGGAAGTTGGCTGAAGATGTTTACATGAGTCATCCAGAGGGTTTTTTCGATGCAAAGTACCCTAATAGAGTGTATAAGCTTGAGAAATCTATCTATGGATTGAAACAAGTGTCTCACAGATGGAATCTTTGTTTCGATGAGAAAGTTAAAGAATTTGGTTTTTCGAGAAGCGAAGATGAGTCCTGTGTATATGTCAAATCCAATAGGATTATATTTAGCTTTCTGTATTTGTATGTGGATGGCATACCGCTCATAGGAAACGACGTACCAACCTTGCAGGAGGTTAAGTCCTGGCTTGGGAAGTGCTTCTCTATGAAGTACCTCAGAGAAGCTTCTTATATTCTTGGGATAAGGATATTGAGAAACATGAATAAAAGACTAATAGGACTTAGTTAGAGTACTTATTTGGATAAAGTGTTAAAACGTTTTAGCATGGAGAATTCCAAGAATAGGGAGTTACCAATCCAAAGCAATACCAAGTTGAGTAAGACTCAAAGCCTGAGTACCGAAGCTGAAACAGTAGAGAGGAGCCGAGTACCTTATGCTTCCGTTGTTGGCTCGATCATGTATGCTATGACTTATACTCCTCCTGATGCGGCCTTCAATTTAAGCGTGGTCATTAGATATCAAGGGAACCTTGGTAGAGCACATTGGACCACAATAAAGAATATTCTCAAGTACCTACGAAGGACTAAGGAATGGTTCCTTATCCTCGGTGGGAGCGATGGCTTGAGAGTACGAGGGTATAGTGACGCCAGTTTTCAGACCGACCAAGATAGTTTCCGCTCTTAGTCGGGCTGGGTCTTTACCCTGAATGGAGGAGCAGTGACTTGGAAAAGTTCCAAGCAGGAGACTGTATCTGATTCAACGTGCAAATTAGAGTACACAGCAGCAAGCAAAGCGTCAAATGAGGCAATATAGCTAAATAACTTCATCGGAGACCTTGGAGTTGTACTAGCCATAAAGGAGCCTATGGAGATTTTCTGTGATAACGAAGGTGCGGTTTCCTTGACCAAGGAACTAAGGGATCATGATAGATCCAGGCACATCGACAGAAAATATCATTTCATTAGACATTGGGTAGAAGAGGGACTCCTCGTAGTGAAAAGGGTATCGTTAGAGGATAACCCAACAGATCCTCTAACAAAGGGACTGAGTAGGGTTAAACATTTGTATCACGCTAAGAGCATTGTGTTGAAGGACGATATTAGTTTTAGTGATTGGATAGCTATTGGAAACTTGTAATAGATAAATTGTAATTAACATTTGATTATTAAAGAAAAGAGTATTATTTATGAGTAAAGTTACTGTCTTACGTTAATTATTTACTATTGTTTCACTTTGTATGTTTTGACTTCCTAGAAAATAAGATTATTTTAAACTATCCATAGTCAATCATACGTTGGAAGTAGGTATGAAAGAAGACTGTCATGAATTGGCTTGTAGATTGTCTAAGTGTTTAGACATAGAAAAGGTTTGCTGCAATGTTTATGAGTGCTCCTGAAATAAGATTTTAGTATTAGATTAAACCCGTGCTCACATGAACAAATTCATGGAATTTAATCATGAGTGATTGTGAGACGATAATATCATATAGTCTTTAAACCTAGATATATGAGTTGTTGTTTACGAATTGGATGTGCATTGATAATGCGTAAACGCGTCAGTAACTTGATGTTATAAAACATATTGTTCTGTATGATTTGATGAGTAAATAGTACAAGCATTTAAGTTGAATTTTATCTGTTGCTTTTATCCCACAAGGTAAAAAGCGATATCTTGGTCCCCTCGATGATTTGGTTTGAGTTATATGTCGGTCCCGGTCAGGACTAAATCGATGTGTTCAATTAATTTCTTTTTCAGACAAATTAGAGATCGAGAAACAAACTGCTAGACAATAAGTATGACTATGTTCCATGTGATTGTCCACACGATATCTTGAGAACGGAGGACTATACGATCCCCTATCTAAAGGACGTATCACATTTCGACAACGGATTTTAAGAGCTACGATTGCTAATCGGATTTTGGAGTCGTACTTACATTTATAGTTATTATACTTATCCAAATGGGAGACTATTGGATTAGGTGTGTAAGCCATAACTATATTTGGTATGCACTTGACCCGGTTGTAGGATGGTCCTTTTGGGTTGCGTTCACCAAAGAAACTTGACTGGAAGAATAATGGAGAAAGAGGTTATTATGGTTTATTAATATATTATATGAATACTATATTAAAGGAGAAATCATATTGTTTAGTTAATATTGGTCAAGAATTAATTTTGTTGTCAAAAGAGATTAATTAAATCAAGGGGACTGATACTGTAATTATAAGATAGTTACAAGGTTAGGCTTGGGATCCATAAGGAAGAAATGGACGAATTCTATGTGGGTGTCCATATAGAAATTGTCCAAGGGGCCTTTTAGAAGGATCCTTTGGGCTGCTTAAGGACTAGGCAACTGGATTAGAGTTTTGACTGAAACCCTAGTTGCTCAGCTATATAAGGAGTCCTTTGGGGAACCAAAATCGGCCACTTAAACCCTAAGAAGGATAGCTAGCCGAATTTTGAGCCTCCTCCCTCTCTCTCTCTAAGAGTCTGCAGTTGCTTTGGTGTTTGTGATTCATTAGAGACATCACATTTGAGGTTCTAGGTTCTCATAAGCTCAAGATCATCAAGATACAATCAAAGGTAGCACTCTAACTTGTTTATTAGATGTAATTTCTATTTTGGTATGCTAGATCTAGGGTTTACAAGATTTGGATGATTATTGCATGTACAATTAGAAAAACCTAGATCCAAAGCTTTATGGTTTGCATGTGCACCATAGGATTGATGTTTTGCTCATAACCCAACAAGAATGTCACCGAATTCTTGGTCAGTCGGGTGAAAGGAGCAACAATCTTGGACAAATCCTGGATGAATCTCTGATAGTAACCCGCTAGACCAAGAAAACTCTAAATCTCAGTTGAAGATATCAGAACCTCCCACTGCATCACGGCCTCTATCTTGGCCGGATCGACCAAAATACCCTTCTGGTTGACAAGGTGCCGCAGAAACTGCACCTCGTGCAACTAGAAGTCACACTTGGAGAACTTCACGAAAAGTCTCTCCCTCCTTAGTGTCTCCAGCACCTCGCTCAGGTGCTCCTCATGCTGCTCCTGAGTCTTGGAGTAAACCAAGATATCATCGATGATGACTATAACAGACAGGTCTAACATCGGTCTACACATGCGGTTCATGAGGTCCATGAACGCGGCATGAGCATTGTTAAGCCTAAAAGGCATCACCACAAACTCATAGTAGCCATAGAGAGTCCAAAAGGCTATCTTCTACACGTCGTTATCCCTGGCTCGCATCTGGTGATAACTCGATCGCAGATCAATCTTGGATAACCAAGATGCACCCTGAAGCTGGTTAAATAACTCATCAATCCTCGGGAGGGGATAACAGTTCTTCACCTTGATGATTATGAGACATTGGACCTTCGAAATGCCAAGTTTTGGGACTAGAATAAATGGTTGGGCCTTAGGGTAAGACCATGTAAAGGTTTGGGCCCAATTTGGAAAATTAGTCCATCTGTTGGGCTTTGGTTCATTGTTTGACTTTTGGGTCTTTGGATTGGGCGTTGGGCTTGAATCAAGCTAAATTTGGGGTAAAGTAGTCTTTTACCCCAAGCATGGACTTATGGTTATGTGTTGGAACCCAATTATTTATTGGGTGTTATTTTGATGTTGACAGTACAAGAATTTGTCATCCATCAGTTAGAGTTTTGAACCATGGAACTTCAATAGTGTGGGTATGTTACCTTCTAGTAGAAGTGGGTCGAAGGCATCAATGCCGATCCACTAGTAGTTGATTACAGTAGATATGATTGTATTTATGCTAATTGTCTGGTATGCTACCATCTGTTATGCTTCATGTCCTAGTATGCTATGATATTATGTGATAGTGGTAGGAGGGGTGGATTAGACCCCGTAACCGGTTGAGATAAACCGAAGGGTATGTCGGGCACCTATATATGCCTGACAAAATAGTTATGATATGTCATTATGTGGTAGTGGTAGGGGTGAAATAGACCTTGTAGCTGGTTGAGATGAACCGGAGGGTAGGTCGAGCACCCATATATGTTTGACAGGGTAGGTCGGGAACCCAAATATGCCTGGCAGGGTAGGTCGAGCACCCAGATATGTTTGACAGGGTAGGTCGGGCACCCATATATGTCTGATAGTATGTTTATGCTATGTTATTATGTGATAGTGATAGGGGTGAAATAGTCCCCGTAACCAGTTGAAATAAAACGGAGGGTAGGTCGGGCACCCAGATATGCCTGACAGGGTAGGTCGGGCACCCATATATGCTTGGCAGTATGTGATTATGTGGTATGATGGGGGAACTCACTAAGCTTCGTGCTTACGATTTTTAGTTTTGGTTTCAAGTACTTCTTCTTCAAAAGGAAAGGAGTCGACTTGATCGCAGTGCATCACACTATGATTTTCCACATTACGAGATCCTTAGGGATTGCACTCTAATATTGTTTTACTATGACATGTTATGGTTTTGATTTTTGACATTTGGCTTTGAGTATGATGTGAATGACACTGATGATGTTTTCATACTACTATTTTTATAACTTACCGAATTAAAAATGAGAATTTTGGCTCTAAATTTTGGGATGTTACATGTTGATTTTTTATACACATTTCGGTAAATGTATCTTTACAGATAAGTACTAAAAACTTATGGAATTTTTTTGTTGGATTTGTTATTAATATTATGGTTTGTTTTTAAGATTTTTTAAATCTATTACCCATGGTTCTCACGGGTTGTAATATAATGTTCAAATAAAGATAGATAACATACTATATGTTCAAAGTTTAAACTTTTGACAACCTAAACCCCCCACCTCTCATTTTTCCAAAATGACAACAACTTGTCTCCAACAGCTATGTAACTTCGAGTTTTATTAAACTAAGCCTATATACTAGTTTTTTCTAAAACATTTTTGTCCTTAACCGTATCCAAATTATGTTCAATCAAGTTTCCAAAAGTTGACATTTTAACCCCTAATCTAAATTTTATTTTAACCTTGAACTTTAATCTTTTATTCATCTTCCTAAACTTACTATAATATCTTATTTTATTTATTTTAAAATTTTATTTTATTCATTTGAATATAATTTTACCATTTTTATTTTATTTTAGTTTTTTCAGTATAAATTATTTTTAGAGTAAATTACTGAAATCGTCCCTATGGTTCAGTTAAAATTGCACGTTTGGTCCCTAACATTTTTTTTGCAATCGGATCATCCATGTGGTTTTATTTTATTGCATTTTTTGTTCCTATGGTTTGGTCAAAACTGCATGTTTGGTCCCTAACTTTATGTATCTAAGGGACGAAAAATGCAACAAAATCAAACTACAGGGACGATCCGAGTGCAAAAAAAAGTTACGGACCAAACGTGTAATTTTGACCAAACCATAGGGACCATTTCAGTAAGTTACTCTTATTTTTACCAAACTGGTCAAAAATTTTGGCCCAAAAATACACATGTTACACTCCAACTAAAAAGATATTATTCTCCGTAAGGAGCTGCAAAGGTCAAACAACCAATAGATCACATGCTACAAAGAGTGTATATAGTGGAAGGAAAATAAGGCAAATGGAAGATTACATGTGATAGGAAGAAAGGGAAAACTACAATATGATTGTTTCTTTGTATGTTTTTTTATGGCAAAGTGTTATCGATTATCAGACAATTTAAATCTGTCTGGTTATTGGAAAATATTTTGTATACCAAATCCTATGCAATTTAGATTTTATGTATTGGCAGAATGTAATGATAATATACTGTACTCTTCTTAGTATACCTATACTATTTTGGTTTGATGTATTGGTAGAATTTGGAATGATGCGTTTGCTATAGTGGAACCAATTTCATTTACTAACATACCATTCAATAAACATTACCAAAATTAAAGTGTAGATAACTTGAATACAAAATCCAGTTACCTTCAAAATACAAAAGCTACATCGGTACCTATACAACTAAGCACAAAAGAGGTTTAAAGTTGACTTAATGGTTGTACATGGTGCAATTAGAGCTTAAAAATAATGATAATCACAAAACAACCAACTTAAAAATATGAATGCATCAATTTTCGATTTTAATCTTCAAGCTTGTTCATTGAAACCCGCAAATGAAATATGATAATTGATGGGTTTTGAGCAAAACAAACAATCCTATGTGTGCATGCAACCCTAATTATCCCAATCTATGTTTTCTCTAATTGAACATACAAAAATTTTAAAATCAATTGGGAAACCCTAGGAATTCTGTATAATTTCGAACTTCTTATTTAGGGTTAGAAAAAGCATACATTTGATTGTTATATAGTAATAACAATTCAAATCCTTAGTGGTGTTGAAGCTTCGAGAGCAAGCACTACAAATGTCGTGCATCTAATGGTTCACACCAACACTAGCAAGAGGATGAGAGAGGAGAGAGGAGAAGAAGACTTAAATTTTTTGACTATCCTTCTTAGGGTTAGAGTGGCAGAAAATCACAAGGTGTAGAGGTCTATTTATAGTGCAGATAGGACACCCTGGATAACCCTAATTTGAATAATATTATTAATTCAAATTTGGTAATTATCCACCTCCTTAATTATCTTAGAGGGTATTCTAGGAACCCTAAAAATACCCTCCAAAAGCATCCACCACCTTTGGGGAAGGTTCTGGAACCCTTTGTTCAACTATTGAGCAATTGCACTTTATCCCATGTACTTTTAATTAATTCCTTTAATCCCAAAATTAATTCCAAATTAATTTTTGATTAAATATTAATTAAATAATATGATTTCTACTTAATATATTATTGTTCATAGTACATTAATAAATCATTTATATCAATTTATTAATCAATTAATTAATTTAACCACTCTCTCCAAATATCATCCTGTCCAGTTGCTAGTTTTGAGGGCAACTCAAAAGGACTATGCTACTATTAATACAAGTATATCCTTATTATAATTATGAGCTTAGACACCTAATCCAACGGTATCCCAATTGGATAAGTCTAATAACGATATTTACCAGTATAACTTCAAAAACTGATTAGCAAATTATAGCTCTCAAAGCTGCTATCGAACTCTGATCCGGTCAATTACGTGTCCCAAGATAAGAGATCAAATATTTCTCCATTCTACAAGATATAATATGGAAATTAGACATGGATTCTAATTAATCTCTCTGTTCAAGATTTGTTTCCCGATTTCTGATTTATGAGGACTGAAATCAGACTACCAATTAGACACATCAATTCAGCCTAGACTTGGCCAAGCACTTTAGATGTCAACATCAAATCATCGAGGGGCCCACATATATCGCTTTTTCCCTTTAGGGAAAAAGTAATGGATAAAGTTTGACTTATATGCTTGCACTATTCACTCATTAGACCATACATAACAATACGTTTCATAACATCAAGTTACTGATGTGCTTATGTATTATCAATTCACAATTGGCTTGTAAAAACAACTCATATATCTCAGTTTCAAGAATATAAGATATTATCGTCTCAAAATTACTCATGATAAAATTCAATGCCCTAGGTATTTGGAAAAATTAGAACAAGTGAATATTATAGAATATGTAATCAATCCTATATTCGATGCATATGGTACTCGATACATAATGTCTTACATAAACCCTGATATCTGATCAGCCTCTTGCTATAATATTTCCATATATCAAATTTCTTATGTTGAATCATTTTAACACGATACTCATATATGTCCATGACTAAGTTTTATTAAAACTTCAATCTAAACTTTTAGATTTGAAATGAAGTATGAGTGCCCTCTCCCCTAAATTACAAGATTGTGATATGGAACTGTAGCACTAATATTGTTGAGAGTATCTGGAAGTTTTGATACCTGATTGATATAATCATCCATGGATGAATCACACATGGGATGCCATTATCAATATAGTATATAAGCATAAACAGAAATAGTACAAGCCTTACAAATATCTTTTATTCTAATGGCCTATAATCCATATATCTCTCATCAGATTCTTACATCAACACTCTTTTGCCACTACCTGTAATACAAGAAAATCAGTTGGTCAAGCTTGGGATCCTGGTGAACAGATAGGGTTTTCAAACCACAATATTAACTTCTTTAATTTCATCAAATCATTTAACCCGATTAACCATTCCTATTATCCTCACTTTCTGCCCATAAAGCATCTAATTTAAGGGAACTATCCTAAGGATCATCATTGGGAAGAGAATACTGCTTAGGGGATTCTTCAACAATATATGTTTGTAAGGCAACCTTGAGGGGGATGCAGTACACCGGTGAACACATCGTTCATAAACACCTATAGGTTGCGAGCATGCTAGCATTCAACTAGACTGTCTAGAATAATTTGTGGTCATCATATATACTCCTCTAGATGACTGGGCTAGCTTTCAACATCAAGGCCTCTCATTATTTTATTTCATCTTCCATCATCTATTTCATTTACCCATCTTTTCCCAAAATTTTTATAGGTATAAAATACATATATAGTTTAAATCAAGTAAAACATGTATACATCGTTCATCCAACATAGATATCAAGAAAACAATGCACATATAGCACGTAATATATATTAAATACTTCATATCTATGTATATGATGAAAGTAAATCTGCACTCACTTGTTAAAGTGACGACTCGTAATTCGAGCAGCGCTTCGCTTCTATTAATTTTCTTTTCCTTTGATGAAACCTAGTATTATTATTCCTAGATTTTATTCTAATATTTATTGCGACTAATTATTAGTCTAGATTCATCATTAACTCAAAGTCTACATTCATGATCTATCAAGTAAGGATCATCCAGGTGGGACAGTTGGGAGGCTGGACCATTTCGACATATTGCTTTTCTGAAATTCAACAACCAAGCCAATGTGACCATTATTGACCCCTCTCCCGTAAGTTGTTCAATTAGTATAACGACTTTGAATCACCGATAAATATTGTTTATAGGTTCATAATAACGATAATGAACTTAAAAATAAGTTATACTTGAAATAGGGTAAACATAACTCACTTACAAGGGGGTTTGCTAGGAACCGGGCTCTGCAACGGCAGAACTTCTGAGCCGAAAGCTCTTCTTCTCGGAGCCGTCTGGCGCTTCGAGATTTTTCCTCTAACACTTGGGAAGTGCTCGGGAAGGGGAGGGGCTAGGGGTAATTGAGAGGGAAAGAATGGTTTTGGTGTGAAGAAATAAGGTGGCCTATACCTCTACTTATAGGGGGTGGGGGACTCGGAGTACGCATGGCGTAAATTCGAAGTATGTGGGGCATACTCGGTATGTTGCGTGTACTAAGCCCTACACTGGCGTACTAGCGACACGTGCTGAGATTGTATGCGAAGCCGTGGGGTTGGGATTTAGCCACATGTCACTTCCGAAGTTTATTAAGAAAATTAATTATTTTCTAAATACCATAACTTTCGCATACGAGCTCCGATTTTGACGTTCTTTATATCTACGCATAGTTAACGATGTGATTTACAACTTTCATTTAGCCTCCGTTGGCTATTTTTGACTTTATTTTTAAAGTTATATTTTAACAGCCTTATACAATTAAAGTCTGTTAAAGATTTATAACTTTATCATTCGAGGTCTGTTTTCATCTGCCCTTATATCGTTGAGCTCCTATTCATGAGATCTTCGATTCTTGTTTAGGTTGTGTCGGCAAAAAATCGATCGATCTAATATTCGATTTCCAGGATATATACTGATATGCTAAATCTTAGAAAAATCATAACTTCCTCTAACGAAGTCAGATTTGGACGTTCTTTTTATGTACGTACTTTGTTTTACGATACACAACGTCATACCAGTTTTATTGCAAAACTTTGATGGGGCATAACTGATGGGTTTTTGAGCATTCTAACACTTCCTAAGTGTACATGCAACCCTAATAAACCTTGGATCTATGTTTGTCTAAGATACATGCAAATAATTATTTTTCCAAGGTTCATATCCTAACTAGCATGGCGTGGGGAAGATGAATCAAATAAAGCTAGTAGAAATACTTACCTTGTAGTAGTAGTTGATTGCTTGGAGTTTTAGAGCCTAGCACCAATAGTGTGAATGCCTTAAATGGAAATCACAAATCGCCACAAACTTGGAACTTTGAGAGAATAGTCACTACTATCTTGAAATCGGCCCTCACCTCAACAAGTGTCAACTCGTGTGATTTCAAGAACCAAAGCCTCCTTTATATAGTGTGGTGGATTAGGGTTACATCCATGTAAACCCTAATGCCCATGTCTCTTCATTTCCATGAGATCCATGGGTTAAAGCTCCATGGAGTATCCATGGACTTTTCCATGCAAGCCTAGCCCTCTCCAAATAAGCATTAGCCCACACTATATAAATATAGAAGCCCATATTTAACTAGTAATATCTTTGATATCTAAATTAATCCTAGATTAATTATAGATCAATACTAATTAAATAATATGATCTTATATTAATATATTAGAACTTATAATATATTAATAAATCATAACTTGTACTATTCTCAAATATTATCCATAAATTGTTCGGGTGAAGTGCAACCCAAATGGACCATGCTGGGTCGGGTCAAGTACATACCAAATGTAGTTATGGACTTAGACACTATATCCAATAGTCTCCCACTTGGATAAGTCTAATAACTATAGTTGCAAGTATGAATTCAGTAACCGATCAACAATCGTAGCTCTTTAAACTCTGTTGATCTAGAACGCGCCATTTTAGATAAGTGATCATATAATCCTCTGCTCAAGATATCAGCCGGACAAATACATGGAACATGGTCTTACTTATTGTCCAACATTTGTTTCTCGATTTCCAATTTGTTTAACATAGAACTTAACTGAACACATCAATTTAGTTCTGACCGGGTCCGGTACATAGGTCAAAACACAATCATCGAGGGGCCCAGATATCAGCTTCTAATCCTAGAAGGAATAGATAAACTTCGACTCATATGTTTGTTCTACCACTCATTGAATTATACACAAAGGCACATTTTATAACATCGAGTTACCAATGCATTTTCGTACAATCAATGCATAATCAACTCGTAAGTAACAAATCATATCTCTAGGTTTGAAGACTTATATGATATTACCATCACACGATCACTGGAGATAAAATTCCATGAAGTGATTCCAGTGAGCGTGGGTTGAGTCCAATGCTCAAAACTTATGAGCACTCATGATTGTTGTAGCCATCTCCAACACCTTAGACCTCTGCAACCAATCATGACAGTCTTGATTCATACCTACTTCCGACATATAACCGACTGTGGAGGTTTGAATAATATGATATACCAAACATAATTATTCTGGAAGTCAAAACATGCAAAAGAAATATAGTAAACGATCGACAAGAGATAGCAACACTTTACTCATAAATAAAACACCTTTTATTCATCATCTAATGTCAATTACACTTTACAAATTTCATAATTTATCTAACTACTAAAACTTATATCATCCTTCAGCCCTATGCTCCGAGCATGCTGGAGATGCTTAACCCTACTCAGTCCCTTCGTGAGGGGATCTGCTGGGTTCTCATCCGATGATACCCTCTTTGCCACGAGGATTCCTTCTTCTATTCGATGTCTGATGAAGTGATATTTTCTGTCTATGTGTCTGGATCTCCCATGATCTCTTGGTTCCTTGGCTAAGGCAACTGCACTATTGCTGTCACAGAAAATCTCCATTGGCTCCTTTATAGCTGGTACAACTCCAAGGTCTCCGATGAAGTTCTTTAGCCATATAGCCTCCTTTGCTACCTCGCTTGCTGCTATATACTCTGATTCACAAGTGGAATCAGCCACTGTCTCCTTCTTGGAACTCTTCCAAGTGATTGCTCCTCCGTTTAAGGTAAAGACCCAGCCTGACTGAGAGCGGAAATTATCCCTATCAGTCTGGAAGCTAGCATCACTATACCCTACAACTCTCAAGTCATCACTCCCACCAAAGGTAAGGACCCAATCCTTAGTCCTTCGCAGGTACTTGAGGATATTCTTTACAGCAGTCCAGTGTTCCTTGCCAGGGTTCCCCTGATACCTGCTAACCATGCTCAAAGGAAAGGCTACATCAGGTCGAGTACACGTCATAGCATACATGATCGATCCTACAGCTGAAGCATAAGGTAGTCGACTCATTTCTGCTATCTCAGCCTCAGTACTAGGGCTTTGTGTCTTACTCAATCCGGCGTTACTCTGAACGGGTAACTCACCTTTCTTGGAGTTATGCATGTTGAATCTTTCAACACCTTCTCCACATAGGTGCTTTGACTAAGTCCAATTAGTATTTTACTCCTGTTTCTCAAAATCCTTATCCCTAGGATATAGGCAGCTTCACCAAGGTCCTTCATAGCGAAACACTTCCCAAGCCAGGACTTTACTTCTTGCAGGGTTGGGATGTCATTTCCTATGAGTAGTATGTCATCCACATACTGTACCAAAAAGCTAACTATACTCCCACTAGCCTTGACATAAACACAAGATTCATCTTCACTCCTAGAAAAGCCAAATTCCTTGACCTTTTCATTTAAGCAAAGATTCCATCTGTGAGGTGCTTGCTTTAATCCATAAATGGATTTCTCAAGCTTACACACTATATTAGAGTACTCGTTGCTGACAAAACCTTCTGGCTGACTCAAGTAAACATCTTCAGTCAACTTTCCGTTAAGGAAAGCGGTTTTGACATCCATTTGCCAAATTTCATAGTCATGAAATGCAGGTATGACTAACATAACCCTAATAGACTTAATCTTGGCTACTGGAGAAATGATCTCATCATAATCCACTCCAGGAATTTGAGAGAATCCCTTTGCAACCAGTCGAGCCTTATAAGTGTGTACATTACCATCCATGTCGGTCTTCTTCTTGAAGATTCAGTCTATTAGGGTTTTGACATCCATTTGCGAAATTTCATAGTCATGAAATGCAGCTATGGCTAACATAAACCTAATAGACTTAATCTTGGCTACTGGAGAAAAGGTCTCATCATAATCCACTCCAGGAATTTGAGAGAAGCCCTTTGCAACCAGTCGAGGCTTATAAGTGTGTACATTACCATCCATGTCGGTCTTCTTCTTGAAGATCCATTTGCACCCAACAGTCTTACGACCTGGTACATTCTCAACCAAGTTCCAAACTTGATTGTCATACATGGATTGTATCTCGCTATCCATAGCCTCTTTCCATTTAGCAGACTCGAGGCCTGCCATGGCTTCCTCGTAGCTGTTAGGGTCATCCAGACCTACTAGTGTCCCATCACTAATAAGTGTCTCACCTTCTGCAGTAATATGGAAACCATAGTAATGCTCAGGTGCATTCCTAACTCTCATGGAACGCCTCAAAGATATAGATTCGTCAATTGGCTCAATAGGATTTTCCTCCTCAAGTTGAGGGCTAGCGTTTGAAGTTCCTTCACCACTTGAATCTTGAATTTCTTCAAGATCAATATGCCTCCCACTGTCTCCTTGGCTTATAAACTCTCTCTCTCTCTCTCTCTCTCAAGACTCCTCTTCTTGCTAAAAAGACCACATTATCACTAAGTCTATAGAAGAGGTAACCAAATGATCTTTGTGGGTAGCCAATGAAAATACACCTCTCGCTTCAGGGTTCTAGCTTATCATGAGTCTCGCGTCTCACAAAAGCCTCGCAACCCCAAATCTTGATATGGTCTAGTTTAGGTACTTTACTAGTCCACATCTTGTGAGGAGTTTTGGCAACTTTCTTTGTAGGGACTAGATTAAGGATATGGGCGGCAGTCTCTAAGACATACCCCCAAAATGTGATTGGTAGTAAAGCTCAACTCATCATGGAAAGAACCATGTCCAACAAGGTTCGATTACGCCTCTCAGATACACCATTCAACTGTGGTGTCCTGGGAGGTGTCAATTGTGAGACAATCCCGCATTCCCTAAGATAGTCGAGGAACTCTGAACTAAGATACTCACCACCTCGATCGGATCAAAGCATCTTAATGTTCCTGCCCAATTGATTCTCGACTTCCTGTTTAAATTCCTTCAACCTTTCAAAAGTCTCTGACTTATGCTTGATTAAGTAGACATATCCAAATCTACTGTAATCATTAGTGAAAGTCAAATAATAATGATTAGCATCCCTTGTGGCATGTTTAAATGGTCCACACACATCCGTGTGTACAAGGTCCAACAAACCTTCACCCCTTTCACAAGAACCTGTGAAGGGTGACTTTGTCATTTTTCCAAGTAAGCATGATTCGCAACTATCATCTGACTTTAGGTCAAACGACTCCAAGACTCCATCCTTTTGGAGTTGGCCTATGCGTTTCTTGCTTGTATGTCCAAGACGACAATGCCATAGTGATGCTTTATCCAAGTTATTATTATTAACAGAATCAATACACAAAACATTATTTCCTAAGTAATCAACCACATATACTGTTTCATACACGCCGTCAAAAGGTAATGCTTTAAAATAAAGAACATTATTAAAGAAAGCATCAATAGAACCAACTTCATTATTAAATGAAAAGGTAAACCCTTGTTTGTACAATGCATGAAAGGAAATAATATTTCTTGCCATTTCTGGCGAATAACAACATTTATTCAAATCTAAATTTAACCCACTACTTAGTGATAAAGTATAAAATCTAATCTTGGTGACAGGTGTAACTTTCCTATTCTCCATGATTAAGTTTATCCTTCCTTGCTCCACATTCTCACTTCTTCTTAGTCCCTTCAATTCACAACAAATATGAATACCACAACTGGAATCAAGGACCCAAGATTTAGAATGGGGTGAGTTATTAGAAATGATAGTGTAAATACCTGCATGGTTGGGTTTAACTCTCCCATCCTTCACATCTTGCTGGTACTTTGGGCAATTCCGCTTCCAATGTGATTTTTCATGGCAATAGAAGCATTCAGCCTCTTTTGGGTCAGAAGAAGGAGTGATGAAACCTTTCTTGGTTCCACTTGAAGAAGAGCCATCAAGGGTCCTAACCTTGGTACCCTTCGAAGAACTCTTTCTTTTCTTCCCTCGTCCTTTCCCGATTTCCAAGACAGGGGCGGAGTTGGTAGGAGTAGGAGTAGTAACAACCGTCTTATCCTTAAGACCACTTTCCGCGGTCTTTAAGAGTCTTTGAAGTTTGTTGCTTGTGACCTCTTCCTTGTTCATGTGGTATGTCATGCGGAATTGATCATAACATGAAGGTAAGGAGTGCAAAATTATATCTATTGCAAGATCCTCAGGGAAGTTCACATTTAGCTTCAGCAAACGGTCCACAAATCTTTGCATTTTCTGCATGTGGCCCGTGATGGGTTCACCATCCTTCGTGAGAGTTGTTATCATGGAGGAGATGATTTCATACCTCTCTTGACGAGCACTTTGATGGTGTCTTTCCATCAAGTCTTGGTGCATCTCATAGGGGTAGAAATTTTCATAGGATTTTTGGAGATCAGCGGTCATAGTGGCCATCATGATGCATGCCACTTTCGTGGCATCCCTTTCGTGTGCCCTAAACTTAGTGATCTATTGAGGAGTTGCAACTGTCTCATCAATCTCCTTAAGCTCCTTATCAAGGACATTTCCTTGTCCTCGTAGCGAGTAATCATTCAGATGTTTCTGATCCATTCATTAAAGTTGGATCCATCAAAAGTGAGTTTCCCACACAAGTTCACAAGAGAAAAGGAGCCATTAGGATTAGAGCCAGAAGCAGCAGTGTTTACAGACATTTGAGAAGAAGAAACGTTTAGTTTAGAAATAGGAATAGTCCTTAATAAAACACCAAAATTTAGTATTAAGGCTAGGACCCAATCACAATATATTATACTTATAAGAGGTATGCCATAATCTAAGTAATAACATATTTGAAAGGTAGGTGAATGACGATTCACCAATTTCCACCAAAGTCGAAATATTAAAATATTTAATTTGGCTCTTAGAAACTCCTAGATTTTTTGAGATTCAATGAACTTTTCAAAAGCATATTTCAATCTAGAGTGTGCCCTCCAAATTTTGTGACTGGGATGCCGAGGATCACAAAACGAGGTGTGAAGTAGCCATGCAAATTACTTGGTACCCTTAATAAATTACCCCTCAATCGATGTGCCGGTTAACCACACACGCTCCATTAACAACTTAGCAAAGTGTAAAGTGTAATTTCATGGATTAGCACCTTATTCACATTTTTCCTAAAGTAACTAAGATTGGGAATTTAATAAAACATTTAGTTACTTTATAATATTCATCATACTTTTAATGAGAATTTATAAGTCCTTATCTTATCCGTTCGGCTAACGACCCTCCACTAGTTAAGCAAGCGGTGGGTGAGAGTGGACACCCATTAAGTTGCCATTTTATAGGCAACAACCTTATACCCACCTTATAGACTAGGTTCGTGAATGAGGCGTACTAGCGGTAAGACGACTTTGATCTTATACATATATATATATATATATATATATATATATATATATATATATATATATTATTATTATTATTATTATTATTATTAACTTATAATATTATAAGTATAAGGGTTGAATTTTAAGTTTTTAAAATTCTAAGGGTTTGAACTAAAGGTTTAATATGAATTTACTTGTTCCAAAACTTGAGGGCAAGTTTTGTAAACTTTCAAAACTTTTCATTTCTTGTAACTTATGAGTTAAATAGAGTAATAAGATGAAGACTCTTCATTTTTCTAACTCTTGTGTTCTTTTAATGGTTTTAATTCAAGTGTGACTCTTGGTTTTCCATAACTTGAGGACAAATTATGGACTCCACTAAAACACATTATGATTAAGAATTAAACTACCACATAGGTTACAAGTAATTCCTATGGTCATCTAAACATCATAAGATCAAGAACATGAATATGAACACTTTCATGAATCAAAAATTACACATAAAACTTTGTAATTTTTGATAACAAGTTGTTGTAAATGGATTAACAAAGACATTACACCATCTAAAACAAGTTTTCAAGTACCAAAATAGTTTAGGGTAATGTTTCTAGTCTACTTCTAGCAACTAAAGTCGAAAATGTGCACTTTGTCGCTTCTACTCATCGAGTGCATAAACCTACTCGCCGAGTAGGTTGAAGATACACATGAACTCGGCGAGTCCCCCATGGACTCGGTGAGTTCAACTGGCACACAACAAGTTTTTCGACTTTTTCAACTATATTGCATCAAGTATCAAACAAACAAGCCTAGGCTCTGATACCACTGATGGGTTTTGAGCATTCTAACACCTACTAAGTGTACATGCAACCCTAATAAACCTTGGATCTATGTTTTTCTAAGATACATGCAAATAATTATTTTTCCAAGGATCATATCCTAACTAGCATGGCATGGGGAACATGAATCAAATAAAGCTAGTAGAAATACTTACCTTGTAGTAGTAGTTGATTGCTTGGAGTTTTAGAGCCTAGCACCAATAATGTGAATGCCTCAAATGGAAATCACAAATCACCACAAACTTGGAACTTTGAGAGAATATTCACTACTATCTTGAAATCGACCCTCACCTCAACAAGTGTTGACTCGTGTGACTTCAAGAACCAAAGCCTCCTTTATATAGTGTGGTGGATTAGGGTTACATCCATGTAAACCCTAATACCCATGTCTCTTCATTTCCATGAGATCCATGGGTTAAAGCTCCATGGAGTATCCATGGACTTTTCCATGCAAGCCTAGCCCATTCCAAATAAGCATTATCCCACACTATATAAATATAGAAGCCCATATTTAATTAGTAATATCTTTGATCTCTAAATTAATCCTAGATTAATTATAGATCAATACTAATTAAATAATATGATCTTATATTAATATATTAGAACTTATGATATATTAATAAATCATAACTTGTACTATTCTCAAATATTATCCATAAATTGTTCGGGTGAAGTGCAACCCAAATGGACCATGCCGGGTCGGGTCAAGTACATACCAAATATAGTTGTGGACTTAGACACTATATCTAACAATAACTTCTTCGTTATAAGTCAGATTTTAGCGTTCCTTATATCCTCAAAATCCTTGTTACGACTACTTCAAATTTATTTAAAGATATTGGGTCAAATCTTCATTCTATTTTTGATGCATATTTTTATTATTATTTTATTACATTGTTATAAGCACGTATATTGCACATAACTCACATACATCACATAATACTCAAATAATTCCTATCCATTACTTCAAAATAGGTTACAATTGTTGAGCCTAACTATTACATCACAATAATAATGGTTATCCAGAAATGCAGACATTACAATTCTCTCATCCTTAAAATGATTCCGTCTCGGAATCATGCATCAGCAAATAGATGTGGATAACAACTCATCATGTCACTCTTTTTTTTCCAGGTGAGGTTTGGACCATTCGTTTGTTTCCATCGCATGAGCACCAATTCGACCATCTTAACTCACAAATTCTTTGTCTTACGGTCAACAATTGCTTCAGGCTCTTTGATCAACCTATTATTTTCATCCATCCTTAATTATAAAACTGGAATTGTATTGGGAATTTCTCCTGCAAATTTCCTCAAATAACATACATGGAGAGTGTTATGAATACCATCTAGTTCTTTCGGTAATTCCAGCTTGTAAACTTGGTTCCCAATATTTGAAGAAAGTTGAATGGCCTAATAAATCTTGGACTCAACTTTCCTCTCTTTCCAAATCGTATAAGTCTCTTCCATGATGAGACTTTGAGTAACACTAAATCTCCAACTTCGAATGTCATTGGTCGTCTTTGTTTGTCGGCATATCTCTTTTGGCGATCCCGAGATACTAACATCATTTCTCTAATCAATTTTAGCTTTTTAGCAGTCTGATGGACTATTTCGGGGCCAATAAACTACTTTTCTCCGACCTCAAGCGAACAAGACGGCACACGACACTTCTGTCTGTACAGTGCTTCATAAGGTGCTATTTTAATTATCGAATGGTAACAATTGTTGTAGGAAAACTCTACCTGGGGTAAATGCTCATCCTTGTTACCTTGAAATTCTAGAGTACATGTTCTTAACATATCCTCCAATGTTTGAAGTGTCCTTTCGCTCTGACCATCAGTCTGCAGATGATAGGCTGTACATAAACTTCGTACCCATTTCATCTTGTAGACTTTTCCAAAATTATCACAACTAGCATTTTTGGCTACGAAATTCTGTCTTCATGTAATCAACTCTTGTGTAACTTGTAATCTAAGTTGATGTTATGTACAAATGCTTATTCCAAAAAAAAATCATTTAAATCAAAACTCACTCATGAAGTCCAAAACCTAATTCAATACATTTCACACATTCAAGTGTGGGTTTGTAACCCTAATGTCCCGGCTCAAACTCAGAATGGACAAGGATCCTATTATTGGGCCTAATGTGCCAGTAAACTCTCAATTTGGTTATTTTAGGTCAAGGAACCCTATTTGGGCTCTAGTTGGACCCACATTCATTCAGCTATAGCATTTTGGGCTATATTGGGCCTAAAATGTCCCACAACATTTTCATGGGCCTTATTGGGCTGTAAACAACTTTCTTGAACATTATTCAGCCGTAAACCCATTTCTTTATCATTATTGGGCTGTAAAACCATTGCTTTATCATTTTGGGTCGTAAACCCTAATATGGACCCAAAGGGCCGAAAAGTTTCATAATGGGCCTTATAATTTCGAGTATTATCAAAACTAGCGCAATATCCAAATTTATTTTCCTCCCATATCCATTTTTGGTTATATATATATATATATATATATATATATATATATATATATATATATATATATATATATATATATGTAAAAAAAAGAAAGAAATTGTTATGGGATTAATTAGAGGATGACACCTCACTTTTATTTATTGAATTTCCAAGCTAATTACATCACATACTTCTAGGATTAGATCCCTAATCCTCCATGTAATACCCATTCCATTTTTTTTCTTCTTTTCTTGTTACTCTCGGCCCCTTTCCATTCTCTACACTTCATTCAAACTTCAACACACAAAAATTCTCTCTAAGCTCTCAAGAAATTCTCAGTTTTCCCTCTCCAATTTCGTGAGTGCTAGTGTGTGAGTCCAAGGATACTTCATCAAACACCATCCATTCTTGGTAAGTTACTTCTCATCAAGATGTTTAACTTCATGTTCATGATAAACTTACTTCTCTTAACACCCCATTTTGTGATCCATGTTCCTTAAAGACCCATAAGCTCGAAAACTCATCTCAAGGAAGCATCTAGGCCGAAATCGCCTCCAAAATCTTCATCAAAACCGAATCCAACACACCAAAATGATTTTATACCCCCTATTTTTGGGTTTTACTAGGTTTTGGGGGAGAATACAAGTTGTTTTGTGTAGATCTATGGTATATGCATGATTATGTGTGTTTTTGATGATATATGTTATGATTATGTGTTGTAAACTTCATAAACTCGAAAATATGATGATATTTGTAGAACATAACATTTGATACAAATTATTATGCAAAGAAAAAGTTTAAAACATTACAAGGTTGTTTAAAACTAAGAAAATCACATAAGAGGGCTACAAAAAACAAAATATTCTAAAAGTGAAGTTTTTATATAACTCATGGTTTTGAAGGGACCAAAAAGGATTTATTTTGAATTAATATGGATCTTTATGGTATTTATGATTTTAAAAGGGCTAAAAGTGTAGATTTTCACAAATGGGCCTCATATTGAGCTTTCATGGTTTTTTGGGCTAAGTTTGTAAAATTTTGGACTTTTGTGTGCTTGAGTGTCATTTTAAACAAGTTGAGCCAAAAATGTTATTTTTTTGATTATAATGGCTGAAAATGATAGTTTTATCAAAATTGGGCCAAAAGGATAAATTCTATGTTTTTGGGCCAAAAATGTAAAATTTCATACACTTGGGCCGAAAACCTCAATTTCACTAAAATTGGGCCAAAAAGGCACATTTCTATGTACTTGGGCCGAAAAGGTAATTTTTTTGGTACATTTGGGCCAAAAATGTAAATTTTAATACAAGAGCCGATAATGTAAATTGTATAAAATTTGGGCCAAAAAAGATATTTTTGACAAAAGTTGGTTAAAAATATTATTTTATTTGAAACTAACCCTAAATGTAAATTTTTAGTCTAAAGGACCAAAAATGTCAATATTACAAAAAGCGGCCCTTTTTATGTCATTTTGGAAAATGATTGAACAAGAACGAACATTACAATAACAAACGAGTCAAATACATTAAACTCACTTTTAATGGCCCTGGAATATACAATACATGCTTAGTGGGCCTTAGTTGTCATTTTGCATACTCATTGGGCCTGGAATATATACAATACATGTTTAGTGGACATTAGTTATCCTTTTACATGCTATTGGGCCTGGAACTTACATTACACATTTATTTGGGCCCTTGTGGTCCATTTACATGCTTGTGACTTCGTACATTCATATACATACACTTTGGGCCTTGTATACACAAAACATATTTGGAAAACATTATTTACTATGTTAAACAGTGTGATACAATATACGCGTAAATTTAGTTAAGTTTCTTGTGAGACATGTATTCATCTGTACCTATCTAGCGTACAACCTTAAGTCCTGTAGTTATAACCAGAGTCTCCTGGAAGGAGAACGGGAGTTTGTGTATAGGTCTATACGGGGGTGACACCCTACGCCCGAGCTGTTTGCTACAGTTAGACTAGGCTAGTCTAGGGCGACAAACCTTACCTTAAACAAGTTGGTGCTTGAAAAACATCATGACAGGCAGATCGGTCATATTGAGTATGGTTATAACGAACTCACAAAGAAATTAACTCCATTATAAAATTTACGGAATACATTTACAGTTTGGTAACACGGTAACATACATGCACTGGTACTCAGTCTTAGGGTGTTATGACCACAAAGTTTTATAAACAGACAATATCAGATTGTCTGGGGAAAACATACAACTATACAATGTCTTCTACTTACAACATAAAATATCGAATTTTCTGGGATCATTCACTTTATACATTTTCAAACATTTACACACATGTATTAATAAAAGATCGGACACAAACATTTCAAACCGTTTTTCAGAAAATATCAAATTTTCTGGTGTTTACAAAGTAATACAAAACATTTTACTCAAACATGCTTATGAACTCACCAACATTATATGTGTTGAAGTTTTCAAATTAACTTGTATTCTCAGGGAATCGTTAAGCAGAAAGGTCGACAAGAACATATGCAAATTGTCATATTTTGTATCATCATACATTAACTATTTGGGCATGTAATATTTAATACAATACTTGATTTAAACAATGACGATTGTATTTTAAATGTATGATGATGGTGTTTGTCAAGTTTCATTTGTATTCACTGTGATGATATTCCAAGACTAAGTCATCTAACTCCCCGACGTTTCCGCTGTACTCTTCAGTTCGGGGGTGTGACAAAAATCTTGATGTGAAACGACTATCTCGATTCGATACGAAAATCCATGAAGTCTTACTATCTCCTTCATGTAAGAATTTGCAAGCTTATCCACATACCATCTCTCATTGGCTGCTATGAAGTCTGTGCTCTTTGTGAATCGATCCATGACTACCCAAATCGTGTCGTGACCGTTCTTCGTCCTGGGCAGTTTAGTAACAAAATCCATGGTGATGTCTTCCCATTTATCCATGGGTACATGTAAAGGTTCTAAACTCCAATACGGTTTATGATGGTGTGCTTTAACTCTCGCACATGTTACACACTCTATCACATACTTTTCAATATCGAGCTTCATCATCGGCCACCAGTAGTAAGGTTTCAAATCCCTATACATCTTAGTGCTTCCGGGATGAATCGAGTACATGGTCATGTGAGCTTCTTCCATCAGAAGATATCTTATTCCTCCTATCTTAGGCATCAAAATCCTATCTTGGAATACCTTTAATTCTTGACTATTTGTGCCAAATACCAACGTTTCGCCTAAACGTTCTTCCTTTTGGTCATTTTGCTCCAAAGCTTCTTTCTAAGCTTTCTTAATGCTTTCCATAATCATCGAGAAAACTTCTATTCTTAACTCTCTTAGCATTTTTTCTTTCCAGGTGTACTTTCGACTCAGAGCATCAGTTACGACATTTTCTTTTCCACGGTGGTAAAGTATCTCACAGTCGTAATGCTTGAGTAGCTCTAGCCAACATCGTTGTCTCATATTCAATTCCTTTTGATCAAAGAGATACTAGATGATTTTATGAATAGTGAAGAGTTTTCACTTTGTGCCATAAAGATAACATCTCCATATCTTTAATGCAAATACTACCACTACCAACTCCAGATCATGAGTGGGGTAGTTCTTCTTGTGCTCGTTCAATTGTAGAGATTCATATGATATCACTTTATCTCTCTGGTTCAGAACACAACCTAACCCAACTCCAGATGCATCGATATAGACTGCAAAGTCTTTAACTCCGTCAAGTAAGGAAAGAATCAGCGTTTCACACAACTTCTTCTTTAATTTCTCAAATGCTTCTTCGTGCTTCTCACTATATGTTGCTCATTTAAAGGTCAAAGCTATTAATGGAGTAGCTATCAAAGAAAAGCCTTGGATAAACCTTCACTAATTTCTAGCTAATCCAATAAAGCTTTGAATCCCAGTAGGACTTTTTGCCATTCCCATTTCATCACAGCTTCAATCTTTGCTCTATCAACCATTATTCCTTCCTAGTTAACCACATGACCCAAGAATTGGACTTATCGAATCCATAAATCACATTTGGAGAACTTTGCATACATCTTCTCCTTCTTCAAAACTTCTAGTACTTCTTAGTGGTGCTTTCCATGCTCCTGCTGGCTCTTTGAGTAAATCAGAATGTCGTCTATGAACAATATTACAGATTTATCGAGGAATGCTTTACAAACCATGTTCATCAAATCCATAAATGATGCTGGAGCATCGGTTAGTCCAAATGACAAAACAAGGAACTCAAGTGTTTTTATCTTGTTCTAAATGCAGTCTTCTCAATATCTTACTCTCTCACCTTTAACTGATGATATCCTGACCTAAGATCGATCTTTGAGAAATAGCTCAAACCTTTCAGCTGATCGAATAGGACATTAATCCTTGGTAATGGATACTTGTTTTTCACTATTTCCTTGTTTATATCTCTATAGTCTATACACATACTCATGCTCTCATCCTTTTTCTTCACGAGTAACACCAGAGCTCTACAGGGTGATGAACTAGGTCTAATGAAATCGTTGTCTAACAATTCAGAAAGTTGCATCATAAGTTATTTCATCTCCGTTGGTGCTAATCGGTATGGTGGTTTTGCTATTGGCGGTGATCTTGGTAAAAAGTCTATTCGAAGCTCTACTTGTCTATCAGGGGGGATTCCAAGAAGATCTTCGAGAAAGACTTCCGTATAGTGACACACCACTGGTATTATTTGTATATATTTCTTCTTATTCTTTGCATCGATTACAAATGCCAAGTACGACGTGCATTCTTTAGACAAACATTTTCTAGCTTTCATCAAGGAAATGATTCCAAACTTTTCTCTACGTTTGTCCCCGTTCACCATAAACGACTCTTTTCCAGGTGGGTTTACTCTCACCATCTTCTTTTCGCATAGTATCTCAGCATCGTTCGTGCTAAGCCAATCCATTCCCAGCACAATGTCAAAAATATTCAACTCAATAGGCAACAAATCCTTGTGGAATTTATTCCCATTCAAGTCGATGATGATGTTTTTATTGCAATCGCTAACATGTATGAATTTACCACTGACAACTTCTACAACTAGAGCGTTATCAAGTTTATCTATAGGCACTGCTAGTCTTCCACCAAACTTATGTGATATAAAGGAGTAATTTGCTCCAGAATCAAACATGAAATATATTAGCGGGCAATCCATTTACAAGAAGGTACCTGAACTAACATCTGCTTCATCCCTTGCTGCTTCCAGGGTCATCTGGAATGCTCTTGACTTTGGCCTCGACTGAACATTAGGCCTTTCTGCCTCCTTCTTCTTCTGGAAGTACCTAGAAATATGCCCTTCTTCATTACATCCGAAACACACCTTCTTGTTGAATGTGCACTTATTGGCGTAATGTCCAGACTTTCCACATTTGAAAGAGGTCACCTCCTTGCCACAATTTCAAAATTGTTTCTTTTTGCACTTATCACACCATCTTGCTTCACCTCCTCCTCATCCAAACTTTTTAGAATGAGACTTTGCGAATTTTCTTTTCTTGTTGGACCTTGAAGATCCATCAAACTTCCTTTTCTCTCCTACCTCAGCTTTCTCCAGACCCTTCTCCTTTATCTGGGTCTCAACATTCTTAGCTACCCAAATGGCTGCTTTCAAGGTGGTTGATGTTTGACAATTGGACCAAAGTCTTTTGGTAATCCCTTGGCAAACTTGTTGACCTTAGAGAGTTCAGTTGGAACTAAATAAGGAATAAGCTTCATTCTATAAAACTTGTAGCATACTCGCTAATGCTCATTCTTCCTTTCTTTAGGTTCTGAAACTCGTTGTTGATCTCCATAAGATCCTGCTCAGAGCAGTACTGCATTTTCAATTGCACCAAAAAGTCTTCCCAAGATATTTTGCTAGCTTCTCCCTTAGGCATGGTATCAGCTAGTAACTTCTAGTGGGTACAGTAGGTTCATCCCTATTATCCTGCAACATTTTTCTCATATCCTCTCTTTGTTTAGCCATCATAACCCTAATCATTGCTTGTACTCCTGCCATCGTGATTGGTTCGGGTGTTGCTGGTACTTCTAGTGCACGCTTAATCACATGTTGCTAATTAACATTAGCATTTCCATTAGCATTTCCTAATCCGCTTCGGTTTCTCGTCATGTCGATCTATACCCCAAAGCAGGTGAATTTAGATCTTTATTTACAATACACGTTTAAATCCTCCTTGTTTCTCAAAAAGTTACATGTTAGTTCTAATATCGTAGTCGAACTTTTAGAGATTCGAACACATAAAATTTCCAAATCCGGGCGGCAATAGACCATAGATCCGATTAAATAATAACATAAATCATTTAGCAAATAAATGCAATTTAGGCATCGATCCTAAAATAAGCTAGTTCTTGTGTCTAAATATAGCAGACACTCATCTCACAATCATCACTTAGCTTTCTAAGTTGAAGGCTAGAAATCCTACAAATTCCTAGTTCGCTTAAACTAATGCTTTGATACCAACTGTGACATCCCTAATTTCAAAGCCAAAAAAGACCGATTTTTTTATTCTTTATTTAAAAATTAGAGTATCATTTTTCAATAAGAATGTTGTGGAATTTGTTCCCAAAAATATGATAAAGATATTATCAATATATTTCTGAAGAAATGTATTTTAATTATATTAAAAACATTGAGATGTCATTGTTAATCAGTACATAAGCATAAACAAAAATAGAACATGCCTTACAAATATCTTTTATTCTAAGGGCCTATAATCCCTATGCTATTTTTCCACTACCTATAATACAAGAAATTGAATGGTTCATGCTTGGGAGCCTAGTGAACACATAGGGTTTTCAACCCACAATAATTAAGTTCTTTAATTTCATCAAATCGTTTAACCCCGATTACTTGTCACCGTTATCCTTACTTTCTACCCCTAAAGCATCTAACTTAAGGGACCTATCCTAAGGATCATCATCAGGAAGACAATACTGTTTAGGGGATTCCTCAACAATATATGCTTGTAAGGCAACCATGAGGGGGATGAAATACACCAGGGACCATTCTAGACACCTCTCCCGTAAGTAGTTCAATCAGTAGAATGAATTTGAATCACTAATAAATCTTGTTTATAGGTTCATAATAATGATAATTAACATAAACATTAGTTATACTTGAATTAGGGTAAGCGTAACTCACTTACAAGGGGGTTTAGCTAGGAGTCAGACTTTGTAGGGGAATAACTTCTAAGCCGAAAGCTCTTCTTCTCCGAGCCTTTTGGCGCTTCGGGCTTCGCCTCTAACAATTAGGAACTACTAGGGATGCGGAGGGGCTTGGGGGATTTGAGAGAGAAAGAATGGTTTTGGTGTGAGGAAATAAGGTGGTATACGCCTCTATTTATAGGCTGGGATCTCGAAGTACACAGGGAGTAAATACGAAGTATGCTGGGCGTACCAGCAACACGTATCGAGATCGTATGCGAAGCTGTGGGGAGGAAGGTGGGGTTAGGATTTAGCCACGTGTCACTTCCGAAGTTTATTAAGAAAATTAATTATTTTCTGAAATCTGCAACTTTCGCACACGAGCTCTGATTTTGACGTTTTTTATATCTACGCATAGGTAGCGTCGTGATCTACAACTTTCATTTAGACTTCGTCGACTAATTTTGACTTTGTTTTTAAAGTTATATTTTAACGGACTAAGATAGTTAAAGTCCATTAAAAAAATCAAAACTTTGTCATCCGATGTTTGTTTTCATCTGTCTTTATATCGTTGAGCTCCTATTAATGAGATAATCTATTCTCGTTTAGGGTGTGTCGGCTAAAAATTGATCGATCTAAATTCGATTTCCAGGCTGCATACTGTTATGCTAAAATCTTAGAATAATCATAACTTTCTCTAACGAAGTCATATTTGGACCTTTTTTATGCATGTTCTCAATTTAACGTATACTATAACTTTCGTTTATATTGCTAATGCTAAAAATTATTTTATCACAAACTCATTTTTTTACGATACACAGCATCGTGTCGGTTTTGTCGTAAAACTTCGACGGGTCAAAACTTATTCGTTATAAGTCGGATTTCAACATTCCTTATATCCCCGAAATCCATGTTACGATTACTTCAACTTTCTTTAAAGATATTGGGTCAAATATTCATTATAATTTTGATGCATATTTTTGTTATTATTTTATTCCATCGTTATAAACACGTATATTGCACATAAATCACATAATACTAAAAATAATTCATCTTCATTATTTCAACATAGGATACAATTATTGACCCTAACTATTATATAATAATAATGATGCTTAGCCTGAAACACATGCGTTACATCCTACCTATGTGAAATGATGACAACTGTATTAAAATATTCTTAATTTTTATCAAAATATGACACTTGTCATCATTTTACATGGGTAGGAAGATAAGTGTTGAGACATATAAACCCAAATTTTACATGCAGAAATGATAAACACACAATCGATGCAATATGAATTGGGGGGGGGGGGGGGGGGGGGTTAAGAGATATATTCGATCATGATGATGAGTTACTAAAAAGGGATCTAGATCTATTCTACATAAATAACTCCAATCACTATTCTCTATGACTACATCTCTCAATCACACTCTACAAATTATATGACATTCATTATATATAGAAGTATATGTACAAGTTTCTCTCTCTAGTCACAAGGCATAAAACCCACATGTCTAAATGAGTCTTAAAAGTCTTCTCTTTCTCATCCTTTATGAAGAAATTTGCATCCAACATTCCCCCAGTTTTAAATGGATGAAGACAATCTAAACCAAGTCAGCTGCTCACGAATAAGAAGTCCATCTGTGACATAATAATAAGAAGCAATGATGAAAAAAAAATTCAAAAGCTCTAATCTTCTGTGGTCATTAAGCAATGATAGGCTCTAGGATATGTAACAATATAGAAAAGTCTCCAAAAGGAATAATCAACCCAAGCTATCAAAAATAATCCCAAAAATATGTCTTTGTAGTGAAAATCCATCAACAATACCCACTTTGGATCAAGCATTCCTAATCACTTGTATGCTTCTCAAATATTTGTAACAACTCCCTCTCAACATCACATCAGTCTTCAAAATAATCATGAGGAATAATCACTAAAGATATGAAGATCCAAAAAAACCATGTAACAAATCAAGATCAAGATTTTCAATCAAACTTGATCAAGTAGAGCCAAAATTGAGTAAATAATGTGCCCAATCAATCGCAAAAAATAGAAACCAATATGGACATCGAGACACCAAAAATACCCGACTTCAATAATTCTTTTTCAAACTTTAATAAAAATCACCATGTTAAAAAGTCATAATCTTCTTTCGAATGCCCATACCAAATTCTCCCCTTTTTATAATCAAAATATGATTATAAAACTTTCAAACGAGCATGAGAATTTGATAAAATTTAATGTATTAATGATATACTCTCCCTCGATAAGTGGAATATATGTGAAGCTTTAAATATGAAAAGGTCTAAAAATATAAAAAATTTAAAATTTTTGACTTTTCGGACCTCCTTTGACTTGAATCGGAATCCAATAAGTATTGTTCGCTTGAAATATGTTCACAAAAAAATCAAATCTAATCATCATCCCTTGAACTTTGTAAACCTTTACAATTATCGATCAAGATGGAAAATTTGTTGAAACCTTGAGGACCATAATTGTAACATTTGATCGTCTTCCCCAATATACTGTTGATATGAATGCAAACGACGGACAAACAAAATTGAGTTCCAATTGAGAATATTTTGTTTCGAGTACGAGTCCTTGGTTCCAACTGCGAGGTCTTCTTTCCAATTGCTAAACCGTCAATTAAAAGATTCTTTTGTAGCTTCACAAGATCGTTTCAGTTGTGAAATCGATCACTGATAAATACGGACAAAAACCGAGGCATTAGTAAACTTATAATTTGAGAGACCATCGTTGCTACACATCATTTCCATTACAAGACCCAATAATTCCATCATCGTAGATCAAGGCATCACATTTTTCATTCCTTTCATCTTAGTTCATCGTTCTGATTTATGAGGTTTTTATCAACAACTAATTCTTTCTAACAACTTCTCTCGCATTTTTTACACACTTACACTTGGAATTCTTGAGGTCTTAATTCAAACCAACTGGAACCAAGATTTCACATATTCTAGTTTGTGATTCTAATCTTCTACCCATGATTTCATAAAACTCTTCTTAAGCTTTGTTAATATTCCAAAACACATATTTGTGAAGATAATCATGGTTATAATTCTAATGAAATCTATTGCAATTAATGCAATATTAAAGGGTGGATCAGTGATTATAAACCATTGAAAATTGAAATGACACATTTTCTAAGGGAATATGATGATTATCAACAATCGTTATTGGCTGTAATTTTTCAGTTGGAAGAGATGATGAGCGGGCGTATTTTTACTGGACCATATTTTCATGATCATTAACATTAGAATTTATGTTGACGTATGAAGAGAGGGGAATTAACTGCATGAGATGAAAATTTTCTCTCTCATCGATTCAAATTCAAAAAGAATCGCTTGGTTTTCCAACACTATAAATACCCAAAATTTTCTTCAATTTTCTTTTTACGCTTATACAACATTCAAAGGCATTCCAAGTTATTCTCATCAATTCTTCCTTTCTATTACTTTTACTAATCAAGATTAAATGAGCTCCTTTGGTGATCATATTTCATTCATGGATCAAAAAACTTCATCTATTTCTCCTGTTGTCAAACCTAATCTAGACATGATTTCTAATTTATATTATTCGAAGTAGAACCCTACACTATAATTACCCAATATGTTCTTCAATTTTATCTTCACACTCATACAACATTCATGTAACATCCCGGAATAGCAAGAGTAGAGTTGAAGGACTAAAAGTGTAAGTTTTGGAGGGCAACTCGGCGAGTCCATGGATGGACTCGGCGAGTAGGGTCGCGACTTTGGTCGCGTGTCAAATGGCCTACTCGGCGAGTCCAAAGATGGACTCGGCGAGTAGGTGCTGGGTGGAGAAAACCCTAATTCTCGGGGTTGAGCTCTATATAAAGAACATTATGTTTCCTCCCCAGCCTCTTTGATTCCCCTTGAGCCCCAGAAACCCTAATTTCGTGGAGGAACACCATTGTTGGGCTAATTGGAGCTTCGAGAAGTGCTAGTTGAAGAAATCTTGAAAGAGGAAGGTCTTGGATCAAAGGGTTTTGCTTGGATTCGAGTTTCATTGCTGTTGGGGCATTCTTTGAAGGTAATATCTCGTTACTGAGCTGCTATTGTCTAGATTCTTCATTTTTGGGGTGGTTGAGATCACATCTTTTGGTGTTTTGGAGTCTAGAGGTTAGATCCGAGGTTGCTACCTCAGATCTGGAATGGAGGAGGGTTGGAATGCCTGAAAGTCCCTGTGATTGAGTATGTAGAGAAGCTATCTTGTCCCAAACTTTAGCCCTAATGTGTATAATGCCTAGATCTTCATGGATTCACGTAAAGTTTGCCACTTTACGTGATGGATGGGTTGTAGGAGGCTAGATCTATGTTTTGGATCAATTTCATGGCCTGGAATGCTTCTGTATGGATTCAGACCGGTGGTACTCAGCGAGTCACAAGGGTGGACTCGACGAGTTGCTTGAGTTGCTTGAAGATGAGCTGGAACTCGACGAGTTGGATGAACAACTCGGCGAGTAGGTTGAAGATATCCTTAGACTCGGCGAGTCTGTTCTTGGACTCAGCGAGTCTTGTCGAAGAGTCCCAATATTTTCTGGATGAGTCGAGAATCGGTGAGTCAAGGGATGACTCGGTGAGTTGGGTGCGAGTGGACTCAGAGTGGTTGGACTCGGCGAGTCTCGGGGTGACTCGGCGAGTCAGGTAGCGGATTGAGGAAAGTTCTGAGCTTGGGGACTCGGCGAGTCATCGGGTTGACTCGGCGAGTAGAGTCAGTCAGGGGTTGACTTTGACCTTATCCAAGGGTTGACCAGTTGTCTTCCAGGGGTATTTTGGTAAATAAGGGTATATATACTGAGTTAAGTGTTTTGGTGTTCAGTGAAGGAGTTCGTGTCGGAGTTCGGGGCAGCGGAATCTTATCCTTTCAGCCGGCAGTTTCGAGGTGAGTTATCCTCACTATATCAACAGGGTCTAAGGCACCAAGGCCGGACCTTTTATCGGATTGAGATCCGGGTATCTATTGTTATGTTATTGTTTTGATATGTTTGTATCATGGTAGAGAGGATGATGCTATGCTAGTGACCGGTTAGGTCGGTATCCTGTTAGAGTATGTTGTGTTATGTGATTTGCTAGATCGGTTTGCCTGAATATGAATTGTTATGTGATTGTATGTTTATGTGCACATGGTTGTTTGGACTGGAGTTGGGTTGAGGCGGGTCCTGCTTTGTGCTGTATGCCAAGATACCTAGGGCGGACCGGTTATTCCGAAGGCCCAGCGAGCGGACCGGATAGGCTGTAGGCCCCACGAGGGCGGACCAGACGTGTCGAGGCTCGGAGAGTGGACCAGGTCGATTGAAGGCCCGATGCGGGCGGACCAGTCATACTGTAGACTCAGAGAGTGGACCAGGTGAGTTGAAGGCCCAGTACAGGCGGACCAACCACACTGCAGACTTGAGGGACATGATTGGACACGGAGGTTGGACCAGGTGGACTGAAGGCCCTGCAAGGAGGACCAATCCCACAGTAGACCCGATATGCATGGCTGTTATGTGATTCGTTATGAGATAGAGTGATATGTGTATGGTATTCGAGGTTGGTATTTTGGGGGTATCTCACTAAGCTTTCGGGCTTACAGTTGTCGTTTAATGTTTTTCAGGTTCTTCAGGAGACTGTGGCAAGGCGAAGGCGTGATCGTACCGCTCCTCATGATTTTGTAGCAATGTGATTCTGGGAATACTCTAAATGATTTGTATTGAAAACCTTTTTGTAAACAATTTAATGAAATTGGGTTGTTTTTGAAAAATTTAAATTGGTTGGATTTTTCGGTCGTTACAAGTTGGTATCAGAGACTTGGTTTGAGCGAATTGGAGGAACACTTGTGTAACTCCAGTCTCAAATCGAGGAGGGTTTTCAAAAGAGAATTTAAAATGGTTTTCAAAATAAGTAAAGGAGGACGCGGAGGTACGATCAGCCGGAGCCAGTAAGTAACCCCCCAAGTACCATACATGATATTGTTTTATTGAGCTTTGATAGAACAACATGCTAGAGTTAGGATAGGGATCTTCAGGATTTCTTGATGTGTTGCCTGATTTATGATGCCTGCTAGCCTAGGGTTTTCTTGTGAGAGATTTCTAGTGTTCCTCTAGTTGTGAGGATAGAGCGTTGTTATGTATGTTTCGCTAGGGTGTTGGGGAAGTACTTCATACAAATATGGGTAGGTGTGGAAGGTAGTATGGGCCCGTACTACTGAAAGCACAGGACCCATACGCGTATCAGGGAAACCATGACCTCTAGGGTTGGTCTGAGAGTTGGTTCCTGGGATAGTGGGGAGTGTCTGAGATTTTTGGTGGTTTATTTTCAGTATGGAGATTTCAGGGCATGCTGGGAGTGGATCCGGGTCAGGATCAGGATCAGGAGAGGGAGTTCCGGGTGGGTCCGTACAGCCTGAGGTTGTCAGTCAAATGAGTACGCGCGAGTTGGATGCGAGGATTAGTGAGATCCTGCATGATGAGGTTGTTGCATTGTTTCGGGCTGAGCTGCCGTAGTTGTTTGGGTCGATCAAGACCGCCATGGTGGAGTATTTTGATGAAGGCTATGCGGCTCTCACGGAGACGGCTGCCGCAGCAGCTACAGTGGCTGTAGCAGCGGCAGGGGGAGGAGCTAGTAGAGGTTTTCAGTATCGGGACTTCGATAATACGAAGCCTCCCACCTTTGATGGAGTTCAGGATCCGATCGTTGCTATAAGATGGTTATCAGATGTGGAGGGATGTTTCTGCACGTGCTCATGCCCTGCTGATCAGAGGGTGAGGTGCGCTCTGAACCTGTTAAGGCTCGGGGCAAAGGATTGGTGGAGATTGACCACGGGGTCATACTCGGATGCGCATAGGGCTGCGATTTCATGGGATCAGTTCAGAGAGATGTTCAGTACTCGTTAGGTTCCGTAGGTCAAGAGGGAGAGGTTGGCTCAGGAGTTCCTCGAGCTGAAGCAGGATTCGGAGTCCGTGACGGAAATCACCAGGATGTTTACAGAGGGGGCGATGTTTTGCCCTGAGTTCGCTTCGGAGCAGGCTCAGATGTCCCGATATCTGAGTATGCTAAAGAGAGACATCAGACAGTTTGTGTCCGCGCAGAGGTGCGGGACCTTGCTGGAGTTGCAGGAGGCCGCCAGGCGGCGTGAGTTAGAGATTGAGTTGCAGATGCGTGAGCTGAGGCAAGCTCCGGTTCTGTCGCAGCCGGCGACGAAACGGTCTAAGACCGTTAATTCCAGGATGGAAGATCAGGGTAGCCACGTCTGTGGAAAGTGTGGAAGGGGTCATACCGGAGTTTGTCGGTCTGGTGGTACATGCCGCAAGTGCGGAAAGGAGGGACACTATGCGAGGGATTGTCGGCAGTCGGTGTCGGTTCGGGATTTGAGGATATGTTATCATTGTCATCATGTTGGACACTTGAGGGTCAACTGTCCACAGCTTGCTGCAGGACTGGTGCGGGCCCCAGCACCGGCCACGTTGAGGATCACAGGTGGAGGTCAGGGTGGAGCGGAGCCCCCAAGGGCTTAGGGTCGTGCTTTTCGGCTTGCTGTTGCGGGTATGTTTCTTTCCTGTTGTCTTGATTATTTATGATTATTGTGGAATATCGTTTATCTGCTAGTCTCGTTGGATGGTTATGGAATTGCGTTTCGGGTTTTCGTGTGGTATCCGTTGTTCCGTGAGGGTTGGGCGAGTTGTGTTCGAGATTTTGTTTTGGTATCCTTTGTTCCCCGAAGGATCGATATGGTTATGGATTAGTGCTTCGAGCTATCGTGGATTATCTCTGTGAGGATTAGTGGTGGCTGAGGCGTTGGGTTGAATGTCGGGTAGCCGCTGCAGTCTGAAGAATGAGTAATTGAAGATTGGGTTCCTTTCGAGCGGGTTGTTCAGTGTGGAAATATAATTTTTATGAAAGTTGTTAGCGCTGGTGAGAAACAATTTGCGTGTAAGTGTTGGTTTTCTGCAAGGTTGTTTTGGGAGATCGGTGACGGCGACCGGTGGGTAATTATCAGTGTCTTAAGTGGGGGAGAATTGGAAATTCTCCGGATGGTCGTTAGGCTTGAGAGGTTGTTTAGCTGCTTGGGGAATTCAGTGGTATTTCTATTAGCCGAGAGCAGGCTCGTATGGATGAGTAACAGGCGTGCGGGGGGAAATACAGACCTAGAGCATTCAATTGTGGAAGACCTGGGAGCAGGCCAGGATTGAGTAGGTATGATGGAGATAGAGTTCGGAACCCCTAGAGGGCTAGAATGGTATGCACGGGAGGACTTCCCGAAGAGATAGCTTGGAATGATGAATGCTAGCTGAGTGGTCCGGATAGACTGAAGGCCGGTAGGCGTACCAGTCAGGCCGAAGGCTCGGAGAACGGTCCAGCCAGACTGAAGGCACTGAGAGCGGTCCATATTGGCTGAAGGTTCTGAGAGTGGTCCAGATTGGCTGAAGGCCTGGTGAGGCAGTCCAGTCATGCTGAAGACTCTGCGAGTATTGTTGGATCAGTTCAAGGTTATGTATTGTGTATGTTGCAGTGTGATTGCATTGGAAGGTCTGGCCCCAGGTAGTGATCTTGATCAGTAAAGATAGTGCATGGGCTTGAGAGTCCCTGCGATGAGAGTCAGAGTAGTTGTGTTGAGTGGATATCGGGTGCGCTTTAAAGAGGTAGTGTAGCGTGGGTGAGCACCATAGTACTTGTCGTGGTGACAAGGCGGTCGAGTGGTTTCCTTAGTAAGGAAAGAGGGAGGAATGAAATTCCGTAAGGGAGTGCCGATTCACGGAAGTGAAAGCGGCAGTGCAGAGTTATGATCGGAGTGGTCCGACGGTGGTCATTGAGTAGCGTGTGCGGGGGCGGTTTGGGATGACATCATGAGGGCATGCCTGCCGGGGTTGCAGAAGGGATTTCGGAGGCTGTAAAGTCAGGCTCATAAGGGATGCAAATATTGTGTTTGGGGTTCCTTGTTTGATTTCGGGAAAGGATTTGTGTATCAGTGGTTCATCCTGAGGGATGTTTTGAGGATCGTCAGAGTAATGGATTTCCTGACCCGAGGGTGCTAAAGCTAGTTCAGCATGTGCATGCGATTGCAAGAAGAGAACTCGCGGGAGTTGCTCTGAAGAGTGTGTCTTTCTGTCAGCCTGGAATGGATAGAGTTGGACTTGGATCGGGAACCGGGTGGTGTAAAGTTAATTATAGCTCATATGGGTCGAGTAATGGTTATGATTGGGAGTAGTAAGGGATTATGGGTAATTCTCGGTTGTTAAGTGCAGTTATCAGAGGGTACAGCCGATGCCCGGTTTAAGATGGTGGTCAGAACACCGTATGGAAAGAGAAAGTGAGTTTGAGATTCGTTGAGTATGCCTTGAGGGACCTGGTCCAGTTAAGGTCAGGTGGTGCGTCGTGGAAAGTATTTTGAAGTTGAGTTGCCAAAGGCTTCGAGGACGAAGCCTAATTTAAGTGGGGGAGAATTATAACATCCCAGAATAGCAAGAGTAGAGTTGAAGGACTAAAAGTGTAAGTTTTGGAGGGCAACTCGGCGAGTCCATGGATGGACTCGGCGATTAGGGTCGCGACTTTGGTCGCGTGTCAAATGGCCTACTCGGCGAGTCCAAAGATGGACTTGGCGAGTAGGTGCTGGGTGGAGAAAACCCTAATTCTCGGGGTTGAGCTCTATATAAAGAACATTATGTTTCCTCCCCAGCCTCTTTGATTCCCTTTGAGCCCCAGAAACCCTAATTTCGTGGAGGAACACCATTGTTGGGCTAATTGGAGCTTCGAGAAGTGCTAGTTGAAGAAATCTTGAAAGAGGAAGGTCTTGGATCAAAGGGTTTTGCTTGGATTCAAGTTTCATTGCTGTTGGGGCATTCTTTGAAGGTAATATCTCGTTCTTGAGCTGCTATTGTCTAGATTCTTCATTTTTGGGGGGTGTTGAGATCACATCTTTTGGTGTTTTGGAGTCTAGAGGTTAGATCTGAGGTTGCTACCTCAGATCTGGAATGGAGGAGGGTTGGAATGCCTGAAAGTCCCTGTGATTGAGTATGTAGAGAATCTATCTTGTCCCAAACTTTAGCCCTAATGTGTATAATTCCTAGATCTTCATGGATTCACGTAAAGTTTGCCACTTTACGTTATGGATGGGTTGTAGGAGGCTAGATCTATGTTTTGGATCAATTGCATGGCCTGGGATGCTTCTGTATGGATTCAGACCGGTGGTACTCGGCGAGTCACAAGGGTGGACTCGACGAGTTGCTTGAAGATGAGCTGGAACTCGACGAGTTGGATGAACAACTCGGCGAGTAGGTTGAAGATAGCCTTAGACTCGGCGAGTCTGTTCTTGGACTCGGAGAGTCTTGTCGAAGAGTCCCAATATTTTCTGGATGAGTCGAGAATCGGTGAGTCAAGGGATGACTCGGTGAGTTGGGTGCGAGTGGACTCAGAGTGGTTGGACTCGGCGAGTCAGGTAGCGGATTGAGGTAAGTTCTGAGCTTGGGGACTCGGCGAGTCATCGGGTTGACTCGGCGAGTAGAGTCAGTCAGGGGTTGACTTTGACCTTGTCCAAGGGTTGACCAGTTGTCTTCCAGGGGTATTTTGGTAAATAAGGGTATATATACTGAGTTAAGTGTTTTGGTGTTCAGTGAAGGAGTTCGTGTCGGAGTTCGGGGCAGCGGAATCTTATCCTTTCAGCCGGCAGTTTCGAGGTGAGTTATCCTCACTATATCAACAGGGTCTAAGGTACCAAGGTTGGCCCTTTTATCGGATTGAGATCCGGGTATCTATTGTTATGTTATTGTTTTGATATGTTTGTATCCTGGTAGAGAGGATGATGCTATGCTAGTGACCGGTTAGGTCGGTATCCTGTTAGAGTATGTTGTGTTATGTGATTTGCTAGATCGGTTTGCCTGAATATGAATTGTTATGTGATTGTATGTTTATGTGCACATGGTTGTTTGGACTGGAGTTGGGTTGAGGCGGGTCCTGCTTTGTGCTGTAGGCCAAGATACCCAGGGCGGACCGGTTATTCCGAAGGCCCAGCGAGCGGACCGGATAGGATGTAGGCCCCACGAGGGCGGACCAGACGTACCGAGGCTCGGAGAGTGGACCAGGCCGACTGAAGGCCCGATGCGGGCGGACCAGTCATACTGTAGACTCAGAGAGTGGACCAGGTGAGTTGAAGGCCCAGTACGGGCGGACCAACCACACTGCAGACTCGAGGGACATGATTGGACACGGAGTTTGGACCTGGTGGACTGAAGGCCCTGCAAGGCGGACCAGTCCCACAGTAGACCCGATATACATGGCTGTTATGTGATTCGTTATGAGATAGAGTGATATGTGTATGGTATTCGAGGTTGGTATTTTGGGGGTATCTCACTAAGCTTCCGGGCTTACAGTTGTGGTTTAATGTTTTCAGGTTCTTCAGGAGACTGTCGCAAGGCGAAGGCATGATCGTACTGCTCCTCATGATTTTGTAGCAATGTGATTCTGGGAATACTCTAAATGATTTGTATTGAAAACCTTTTTGTAAACAATTTAATGAAATCGGGTTGTTTTTGAAAAATTTAAATTGGTTGGATTTTTCGGTCGTTACAATTCAAATGCGTTCTATAACATTTGCAATTTGGTATGTTTCCTTTTAACTCCTTTAATACAAATTGTTAACATTTTGGTCCCTAGCTAGTATGCGGGGCGTACTCTATGAGTACTGTTAGTATATTAGCCTATTAGTTGATCACGGGTTCCACCCATGTATGCGGGGCATACGTGGAGTACGCATGTTGTACGTGGTGCAGGGGTAAACCCTAATTTTTAGGGTTTGAACCCTATTTAAACAACTTATAGGACCTCTTGGACATTTATTGATCAACTTCCATCACCTTATGCCCTAATATCAAAACCCTAAGTCTATTTGGTGAGATTTAAGCTTGAAAATGTGTTTGTTGGTGTTTTGTGGAGAAAAAGAAGAAGAGGAACACTTGAAGGATGCTTAGGAATAGCTTGAGCTTGTAGATCCATAGTTATCTTTACCTTAGTAAGCATTTTAAGGTAAAAAGCTCTCACCTTGATGGTCATTTGTGCTAGATCCATTTTATGGTGTTGTTTATGAATTTTTGAGTCTTTTGAGTTAAAGTTGAGCTTTTGATCTACTCCAGAAGCCATGGATGTTAGATCTTAGCTCCATTGAGGTTCCTTGTTCATAAAAATGAAAAAATTATGGAGGATATTGTTCCATGCAAGTATTAAGAGCCTTATTAAGCTTCTTTTTGAGTGTTGGGTCCCATTAAGTCATGCATGGGTGTAAAGTTGCCAACTTTATGTATTAAGCCACCCTTTAGGACTAGATCTAAGAGTTTTGCAAGAGCTCTTAACTGATTAAGTGCTTAATGGATTGGTTTAGTAGTCTGGGGAGTGCTTTGGGCGTACCTAGCTCGTACGCTTAGCATATTGGCCCCAGAAAGAGTACGCTAAGCGTACGAGCTAAGTACGCCCCACGTACTAATCATATGGACTCTTGGCCTTGATTTCATGGATTTGGGCCATGCTTTGGACTTTTAAGGTTGGGCCTTGTTGGGATATTGAAATTATGATTTGGGCTTTTGCTATTGTATTGGGCTCTCTTGGATTTAGGCCCGTGATGGGTTTTGGGCCCAATTTGGATGATTGGGCCATATTGGGCTTCGGGTTTCCATTTAGGAAATTAGGCCTTTTGAGTAGTTAGGTAGAGCTTTCGATTTGGGCGAAGTAAGGAAAAAGGGTAAAATGGTCTTTTACCCTAAATATGGGTAAAGTAGCTTAGATTCTTGATTATGGGTTGAGATCCAATTATTAATTGGATATTATTTTGATGATGTTAGCACGGAGATTTTTTTGGACCAGTAGACTGAGATTCATTTGAGTGTTTCAGTAGCTAGATGTGTGTTTCCTCATCGTGTTTAGCGGGTCGAAGGCACTAATGCCGACCCATGGATTGATATGTTAGGATGCTAGTTATCTGCATGACTCTTTTATGTGTCATCTGTTTATATGTTTACTGGGTAGGGACCAATGACTATCCTGTATGCTATTTATCTTTGTGATTATTGCATGTTTTTGTATGATTATGTGTGATATGTTTATATGTATATCAGGCGGGGCCTAATGACCGATAAATTTGTTTACCAAGTGGGCTCGATGTCGGGCGGGGCCCATTATATGTTTTATATGTGTGGGATGTGGTATTTTGGTGATCTCACTAAGCTTTGTGCTTGCACTTTTCAATTTACGTTTTTAGGCACCTCTTGCTCAAAGGGGAAGAGCCCGTGATGATTGCAATTCACACACCACCTCATTCCCCATTTTATATTACTCTGATGTATTGGGATGTTATTCATACACTTTGATTCACTATGATTTCTATGATGATGTTTTGGATAATAGTTGTCTTAATTTAAAAACAAAAGTTTTTAGTCTTAATTTTTGGGACGTTACACATTCCAAGTTATTTCCATCAGTTCTTCGTTTCTCTTAGTTCTACTAGTCAAGATCAAATGGATTCTTCTAGTGATCATATTTCATTCATGGATCAAACATATTCATATATTTCTCTTGTTGGGAAACCTAATCAGAACATGATTGCTAATTTAGATTATTTAAAGTATAACCCTACCATTCAAACCTTGATTGAGTGTTTGAAATACTCAATTTCGAAGAAAGAACTGATACATTTCAATCTATTCCTCTATCTAATTTGAATACGGCTTATTCCAATGCTAATTAAAACAAGAAATCAGAGGTGATTAGTTTTGATGTTCAAGGACATTATACGACGATTACAAAGACTAACTTCTACAAGTTATTAGGATTAACCCCTAATGCTAATTCCATCCACGCTGATTTGGTCCCTGTTATAAGTATTGATAGGGCTTATCATCAAATGGGGTACTGGTTCTGATAGTTTTTCATGATTGCCTCATGTATGGAATGCTCTTTTCACCAATTTGTTCAAGTGTTTCACTGAGAGGGCTACTTGTGCGAGCAATCTCTTTCACACTTTGCTCTGTGGATTATTTTCTGGTGAAAAGGTGGATTTTGGGCATATTTTATGGGCTCAATTTGTGCAAAGTCTGGTGTCTAAGTCCAAGGATACTAAAATCTCATGTACATGATTTTGGTCCATCATAGTGAAGTAAGCTCTAAATCACTACAAAATTCCACAAGTGGTGGATGCTGTCATGATTGATATTAAGAAGATGAATACATCCATGTTCGTTATTTCGGATAGCAGGAATTTTCACTTTGTTGGCTCCATTCCTGAAGTAATTTTGGAACGAGTTTCAATATACAGCGAGATTATTCAGATCTACAGGAAAATTCCTAAACTCGGGGAAAGAGTGATTGCACCTACTCTTCAAGTGGTCCTTGATGCTGGTGATGCTCCAAAAAGGGTTGGTGTAAAAAGGAAGGAAAGGAGATTGTTGAGGTTCAACCTGAAAAATCTAAAACTCCAAATAAAAAACAATCAAAGAAAGCAAAATCTACTGTTGTCACCGAGGAGCTGGATGAAGATACTATTAGTGATGTTCTTTTCAATGATGATATTCAGACTAGTGATACTACTGCGAATGAGTCTGACATTCCAAAGCAAACACAACAACAAGTTATTCAGACTGAAACTTCAAAGGTATCCACTCCTATCTTTACTTTTGAATATGTTCCTTTTTTTTTGCTCTGGTTGTGACTATGTTGGAGTCAAAAAACTTTCAAATTGTTTTGAAGAATCCAATTTTAAACCTTTCACAACCACCTGTTGTTCCCAACAAAGCCTTTACTTCAAATCTAATTGCTAATACTTCCTTTCCCACTACTACCATTCATGTTCACATCATATTTACAATACCTGAAACTACCTTTACCGATTTCACCATTCAAATTCCAATTTCTCAACGTAAGCTTGAACCCATTTTCATAGAATCCACTAGGACTACATCTATTTCTCAACCTCAAGCCACATCTACCTCAGAGATTCTAATTTATGAACCAATTGTTTTTGAAGCTGATCCAGGTGTTGATGAATATATCACTTCAGAACCTATTTCAACAAGTGTTGCACCAGTTTCTACATCAGTTCCTGATTTAGAACCAATTAATAGTTCTCCATTAGTACATGACACATCCCTATTTGAATTAGATGTTGATTTCATGGTTGCTAATGAACCAAACATTTCAGAACCATATGTTGCAATTCGTGTGACAACATTTAACGATGATGAGTCTAAGCTTATGACTCGTCAAGACAATCATTTTTTAATATAAAGTTGGATTCTTTACTTCGTCATGTTGGCACATTTTATACTACTAACTTTGAGCACATGGTGGCAATTCATTAGAGTATTATGCAAAATCTCGCCAAAGAAAATGCAAAGCTTTTTGAACAACAATAGAAGTTGATTTCCGATACAACTGAGAAAGTTGATAAATCTATTTTGGATGTTAAGTTGTTATCTAAAAAAGTTGAGGCTACACTCAAAGATGTTCACGATACCATTGGCAAGAAACTTTTTGACGTTGAGAAGACTGTTAAGGAGTTTCAAACTCATATTACAGAAGAAAAAGAAGTTTTTTCGACACTTCGGTTTTCTATTCAGAAGTATAATGTCGATCACCACACCTCTGTGTCAAATTCTATTCTTGCTTTACAATGAAACTACGAGGGTGAATCTAAGCTGATGGATACTATTGTTGTAAAGACACAGCAGATTATGGCAATGAAACAAGAGTTGAAGAATGTTCATTATAATCTTACGAAGATGGATGATGAACTTTTGCTCGTGAAAAGTCACATGTTTGAAATTAAAAATGTTTGGTTCACATTGTTGAAACAAAAGATACTCCTTATGTTGATTACATATCTCATCTTCTCAATGCAAAGTTACAGCCTACTTTATCGCAACTCAACAAGTTCTCTAGTGTTCCGAGTAGCGGGGCTACTTCAAAACAAGGAGGATAGGGGGTTGATAAAGAAGCTACAATAAATGAAGAAACAAATGAACAAATTCCGAACAAAGAGCCAATCAATTTGAAAAATCCCTATGAAGTGCCAAAAATGAATAAAAGTCTGAAAAGACAAAAAAGGGTTGTTATTGGAAAAGAATAAGTGAATGAGAGAACGGAAAAGGTTTTGGAGAATGTCCCTCGTAAGGATAACGTAGCTTTTGGCAAGGGAAATGTTAAGATTGTTTCTGATATGGAAGTTGATCCAACAGATGTTGAGGTTGTGAAAAAGGCTCAAGTAGCAAGAGATAAAGAACTTGATGAGTTAAATGCTCTCCTAGTCAAACATGATCAACAAGATGATGAAATTCGAAACAAAGAGGCCACCGAAGCTTCAAGAAGAACATTATGGACTGATTGGAATGTTGAGAGAATGCAAGCGGAAGTGATCAAGAAGTTGAAAATCTATTGGATGGAAACGAATATTTCTTTTTCGATGAGTAAGGATCATGATAACAAGTAGATTTTCCGATGACCGCAAAGGCTTTCTTGTTTCGGTGTTTTGATCACACTATGAAAGATCCAATGAGTAATACTACAGTGAATAAGAAATTGTTCAAGTTTTATGCAACTTATTCAAAGCCTCAGTATGATATTTAGACTTTGATGAGGATATCTTGATTGAAGGTTGGAAAACCATTTAAAGACGATGAGTTTACAAATGTTGCTTTTAAGGCTCGTAGAGGAGTTAGTCATGAGTTGTTTGATTTTACCCTTGCTGATCTTCCTTTGATGAATCCATACGATTGGAGTATTATGTTCAGTATTTTGTCCAAAGTAAAGATAAAGTATGAGCCTATTATTCAACACTTGTACATAATGATCAAAACATATATTCAAGAAATCTCCAAGATGGATGTGGAGATCACAACTGTATTAAAGATAGTGCCTATTTTGAAACCATTTCCAGAACCTGAAGGATCGGAAAATCTTAGGGTTGGTTTTATTCAGAAATATGCATGGGGAGTGGTCTACAAGGCAAATGAGAATGGAGTTTTGTGAAACATTATGATGCATTTACGAGACAAACATCTGTTCCTTTCTGAAACTCTTTCAAATATGCTTTCAAGGGCAAAAGTATGCAAGTTAAACACCACAAATGATGTCAAGTGTGTTTAGGTATGTTAAAGTGGTGGATGACTGTTCACATGGTTCTCAAGGGGGTGATTCCAAAGGTTTTTGATGAACAACAGTGATGACTACTTTCACGACTCATCACAAATGGGAAGATTGTGAGGTCTCACAAATTGTATTGATTGTGTCAAGTTTGTATGTGAAAGGTTTCACAAGTCATGTAATGTTTAGTCTTTACTTTGCTATATGCAATCTGGTTGTTTGCCTTTCATATATTTAATTATTACGTAGGTTTACAGTTTTGGCTATTGACCTAGGTATCTTAACCTCATTGGTAAAAGCCTAACCAATTCTTCTCTTACGTAGTATATATAGGAGATTTAGTTAGATAGAAAGAATATTTTTGCAAATTAGTTCTCTCATCAATGTATCAAACTTTTCTTTGCTCTCTAATGCAATCATCGATCTTATTTACTCTCGTGTGTTCATCTAATTTGATTTTATCTTCCGTTACATTGATGATCATAATTTATTTGTTCCTAAAATCCTATAATAAGTAAGAAGAAAAGATATCAAAAAGCTTCTAGTCTAACCCAATAAAGTGTTGTCTTGTCTTCTTGATCCGTTGTAGATATAAGTAAAATAAATAGTTTAAAAATATATTATATTTGCTGTTTAAAAATATAGTTTAAAAATATAGGTTATCTTGTTGAACATATGTTGTATACACATTCCATTAGTTTAAATAAATAAAACTTAAATAAAAGCCGTACGTATTCAAATTTTATCAATAAAATTATAAAAATATGAATTTTCAAAATGGAAAGTCTGTAGAATAACCCTCTTTTGTTTTCGTCCTTCATCCACACCCCTTTATATTTCTCTTTTTGTTCTTTATCAATTCCATTTCACAATCTCCATACACTTTCTCTCTCAATACACACAAACACCATATTACTGTGTGAAATGGGTGACGAAATTATCCATAACAATGTTCAAAATGATCAAGAAGCCGAAGCCGAAGCCGAAGTGGAAACACTTTCCCTCACCGATTTCCCAGTAACACAAGATCTCGGGGTCTCAGGCTTTAAAGATCAACGGAATCCACCATCATTAGCAACAGAAGATTTTTTTGAGTTTTTCCGGGAAGGGTTGAGTGATTACTCCGACAAAAACATGATGTCTCATGCAGAAGACATCATATTCTGCGGCAAACTTATTCCCATAGACGAACAACGCCACCCCAAAAATCCACCGCAGCAAAAAGAGAAATCTCACCGGAGAAAGAAACAAGAAGAACCTCCAGGTTGCCGGCGGTCGGAGTCACTGTCAGCGGTCAAAAGCACCACCGTGAGTCCACCCGTTAGAAACAGCCGGTCATTGGATTACAAGAAGTTGCATAGGAACTCAAGTATGAGTTCTGAACCGGCGCCGGAGATTCTTCGTGAGGGTTCGGGAAAGAAATCTTCTTCTTCACGGTGGTACGTTCTTTTGTTTGGCTTAGTGAAGGTGCCGCCGCCGGAGATGGATCTTCGGGACATGAAGAGCCGGCAGATTCGTCGGACTCCTTCGAAGCCACTTTTTCCTTCTACGGAATCCTGTGATTCACTTCCGGTTAGCCAAAGTGATGATTACCGGAGATGTTCGGGGAGAGTACTCGGGTTTCTGAGTTGCAAATCATCTGCGAGTACGGCGGCAACGACGCCGTTACGTTACATGCCCAAAGTTTAAGGAATTGACACTTTAGCCCCAATTCCTTTTTCACGACTACAATTTTGGTGCATTTAAATTTAAGACTAAATATGAATATGAATTGAATATATATAATATATTTTTTTTATTTTTTATTTTTATTTTACGGATATTGTATACTTTTGTTCCTGTATGTAAACATATGATTTAGAAAATAAGGATTTAGCATCTTTAATCCAACATCAAATCTTATTTTTTGTATTATGTTTTTCATATTTTTGTTTCTACCCAGTATTATTTATTACATTATTGTGATAAAAATGGATAATATATATAACACCGAGATTGATTTTAGTGTGAAATTTTCATGTAACAGTTTTGGTTCTTCAAGTTTTTGATTCATACATTTCTGGTTATTTAATTGTCAAGTTTTATATTAAATGTAATAACTTATAAGTATTACTTGTAATGTCCTGTTATATATATTAAAACTGATATTAATTAAGCATAAATAGAAAATATAATCCTATTGTTTAGACTTTATTTAAAAATTATATATTTTAATACTAATAAATACTTTATGAAAATATAATTTATGATATTTTTATGTTTTGAATTTATTAGAACATTTAAATTATAATAATAGAGTTCATAATGTTATTATAACAAAAAAGATGTTATACAGTTTTATAAAAATTTAATAAAGTAAAGGGATGTTTTAAATTTATAGAAGTTAAAAAATAAATATATTAGGAATATAAACTTTTTTTGGGTGAAAGAATGGTGAAACGGATGATAGATAAATCACATATAAAATTCCTACGATTGGTTTTAGTTTACAAAATCTATCCATTTTGCTAAGGTTATAGATGTATTTAGTATCATAATGACTACAAAATATCATTCTTAAGATTATATTCTAGCTAAACTTTGAATTTTGTGAAACTACATTGCTATAAAATTTTTCCCTAAATTATTTTAATCTAGGCAAAGCAGTTACGGTGTCCTTAATGTCATTAAAAGGTAATACTTTACTTATAATTCAACTAAAACTTTATTCATAATGAGACTATTAAAAAATAATACTTTTAATAAGATAAATACAAGTATCTGTAAAATGCAATAATATTGCCAAATCCTTAATGATACCTTATAATAACAAATGATAAACAATGAAAAAAAGGAATAATTATGTTTTTAAGACATCAAACAATTAAAATGGTCTGACTTTGTTCTTGACAAGATATACCAACTTTTTTATGTTTTGGTATATAGTATCATATAACACATGTTGTTAGAAAATTGTGTTTCAGTCAATTTCAAATCCCATTTAAAAAAAGTATAGTTCAAAGTAAATTAGTGAATGTATTGAAGTTAATTTGTTTTTCTAAGTCTAACAGTTGGAACAGTTTCTTTTGGTTAAAGGACAAGGTTAAAAATGGCAAGTAGAGCATAGTAAGGGGGATGGATACAATATACGAAAAGTATTACGTAGAAGGGAGGGTAGAGAGAAGGGCAGGTTGTAAAATCATGATTGTGACGACGGGGCCCACCTTCTCTTCTAGATTTGGTAATGAAAAAGACGGGTTACTATTCATCCATCGGAGACAAACAGAGAATAAATGCACATCACGAGGTTCCTGGCGACGATATCATGAAACACTGTTTTGGAATCAACGGAAAAAAGAATCTTGACATACAAGTTTGTGTATATATGTATGTGTCCTGTTATATATTTTAGGATCACAGGGAACGGCCACCTTTGTCCCAAACAACGAAACGTTTTACTATATATTACTTTCAAATAAATAATTATAAAAGGACGATCGACAAGTCAAAATAACCTGATTTATCTCAAACAATGATTAAAAGATTTCAATTAAGGTTCGTTTTTATAATAAAAGTTAAAGATCTTTCATAGGAAAAACAAAACGAACCCTTATGGTAAAACATAATCTAGAATTTGAAATTGATTTGTAAAGTGTATCACAATGTAAGAAAATTTAAGCAATATAAAATTATATTGGAAAATTGTCAGGTCAAACATCAATTCCATGATGTTAACAATCTTGAATGACGGTAAAATATCATGGGTCATGACAAATCTACGAGTTTAGCTCGTTAGTTTGTTTCAAAATTCCGACATGTTCTAACACCTAAAACAAGTGTCCAAGAATTGTCCAAGTGATTAGTTGTGGTCTCTCTCTCTCTCTCTCTCTCTCTCTCTCTCTCTAATTCAAAATTTTGTATTCCTTCATAATTTCTGGTTTGTAAAGTGAAACCATTATGCAACAAAAACCCTACCAACGATGTTGACTTTTTGATTTTAACTTCACTGGTTGCTGCTTCCCAGAGATCGGAGGGGGGGGGGGGGGGTAAATCACATGCGATCTCCATGATAAGAGTAACATTCTTCAACAGTGGAAGATGAAGGATGGACATTAGACAGAAAAACACATTTGTGGAAGATGACATTCGTAAAGTGAAGGGTGGATGGTGTCATTGCGAGACAAGCAAACCAATTGGTAACCCTTATGGTAAGGATGTTGAACGCCTTTCTTTTATGTTCTATGTTACGAACTTTCCAATATCGTTGGACTCTAAGGGCTTATGGAAGGTGTGTGCCAAGTATAGGAAGAATGTAGATGCATACATAACCCGGAAATAATCAAAGATAGGGAAGAGATTTAGGTTTCTCCAATTTCTTGGGTGGATGATAAGGCTGCTATGGCTCGATAATTATCGGCTATTTGGATAAGAAACTACCATCTCTTTGTTTTTGTGGCTAGATTCCAAAGAGTTTGACAAGGAAATAGTGTGCAGCAACAAAAGCAGTTGGGCCCAACATATATTACAAGTAGTCAGAGACAATGTTAGGCTTCCATGGCTACTAGAAGGGAGGTATTAGAATGGAAACAATTGTAAAAGTGACAAATAAGAAGTTATTATCGGAGGAAACAAAGATTATAGTTGCTAAGGTGAGGTTTCATCTATACATAATATGTATAAGATATTCTTAAATGAAGGTTTTACGAGTCTATTTCTATTGGATTAGGTGTCTTTAATCCATTTTAAACCATCTATAATCCATTTTAAACATTACAAAGTATATTAGAGAAAAATAATTATCAAAGTACAATCTCAAAATCACAAAGTGCGGAAACACGAGTGGATGCGGTGCAGTTACACTGGGACCTTCTCTTTCAAACCAGAAGTACCTTAAAACATTTTAAACATAATCCGTAAACACAAAGCTTAGTGAGTTCCATAAAATACTATATACCATACATATCTACAATCTCAAGTGTAACGACCCAAATTTTACAAAGATTTATTTTTTCATTTTTAATTAATAAAACACATTTGCATAAACCATGAAATCCCACGTAGTTGTTTTCAAATCAACATTCATTACAACTTTATTTAATCATCAAAGTGTCCCCAAAACATATCAGTGAAAGAGAGATAGAGTGCACGTCGCGCCATCACGCCTTGCACTTGCCCTTGGGCTCTGATGTACCTGAAACAAATCAACGACCTGTAAGCGAAATGCTTAGTGAGTTCCACAGAGCATACCACACACAATCCATATACACATACCATGCTAGCTAATAAAGCTACATATACCACATAAGCTATGCATACATAAAACCTATAAGAATGTCATGGGCTACCCCACATGATCTTACATCCAATGCCATCGGCTACCCCACATGGTCTTTACCTAGGAATGCCATGGGCTACCCCACATGGTCTTACATCCAATGCCATGGGCTACCCCACATGGTATTTACCTTGGAATGCCATGGGTTACCCCATATGGTCTTATATCTAATGTCACAGGCTACCCCCGGGGTCTTCCATGCAATGACACACAATCATATAATGTATCAAATCACAGAATGACTAACACATATACCATAAACACATAATAATCTATGTTAGGGCTTTACTTAATCAAAGGAAACCCTAATTCCCAAATTATTCCATAAGGCCCAAATACCCTTTCTTTGCTAATGGGCCCAAAGTCCATGTCCAAAATCAATAATGGGCCTCTTGGCCCAAGAAGGCCCAACCAATATATTTATGGCCCATGAAAGATAAAATAGCCCATAATTCACAGAATGCAACCAAGTCCAATAACCAAAATGAGGCCCAAAAGCTCAAATGGGCCAATCCATATTCAGCCCATCAGTGATGCGTACGCTTAGCGTACCATCCTGGTACGCGCAGCGTACTTGGGTTTGAGATTTACGCGCCGCGTACACTGGGTTACGCCCAACGTACTACCAGATTAAGCACTTTCTCCATTAAGTGCTTAATACTCAATTCCTTTATGTCCAAAAGTCAGATCTAGGCTTATTAAGACGTACTAAGGCATAAAGTTGGCAACTTTATGCCTTTGCATGCCATATATGCACCCAATACCATCATTAAGACATTTTCAAGGTTCTTAACCCATGCATGAGGTCAAAACTCCCACCAAGACTCCATTTTTATGATACTAAAGGACCAAGGGACTTTATATTTGTCATTCCCATCTTCTGGAGTTGCTAAACTCACAAATGGAGGTCCAAAATCAACAAAAGGGACAAAGCTAGAAAAACCTAGCTAGATCTAGAGATTTAAGTGGAAAGATCAAAGCTTTTTACCTCCAGCAACTCCTCAAATGACACTCCAAGCTTCGTTGACCACTTCCTTCTTCTTAAATGAACACTAAAAGGACCACAATTTCACTCTCAAGGCTCAAAATGCACTCATCAAGGATATTAGGGCTTCCAGGAATGTTTAAAGGCGAATAGAGCTGATGAGGGTGAGGCTCAAGTGAGTTAAGGATGTTTAAATAGGTCACAAGTCTGCAAATTAGGGTTTTCACGCTCGACACTTATGCCCAACGTACTTCTGGTATGCCCATCGTAGGTGTAGCTCCTCCGCGACCATCCATACATAGTACGCTAAGCGTACACTTGAGTACACCCATCATACTTAAATAATCAATTATGTAAAAATGTAAGTTATTTGAGGGTTTCAAGCCATACCTAGTTTAGAGTGTTACATCAAGTCTGTGAAAAGTCTACTTCACCCCCGGGTCTATTTCACTCCGGAGTCTATTTATGTTGGATTAGGTGTCTAAGCCCATAACTATAATTGATATGTACTTGATTTGATAGTAGCATGGTCCTTGTGGGTTGCCTTCACCATTGCAACTTGACAAGATGCCTTTTGAAGAAAGAGGTTAATAAATAATTGATTAATATGTTATAAGAATAATCTATTAACTAGAAATTATATTATTTTATTAGTATTAATCAGAAATTAGTTTGGTATTAATTTTGGGATTAAATGAACTGAATAAAAGAACAGGGATTGGTTCTTCAAATCATTGAAAGTTGCAAAGTTGGGTTGGTGGACTCCTTTAGGAGGAGTGGATGAAATCTATAGCACATCCTATAGAATTTGGTCCAAGGATTCTATTGTGGAGGTCCATTGACTGCTTAAAGACTAAGCAAGGAAATTAGGGTTTGCACCTAAAAACCCTAGCAGGCACAGCTATATAAAGGACCCCTAGCATGTGATTTTCAGCCTCATGCTTTCTTGGAGCACCCTAGTGGATTTTCACAAGTGTTTTACCTCCTCTCTCCTTCATCCTTTGTTGTTGGTGTTTGTGACTTTATTAGAGGTGCAACACTTGAGGCACTAAAGCTTTCAAGAGTCAAGATCAACCAAGGAATACTTGTTATTACGAGATAACAAGCAAGGTAATCCTCTTACCCTAGTTTTCATATAGATTTCGAAATTATATGCTAGTATTAGGGTTATTGCTTTGGAATTTCTATTTGCATGTATAACTAGTGAAAAACTTAGATCCAAAGCAATTAGGGTTGCATGAACACATAGGAATGTTGTTATGCTCAAAACCCATCAGCGGTATCAGAGCATAGGATGTTTTTCAGTTATATTTGATGCAATAGTGATTCGTCCAATCGATTGCAAAATAGAAATCGCTTTCTGTTTGACAAACTCGATGAGTTGGATGAACTCGATGAGTCCACGCCGTGACTCTACGAGTTGACTCGTTTGTTCGCTGATTTTTTGATTTTCAGATCTATTTTGGATTAGGATAATTACCATAATTTGTTTTTATCACCTTAAATTGAATTTTCTGAATGGTAATCTGATTCCCTTATAAAATTTGATGGATTTAGTCAAAATTTAAGATAATGAAAAAATTATTTGATTAATTTAATTATTTTAAATTTGATCTAGTAATTTTGAAAAGTTTCAAATTGCACCCTTTGAGTTTTGGAATTTAAAATTTAATTAAAAGATTAATTTTGAAATATTAAATTCTAAAACCCTAGTATTTTAAAAGTTTAAAATACAACCTTATACTATTATAATATTAAAATTTTAATATATATATATATATGTATATATATATATATATATATATATATATATATATATATATATATATGTATGTATGTATATGTATGTATAAGATGAGTCAGTCTTACCGTTAGTAGGCCTCATTGACGAAGATGATCCATATGGGGGTATAAGGAAACTGCATATAACATGGTGGTTGAATGTGTTTCTACTCTCACCCACCGCTTCCTTAATTGGTGGAGGGTCGTTAGCCGAACGGGTGGGATAGGACATTAATTCTCTGATTAATAAGTGTAATGATAAATATAAAGTAACTAAATGTTTTTACAAATTCCCAATCTTCATTACTTTAGGAAAATTTAAATTTGATGCAAATCCATGAAATTGCACATTGCACTTTGTCAAGCCGTTAGTGGAGTGTGTGTGGTTAACCGACACACTAACTTAGACTAAAAAAGAGTGGCAACGGATAGATTGTAAATTATCATTGATCAATGGAGCGTGTGTGGTTAACCGACACATTGATTAGGTGGTAAAAGACATCGAGAGTACCAAGCTAATTTGCATGGTTATTCACACCTTGTTTGTGATCCTCGGTATCCCAGTCACAAACTTGAAGGGTATAATCGAGATTAAACATGCCATTTAAGAGTTCAATGAATATTAAAGATCTAGGAATTTCATTTAATAAAACCTAATTTATTTAAGTTTTGTTTTTCATCATGAAATTGGTAAATCGTCATTTACCTACCTTCGAATAATTTACAACTGGATTACGACATCCCTCTTCCAAATTGTAATTATTGTGTTGGGTCCCAGCCTTGATATTTCATTTTGGGTGTTATATTAAAGATTTTTATCTAATAAAAAACTTATCTTTCTTCTTTTTGTTTTAGACGTCTGGCCCAAACAATGCTCCTGGCTCAAACTCCTCCAACAAAAACTCCTCGAACCCACTCTCTCTCCTAAAAATTTGTGGGAAGGTTAGATTTGATGGATCCAATTTTAATGATTTTATCAAAAACATCCGAATGACCCTACGTTACGAGGATAAGGAACATATTCTCAACAAGGAACTCATTGAGATAGATGAAGCCACTACTACTCTCGAAGAAATGGCTGAGTATAGGGCCAAATGCAAGGAAGCGACCATAGTGTCGTGCATTATGGTGGCCACTGACTCCAAAGCTGTAGCGTTTCTACGAGGACTATTGGCCCTACGAGATGTGCCAGGACTTGATGGAAAAGTACCATCAAAGAGCATGTCAAAAGAGGTATGAAATAGTCACCTTGTTCATAACAACCAAGATGAAGGATGGAGAGTCCATCATGACCCACCTGCAAAGGATGCAAAGGTATGTGGATCGTTTGCTCAAGTTGAACGTCAACTTTGATGTAGAGTTGGCTATATACATAGTCTTGCACTCTTTGCCTCCCTGCTATGATAAGTTCAAGATGAATTATCATTTGAGCAAGGAGGTAATCAACTTGAGCAAACTTCAAGGTTTGTTAAGAACTGCTGTAAGTGGATTAAAAGGAAAAAAGTGTTGAATCCACCCCTGCTGTTGCCCCAGTCATGGCTATTGTACATGGAAAGGGAAAAAGAGGAAAGCTCCCTTAAAGAACTGGAAGGGAAAGTCTCATGATGGATCTTCTACTAATGGATCCAAAGGTAAAACCAGTTCTACCCTTCCCTTCTCCGATCTAAGAGAAGCAACGTGCTTCTACTGCCATGAAAAGGGGCATTGGAAACGAATCTGCCCGAAGTACTTGAAGGACATCAAGGATGGGAAGATAAAGCCCACTTTTGTAGGTATTTATACTATTCTATCTATGTGACAACCTGAAATTTTCCATTCTAATCAAACCATTTCAATCCAATAGAAGTAGAGCAGTTACAATGAAAGTTCAGACTTAGAATATAAGTTTGGCAGTTTCAGGGTTTTACACCAAAAAAGGATATTCGGAGAGTGGTTGCACTAGGATTTTGTGCAACACTGTAAATTCCATTACCCTAGATCATTAGAATCCATTCCGAGAATAGAAATATTTTCTGCCAAAATATTTCAGGAATATAAATAGTTTTCTGAACCAAATTTATTCATTATTCACATTTCCAACTAGAGAAAAGCCATTTTCTCTCTGACGGATCTTCGGGTTTTTATCCCAAATTGTGAGTAACTCTTTCTAGTAGTGTTAGAAAGCTTTAAATGTGTTCATAACATAGATTACATAGCTAAATCATCCGATTTAGGAGTTTACTTCCCAAGGTGTTCTTGAGCGGTAAACTCCCGAAACCGAGCCTAGATTGTCCCCCATGCTTAGTAACTACCTTGGACATGTATAGGAGTGTCTTAGGTACAAGAAATCAGCCAAGAAACACCCAAACTTAGGAGTTTACGGCCCAAAATGTTCTATGGCCGTAAACTCCCTTAACACATGCTCAAATGGTGTTTTTAAGGCACCTAAAGCTTGGACTTTATGTTAGACAAATACCCTAAAGTATTTAGGACCTAGAAAACATAAGGAAAGCACAAGTGTTGAAGAGTTTACGGCCAAGAGTAATTCTTGGGCCGTAAACTCCTTTAAAGGGGTCAAAGGACACCCTAAACACTTCCTTAGGCCATGAGACAATTTGGACATGTACCTAGATGAGTTATGGACTAGCTAAAACATTTAGAACCCCATGCTTGAGGGAGTTTACGGCCCAAGATGTTCTATGGCCGTAAACTCCAAGAAATGGTACCAAATGGTGCCATAAACTCTTCCAAAGCCAAGTACAAAAGCCTAGAATTGTTCCTAGTTATTTTAGAGACTTGAAAGCACCATAATCACCCTCCCAAGGGAGTTTATGGCCGTAAACTCCAAGGGAAAAGGGTCTTTGGGCCGTAAACTCCCCAAAGGAGTCAATTTGGTGCCCAAACACTTGATTTAGCCTTGAAACAATTCACCACATGAGTTGTATAATTGATAAACTTAATTTAGGGGCTTATTAAGAGTTTACGGCCAGGAGCTTACTCCCCTGGGCCGTAAACTCCAAGACATATGGTCTTTAGACCTTAAACTCAAATTAGGGGCATTGCACTCCTTTGTTGCAACCCTTTAGCCTCCTAGCACTTGACCAAAAGTGTTATCCTCGCGCTTAAATGTTATTACTTGTATAGTTAGTGTTATAATCACTAATTATTTATATACATATGTTTTCATATGTAATTAGGATCATTGTGTGTGTCTAAGTCTCCACTTGACACCATGCACTTGTCCGATCCTTCCGTACGATAACAGTCCGTTCAATTCCAGTCACTTACTGCAGGTGAGTTCATACCCCTTAACTAATGTTTTAAACTCTTTTTAAATGTTTTCTGGGGGGGGGGATACAAGTAGAATCATGCTACTTATTATGTGAATCACATGTGATTAGTAAGTAGAATTATATTACTTATTACGTCAATCACATGTGATTAATATACAATACTCAAATGATTTGGCTACTCATTAGCCGTTTTACCAAACAGTTTCCTTCAAATGACTTTTTATAAACATTTTATATGTTTTAAACTCCTTTTTTACACTGTACAGCTTACTCCGTACATTTCCTTTCAAACTTATTTACAACTGTGTTTCAAACAAATGTTTCCTTATACTTAAACTGTTTTATTAAACTTATGCCTTCAAATTGTTTTATAGATTGACATCAAGTCGATCTTTTCTTAAAATAATACTTATATTTCAAATGTCTTACAAAACTTATTTATGCTTTTATATTATAAATTGCATGACTCTATATGTATAGTTATATAAGAAATGTTTAAAAGACTTAGGAAGGCTGTCCACCCTATTTCCTTTTCGCGCCTTGAGATGTGGTCTGGTGGGACATTGGGTATTCGTCCGAAAGTCGTTTAAATATTAGTTATATATCATGTGTACATATATAGTCATAAAAGGGTCCTTCAAGTTCATCCTATGCCCTTGGGTAGCAAGGGTATACATCCATGTCTACACGTACCACTTAGATTACTAGAAAGCTACCATACGGGTAGTTCAGGAAGATACTAGAACCATTGCTAGAACGCGATATCATACAATGAGTCAGTTCATTCATGAGTCAATACTTTCTAGAACTTTTCAGTACATTACATATACAAATATACTAGGATGAGAACATATACAGCTATACTAGAATGATTACATTATTATACTTGCTAGATAGATAGAACACACATTACAGCTAGCACACGTAGAACATTACAGTACACTACTGTACTATTACATGATCGCTCTTACTTGAGTACAATTACATGATCACACTTACATGAGTACACTTACATATACATAGATTAGACGTCACTAGGTGCTATAGTATGAAACCAGGTTAGGATCTAACTATACTGATGAATCACACCGCAATTGTGATAGTTATATCGAGTATACATGATCATTCGATAATGTGGATGCTCACGGTTTGCATTCAGGCAGGGGTCGTGGGTAGGTCCCAAAATCCCTTTGATAGGGGAGCGTATAGTCTGGGATCTAGACATCACATTATACCTTATCCCTCAAATAAGGCAGTTGAGTACCGATGTAGTTATTTATATTAAATACTACAGTACTTGGAAGTATTACCCTAGATTTAAGGTAATAGGTACGGTAGTAGTTCGGCACTACACCATAGTACTACATTGATTTTTCCATTACATATTTTTAGTGATAACCTCACTTAAACATTAATGTACAAACTATATTTTTGGATAATGATAGTTATACTTTGGAAAATACATCCTCTTACAAGAGACACACACACACAGAACAGTTAGGTCTTGGTAGAAGACACCTTCATATACTAGAAGGAATCATCGGGATTCTAGGGTTTTTCAAACACTTACAATCCATATACAATTACAAATTCTTACAATACATAGACTTACAAATTCTTACAATACATAGACTTACAAATTCTTACAATACATAGACTTACAAATTCTTACATACAAATTAAGACACTAAATACTTATGATCTCACCAGATTCAAAGCTGATACTCGCTTTCAAAATTACTTGTATCCTCAGGTCATCATAGACAGGTACCGATGCAAGGAGAAAGGATGATGGAGCTTGTTCAAGACTTATCTTTCATTTTGATTTATACTTTAGTGTTTATCAAAATTTGACAGAACACATTTGTATAATAATTATATTATTAATGCAATGGATGATGTTGTTGCTTGTTTACTACTTTACATTGTTGTTGATATTATACATGACGTCCTCCGCCCCAGAACGTTTCCGCCGTTCCTGGTTTTGGGGTGTGACAGATTGGTATCAGAGCATTGTTTATAGTGAATTAAGTATATCTACCCATAAAAGATATACTAACTATAAATACATAAGGGATTAAAAATACTCTGACCAAGAGTTTATACTTTAAATAGTAAAATATTTAAGTAAGTATACGTGCTGCATTCATACTAAAATTGGTGTCACTAGGACAGTACAAAAGAATTACGATTGTTGGACAACACAAGTGGGCTTAGAGACATATGGTCAAAACTGGGAAGATATAGCCTGATCACCTATATTATCCAAGGGTTGACTAGCATGTGCCTAAGTCTAAGTGTGTGGTTGCAACAATGCAAAAATCTTACCAACCCTACCACAATGAGAACAATAGAACATAACATTAAAATTAAAATACTATATGAGTATTTGTTGTTACTATAAGTACTTTTTACTTGAGAATTAAAACGGGATCTTCATTACTAAGTTGATAGTTGCTAAGTGGATACACTAAGGCTACATGTAATTAGGATGTTATAGACTTAGAATCGGTGATAATTTTGCCTTACCCCTATTCTGTGTGATTTTGGAATTAAGGTCACTTATTCGAAGGTCTATCCTGTTTAGATTACACATAGCTGGTATGCACTTCACAAATAGCGATGTAACTAATGAAGGTTTTCTAAATAATTATCTAGATAGTTTGTCTAATAATTATTCCCCTACCCTAAATTCTCGCATAGAAAACATAACTAGACTCCATCCCCTCGACAACCAGTACCTTCCGAATGAAGTCATAGCTGGTTGGTTTGGAGAATAACCAGAGAATGATCATCCTATCTCTTTGAATGATCACCATGATGAAGACTTTTCATATGATGCTAACCCCGAAGTAGAAGTTGAAAACCTACCCCGAGCAACTCCCTTTCCAATTCCTAACCCTCATCCGACTTTTCATGGCCCGACCCTGAGTGAGTGGAATGCTTGGAAATATGGAGCCAAGGACAAGATCAGCCTATGCTATTTGATGGCGACTAAAGCTTTTACGACTTGAGCAATGAGGGCTTAACAGATATAGTCTTGCCAATCTTGGTCCGTAGAGAGGCCCGAAATGAGATTCAAGGCAGGACAACCCTACATCAGATTTCAGAAATAGTCGCCTATGCTAGAATGCATACCCTCCACACCATTCATCTAGGAGATGCACACGAGAGATCAGAGAGAAGCCATGAAACCCTGCTGCAAGCACTGGCTGAAATCACGAGCCGAAGTCTTAGAACTCCGAGTACGCCAGATGGTGTTCGAAAGACACCCGTTTGACATGGAACGTCAATTGGCTGAACTGAGAAGTTCACCAGAGGGATGACCGTTGCCAGAAGTAGACGCTTTACTTTATTTCCTTATAATGAGGAATCATATTAGTCTGTCTATGCCCGATGTGGCATTTTCTATGAAATTATCTTGTACCGTAAGTACTTTAGTTAGGTCTTTATGCTGTCAGGAACTATCTTCTGCGAATATGATGTAAGACCTTTACAAGGTCATTTGCCAAAATCTTTACATCGTGAATATCAAAGATATTGACAGCCAGCTAACCTCTGTGTCATTCTTCATTTAAGTACTCTTATCATTCTTTCAATAGAGTCTATCTGAATCATGCTATAGTCAAGTCATTGGACTATAGCAAGTTAGATCTGGAGACATTTCCAAGTCTCTTTCAGTGGTTGGATCTTGTTATTCACCAACCCACGATACCTCAGCTTGAACAACAAATGTCTTGAGACCATACTACGAACTTACTTCCACCCGTGACTAGGACTGCATCATGGCGATGTAGGTCCAACTTTCAAGAGCATACTTTTACTCTTTACATGAACAATCTAAGTACATCAGGGTCAACCAGAATCGCTCACAAAATCTTTATTCTTTCGTGTTAACAGAATCATGTCGTCATCCGGAAACAACCAGCCAAGCAACGAGACCTCTACTTTTCCTATGGACGCTGCTACTTTTCAAGCCACCGTTACAGCTGCCGTGATGGCTGCCGTGACAGCAGTCCTGGCAAACCGCAGCACTGCCAACGCAAGCAAGGCTGAAAAAGAAGTTGACGATCCTGATCATGTTAACGATCCAGGGAATCAACAAATAGTAACAGTCGCCACCACCCAAAACAACAACTCAGAGTTCAAGAAAAGAAAACGTCAAGCCAAAGTAGAATGCAAACGGTTTCAGAAAATTGCCAGGCAGAGCAGACCATATAAAGGAACACTCCCGAAGTGCGACCGGTGCAACCACCACCACAAGGGAATTTGCCGAGCTTGGCAATGCAATAATTGCCACAAGATGGGACACATTGCTCACTTCTGTAGAATTACCTCCACCACGGGAGCAAGCCTACTTTGCTATAGTTGTGGTGAGGCGGGGGACTATTACAGAAATTGCCCAAAAGGGGAGATCAATGAAAGCAGCCGTGTCCCCATAACTCCTGCTCGACACTTCACTTCCTCCACTGACGTGGGTACTGTCCAGATATGTCACCAATGCGGTGAAATTGGACATCTCCAGAAGGATTGCCTGATAACGCAGAACTCTGGCGCAGAGGGGAAGATTCTCAGGATTACAGCTGCAGGAGAGCCTGCTCCGGAACCACGTTATATATAAATTAGGCGTTTCGTTGTAACAGACTTATAAACTATCTAGAACTAGTGCAACTAGAGTCTTACCTTTTGCGAGATCCTATCTGTATAAGGACTCTCGTGCTGCGTATACTTGTCTTTTGTAGTATACCTTATTCACAACAATAGTCTTGTGGTAAACCTAAAGTACTGTAACTCTGTTCATGGTTGCACGGTTGTGTTTTGTCTGTAAACGTCTTATGTTCAAATCTAATGTCTTTAAGTTTCGGTATGATTTCGACATTATCATACGACTCGATTCAATTTGATCCTCACGAAAATAGCTTCATACGTACACCCCTTTCTTCTAGATCACTTTTCCAGCGAAACCGTCATATCAGAACACCGAAGTACCCATGCCAGGAGTACCTATTAGTTATTTTCTTTCCGAAGAAATCCCTGAAGTACCACTCGTGCAGTACGTCAAGTTTAATCCAGGGATTCATGCAGTTGATCTATCACTGAAGAATGTATGCATAAGAGTGATATATAATCAAGGTTCTACAGGTTTAGAATTGATGATTCCACTTTAAATTCTTTTTCCCCGATGGGATGTGAACTTAAAGAAGAACCAGTTATTCGACTACCTTTTCAACCTTAATTATATATGACTCGTATACACGAAAGGGTGATTGTGAAACTAGGTATGAATTCTAATATGAACTTTAGGACGGAGAACTACCTAAGTACGAGTAATCACATCGTCATGAGAACAAGCATAGAACCCAGTACGACTCCCGTAAACAGATCACCTTATAGTTTAAACACCCACGGAGATACAAGAACAGTTTGGACAACTTAGTGAACTACACATAAATAGAATTAGAAGACTAGGTTTCTCACCCTAGAGAACTTCGGTCATATTCTTCCAGAGATCGACGGATCGCATTGCATGTACCTCGGTTATTGAGGACTCCGTTGAGATTTTTCATTAGAAATCGTTATCTCTGCCGCGCGTGGACAAAATGGTTGAGCAAACGCAAAGAAAGAAACTACTTCCAAGAATGGATCCGGGATCCGAATATCACCAGTTCGAGTGTTAGGGAAAGATGTCCGGAAGACTATCTCCTGAACTCGATACGGACACTTCAAGTCCGTAGTGATACCCTTCGGATAGGACCAACACACCCATAGCTTTTATGAGCTAAAACGAGTAGGGTACGTCTTTCTTACCTGGATCAGTTCGTCATTTCTCCATGTAATGACTTGCTTATCTACCCTTGTAGTAAGAAGGAACCCATGGGAAAACATTCCCTTCAGAGGAACTTTTAGCGATGTTCTCAAAGCACGAGTTTTGAAATTGAAGAGTCAAATTTCTAAGACCCACTATTAGTAGTGTGGGAAATTTTGAGTACTCTTTCGAATTGTCAAAAACCGTTGAGCATTTATCGAGACCAGAGACGCCGACAGTCATTTACCAAATTATAGGTCTTACCGACCTACCGCCATAGTTCTTTTAGAACTCCTCGCAAGCTACAGAAACTTGTACGACTTTGACCCAGCAAGGGGTGGCCTTTGACTGGGAAGTTACGCAAGAAAAGGAACTTTTGAGATTCCAAGTGAGTGACCAAGTTCTTTAGAATAACTCACTCTAGGAATGGCTTAATACCTTCGTAAAGCGTGGAAAGCTAACTCCAAGTTAGACAGGACCTCCAGGATTCTTATCAGAATCGGTCATGTGCCTCGCACAAACTAGACCTACTCCGCGAACTCGGTAACATACTTTCTACTCTTCGCATCTCGATCGTGAAACCATACCTTTCCGTTAGGACTCTTGCAAGTCCACTCGTCGAGATCCTCGCCTTCGTATTAGAACCGTAGTGACCCTCGACTGAGAGGTCAGGCGGACGAAGCAACGCCATCACCAGTTAGTGAAGGTTCGTTGGAATACCAACCGAGAACCCGATTTCACTTAAGTGCGCTAGAACCAATCGATTAGGAAGTTTTCTCCTCACTACTCGATCATTCGTGCATACTTCCTTGCCTAAATTCTAATTTCGGGACGAAATTCCCTTTAACAGGGGGATGATGTGACAACTGAAATTTTCCATTCTAATCAAACCATTTCAATCCAATACAGTGAAAGTTCAGACTTAGAATATAAGTTTGGCAGTTTCAGGATTTTACACCAAAAAGGGATATTCGGAGAGTGGTTGCACTAGGATTTTGTGCAACACTGTAAATTCCATTACCCTAGATCATTAGAACCCATTCCGAGAATAGAAATATTTTCTGCCAAAATATTTCAGGACTATAAATAGTTTTCTGAACCAAATTTATTCATTATGCACATTTCCAACTAGAGAAAAGCCATTTTCTCTCTGACGGATCTTCGGGTTTTTATCCCAAATTGTGAGTAACTCTTTCTAGTAGTGTTAGAAAGCTTTAAATGTGTTCATAACATATATTACATAGCTAAATCATCCGATTTAGGAGTTTACTTCCCAAGGTGTTCTTGAGCGGTAAACTCCCGAAACCGAGCCTAGATTGTCCCCCGTGCTTAGTAACTACCTTGGACATGTATAGGAGTGTCTTAGGTACAAGAAATCAGCCAAGAAACACCCAAACTTAGGAGTTTACGGCCCAAAATGTTCTATGGCCGTAAACTCCCTTAACACATGCTCAAATGATGTTTTTAAGGCACCTAAAGCTTGGACTTTATGTTAGACAAATACCCTAAAGTATTTAGGACCTAGAAAACATAAGGAAAGCACAAGTGTTGAAGAGTTTACGGCCAAGAGTAATTCTTGGGTCGTAAACTCCTTTAAAGGGGTCAAAGGACACCCTAAACACTTCCTTAGGCCATGAGACAATTTGGACATGTACCTAGATGAGTTATGGACTAGCTAAAACATTTAGAACCCCATGTTTGAGGGAGTTTACGGCCCAAGATGTTCTATGGCCGTAAACTCCAAGAAATGGTACCAAATGGTGCCATAAACTCTTCCAAAGCCAAGTACAAAAGCCTAGAATTGTTCCTAGTTATTTTAGAGACTTGAAAGCACCATAATCACCCTCCCAAGGGAGTTTATGGCCGTAAACTCCAAGGGAAAAGGGTCTTTGGGCCGTAAACTCCCCAAATGAGTCAATATGGTGCCCAAACACTTGATTTAGCCTTGAAACAATTCACCACATGAGTTGTATAATTGATAGACTTCATTTAGGGGCTTATTAAGAGTTTACGGCCAGGATCTTACTCCCCTGGGCCGTAAACTCCAAGACATATGGTCTTTAGACCTTAAACTCAAATTAGGGGCATTGCACTCCTTTGTTGCAACCCTTTAGCCTCCTAGCACTTGACCAAAAGTGTTATCCTCGCGCTTAAATGTTATTACTTGTATAATTAGTGTTATAATCACTACTTATTTATATACATATGTTTTCATATGTAATTAGGATCATTGTGTGTGTCTAAGTCTCCACTTGACACCATGCACTTGTCCGATCCTTCCGTACGATAACAGTCCGTTCAATTCCAGTCACTTACTGCAGGTGAGTTCATACCCCTTAACTAATGTTTTAAACTCTTTTTAAATGTTTTCTGGGGGGGGGGGGGGGGGATACAAGTAGAATCATGCTACTTATTATGTGAATCACATGTGATTAGTAAGTAGAATTATATTACTTATTACGTCAATCACATGTGATTAATATACAATACTCAAATGATTTGGCTACTCATTAGCCGTTTTACCAAACAGTTTCCTTCAAATGACTTTTTATAAACATTTTATATATTTTAAACTCCTTTTTTACACTGTACAGCTTACTCCGTACATTTCCTTTCAAACTTATTTACAACTGTGTTTCAAACAAATGTTTCCTTATACTTAAACTGTTTTATTAAACTTATGCCTTCAAATTGTTTTATAGATTGACATCAAGTCGATCTTTTCTTAAAATAATACTTATATTTCAAATGTCTTACAAAACTTATTTATGCTTTTATATTATAAATTGCGTGCCTCTATATGTATAGTTATATAATAAATGTTTAAAAGACTTAGGAAGGCTATCCACCCTATTTCCTTTTCGCGCCTTGAGATGTGGTCTGGTGGGACATTGGGTATTCGTCCGAAAGTCGTTTAAATATTAGTTATATATCATGTGTACATATATAATCATAAAAGGGTCCTTCAAGTTCATCCTATGCCCTTGGGTAGCAAGGGTATACATGCATGTCTACACGTACCACTTAGATTACTAGAAAGCTACCATATGGGTAGTTCAGGAAGATACTAGAACCATTGCTAGAACGCGATATCATACAATGAGTCAGTTCATTCATGAGTCAATACTTTCTAGAACTTTTCAGTACATTACATATACAACTATACTAGGACGAGAACATATACAACTATACTAGAATGATTACATTACTATACTTGCTAGATACAGAGAACACACATTACAGCTAGCACACGTAGAACATTACAGTACACTACTGTACTATTACATGATCGCTCTTACTTGAGTACAATTACATGGTCACACTTACATGAGTACACTTACATATACATAGATTAGACGTCACTAGGTGCTATAGTACGGAACCAGTTTAGGATCTAACTATACTGATGAATCACACCGCAATTGTGATAGTTATATCGAGTATACATGATCATTCGGTAATGTGGATGCTCACGGCTTGCATTCAGGCAGGGGTCGTGGGTAGGTCCCAAAATCCCTTTGATAGGGGAGCGTATAGTCTGGGATCTAGACATCACATTATACCTTATCCCTCAAATAAGGTAGTTGAGTACCGATGTAGTTATTTATATTAAATACTACAGTACTTGGAAGTATTACCCTAGATTTAAGGTAATAGGTACGGTAGTAGTTCGACACTACACCATAGTACTACATTGATTTTTCCATTACATATTTTTAGTGATAACCTCACTTAAACACTAATGTACAAACTATATTTTTGGATAATGATAGTTATACTTTGGAAAATACATCCTCTTACAAGACACACACACACACAGAACAGTTAGGTCTTGGTAGAAGACACCTTCATATACTAGAAGGAATCATCGGGATTCTAGGGTTTTTCAAACACTTACAATCCATATACAATTACAAATTCTTACAATACATAGACTTACAAATTCTTACAATACATAGACTTACAAATTCTTACAATACATAGACTTACAAATTCTTACATACAAATTAAGACACTAAATACTTATGATCTCACCAGATTCAAAGATGATACTCGCTTTCAAAATTACTTGTATCCTCAGGTCATCATAGACAGGTACCGATGCAAGGAGAAAGGAAGATGGAGCTTGTTCAAGACTTATCTTTCATTTTGATTTATACTTTAGTGTTTATCAAAATTTGACAGAACACATTTGTATAATAATTATATTATTAATGCAATGGATGATGTTGTTGCTTGTTTACTACTTTACATTGTTGTTGATATTATACATGACGTCCTCCGCCCCAGAACGTTTCCGCCGTTCCTGGTTTTGGGGTGTGACAGATTGGTATCAGAGCATTGTTTATAGTGAATTAAGTATATCTACCCATAAAAGATATACTAACTGAGTAAGACTCAGAGTCCGAGTACCAATGCAGAGATAGCGGAAATGAGTCGAGTGCCATATGATTCGGCCATTGGATCGATCATGTATGCTATGACATGTACTTGCCCTGATATGGATTTTTCTTTAAGGATAGTAAGTCGATATTAAGGGAACCCGGGTAAAGCTCACTAGATAACAGTTAAGAATATTCTTAAGTATCTGCGAAGGGCTAATTTCCGCTCTCAATCGGGCTAGGTGTTTACTCTAAATGGAGGAGCAGTAACTTGGAAAAGTTCCAAGCAAGAGACCATTGCTGATTTAACATGCGAATCATAGTACATAGCTGCGAGCAAAGCATCGAAGGAGGCTATATGGTTGAAGAGCTTCATATGAGACCCTGGACTTGTGCCAGCCATAAAGGAGCCTATGGAAATTTTCTGCGATAATGAAGGAGCGGTTTCCTTAACCAAGGAACCAAGGGATCATGGCAAATCAAGACATATTGATAGAAAATATAATTTCATCAGACATCAAGTAGAAGAAGGACTCTTCATGTGCAAGTGGGTATTGTTAGAAGAGAATCCTGCAGATCCCCTCACTAAGGGTCTGCATAGGATTAAGCACATTCAACATCCAAGGAACATTGGTCTGAAGGACGATATATGCTTTGGTGATTAGATACATTTTAGAAACTTGTAAAAATATAAATGTAATTGACATTTGATGATTAATTAATGGAGATTTATTTATAAGCAATTGTTTACTATCTTTTGTCAATTGTTTATCTTGTGTTTCACTTTGCATGTTTTACTTCCCGAATAATTAGCTTGTTCAAATTATCCACAATCAATCACACTTTGGAAGTAATTGGTGAATTGAGACTGTCATGAATTGGCTTGTAGATTTTCTAAGTGCTTAGACATAGCAAAAGTTTGCTGCATCGTTCATCAGTACTCCTAAAAGAGTATTTGAGTATCGGATTAAACCCACACTCATTTGAATTATTTCATGGAATTTATCACGAGTAATTGTGAGATGATAATATAATATAGTATTTAAAGCAATACATATGAGTTGTTGTTTACGAGTAGATTGTGCATTGATAATGCGTAAATGCATCAATAACTTGATGTTATAAAATGTATTGTTGTGTAGGATTTGGTGACTAAATAGTACAAGCCTATAAGTCAAAGTTTCTCAGTTCCTTTTATCTCAAGGGGTAAAAGTGATATCTTGGGCCCCTCGATGATTTTGTGTTGACTTATGAATCAAATTCAGTGGTCTATCCAAGGTTCAAGGATACAAATGAAGTTGAGTTTCCAAATCAAGTCTTTGTCACCACATGAACCGGTGATATGTGGATCCAGGTTGAACAAACTGGTCGAGGAAGACAATAAAGGAGTGACAAAAGAACGATTTTATTCGAATCAAAACACCGTCGAAAATGGTTTGAACAAAAACTCAACAACTTTTTAACAACAAAAACCAAAACGTGTTTGGGCAGTGAAAACTGAATAGTCAGTTGTGGATAGTAAAAATAACGAAAAAGATGTTTACTTTTTACCTATTGATCCAAAAAATCAAAAGGTGAAAACACAATTTTTCAAAAAAAAAAGTAGAGAAATTGGCTTGTGAAGAAGGAGTTTCGAAATCAAAAGCACAAAACAAAGCCTATTGGAAAAATGTAAAAGCTTTTCATAAACAAAAGGTTTTTAAACAAAAGTCTTCTGAAATCGTTCAGACATTTTCATAAAATAAAACGATATTTCAAAATGAATCATCTAAAAATAAAAGTGGTTTTCAAAAGAGTCGAACCAATGTTTAAAATCAATTCCGACCACATGATCTTCAAAATCATGGAAATGGAAGCTATGTTTAAAATCATAATCAACAAAATTTTGGTTAAAGATATGGAAATGGTTGTTTTGTTCAAAACATAGAACAAAAGAATTTTGTTCAAAATAATAGAAAAATGAATTTTAGTCCAAATCATGCACAAAGAAGTTTTGATGAAAATCGAAATTTGTTTCAACAAAATGGTGTTGGTTATCAAAATCAATATAAAAATCGTTTTCACAATTATCAAACTAGGTCATTTCCAAAAAGAGAATTTGAAAAATTAGGAGATGAAAGGAAGCAAAGTTAACCTTTCAAACCTAAAGATTAACATTTTCCAAATCCTAATTCGAAACAAAAGATGAAAGCATCATTTAAAAAAGGGAGAAGTGATGTTGGGAACATCAATCACTGGCTTGAGAGAAAAGGAGAACAATATCAATTAGGAAAGTATTATCAAAAGGAAATTCAATATACTTTCAGGATGCACTTGAATGATTCAATGTATGGAAGTACTTCATCTCAAGAATCTACTCCCACAGTTTGAAAGTGGAAAGGAATTTCAAAGAAGAAAGTTGATGGATTTCAAAAAGAAGGATGAAAAAGTGAAAGTCAATGTTAAATATTTCCCATTGAATGATTACATTTTGATGCCTAAAGCCAATGACATTGACTTACTTAATAGTTTCAAGTCGAAAGTTCGTAATTGGGTTATAGGTTATTCGTTGCATAATGTGTTTCAAGCTAATCTCCATGGACCCAAAAGTTATTGGGGAGCTAAATTCTTCTAAATGATCACAGGTTTTATGTGACGAGCAATATGATGAATCTGGTATATAAATAGTAGATCATCACATGACTAGAAGGAAGGATAATTTACTTGATTTTAGAAAGTTGGACAATGTTGGAGTTGTAAATTTTCGCAACAACAACAAGTGCAAAGTCACATGATATTGAAAAGTAACGAATATGAAGTTGACTGTGAATTAAGTTACATATGTTGAAGGATTAAAGCATAATCTGACTAGTGTTTTGCAACTAGTTGTTGGCATTGGAAATGAATTCTCTTTGATGAGGAAGGAAGTATTGTTTCCAACAAGCAAATGAAGGAAATTATATTGTAGTAAAAATGAAAAGGAGATATATCCACTCTTTACCTGAAACCAAACGTGGGTGTACCTTTTGTGTGTTTTCTTTCAAAAGCATCCTCTGATCTCAGCTGGTTATGACATCGATGACTTTCTCATCTTAACTTCAAAAATCTTAACAAACTTTTTTTAAATGATCTTTTTCGAGGTTTACCTATTTTAAAATTTATATTGATTTGTTGCGTGCTGCATGTGAACAGGGCAAGCAGCATCGACAAGGTCATCTACTCGTCATAGATTTAAAATCATTGAACCTTTGGAACTTCTTCAAATTCACTTATGTGGACCTTCGACTTTTGAGACTTTCAATTAGAAGAAGTACATACTAATTATCGTTGATGATTTTTCTAGGTTTTCTTGGGTTTTCTTTCTTGGGAAAAATTCTGAAACTGCTCAAGTGATGATTGACTTTGTAAAAAACATACATTTGAGTTTAATGAAGAAAGTGCAACGGATAAAGAGTGATAATGGAACGGAATTCAAGAATCTAATGTAAGATTCATTCTTGACTGATTTGGGCATATCTCATAATTTTTCATCTCCTTGCACACCACAACAAAATGGTGTTGTAGAAAGGAGGAATCATTCCTTATGTGAAGCAACAAGAACAATGCATGTTTAACACAAAATTCTTCTTTTATTCATCGTTGTTTTAATATTTCACCTTATGAAGCAATAAACAAGAGGAAACCTAATTTTAAATTCTTTCATGTTTTTTGGGTGTAGATGTTTCATCATGAACCTCAAGGATAATCTTTCTAAATTTCGATCGAAAGTTGATGAAGGAATCTTCTTGGGATATTCTCACAGCTCTATAGCCTATATGGTGTTGAATAAAAAGACAAGGAAGATCGAAGATACTTTCAATATCACATTAGATGATTATTATAGTTGGATATGGTGTCTAAGTCCATAACTATATATGGTATGTACTTGACCCGACTTGACATGGTCCATTTGGGTTGCATGGCATCTCAACATTTGGATAGACAAAAATGAGAATAAGGACACTTATGATTTGTTAATATATTATAATATATTAATATGAAATCATGTTGTTTAATTAGTATTTATCAAGAATTTATTTGGAATTAATTTTGTGATCAAAAGAGACTATTAAATATATGAGGATTGATTATGTAACTCTTTCATTCTTGTATAGTGGGCTTAAGGTCCATGATTCACTACATTGGGCTAGGACCCATTTGGTGCTCCATAGATGCTCCATGGAGGTTACAAACCCATGGATCATGGGGGAAATGAAATACAATGCACATTAGGGTTTACCCTACATGTGACACACTATATAATGAGCCTCATATGGAGCAAAATGGGCACTAAGACTATAAGGAAGATGGCTAGCTGATTTCATGATCAAAAGTGTTCTTGTCTCAACTTATTCCAAGTGTTGTGATGTTACGTGAAACATTTGAGGTATCACATAAGGGGTGCTAGGCTCACAAAGTCTTAAGGAATCCAAGCAACACACAAAGGTATGTATTCTACTAGTTTTTATATTGCAAGTTCCCCATAACATGCTAGTTAGGATAAGAACCTTGGAGAAATCAAATTTGAATGTATATTAGAGAAAACATAGATCCAAGGTTTCTAGGGCTGCATGTACACCATGGGAGTGTTAGAATGCTCAAAACCCCATCGGTGGTATCAAAGCCTAGGTTTGTTTTCTATATACTTGATGCAAACTGCTTGAAAAAAGTCGATTTTCTGCTATCTGCACAGTGAACTCGTCGAGTCGGGGACTCGACGAGTCCAAGTGAAAATGCATCCTACTTGTCGAGTAGGTTCTTGCACTCGACGAGTAGGAGGCCTTGCGTGTAGATTTTTGAGTTTTGTTATTGGAAATGGACTAGGATCATTACCCTAAACTGTTTTGGACTTATAAAACCTATTTTTGATGTGGTAATGATTATGATAATCCATTTAGAATGGTTGTTATGAAGGTTTAAAGTTTTATATATTTTTAGGTGAGTCTTGAAATTGTTGATTTGAATATTCATGCTTATGAGTTTTAGTAGATCATGGGAATTATTTGCAAATTATTTGTTAATGTAATTCTTGATCTTAATGCCAATTAATGGACTCCATAACACTTCCTCATGTTATGGAATTCCAAAAGTCTTTTCTTTAAAGTTATTAAAAATTCATAAGTTATTCAATATGAAAGGTTTTGAATAGTTTCAAAACTTGCCCTCAAGTTTTGGAATTTGTAAAGTCACTTTAGAAAACTTTAATTCCAAACCCTAGAGTTTTAAAATTTCAAAACCAACCCTTATACTTTATAATATTAATGGTTAATATATATATATATATATATATATATATATATATATATATATATATATATATAAGAACAGACTTAGTCTTACCGTTACTGGCTTCATTCACAAAGCCGGTCTATAAGGGGGTATAAGGTTGTTGCCTATAAAATGACAGCTTAATAGGTGTCCACTCTCACCCACCGCTTCCTTGACTTGTGGAGGGTCGTTGGCCGAACGGGTAGGACAAGGACTATAATTCTCATTAAAAGTATAATGTTAAATATAAAGTAACTAAACCTTTTATAAATTCTCAATATTAGTTACTTTAGGAAACTGTGAATTTGGTTCTAACCCATGAAATTACACTTTGTACCTTACCAAGTCGTTGGTGGAGTGTGTGTGGATAACCGGCACACTAACATGGACTAGTAAGAGTGGAAAAGGGTGACTTAATGCTTATCATAGATCGGTGGAGCGCATGTGGGTAACTGGTAAATCAATTAGGTGATAAAGAATAAGTGTACCAAGTTAATTTTCATGGTTATTCACACCTTGTTTGTGATCATTGGCATCCCAGTCACAAACTTTAGAGGGCACAATTGAGATTTAAACATGCCATTGAAAAGTTCAATGAATCTCAAAAGATCTAGGAGTTTCAATCAAATTAAAACCTAATAATTTATTTCATTTTTCATGGTAGAAATTGGTGAATCGTCATTCGCCTACCTTCAAATATTTTATAGCTTGGATTACAACATCCCTCTTCCAAGTTATAAAGTATTGTGTTGGGTCCTAGCCTTAAGATTACATTTGGGTTTATTATTAAGGATTCCATATCTAATCTAAACTTGTCTTTCTTCTTTTCAGATGTCTTCTAACAATGATGCTTATGGCTCAAACTCTACCGGCTCCTTCTCTCTCATGAATCTTTGTGGGAGAGTCATCTTTTTTGGTTCCAACTTTATGGATTGGATAAGGAAAATCAGCATGGTCACGCGATATGAGGACAAGGATCATGTCCTTGACAAGGAGCTAAAAGAAATTGATGAGTCTACTTCTACTCCTGAGGAGATCGTTGACTTTAGGACATATGAGAGAGATTCTACCAAAGTGGCATGTATAATGTTGGCCACAATGACACCTGAATTCAAAAAACCCTATGAGGACTTTTACCCTTTTGAGATACACATGGATCTGATGGACTGCTACCATCAGAGTGCTCATCAAGATAGGTATGGTATTATCTCTTCCATGATAACAACCCGAATGAAGGATGGTGAATCCATCACGGGAAAACTACAGAAAATGCAAAGGAATATGGACCATTTGCTAAAGTTGAATGTGAACTTCCCTGAGGAGTTGGATATTAACATCATACTGCACTCCTTACCTACTAGTTATGATCAATTTCGAATGAAATATCAAATGAACAAGGAGGAAGTCACACTCCGCAAACTTCAAGGACTTTTGAAGACCACCGAAATTGGTCTCAAAGGTAAATTGGTTGTTACTACTCCTACTCCTAACACCACCCGTGTCTTCGAAATCAGGAAAAGTAGAGGGAAGAAGAGGAAGGCCCTTAAAAGGGTACTAAGGGAAAGTCTCTTGATGACTCCTCTTCAAGTGGAACCAAAGGTGGTTCTATCACTCATTCTTCCAACCCAAAGGAAGCTCAATGCTTCTATTATTAGGAAAAAGGGGCACTGGAAATGAAACTGCCCTAAGTACCTGCAAGATGTTAAGGATGGGAAGGTCAAGCCTATCCATGCAAGTATTTACACTATATTGTCTAATAACTCACCACATACTACTTATTAGGTACTTGATGTAGGTTGTGTTATTCATATATGTTCTGATTTGCAGGGCCTAAGAAGAAGTGAGGATGTGGAGCACGAAAAGATAAAATTGATCATGGGGAATAAGAAAGCTTCACCTGTCACCAAGATTGAAGTTTATTCTTTGTTGCTAAGTAGTAGGTTAGAGTTAGATTTGAATAAGTGTTGTTACTCGTCCGAAATGGCGAGAAATATTATTTCTTTTAATGGCTTGTATAAACAAGGTTTTACCTTTTCGTTTGATAATGAAATCGATGCTATTATTGTTTATTACAATGATGTATTTTACTTTAAAGCATTACCTTGTAATGGTGTGTATAAGGTTGTGAATGTTGTAGACAATCTAGGAAATAATGTTTTACACATTGATTCTTCAACTAGTTTGGATAAAGCATCCTTGTGGCATTGTCGTGTTGGACATGTTAACAAGAAGTGCACAGGCCAACTCCAAAAGGTTGGACTCTTGGAGTCATTTGACTTAAGGTCAGATGATAGTTGCTAATCCTGCTTGATTGGAAAAATGAAAAAGTCACCCTTCACTGGTACATGTGGTAGGGGTGAAGGTTTGTTGGACCTCATATACACATATGTGTGTGGACCCTTTAGAACTACCACAAGGGATGATAACCGCTTCTTTGTGACTTTTACTGATGATTACCGTAGATATGGTTATGTCAACTTAATCAATCATAAGTCAGAAACCTTTGAAAAGTTTAAAGAGTTTAAACATGAAGTGGAGAATCAGTTGGGCAGGAACATTAAGATGATCTAATCTGATCGAGAAGGAGAGTATCTTAGTACAGAGTTCCTTGACTATCTTAAGGAATGTGAAATTGTTTCACAATTGACACCTCCCAGAACACCACATCTTAATGGTGTGGCTGAGAGGCACAATTGAACCTTGTTAGACATGGTTCATTCCATGATGAGTTGAGCTTCATTATCAATCTCATTCTGGTGGTATGCCTTAGAGACTGTTTCCCATATCGTTAATCTAGTCCCTACAAAGAAGGTTGCTAAAACACCTCATGATATGTGGACTAGGAAAGTTCCCAATTTAGACCACATCAAGATTTTGGATCACGAGGCTTTCGTGAGACGCGAGACTCAGGAAAAGCTCAAACCTCGTAGTGAGTGGTGTATTTTCATTGGCTACCCACAGAATTCCTTCGGTTACCTCTTCTACAGACCCGGTGAGAATATGGTCTTTGTGACAAGGAGAAGGGTCTTTCGAGAGAGATAGAGAGAGAGAGAGTGTGTGTGTGTGAGAGAGAGAGAGAGAGATTTTATAAGCCGAGGAAACAGTGGGAGGAAAATTGACCTTGAAGAACTTCAAGAGTCAAGCGGTGAAGGAACCTCAAACCCTAGCAATCAACCTGAGGAGGAAACTCCTGTTGATGAGTTCCTACCTCGGAGGCGTTCCACAAGAGTTAGGAATCCATCTGAGCATTAGTATGGTTTCCATGTTACTACAGAAGGTGATGCATTTATCAGTGATAGTACACTGGTAAATTTGGATGAGCCTAACGACTTTGCGAAAGCCATGGCAGGCCCTGATTCAGACAAATGGAAAGAGGCTATGGACAACGAGATTTAGTCCATGTATGACGATCAAGTTTGGAACTTGGTTGACAATGTACCTGGTCGTAAGACGGTTGGGTGCAAATGGATATTCAAGAAGAAGACCGACATGGATGGGAATGTACACACTTATAAAGCGCGACTGGTTGCGAAGGGATTTACTCAAACTCCGGGAGTTAACTATGATGAGACCTTCTCACCAGTAGCGAAGATTAAGTCTATTAGGGTTTTGTAAGCCATAGCTGTATTTCATGATTATGAAATATGGCAAATGGATGTCAAAACCGCTTTCCTTAATGGAAAGTTGGCAGAGAATGTTTCATGACTCAGCCAGAGGGTTTTGCCGCTGCAAAGCACCCTAATAGAGTGTGTAAGCTTGAGAAATCCATCTATGGGTTGAAACAAACATCTCGCAGATGGAATCTTTGTTTCGATGAGAAAGTCGAAGAGTTCGGTTTTTCAAGGAACAAAGATGAGTCTTGTGTATATGTTAAGGCTAGTGGGAGTATAGTTATCTTTTTGGTATTGTATGCGGTTGACCTACTACTTATAGGAAATAACATGCCAACCTTGCAGGAGGTTAAATCCTGGCTTGGGAAGTGTTTCGCTATGAAGGAACTTGGAGAAGCTGCCTATATCCTAGGATTAAGGATATTGAGAGACAGGAGTAAGAGATTGATTGGACTTAGTCAGAGTACCTACTTGTATAAGGTGCTGAAAAGGTTCAGTATGCATGATTACAAGAAAAGTGACTTACCAGCCCAGAGTAATGCCAAATTGAGTAAGACTCAGAGCTCGAGTATAGGGGCTAAGATAGCTGAGATGAGTCGAGTATTGTATGCTTCAGCTGTAGGCTCGATCAAGTATGCTATGACTTGTACTCGCCCTGATGTGGCCTTTGTTTTGAGCATGGTCAACAGATATCAAGGGAATTCGGGCAAGGCTCACTGGACTGCAGTGAAGAATATTCTCAAGTACATACGAAGGACTAGGGACTAGGTCCTTACCCTCGGTGGGGGTGATGACTTGAGAGTAGCGGGGTATAGTGATGCTGGTTCCAAACTAATAGGGATAATTTTCGCTCTCAGTCGGGTTGGGACATTACCCTAAATGGAGGAGCAATTACTTGGAAAAGTTACAAGCATGAGACAGTAGCTGATTCAACTTGCTAATCATAGTACATAGCAACAAGCGATGCAGCAAAGGAGGAAATATGGCTAACGAAATTCATTAGAGACCTTGGAGTTGTACTAGCCATTAAGGAGCCTATGGAGATTTTCTGTGATAATGAGGGTGTAGTTGACTTAGCTAAGGAACCGAGGGATCATGGCAGATCCAGGCACATCGACAGAAAATACCATTTCATTAGACATCAGATAGAAAAAGGATTCCTTGTGTTTAAGAGGGTATCATTGAATGAGAACCCAACAGATCCCCTCACAAAGGGACTGTGTAGGGTTAAGCATTTGCAGCATGCGAGGTGAATCGGGATGAAGGATGATATTAGTTTTACAGATTAGATACCTATTTCTGAAACTTGTAAGATGTAATTGACATTTGATGATTAAATAAAAGTTATTGTTTATTTATAAGTAAAGTGTCGCTACCTTGTGTCAATGGTTTACTATTGTTTCAATTTTGCATGTTTTTACTTCCAGAATAATTACTTTATTCAAACTCTTCACAGTCATTCATATGTTGCAAGTAGATGTGAATCAAGATTGTTATGAAGTTCTCTTGTAGATGTCTAAGATGTTAGAAATAGTAAAGGTTGCTACAACATTAATGAGTACTCATGAGTTCTGAGTATTGGATTCAACCCATACTCACTTGTATCACTTCATCGAATTTATCTTGAGTGATCGTTAGAAGTATTCAAACCTAGAGATATGAGTTGTTGATTATGAGTTGGTTGTGCATTTATTGCACGAAAACACATCAGTAACTTGATGTTATAAAACGTGCTTTTGTGTATGATTCAACAAGTAGTTAGTACAAGCATATAAGTCGAAGTTCATATCTTCCTTTTATTCATTGGAGGATTAAAAGCGATATCTAGGCCCCTCAATGATTTTGTTTTGACCTATGTATCGGACTCGGTCAGAACCAAATTGATGTGTTCAGTTTAGTTCTATGTCAAACAAATCGGAAATCGGGAAACACACTGCTGGACAATAAGTACGACATTGTTCCATGTATTTTTCCGGCTGATATCTAGAACAGAGGATTATATTATCACTTATCTTAAATGGCGCATCATCTTCATCTCTGTTCCGTGAGACTTTGAAAGGGCTATGATTGTTGGTCGGTTTTTGAAGTCATACCTGTAACTATAGTTATTAGACTTATCCAAGTAGGAGACTGTTGGATAAGGTGTCTAAGTCCATAATTATATTTGGTATGCACTTGACCCAGCTTGGCAAGGTCCATTTGGGTTGCATGGCATCTCAACATTTGGATAGACAAAAATGAAAAAAAGGACACTTATGATTTGTTAATATATATTATAATATATTAATATGAAATCATGTTGTTTAATTAGTATTGATCAAGAATTAATTTGGAATTAATTTTGTGATCAAAAGAGACTAATTAAATATATGAGGATTGATTATGTAAATCTTTCATTCTTGTATAGTGGGCTTAAGGTCCATGATTCACTAGATTGGGCTAGGATCCATTGGGTGCTCCATGGATGATCCATGGAGGTTACAAACCCGCGGATCATGGGGGAAATGAAAAGCCATGCACATTAGGGTTTACCATGCATGTGACACACTATATAATGAATCTCATATGGAGAAAAAATAGGCACAAATACTATAAGGAAGAGGGCTAGCCGATTTTGTGATCAAAAGTGGTCTTCTATCGAGTTATTCCAAGTGTTGTGGTGTTGTGTGAAACATTTGAGGCATCACATTTGGGGTGCTAGGCTCATAAGTCTTAAGGAATCCAAGAAACACACAAAGGTATGTATTCTACAAGTTTTTATATTGCAAGTTCCCCATAATATGCTAGTTAGGATAAAAACCTTGGAAAAATCAAATTTGCATGTATATTAGAGAAAACATATATCCAAGGCTTCCAGGGTTGCATGTACACCATAGGAGTGTTAGAATGCTCAAAACCCCATCATTTACATCAAAATAGTCGAATAGTCTTTCATTCAAAAACATATTATGGCTGAAACGAATGTTGAAACTGAAATCATGAATTATTTAGATATTGATTTTGATTTGATTTTTGGAATTCCTGATATCATGCTGATGATAATCATGCTCTTGAAGCATCAAAATACTCTGATGATTTGACTATCACAAGTGAAGAAAATGATGCACATTGTTCATAGACTTCAAGGGTGAATTTCGAAAGAGTATCGATTTTGACTGTTGATCAAGTGGAGGGGGAGCACTTGATTTTGACATCACAAAATGAAAACCATAATTTGATGGTTGAGGGGGAACATATGCAAACTACAGCTTAGTTCGAGGGGGAGCATATATCTAATGATGCTGATGTTGAGGGGGAGCATCGCATCTCAAATCCATTGGTTGAGGGGGAGCCAAGTGGATCGTATCCTGATAATAATAATAATGATCAAAATAATGATTTTCATGACGTAACTGATGATATCTATATTACAGGAGAAGCTTTAAAAGCGGATGACATCTTCAAAGATGTGCCTTTAGACTTTGATCTTGCATATCCACCGATGGACAAGTGGACAAGAGATCATCCAAAAGAACATATTCTTGGTGATCCAAGTTCTGGTGTCTTGACTCGAGCTCAGATTCCATCCAGAAATGAAGTGTTGAATGTTCCTCAAGAATACTGTATGTTTAATGTGTTTATTTTGAAACTAGAACCAAAATAGTAAATTTTGCATTAGAACACTTTGATTGGGTTATTGCATTACAATCTTAACTTGTTGAATTTGAATGAAACAAAGTTTGGAAGTTGATTCCTAAACCTAAGGATGTTTCATTAATTGGTCTAAAATGGATTTTTAAAAATAAAACAGATAAAGAAGTCAATGTTATTTGAAACAAGGCGAGACTAGTCGTAAAATGTTACTCTCAACAAGAAGGTATCGATTATGAGGAAACCTTTTCCGTTGTTGCAAGACTCGAGGCGGTACAAAATTTTCTTGATTATGCAGCTCATCAGGATTTCAACGTCCACCAAATGGATATCAAATGTACATTCCTCAATGGTGTTCTATAGGAAATGGTATATGTCAAACAACCACCTGGTTTTGTTAATGATACGTATCCTGATCACTTTTATAGTTTAGATAAGGTTGTCTATGGGTGCCTTATGGAACACTATTTTTTTAAATCACTAAATTTAAACAAGGATCAATTGATCCTACTTTATTTTGAAAGAAAGTAGGAGATCACATGATGCTCGTTCGAATTTATGTCGATGACATTATTTTTGGTTCAAATGATACTTTATTATCTAAGGAATTTGAGGAACTCATGAAAATTCAATTCAAAATTAGTATGATGGGGAAAATGAATAAATTTTTTGGGTTTGCATATTTATCAAACAGGGAAGGCATTTTTATTAATCAAGAGAAATATAAGCGCATTTTGCTTGAATGGTTTGGCATGATGAATAACACGAAAGTTAAAGTACCTATGGCTGTTGGCACACACTTTAATCCTTCGTTGGATAAGCCTACTATGGACTTAACGACGTATAGAAGCATGACCAGTTCGCTTTAGCATTTAAGTGCAAGTCGACCTAGTATTATGTTTGATGTATGTAATTGTTCCTGGTACCAATTAAACCCAAGAGAACCCCATCTCAAAGTTGTTAAGAATATATGTCGATGCCTCAATGGAACGTTTTCATTGGGATTATGGTATCCTATGGAGACAAGATTCTTTATCCAAGCATTTTCTGATGCGGATCAGGGTGGATGTCAAGTTGATTGACAGAATACAATTGGAGGATGTCGATTATTGGATGGAAATCTTGTTAGCTGGCAATCGAAAGAGCAAATTTGTGTTTCGATTTCGACTACAGAAATAGAGTATATGGTTTTTGTTGTGTACACATCACAAGTAATTTGGATACAAAGCCAACTGCGAAACTATGCAATCAATATGAAGAAAATACCTTTATATTGTGATCATAAAGTTCCACTCGCATTTTTCACAATCCATTGTAACACTCGAAAAACAAATACATTGCTCTTCGCTATCATTTCATACAGGACCATGTCGAAGACGGAAACATTGAAGCCCATTTTGTTAAAACAACGGATCAACTTGCAGACATTTTCACAAAACCTTTAGATGAAAAATCATTCTTAAGGATTTTGAATGGACTCGGAATGAATGGAAGCAAGCTCTGTTCCATGGTCCTCAAGAATTTGACATAAATACTTGCTTTTACCTTACTTTCGATTGTTTTGTTTGCTTTCTATTAATAGGTATATCCTATATGTGTTTTAACTCAAATTTGATTCTCTGGGTTTCATTCAGAGGATACTGTTCATGTTTAGTGTCCGATTGCGTTCGCATTCGATTTCTCTCTAAACCATTCTGAATTCCTATTTTTATGAAAGTTGTTCGATGTGAAACCCATGATTGATAATTGCTCGCTTATGGGTCGAACGTATCTTGGTAACATTTTACTGTTCATTTATATATGATTGTTATTCAGAAAGATTTTCTTATTTTTATGTTTGATTTCTAAAAACAAAAATACAAAAAGATTCTCTTATTTTTGTGTTTACTTTCTAAAAACAAATTTTCAAAAATATTTTCTTATTTTGTGTTTTCTTTCTAAAAACAAAAATCTAAAAAGATTTTATAATTTTGTGCTTGATATTATTATCTAACGATTCCTGTCTCATTGTAACAACCTAATGCTATGATGCATGCTAAGCGGACATATCCATCAAGGGGACCAGTATTAATTTGAACTGATGTACTATTTAAGCATCCCTAGAAGTATGTTGTTGCATGTTGTCCTCAAGCCTCACAGACTCTATGTGTTCAAAGCCTTAATGGAACTCTCACTACGAAAGTTTCTTCCCAATCAGGCTAGATTCACATTAGTCGAAGAGCAATCTTTCTCTTCTCATATTGAGTACACAGATTTCTGCCATGTCCATATATTACACAAAGGTACAATGAGATATTATACCCAATCTCTTTCACTAAAATTTCTTTCATGATCACACACTACACTAAATAACCTCGACATCTCTAGTCAAAACCAACCATAATGTAGATATGACAAAACTCTGTGTTTATGATCCTGCGTCATTTTTCCGTGATGATGGTGAAACCCAATGAACCCGAACCTTTTTTCAAGATTTTAATGAAGCACTTGTTTTTGTACCTTTTCGATATTCAAAATCTAATTTCATTCGTGTGACGTGATCTTGATAAAATTTTCTAACACAAAGACATTTTTGCCCAACAAGATCCAATGCTTAAATTTTTTGATTTTTTTTTGGAATGAGATTTTCGTCTGAATATCTTTCAGAACTCTGGTCACTTACAATCATATTCAACCATACTTGTTCTTGACTATGCTGGTCATCCAAGTAATTTTCTTCAATTGGATCACACTTATGTTAAGTTCTAGTGTTGTGCAAAATTGAAACTACCTTCGAAACCAATATAAGAGAAGCCCTTTGATGCTCATCAATAAGTATTCGATTGTAATTTGCGGGATACCACAAAAATAGTTCTTCATCTCTCTTGATGTCGAATGAAGAGATCTTTACCTGGGATCATTCTGCTTTCATATCAAAAGAAATTTGATATCGCTATATCCATATTATTTTATAAAATTGCTTATCTCTTATTCTTGGCACACAAATGCAGTGAAATACTTAAGGTTTTGGGTACTACCAACTAAAAACTTAGCTTTTGCAAAGACTGTCATATGATTTCGCTTCCATATCCCTAAAGCTATTGAGCCTAGCCTCCATATCGAAGGAATGATAGTATCTTGGTGTCGAAATACCAAAGTGTACTTGGTTGCAGTTCGAAAAATGTGACAATTCTTATCCGGTTGGGATAAATGAAAGATTTAACTGACATGACGGTTCAGGATTTTCACGGGATTCAAGTAAAACATGATGATCACTTTTATGACGTGGAGCTTTTTACAATACCGGTTAGGTAACCAACATAACAATATGTGGAAGTGTATAATTGGAAATCGATTCAAATTCAAAAATATCATCGATTATAAAAGATAGTTAATGATTTCATTATCAAACTTTGTGCTCTCAGATCAAATTCTAAAAACCCCCTAATTGTTCATCATTTTAAAACACATTTGCATTCTCTACAATGGCTGATCTTCATCCCACTGCTGATCCAGCTACAACAAATGAAGAGGAAGTTTTGCAATCAATGATGATGATTCAAACTACCAATCTTCGGTTGGCTCAATTGATTAATAAATATCCGAAGCCATTACGGATGCTTGTTCAAACCCTAAACAACTCCTTCTTATCAATTGCCATGTCTTATTTATTCGCTGTGTCAATGGAATGGCTTTTTCTTGCTGGTTCCACTGCTGTCTTCAACAAAAAAAATAAGGTGGTCACATTTTAGTTGACAAATTAAAAGACAAAGAATCTTACTTTGGAGGAATTTGCCCAAATCTTGAAGTTACCAGTGTCAGGTACTTTTTATGAAGTTTCGACTGATCAAGTACTTCATATGTTCAATGAAACGGGGCATCAACCAATTCTTACTGGGATAAATCACTTTAAGAAGCCAAGTCTTCCTTGCATACAAAGTTTTTTTTTTTAGGATTGTGTTACGTTGCTTAACAGGACAAAGCTGTGGGCTCGACAAATCCAAGCTTGAAATATATTCAGTCATCGCAAGACTATATTATGGTTTGAATGTGGAATATGTCGCACATCTCTTGGAGGAGTTTCTAACTATAATTACACACACCAATCTTGATAATGGTGTTTCGAGTGCTAGTTATTGGAGTCTGATTCTATAAGATGTTTATCGACAAGAGGATATTTTGGTTCCTTCTTGTGTTAAAACTGCTGAGTTTTCAACTATGGTTGCCCCAAGGATTTTCTTGATGATCCAGCCATATTTCCAACTATTTCTCTTATACCTGATGTTATGCTCAAGCTTGTTGATTCCAAAAAATCATATCCTTATGCAATATTTGGCTTCGATTGAATCTTCTACACCAGTTGGGGTTCTTGCACGAAAGGGGGGAGAAGGGTCCTCTAAAGCTTCCAAATCTCCAAAGAAGAAGAAGCAAGTTGAGCAACCACCAACTGTAGAGGAGTGAGTTATGCAAGAAATCCTCCCTTCAAAATAAAGAATTTCAAGAGAACGCAAAATCCAGGAAAGAAACCTACTAATTCCCAAATCAAGTAGCCTATGCAAGAACCTGAAATCGAAAGTACTGAGCCAATGAATGTTGATTCCTCAAATACTCTTTCTTCTCAAAAGGGTATCAAGAAGTTTCGAAAGCCTCAATTTAACAGGAAAGGAGTTTTATTTTGAGAAATAATCGTTCCTATTTCACCTACATCGAAGAAGCGTCAAGCACTTTATATGGCTCAGAATTTGCAAAAGAAGAAACAAAGGAACCAGGATCCACTTGACAAAGTAACAGACGAAACTGATAACGATAATGATAGTGGAAGATCAGAAATTCTCATAGAAGATTCTATCATTGAATCACTTTGAAGGGATTCTCCTCTCAATTTGAATTTCGAGGTGACAGGGGATACTGATGTCGATGTAAACATAACAAATATGGATACAAATATCAATTCAGATGATCAACCACCAACATCCATACATGAGAAGACAATAGCATACCATCCGGAGTTTCGCAAACCACATCCAATACGAAGGAGGTTTGAACTCCAGACATCCTTGTGAACTTATTTGATAAGGACAAAAATGTCAACATGGGTGAAGGGGTACAAAACAATGAATCATCTGTCATTTCTCTCACTGAAACTTCAACCGCCAACACTTCCATTATCATCTCATCTACAATCGAAACTTCCAATGTTGAAACCTCAACATCTTAACTACCAATTTCATCACCCATTACAACTTTAGTTCCAGTTTCGACCATCTCACCAAAATATTCTACTATCATGCATGAAATGATTACCACTCTATTTTCTTCTCAATCCACTGAGGCTGGGAGAATGATTCATGATGAAAAACCTAATGTCGATGAAATCAATGTGTCCTTTGTTGATCTTCAATTTGATCATGAGGAGGAGAATGTTCCTGATAACTTAATCATGTTAGGTAAATAGTTCATGATCCTCAACTCAAACATCAGTTCTCTTTTTTAAATACAAGAAGATACAGAAGGAAGGAATTTTGCGACTGACATCAATATGGAATATTTGTTGAAAGATCGAGAAAATCGTTTTCGAAACTTGGTTTAGGGAATTGAGCAAAAACAAGCAGAAAGTTTATGTTGGGACCAGGATCCTTACTATATCCAGAATCCTCAAATATCTAGGATCCTCAACCATATCAAGTTCCCGATTAATTATCGTTATTATTTTTATCAATATTTATAACGGTCATATTTTGTCTATAGCTAACATGTGTACAAAAGGAGTCAAATAAAGACCTATTCTTAAAAAAAACATTTCAACAATGCAAAAGGCCGGAATACTTAGTCAAATAACATTCATTCAGCTAGTCATAGAGGATCCCGAAAATATCGAACATCTTGTTGGCTAGATTAGACTATAAATTGACAGTTGTAATCTGCACATGAGACACTGTTCTTTAGCTCAAGCTTACTCTACAAAATTCTCTACTCGTTCTTACTAAGAACTCATTGTAATCTTTACTTTATATAAATGAAATCATCAAGGCAGGTGATCATTATCACCTCCCAAGGTTTCATGCCGGAGATCCTAGCAAGGATCAAGGGCTTTCCTTCTAAACCATTGTGTCACTTTTCTTTTACTACTTGCTATTACACAATCTGAACATCACAACCTCTCATTCAATTTGGTTGATTAGTAGCTGTGTAATTTTCACCAAAACAATTTCGCGCCCACCTTGGGGTCATGGTGTTCAAAATCCTCGAAAAAAATCATGTCTACACAACTGATCCTCTCTTAGTTGTCTGCTCATTCCATTCCAACCAAAAACCTACCAACTCCTCCAAGTGGACCCCCACTCAGAGGAAAATGACCGATAATTCCAATAAAAGCACCCCCATAATCGCTAATCCAGGAAGCTTGGGATCCTCAAGGCTCTAGGATCCGACTGCCTCAGTCACTACTAAAAAAATTTCTCTATGATGAGGAAACTAACGCAACAGGTGACTCAACAGTAGGAGGAGAATAGAGCACTACTCAAAGAAGTGGAGAGGATGAAGGAAGAATTTTAGAAATCCCAGGAAACTACGCCCACAGTTGTGTAACCAAGGATCCTGGACTTCAATAATGCAGGATCCTCATAAAATCGCTAGAAGGATACAATTCCTGCCACTGTGGCATCACCCTGGGGGGCAACAATGGAAAACTGAGCATCCATGATCAATGAGCCTTTCAATACTCTTAGAAACCTTGACTCTAATAACTTCTTAAGCAACGATTTTATCAATACTCACTACACTAATGTTGATGCAGGAATAAACCCAAATATGGCTAGGGAACTTCAATAACTAACACAAATGATCTCTAGTTTACCCAGAGTGGTCCAACCAATACCAAAGGCATCCCCTAAAAGCCATAGGATCTTGAGATTTACTCCTATGATAGCTGATACAGCAGTTCCTAAACGCTTCCAAACTCCCAACATGAAGGTATACAATGAGACTACAGATCCCAAAGAGCATATAACCCAATACAGAGAGATGATGGAGATCATTCCCATCCCAGGGCACTTGAAGGAAGCTTGCCTATGCAAAGGCTTTGGTTCAAATCTCACATGATCAACCCTCAAATGGCTACTAAACGTTCCCCCATACTCTATTACTTCATTTTCAAACTTAGTTAATATCTTTAATTGTTGGGTTATGAGCATTCTAACACTCCTAAGTGTACATGCAACCCTAAATACCTTGGATCTATGTTTTCTCTATTATACATGCAAATATGAACATCCAAGGTATTATCCTAATCTAGCATACAAAACTATCAATATAACAAGATAGAATACATACCTCTTTGATGTAGAATGTCTTCATGAAGCTTGAGTGCCTAGTGCCCCAAGTGTGACACCTCAAATGGTTCACACAACACCAAATACACTTGGAATAACTTGAGAGAATTCTACACTTCATGAAAATCGGCTAGCCCTCTCTAGAATAATACTAGTGCCGATTTTGTCAAGAATAATATCTTTATATAGTGTTACAATTAGGGCAAAACCTAATTGTCATGACTTTCCATTTCCTTGGATCCATGGGTTCAAATACACCATGGAGCATCCATGGAGCATCATATGGGTTTTGGCCCAACTAGATAATCCATGGAGCATTATCCCACTATACAAGTATGGATGATTTACCCAATCAACCCATATATTTAATTAGTCTTCTTTTGATCACTTAATTAATCCTAGATTAATTCTTGATCAATACTACTTAAATAATCTTATTATTCTTATTATTAATATACTAGAACTTATAATATATTAATAACCATAAGTGTCTTATTTCTCTCATTTTAGTCTATCCAAGTGCATGATGCCATGCAACCCAAATGGACCATGTCGGACTGGGTCAAGTCTTACCAGTTATAGTTATGGACTTAGACATTAATCCAACATTAATAACCAAGTTTCTTGCAGTAGAACCTTCAAGAAGATCCCTAGTGATCTTTACTGGGTGGTTCAGGATCCTAAGAAAAAACTTAGGGACTTTGTTAACAGATTTGGGAGGGAAGCTCTGAGCATCCCCAACATTGACATGAACACCATTGTGGAATCTTTCAAAATGGGATTAAGAAAGGATTCACCCTTCTACGAAGACCTTGTGATGACCCCATGAAAAAGATTGAATGAAGTTAGGTTTCAGGCATTAAGGTTCATAAGGCTCGAAGAGGATAGAGAGATCCAGAAGAGAAGCAACCCTTCAGATCAGTATGAAAACCCCAACAGGAAGGCCGAATCCTCAACTCAAAGATCCTACAAAATGAAGCCCTACTCCAAACTGAATCATCATAGAGTTAATACCCTTAAAGGTGGGGGAGAAGAGGAAGAACTTCCTTGGATATCCGATTGCAAATTATGTATCAATTTGGTTTTTGGTGGTAACTCTCATTAGGAATCATGAGTGTTTGTGTGCAAGGTCTTCATTTTAGTAGGATATAAAATAGGGTATCTATATGCCAAGGGCATCAGTTAAAGGGTTCATAGTTAAAGGATGGCTTCAGTTTTGATGGTATATCAGGCTCTTGTGATTGTGTTTTGAATTAGTTTTATACGTGTTGGGGTTAGGAAAGTATGGGGTTTCAAAATTTCAGTAGCGGTATGTTGGTTCAGCAGTTAAAGGAAGTAGTGTCTTGTTTAGCACTGGAAGGTTTATCTCCCACTTTGTCTTGCGTTGTTCATGGAAATGTTATCATTAGGATGAGCCTTCTTTTGAAGGAATATTTAATCCCTTTGGTTAAGTGAAGGTTGTCGGTAGCATTGTATGGTTTGTGAGGTAATCAAAATTTGAGTAGTCGGTTTGATTGAGAAGTGAAATGGAATTAATAATTGCTCAGTATGGGCGGTCTGTCAAGGAGTCAGATCAATTCGATATTTCAGATATGAGGTTGAGTAGATGTCTTATTCTGCATGGGATTGCTTTAGTATGGGAAATAATTCGTTTATTTTCATATTTGGAGAGCCCTGCTAGTGTTGGGTTTGGTTGCCTTTGGGAAGGGTGTTTTATACTCGAGGTGTAGTAGTGTTGCTCAAGTCGTATGGCATGCCTGGTATGGTAAGGAATGATTTCAAGGACGAAATCTAAATTAATTGGGGGAGATTTATAACACCAAATCCTAAATCGTTTCCTATTAGGTTGTGGGTGACATAATTTACATAATCCGGGTGTTCGGGTTTGTATTTTGGAGCCAAGGGGTATTTTGGTAAAGTGTTAGGTTGGGATTTTATGGAAATTGGATTGTTGTTTAGGAAATTTTAAGGATTGTATAAGTTGATAGAAGCATAGAGCTTTTCGATAGCTTTTCATGGATATAAGGATCGTCAAAATTGGATTTATAATAAAGAAGTTATGGCCTTCGAAAGAATTTAGGGTTTAAGGATAACCCTAGTACGGGGGTGTACATGGGGAGTACACATGACATACTTGTGCGAGGTCTGATACATGGGGCGTACACTGATGTACCTTGAGCATACTAAGTGGACATGGGGGCGGATGCAAGGCCTCGTAGGCTGGTCGTACGAAGGTTATGCTTGGTGTACGTGGAGATTAAGAAACCCTAATTTTAGGGTGTCGCACCCTATTTAAGCTCTTCAAGTCCCTAGGGATGGCCTCTTTTCCAACCTTCTTGCCTCCTAAACCCTAAATCTCAACTCTTAACCTCAATTGTTGTGCCTTTGATCTCTTGAGAAGAATTTGGTGGTTATTTTTCACTTTTGAAGGAAGTAGAGAAGATTGAATGTGCTTTGCTTGGTGTGAAGTTTATAGATCTAGATTCACCACTCATTTTGCAAGACTTTTGAGTTATTAAGTTTATACCTTGTCTTTTTTTTTTTTTTTGCTTAGATCTCTTTATATCTTGGTTTTGATTCTTTTGGTTCTTTTTGGGGTTAGTTTGATGGGTTAAGCAGTTTGTGGGGCTTATTCTTTTATATATGGCCATATAATGAGTCTATTAGGCATAAAGTTAGCAACTTTATGGTGTTTATGGCCTCATGCATGCATTAAGTCATTCATTAAGTCCTTTTTACCTTTAAAAGCTTCATTAAGTCGTGCATGTACGTAAAGTTAGCAACTTTACATGATAAATCAGCTCAAGGAAGTTAGATCTAGGTTTTGGAATAAAGTTTTAAGGGATTAAGAGCTGAAAGGGGGAAGATGGCTGAATGTGAGGGGTATGCTAGGCATACAACTAGGTACGCTTAGCGTATAAGCCTTAAGGAAAGTACGTGTGCATACGAGCTAAGTACGCCCTGCATACTCAGTAGAGCGGGCCTTGGTCATTTGGTCTTTGGTTTGGCCCATGTTTTGGGCCTAGATGTTTAGGGTTTTGTTGGGCTATCCGAATTCAGGTGATTTGGGCTATAGATATTTATGAACCTTGGGTTAATGCCCATGAAAGGTTTTGGGCCTAATTTGGAAAATTGGGCCATGTTTGTGCCTTGGATGATTATTTGGTTATTAGGCCTTTTGGATTATAGGTTTAGGCCTAAGTCTTAGTCTATACTAGGTAAGGGCCTAAGGGATAAAATAGTCATTTGCCGTAATTATGGAGTGATGGTTATGGATTGGAATCCAATTATTATTTGGATGTTATTTGATATTGATAGCTCGGGGATTTGTTGGACTAGTAGCCATGGATTATCAATGTGATTCAGCCATACGAGGTGAGTTTCCTCACTGAGTTTAGTGGGTCGAAGGAACCAATGCCGAACCATGATCTGTTATGTTAGAATACTCGTTGTATGTGTGACACTTGCATGTGTATGTGCTTATATGCTTACTGGGCAGGGCCCGATGGTTACTATGTATGCTTTTACCTGTTGTACTTGTGTGAATTGTATGTTGGTGGGTCCCGTTATGCAAGTTAGGGTGGGGCCCGTAATACTCATTGGGTGGGGCCTGTTATACTCATTGGGAGGTTCTCGCTATTCGATTTAGGGTGCGACTCGTTATACACAGTGGGCGAGGCCCGTTACTCGAGTTAGGGTGGGGCCCGTTATACTTATTGGGCAGTGCCCATTGTGTTTTATTTATGCATGTACGGTATGTGGTATTTTTGAGAACTCACTAATCTTTTTTATTATGGTTTTCAGTTTATGTTTCAAGTAATTATGTTTTCAAAGGGAAGAGCTTGGGATGATTGCAGAGCACACACCACATGTTTCCGCATTCTGTGATTTACTCTGATAACAATGACATATTGATAATACTTTTATTACCTTGTTTTTTTATGAAAGTGAGATGGTTTACTATTTTAGTAATTTAAAAATGGAAATTTTCAGGTTTTATTTTTGGGATGTTATGCATGTTAATACATAACACAACAAGTATTAATATGATGATCATATCCTAGTATATCAAAAACATTATTTAATAGTTATTGTTACAATGTTCCAATATCCAAATTCTAAACCAAATCAAAATCCCATCTCTAGAATAATAAAGCCACATAGCTGAAGTGTGACTACTCATACTTAGCTTAAGAAGAAATACTTTATTAATGGGTGTGACTAAATTTAATTTGTGTGAATTTTGTGAATACTATCATCTCCATATTTTGACTTGTACTCTAGGTATCGTTAAATATCTTGGAGAATGTAGTTGGTGTTCTTTCGTGACAAAGAGTCTCTTACTTTGATTAAGTATACTCATGAAGTCACAAATATTTCTATGTGATTTTTGAATGACATAAATCAACATGGTTTTTCAATGAACTCCTTCATCCAATCATGTTTGACTTCAACTTCAAAAGTAGTGTATTCTAATTTTGTATTTGATTGGGTCATTATGTTTTTGCTTGGACCTCATCCCAACTAAAATTACTCTTCATTCCACAATAAAGTCATAATACAATTATAATTCATAATTATATGTATTTGTTTAGAAGTCAAAATAATATGTAGCTCTTTACATTAAGATTTTATTCTAAACTAATTATCTCATATACATTCGATTAGCCCATCTTAAGTACTCTTAGAATGTTCTCATAGTCACCTGGTGACTTAACCATGTATACAATATAGTATCTCATGATATGGCATAAATGATGGATTCAGTTTGCCAAACAAATAGAATATAAAACACTTCATCTAGCTCAAACCTATACGCTAGGTCCTTTTAAGACAGACTCGAACAGGTGTCATGTGACAATGTCAATAATCCTCCAAAAGGGATCTTGTATGTTGACCTCATTCAAGATATTGATAATTCTTGCAAAAGAATTTAAAACTTTCAACATTCATAGTTATCTATTTCTATAGATTTTACATTCCAAGAATGTATCCTGCCATTCCTAGGTCTTTCATTTTAGAAATACTTTCCGAGACAAGGTCAAACAACCTTACATAGTCAGAATGTAATTTCAAATTATTAAGTATGTATTATTCATAAAAAATTAGGAATATTAGTATCCTCTCACTAGCTCTTAGTAAACACACATGTTCTTTTCATTTTAACATAAAAGCATACCTTGTATCTTTATATTAAAATTACTATTCCAATTTTGAGTTGTTTTCTTTACATCCACAAGTGGATCTCAATCTTTACACATTTTGTTCGGATAACATGGATTAAGAAAACCTCCAGCCTAAGTTATATAGATATCTTCTAGTAGATGTCTATTAAGAAAAGTGGTCTTTCTTGAAATCTATTTTCTATATTTCATATTATGAATATAACTTATAGTAAATAATATCCTTATCGATCCAATAATAGCTACTTATAAGAAGGTTTGATCATAGTCAATGTCATAAGTATGATAAAATCCTTTTATGAGAAGTCTTGGCAAATTTGTATGATATCCATGTATATATTCTTTATAAAAGAATCTCTTACTCTTCTAGCCTTGCTATAGAGGCGAAGATTAATCAAACCCATACTTGATTATTACACATGGATTACATTTCAATGTTCATGACTTTAAGTCATTTATCAAATTCAAGATTTGTTCTAGTATTTTGGTAGTTGTTGGATTTACCATAAACCATCAAAAATTACTCATCAATGAGAGTTTCCACATTTATCAAGTTAAAGATTTTTTCTACCATTAATGTGAACTGTTTGTGTTATAGTTATTAATCAAGTTCAACAATTCCTTGTTGAAACTAGTGCCAAAAATTGTTACATTAGGATATGGTTGTTGATCCACTTCACGTTCCATATGACTCCTACTTGCTTTGTCACTAAAAGCTTGATTTTTGTTGACTCAACATTCAGAAGAATAAGAGAACTTATTCTTTGTGGGTTTGTATTAATAATCTAAATGCCCTTTTAGAATTTATATAGATATGTAATGTGTTGGTGTTTGTATTCAATATACAATTAATAGTGATTAAGGTATAATCCCAAGAGCATAAAGGAAGATACTTTTTACTAATTAGAAAGTGAACTTTATCTGGTAACGTCTAATTTATTCTTTTATGATCACTTAAAGATTTAGATGGTGTAGCATGATTTATTGGTATCTGTTACTTAATCTTAGATATTCATTAGAAAGTAAGTGAAACAACAAAGTGTATGGTTCCTTAATATTTATTTTCTCTACGAATTAGTGAAAATATGACTAATAATCCTTTATAAATAAATTAGATTCACATATGTCAAATAAACTACAATATTTGCCTTCAAAGATCATTTGCTTGAAGTTGGAATATGTGGATTTCATTTATACGATTAAGATAACAATGTCACAGATAAGTTTGATTTATAGCAAGTTTAAGTCAAAGTTGCTTGCATAAAGAACTTAATTTATTTATTAAAATATTGATATTTAGTTTATAATTGTATTAAGAGATCTAGTCTCATAAATAGAAGTTAATCATTTCAAGATATGAGTAGTATCGTTATGAAAAACGATTAAGTAAATAATCAAAAATTTAAATAAAATAACCAAGACATAAATATTTAGACATGCTAAATTCAAAATATACATTGTTCCAAAACAAACATTGTTTTATATTACAAGTAATTTATGTTTTAAGCATAAATAATGAACTAAACTCTAAGAGTGTAGTTCTAACTTGCTTGTGTTAGAACTTGTGCTCAGATAATTACTCTTCTATAAATATATGCAAACCATTTACAAATATCAGCTTAACATTTAAGTACCAATTACTTGAGTGTTATATTAAAAATATAAGTTCTATCTAGTAGATACCTAAAGTACTAGTCTCTTCCAGACTTTCCTTTTCAGATAAGAGAAACAGTTTCTCACCAGTATCCAGTTTCTCCATACAAGAGACATGATCCATCTATGGGGCGTTCTTGGATTTCTTGGGCTTAAATATATTTAGTCCATAAAACATAGGCTTCTTAGATCACACAAGGTGACTCCTTTTAGCCTTGCATCATTGCATTGTTTAAACAAGTTTGAAACAAATATCATTGTATTTATCGAAATATTGTTTAACCTATTATATCATCAGATATACATGCATCAAAATTATCCATGACTTCCTGGAAGTCACTAATAACTATTCCTAGTGTGATGTTAGAAGCATCTTGAGCATCACAGTGATGCCTTTACTAGGTATCATGTTCAGGCCAATTGTTCAAAGCAAGTTATTTAGGACTAGGACCTTTGAGAGTATACAATTTCACATCTATCACGAGATTGTCTCTCAAAACATGAACTCATTCATTGAAATTATTATCTATTGAATGCTATTGTTTCATTAAAGAAATTTTCAATTCATGGTAGTGAGAGTGGATTATATATCTACAAAGTAACAAAATGCATTTAGTATTTTCAATATTTAATCTTCAATAATTAATAACCTTTTAGTTTCCAAAAACATTAATTATCGAAGTCTAGGATCCAATTTGCAAAACAAATAAATGGTTAGTGTTATATCCCCAATTTCATGACCATAAAAGACCGATTTGTTTATGCTTTGTTTGAAAATCAAACTAACCAGTTAAAGAAAAGTGTTGCAGAATTTTTTCCCAAAAGAAAATATGATAAAGATTTATCAAAGCATTTCCGAAGAAATGTATTTCCTTACATTAAACCTCGGGATGTCATGTTCGATATAGATCAAAAGCATAAGCATAACAACATAGGACTTACAACATTTATTTATATCTACTAGCCTATAATCCCCTCATCAAGTCATCCAACTATGCTCTTGTGCCACTACCTGTAATATACGAAACTGAGTGGGTCAGGCTTTGGAGCCTGGTGAGCACATAGGGTTTTCAACTCACAATAAATAAATTTACTAATTTCATCAAACCAATTAACCCGATTACTCGTTCCCGTTATCCTCTCTTTACGTCCCTAAAGCATCTATTATAAGGGACCTAGCCTAAGGATTTTCAAAGAGGTGACAACACTGCTTTGGGGCTTCCTCAGCAATTTATGTAAAATAAGGCAACCATGTGGGGCATGGAGTACTGCTAGCGAACACTAAGTTCAAATAAGCACCTACAGGTTTCGAGCCTTCTAGTGTTCCACTGGATTGTCTAGAAAAGTCAGTGGTCGTCATTTATACTCCGCTAGATGACTGGATCAACGTCAAAATCGAGGCCTCTCATCATTTTATCTCATCACACACCAACTATTACATCTACCCATGTTTTACCCAACACATGTTGTAGATATAAAATACATTTATACTTTAAATCATTTAAAACGTATATAAAATCGATCATCCAACATAGACAGCAAGTATTCAAATAATATGCAAACATAGCACATAATTTTATAGAAAATACTTCATATATATGTGTAAGATGAAAGTAACTATGCACTTACTTGTAGCGGTCTTTGATAAAATCTAACTAGAAACGGTCAGCGGTTCGTGATCGTTGGGCTCGGGACGGAAAACAACTTCAGCAAATGAGAGAGAAAGAAAAGAATTGGGTGCAAGGAAGCTTAAGGTCAAAATGGCTATTTATATGATGATTATTGGCCTCTCACATCGTGAGAATTCATTGCTCATGTCGTGAGCCATGCATGATCATCCCGTAGACTTGCCATTTGCATTTATAGCTCCGAAACGCGTCCAGACGACTTCTCACGTCGTGAGAATGATAGTTCACGTTGTGAGCTTTCAAGAGTCATCTCGTAGACTTCCTAGGTGTTTTCTAGGCTTGATTAGTGTATGTTCAACTTCTCACATCGTGAGAATTAATGCTCACGTCGTGAGTCCACTCAGATTAGGGTTTCTAACATATGTCATTCTCTTAGACAGCGACATCTTCGGAAGGACATAACTTTTGCATACGAGCTCCGTCTCTGACGTTCTTTATATCCACGTGAAGGTGGAGACGTACTCTACAACTTTGATTTAAAACCCTAAGGCTAAAGAGTACTCTATCATAAACTCATTTTTTATGATTCCTGATGTCGTACCGGTTTCGTCGCAAAACTTCGACAGGTCATAAGTTCTTTGTTATAGCTCGATTTCAACTCTCATTATAGCTCCGGAATCCTTGTCACGACCATTACAACTTTAGATATTGGGTTTATCTAACAATTTAATTTTGGCGCTTATTTTTATTCTTAATTTATTATATCTTTATAAAAGAGTAAATAATCACATAATTCACATAATATTCACATAATTCCTCTGTATTACTTCAAAATGAGTTACAATGGTTGACCCTATTTATTACATCATCTCACTAATGCTTAGCCTGAAACACAGGCGTTACAATCCCCCCCCCCCTTTGGATGATTCCATCTTGGAATCATGCATCAACAAACAAATGTGGATAGCGACTCATCAAGTCACTCTCTGTTTCCCAGGTGAGATTCGGCCCATTCGTATGTTTCCACCCTACAAGCACTAAGTTGACCATCTTGTGTCACAACTTCTTAGTCTTACGGTCAATGATTGCCTCAGGTTCTTTGAGTAACCTCTTGTTCTCGTCCATTTTTAACTTTAAAATTGGAATTATGTTGGAACGTCTGCCGTGAACTTCCTCAAATAACACACATGGAAAGTGTTATGAATACCATCCAGATCTTCCTGCAATTTGAGGTTATAAGCGTGGTTCCCAATCCTATGAAGAACTTTGAACGGTCTAATAAGATTTGGACTCAACTTTCCTTCTTACCCAAATCTTATAAGTCCCTTCCACGATGAGACTTTGAGCAAAACCGAATCTCCAACTTCAAATGTCATCGGTCGTCTCTTTTTATCAGCATAGCTCTTTTGATGATCCTGATCTGCTAACATCCTTTCCTGAATTATCTTCATCTTTTCAGCAGACTGATGGACTATCTCGAGGCCCATAAAGTGCTTTTCTCCAGTCTCAAGCCAACAAGACGACGTACTACACTTCTGTCCATACAAAGCTTGATAAGGTGCCATCTTGATGCTTGAGTGGAAGCTATTATTGTAGGAAAACTCTACCAGATAAGTGTTCATTCCAATTACCTTGGAATTCCAGGGTACATGCTCTCAGCATATCTTCCAATGCTTGAATCATTCTTTTGCTCTGACCATCAGTCTGCGGATGGTAAGTTGTACTTAAATACAACTTCGTACCCATTTCCTCTTGTATACTTCTCCAAAACCTTGAGGTGAAATGACTATCACGATCTGATACAATTATTAGAGGAGCACCATGAAGTCTCACAACTTCCTTCATGTAAGAATTTGCAAGTTTATCCATAGACCATCTCTCATTGGTTGCTATGAAGTGTGCACTCTCAGTGAACCGATCAATGACCACCCAAATCATGTCGTAACCGTTCTTTGTTCTGGGTAGGTTAGTCACAAAATCCATGGTGATGTCTTCCCATTTACCCATGGGTACATGTAAAGGTTCTAAACTCTCATACGGTTTTTGATGTTGTGCTATAACTCTTGCACATGTTACACACTCGGCCACATGCTTTGCAACATCAAGCTTTATCGTCGGCCACCAGTAGTAGGGTTTTAGGTCCCTACACATTTTAGTGCTACTGGGATGAATCGAGTACATGTTCTTGTGAGCTTCTTCCATGAGAAGATCTTTTACTCCTCCCGTTTTAGGTACCCAAATCCTATTTTGGAATACCTTAAGTCCTTGACTATTTGTACCGAACACTAACGTTTTTCCCAAACGTTCTTCCTTTCAGTCATTTTTCTCCAAAGCTTCTTCCTGGGTTTTCTTGATATTTTCCACAATCGTTGAGACAACTTCTAATTGTAACGCTCTTGGCCTTTTTCTTTCAAACTTTACTTTTCGACTTAGAGCATCAGCTACAACATTTGCTTTAATAAGGTGCTAAAGTATCTCATAGTCAAAATCTTTGAGTAATTCTAGCCAGCATCTAGCCAGCATCGTTGTCTCATATTCAATTCCCCCATATTTATAGGGAGAATACTACCGCTGCCAACTCCAAATCATGAGTGGGGTAGTTCTTTTTATGCTCTTTCAGTTAACGAGATGCATATGTTATCACCTTTTCTCTTTGGGTCAGAACACAACCCAATCCAACTCTAGACACGTCTTTATAAACTGTGAAGTCTTCAACTCCGTCGGGTAGAGAAAGAATCGTGCTTTACATATTTCGTATTTAGCTTCTCGAATGCTTCTTCATGATTATCACTCCAAGTATAAGTAGCTCCTTTGTGGGTCAAAGTTGTCAATGGAGCAACTATCGAAGAAAAGCTTTAGATAAATCTTTGGTAATATCCAGCTAATCCGAGAACGCTTCGGATCTGTATGAGACCCTTTTGGTCATTCCCACTTCATCATAGCTTCGATCTTTGTTGGTTCCACCATTATTCCCTCTTGGTTAACCACATGACCCAAGAATTAGACTTCTCGAATCCAAAAATCGCATTTAGAGAGCTTTGCAAACAACTTCTCCTTCTTCAAGACTTCTAAAATTTCTCGTAGGTGCTTTCCGTGTTCCTCCTGGATTTTTTAGTAAATCAGAATGTCATCTATGAACACTATCACGGATTTATCGAGGAATGGTTTACAAACCCTGTTAATCAAATCCATGAATGCTGTTGGAGCATTAGTTAGTCCAAACGACATAACCAAGAACTCATAGTGTCCATATCTTGTTCTGAATGCAGTCTTCTCAATATCCTGCTCTTTCACCTTCAGCCGATGATATCCTTACCTATGATCGATCTTTGAGAAATAGCTCGAACCTTGCAGCTGATCGAATAGGTCATCAATCCTCGACAATGGGTATTTGTTATTTACCATTGCCTTGTTCAGCTCTCTGTAGTCTATACACATTCTCATACTTCCGTCCTTTTTCTTTAGGAATAACACTGGAGCTCCCGTGGGTGATGAACTCGATCTAATGAAACCGTTGTCCAACAACTCTTGAAGTTGCGTCATAAGCTCCTTCATCTCCATTGGTACTAATCAGTGTGGTGCTTTTGCTATTGGTGTCGTTCCTAGTAACAATTCTATCCAAAACTCTACTTGTCTATCAGGCAGCAATCTAGGAAGATCTTCGGGAAAGACTTCCGGATAATCACATACAACGGGTATACTTTTCACCTCCTTCTTCTCCTTCTTAGCATTGATAACAAATGCCAAGTATGATGTGCACCCTTTAGACAAACATTTTCTGGCTTTTATTAGGGAAATTATTCCAAAATTTACTCTGTCTTTGTCCCCGTATACCATAAATGACTCTCTTATAGGTGGGTTTACTCTCACCATCTTCTTCTTGCATAGTATCTCGGCATCGTACGTACTAAGCCAGTCCATTCCTAGCACGAAGCCGAAACCATTCAACTCAATGGGCAATAACTCCTCGTGGAATTCATTCTCGTTCAAGTCGATAACTATATTTTTAATGCAATTACTAATAGGTATGAACTTTCCACTGGCAACTTCTACAACTAGGGCATTATCAAGTTTATCTACAAGCAATGCTAGTCTTCCACGAAACGTATGTGATATAACGGAGTATTGCTCATGAATCAAAAAATATATTGGCAGGTAATCCATTTACAAGAAAGGTACCTGAAGCGACATCTACTTCATCCCTTGCTGCTTCCAGTGTCATCTGGAAAGCTCTCGCCTTCAGTCTCGGTGGATGTTGGGCCTTGCTGCCTCCTTCTTCTTCAGACAGTTTTTCAAAATGTTCCCTTTCTTGTTACATCCATATCACATCCTTCTGTTGGACGGACACTCATTGGCGTAATGCCCAGTCTTCCAACACTTGTAGCAGGTCACCTCCTCGCTACATTTCCCGAAGTGCTTCTTTTTTCACATCTCATACCATTTTGCTTCATTTACTCCTCATCCAAACTTTCTTGATCCAGACTTGCTCTTCTTATTGGGCCTTTTAGACCCTTAGAATTTTCTCTTTTCGTCAACCTCAACAGACTTGGCAGCCCAGATAGCTGCCTCTAGAGTAGGTGTTTGACGTACTGGTACCTCATACTCCTATGGAAGTCCCTTTGCATACTTGTCAATTTTTTTCAGCTTGTCTGGGACTAGGCGCAAAGAAAACTCCATTTTTTATGTGAAGTTGTTGGTGTATTCATCGATCGACATGATTCCTTTCTTCAAAGTTACGCGTTAGTTCTCTAGCTCGAGCAACTTTTGGGCTGAGCAGTAGGGATGAGATTTAGAACCGGAAAATCGGACTAGAACCGGAATCAGACCAGAACCGGAACCGTTAGAACCGGAATATATAGAACTGGTTCCGGTTCTGGGTTTAAAATTTGGCTTTATCCGGCTTCCAGGTAATCCGGGTTTGGGTCCATTAGGTCCGGGTAAACCGGGTTTAAAAACTGGAACCGGTGTTTGGAACCGGAACCACTTTTAAGGTCAAAACCGGTTTTTGTGAAACGTTTAAAAGATGCAAATCTCATTCGTTTCAACTCCGATTGACATGCGACTTTTTCCCATATGTAGTTTAGAGTTTGTACATGATTTTAGACTATAAATTTGCCATTTTTAGTTTTATATTCATTGACTTACACTCCCCCAAAGTCGAGATATCAAAGTTGGAAGTTTTTAGTTTTTTAGTGTTTTTGTATTCGGTGAAAGTTTTAAAACATGCATATCTAATTCGTTTGAAGTCGGATTGACATGTGTTTTTTTTCCAACATGTAGTTTAGGGTTTGTACATGATCTTATACTATAAATTTACCATTTTTAGTTTTATATTCATTGACTAACACTCCCCCAAAGTCGAGATATCAAATCTAGAAGTTTTTAGTTTTTTAGTTTTTTTATATTCGGTGAAAGTTTTAAAAAATGCATATCTAATTTGTTTGAAGACGGATTGACATGTGGTTTTTCCAACTTGTACTTTACAGTTTGTACATGAGTTTAGACTATAATTTTGTTATTTTTGGTTTAATATTCATTGATTTAAAGTCATCCAAAGTCGGGATATCAAAACTGAAAATTTTCAACTTTTCAGCTATTTGTTTTTGTAATTTGTATTCTGTGAAAATGTTAACACATGCATATCTCATTTGTTTAAAGTCGGATTGACATGCGGGTTTTTCCAGAGTGTATTTTAGAGTTTGCACATGATTTTAGACTATAATTATGTTAATTTTGGTTTCTTATTGAATGAGTTACAGTCCCCCAAAGTCGGGATATCAATATGAAAATTTTCAAAATTCAACCCACTAAGTAGTAAGTAATTACCAAAAAAATTTGGTTTTCCTGGGTTTTTCGGATCTAAACCCACTTTATCCGGTTCCAACCTACCCACTTTCATGTTTCTGAGTTTTCCGGTTCTAGACCCACTTTACCCGGTACCGTACTCGGAACCAACCAGAACTGGTTCCTATATACCGATCCGGTTTCCGGTTCTACAAAATCCCGTTAACCGGTTCTGGGGTTTCTGGTTTCGGGTCCATCTGGTCCGGGTTTGGACCCACTTTCATCCCTACTGAGCAGTACTTGCGCTTGAATTGCACCCAAAACTTTGCCCACATTAGTTGCAGGGGCTTGTTGGGGCTTAGAGTCTTCCCCAGGGTGTTCCACCAACAAACAGTGCCTCCTCTGAACTTACGCACTACAAACGTGGTTTGTAGCTTGCCTTTGCAGCCACATGTCATGAAGGCTAATTCCATCTCCGAGATCTAATCCATAACTCATCTCGGATCTTCTTTCCTATTGCAAGTTGATGGCTTGCAAGTTAGAAAATCTTTATACTTGCATCCATTTCTTTCGACCCCGTCATCTTGGTTGTTCCTCTTAATCACTAGCGGATCAGCTTTACCAACGGTCCTGCTATAATTTCCCTCCTCTGACTGCCCATCATTCAATTTGGGTTGTTCGATAGGCATTGTAGGCGCGTCCCTATCTTATAGCAATAATCGCCTTGTCTCCTTCATTTAACGATCCAACATCATCTGGATCATTGCTTATACCTTGGCCATCGTCATTTGCTCGGGTGCAACTACTACAACAACTACTTCCCCAATCACTTGGGGTTAAGATTGTTGATTCCAGTTTCTATTTACGTTTCCAACTCCACTTCGGGTTCTTGCGATTTTTATCTATACATAGAATAAGGTGAATTTAGATCTTTATTTTTATCTATACACAAAATAAGGTGAATTTAGATCTTTATTTTCGATATACATTTAAATCATCCTTATCAGTATGAAATGTTTACATGTTAGTTCTAATATCATATTCGAACTCTTAGAATCTTGAACACATTAGGTTTCCAGATCCGGTCGGCAACAGACCATAGATCTGAACAAATAATAGCATATAAGGCATCCTTACAGCTATAACATAAAGCATTTATCACATAAAATCATTTTAGGTACCTACCCTAAAATAAACTAGTGCTTGTGTCTAAAATATAGTAGACACTCATCTCACAATCATTGTTTAGCATTCTAAGTTTAAGTCTAGAAATCCTACAAATTCCTAGTTCGCTTAAACTAATGCTCTGATACCAACTGTGACATCCCTAATTTCACGGCTAGAAAAGACCAACTTGTTTATTCTTTGTTTGAAACTCAGAGTAACCATTTAAATAAAAGTGTTGCCGGTTTTTGTTCCCAAAAGAAAATATGATAAAGATTTATCAAAGCATTTCCAAAGAAATGTATTTCATTATATTAAACCTCGGGATGTCATGTTTGATACATATCAAAAGCATAAACATAACAACATAGGCATTACAACATTTATTTATATCTACTGGCCTATAATCCGTAATCCCTCATCAAGCCATCCAACTATGCCCTTGTGCCGCTACCTGTAATATAAGAAACCGAATGGGTCAGGCTTGGGAGTGTGGTGAGCACATAGGGTTTTCGACCCACAATAAATAAATTTATTAATTTCATCAAACCAATTAACCCAATTACCCGTTCCCGTTATCCTCACTTTACGTCCCTAAAGCATCTATTATAAGAGACCTAGCCTAAGGATTTTCATCGGGGTGACAACACTGCTTTGGGGATTGTTCAGCTATTTATGTCAAATAAGGCAACCATGTGGGGGATGGAGTACTATTAGCAAACACTAAGTTCAAATAAATATCTACAGGTTATGAGGCTGCTAGCGTTCCACTAGACTATCTAGAAAAATTTTTGGTCGTCATCTATACTCTGCTAGATGACTGGATCAACGTCAACATCGAGGCCTCTCATCATTTTATTTCATCACACACTAACTATTACATCTACCTATGTTTTACCCAACACATTTTGTAGATATAAAATACATATACAGTTTAAATCATTTAAAATGTATATAAAATCGATCGTTCAACATAGACAACAAGTATTCAGATAATATGCACACATAGCACATAATTTTATATAAAATACTTCATATCTATGTGTAAGATGAAAGTAACTATGCACTCACTTGTAACGTGCTTTGATAGAATCTAACTAGAAATGGTCAACGGTTCATGATGGTCAGGCTCGGGACGGGAACATGACGGGACTTTCATGAGTGTGTGGTCGCACTCCTTCAATGAGATGAAGAACATGACGGGACTTTCATGATTCAAGGCCTAGATCAAGAGGTTCTTCATGCACAACAAGTTAAGGGGTGGATTACTCACGTTTTTGAAGACTTGGGAAGGTTCAAAGTTGGAGAAACTTGATAGGAAATGATGTTGTGTGTTGCCAAGGTGCTAAAGGAATGAAAGGATGGGGCTACCCTTTATATAGGAGTGTGAGTGCTTTCAAAAGTGAGTGTGCTGCCAAGGGAGTGGGTGTGCGGCCGCACACCTGTGTGTATAGCCGTACACTCCTCCAAGAGGATGTATTGCCCAATTTTCTCACTATTCAACACTGCGACTCGTTCCTAAACTCAACCTTGGTTATATATATACAAGCTTAGAACACTTAAATGACCCCTTGAATAGCACTAGAAATCGACAAAAACAAGTTGAATATTGATTGAATTGATTAATTGTACAAGATTGAAATTTCGGGTTGTCACATCATCCCCTCGTTATAGGGAATTTCCTCTTGAAATTCAAGGATAAATTACAATCATGAACTTGGAAAGAGATGGGGGTACTTCTGCCTTATTGAATCCTTACGCTCCAAGTGAATTCAGGACCCCGCTTGGCATTCCAGCAGACCTTCACTATCGGGATGCGACTCCGTTTTGTACGCTTGACTTCCTGATCCATGATTTTGATAGGTTCTTCCAAGAAGTGTATCCCCTCGTCTAATTCGATCTCGTCAAGAGGAATCACAAGTGTCTCATCGGACAGACACTTCTTTAGGTTCGACACGTGGAAGACGGGAAGGATGTTGTTGAGCTCTCGAGGTAAATGGAGTTTGTATGCTACGGGACTGATCCTAGCAAGGATCTCGAATGGTCCAACGTACCTTGGATTTAGCTTTCCACGTTTCCTGAAATGTATCATGCCTTTCCAGGGCGAGACCTTCAGAAGGACGCGGTCACCGACCTGGAATTCCAAGTGTTTTCGTCTTTTATCGGCGTAGCTCTTTTGTGTATCCCGAGATGCTTTCAGTCGCTCTCTGATTTGTACGATATTTTTTGTTGTCTCTCGGACGATTTCAGGACCCGTGAGAGTGTTGTCAGGGACTTGACCCTTGACTAACTGTGTGTCACCCACTTCAGCCCAGCACAGAGGGGATCTGCACTTGCGGCCATAGAGGGCTTCAAACGGCGCAGCCTTGATGACGCAGGCTCTCAACATATCTTCCAATGTCTGAATTGTTCTCTCACTTTGTCCATCAGTCTGAGGATGATAAGTTGTGCTCATATCCAACTTAGTTCTAAGTGCCTTCTGAAGCGATTGCCATAACCTTAAGGTGAACCTGCTATCTCGGTCCGAGATAATGGATACAGGTACCCCATGAAGGCGAACTATTTCTTGAATGTGGATCCGTGTAAGTCTCTCCATCTTGAAGTTTTCTTTAATTGGCAAGAAGTGGGTGGATTTACTCAACCGATCGACAATCACCCAAATGGCATCGTGCCCACTCGGGGATCTAGGTAACTTGGTGATAAAATCCATTGCTATCATTTCCCACTTCTACTCAGGTATTTCTGGCTACTGAAATAAACCTGATGGCTTCTGATATTCCACCTTCACCTTAGCACAATTCAAGCACTTTCCCACAAAGGTTGCAATCTCCGCTTTCATTTTTGGCCACCAATATTGATGTTTGAGATCCAGATACATCTTATCTGAACCGGGGTGAAAGGATTATTTCGTCTTCTGAGCCTCATTCATGACAACCTCAATGTACCCACCGAACTTTGGGGTCCAGATCCGGTTCATGAAATAGTACACTCTATCTCCCTTAACCTCTAAGTTCTTGTACATTCCCCTCAATGCTTCATCCGTCACTTTCTCTGGTTTCAATGCTTCCTGCTGAGCCTCCCTGATTTCTGCGGATAGATGGGAATGAACGATCATTGTCAATGCCTTCACCTTTCGCCTGGAGTATTCCTTTTCGGCTGAGGGCATCTGCTACCACATTGGCCTTGCCGGGATGATAGCGAATTTCGCACTCATAGTCACTGAGTAGCTCTATCCATCGTCGTTGTCTCATGTTTAACTCTTTCTGATCAAGGATGTGCTGCAAACTCTTATGGTCGGTGAAGATAGTGCACTTGGTTCCATAGAGATAGTGTCTCCAAATTTTCAATGCAAAGACAATTGCTCCCAACTCTAGATCGTGAGTTGTATAATTGACCTCGTGTGTCTTAAACTTCCTTGAGGCATAGGCGATGACCTTTCCTCGCTGCATGAACACATAGACTAGGCCCTGATTGGATGCATCGCAATAGACCACGAAGTCTTTTATCCCTTCGGGTAAGGACAAGATAGGTTCGCTACATAGAGCCTGCTTCAATGTTTGAAATGCATTGTCTTTCTTGACTCCCCAACTAAAGGTTACACCTTTCTGTGTCAGGGTAGTTAAGGGCTTAGCGATTATGGAGAACTTCTAGATAAACCTGCGATAATATCCCGCGAGGCCTAAGAATCTCCGGATTTCTGTGGGTGCTTTAGGTGCAGACCAAAGCTCTATCGCTTTGATTTCTAAAGGGTCTACGTGAATACCTTCCTTGCTAACCACATGCCCAAGGAAATTTACCTTCCTGATCCAAAACTCGCACTTTGAAAACTTCGCGTATAGCTTTTCCGCCCTTAATGTTTCCAACACCTGTCTCAAGAGGTGTTTATGATCACTCTCACTCCGTGAATAGAAAAGTATATCATCGATGAACATGATCACGAACTTGTCTAGGAAAGGGCGGCACACTCGATTCATCAGGTCCATGAATACTGCTAGTGCATTGGTCAGACTAAAGGGAATTACTACAAATTCGTAGTGTCCATAGTGAGTTCAGAATGTTGTCTTAGGTACATCATTCTCGTGGACTCACAACTGATGATACTCTAATCTTAGATCTATCTTTGAGAAAAAACTGGCTACCTGAAGTTGTCAAAGAGATCTTCAATTTTGGGCAAGGGATATCTGTTCTTGATGGTCAGCTTATTCAGCTCTCGGTAGTCAATGCACATTTGAAAGGATCCATCTTTCTTTTTCACGAATAAGATCGGAGCTCCCGAGGGTGAGGAACTCGACCTTATGAATCCTTTGCTGATCAACTCATTGAGCTGGATGGATAATTCTTGTATCTCCGCTGGCGCTAAACGGTAGGGAGACTTAGCTATAGGAGTAGCTCCGGGAATTAAGTCAATACGAAACTCGACTTAACGTTCGGGAGGAATTCTTGGGAGATCTTCAAGAAATGCATCAGGAAAGTTTCAGACTTCGGGGACGCTCTCGAGGTCTTTAACTTTTTGCGTCCCATCAACAACATGAGCTAGAAACGCATTACATTCCTTTCGTACGTACTTCTGAGCTTTGATGCACTAGATGATACGAAGGTTCGAACTAAGTTTGTCACCATAAATCATGAGGGATTCGCCAGAGGAAAGGTTGAGGTGAATAGATTTTTCGAAACAAAAGATATCAGCACGATTGGGGCTTAACCAATCCATACCAATAATGACATCGAAACTCTTGATAGATGCAGGAATAAGATCGATAAGGAAGGAATGATTTCCTAAGGTAAGAGTATAGCCTATGAATATATCGTTCGCACTCTCTTTCTTTCCATTAGCCATCTCGACCGTGAACATTTCGGTTAAAGGTTGGGATTTACATTTGATTAGATGTTTGAATGCATGGCTAACAAAACTCCTTTCCGCACCAGAATCGAAAAGAATACATGCATGAGAGTTGTCAAGGAGGAACGTACCCGTAACAACGGTAGGATCAGCGACCGCTTCATTTTGGCCCATTGCCAAAACTCTCCCTATATTGCCACCGGTGGTTGCCTTGGGGCAATTTCTCCTGAAATGCCCAACCTTTCCACATCCATAACAAGCTTGAACAGCACCTGCTCCCGTGGTCTGGTTGGTGGGTTGGGCGGGCACCTTGTAGTATTAAGATGTGTGACCCCTTCTTCCTACAGCTATTGCAACTCAACTAACGGCAGGGTCCGTGATGATGGAAGTTACACTGCCCAAAGGTAGTTTCCCAGCATAAACACCGGTAGGAGTTTGGGTGGTTAGAACAGTAGTTGGGGCAGCATCAGGAGCAGTAACAACATGAACTGCCACTGTTTGTTGTTTCTTGGAGGGATCTTGCGAAGACAGACTCTTGAGTTTGTTCCATGATTTCTTCTTCTTCCCACCACTTTCCTTCTGTAGCTCAGAAACAGCTGCCTTGTCGTCTAGATCAACCCCATTATCAATCATAATTTGTGCCAGATCCTTGGCGCTCTCAAATGTAGTCAGTCTAGAAGCCTAGATATTTCCCTTGGTGGGTTGTGTCAGCCCTAAGATGTACCTCTCGATTTTCTTGCTTTCCGGGGTGACCATTCCCGGACAGAGAAGTGCCAGATCACAGAATCTAGCAGTGTAAGCAGCAATGTCAAAACCCTTCATCTTCAAGTTCCAAAGTTCGTGCTCCAACTTTTGCACCTCACCCCTCGGGCAATATTCAGCCAACATGAGTTCCTTCAGTCTTTCCCAACCTATGGCATTAGCTGCTGGTTGGGTTAGGGTTTTGACTCGACCATTTCACCAGGTCAAATCTCTGTCAGTGAAGGTGCAGGCGGCGAACTTCACCTTGTTGGCTTCGGAACATGCGCAAATTTTGAAGATGGATTCGATCTTCTCGAACCATCAAGTCAGAGCGATGACTCCTCCGTTTCCATTGAAGGAATTGGGTTTCGCGGTTATGAAGTCCTTGTAGGAACATTCCTTTTGTTTTCCCTAACTTTCATCTTGTCTTTGTGGGTCGGTTCCATCTCCAACCCCACCAGAGTTCACTTGTGTCATTGTTGCAATCACGGCGGCTGTAACTGCTGCCTGAAACATGACTGGGTCGAACTGATGGGGTGGTGGTGGTGGCGGAGTGTTGTCATTTCTTCTGATGGGTCTTGGTCGAGGAGGCATCTTTCTCTATAAACAATCAGGAAGAAGAGGATGGTAAGTCCTCAAGATATATAAAAATATTATATATCTTTCATCTATGTAAGGGTTGGAATATAAGGACCCTTTTGGATAATGTCCAACATATTGTAATTCAATGTTTCGAGGACAATCATATCCTTGCTCTTCTACAGCGTGAAGTTTTTCTCATTGAAAAGGGGGATTTTGTTTAAGGACGTAGATCTAGAGGTTGTTTTTGTAGAACTAGTGGAGGTAGACATTGCTTGAAGATTTTAGAGAAATTACTTTGATACCAGTTGTAGGATCTTAGAATATAACAACAAGCAATAAAGAACAAGAATTAATCAAAAAAACAAATTTGGCATAGTAACACTCACAAAGAGAGAATGCATAAAGTTGTATTTTTACAGGAACCCTATAGCAAAGTATATACTATATAAATCTATCTAATATATGGAAGTCCCTACATATTAGAGATTTAAACAAAATTATACAAAGATAAGATCCTAATCACAAAGATTACGGATTTGATACTTGACGAACAAGAAAAACTTCACATTGACGCTGATGAGACCCATACAGCGGGAGAGATGCTATAACGAATAATGTGAAGTTGGTTTGACACATCATATTATAAGGTTCTACCTTACATGTAGTGATAGTTATGTGATTGTAGAATGATGTTGCTTTTCACTAATGTAAAGTGTTTCATGGTGAGCATATATGCTCTCCAAGAGATCTTGTCACACCCCAAAACCAGAATGGCGGAAACGTTCTGGGTGGAGGACGTCATCTATAGCATCACAACTAATGTATAATAGCAATCATAGCAACGCAACCATTACATTGAATACTTAAATAAAAATGTTTACATCAATTTGGAAATTGTCTGAAACTTGTTTGGATTTCACCATACAGAATATATATAGAATATAAACATTAAAATCTTATTGCTCCATCTCCTCAATAACCCAACAGGTACCTGTCTAGTGATTTCCTGAGAATACAAGCAGTTTAAAAATATCAGCATAAAGCTGGTGAGTTCATAAGCAGTAGTTTGTAATGAAACTTGTTGATGAGCTAGAAGAAATGTTTGTATAGTTTTAAGAAAATCCGATATTTTCTTTAATGAAAATGTAGTGTAACCAGTTCTGTAGTAAACCATGAATATCTATATGTTTCTAAGAAAATCTAATATTTTCTTTAGTAAAAATCTAGCGTTATCGATTTCGTATAAAACCATGAATGTTCGTTACTGAAAACTGTAGTGATATGCGAAAATATACCTCATGTGACTAGCCTAAGCCAATCATGATGTATAAGTATTTTGTATGTAAGGCCATTTCATAATTAGTTATGTTCAAAACCCTGGCTTTGGCCAGTGTACGTAGTGTGTTTTAGTTCTATTTAGTATAAATAAAATCATTGAAGAGTGTTAGATTGTAAACTCAAAGTGATTTATACATAATGTGAGTCGTATAATGTGACAACCGTCAAATTCTGGTCAATTCAAAGTCAAATAAAGACAACAAGTCAAACCGATCAGCTCAACTAACCCTTGTGTACTTGGACTTACGTTCAGTATTTACTAAACAACTCACTATTCTGATAAGAAAACATAAATCGAAAAGTAGTTACAACTAGATCTCTTTAACCTAAAAATTGTAGTACGTGGCGAGCCAAACCGATAAAACAATGATGCATACTCATCGGGAGTGTGTAAGATCCTTAAACAAGGCTTAACAGGGTTTACGAACCATGCATTGCGATGCCGGACACTCACAACTGTCCCACTCGGAACCTCTCTCAATCGTTTTCACTCTATCTCTCTCTATGTCAAATCTCTCCCAAATCTCTCCAAGCATGTGAAATCTCTCTCAAATATCTCTTTGTATGAGAAATCTCTCCAAGAATGTCAAATCTCTCCCAAATCTCTCCAAGTGTGAGAAATCTCTCCCAAATCTCTCCAAGTATGTGAAATCTCTCTCAAATATCTCTTTGTATGAGAAATCTCTCCAAGAATGTCAAATCTCTCCCAAATCTCTCCAAGTGTGAGAAATCTCTCCCAAATCTCTCTCAAATAGTTCCCGTAACTTTTTAGAATCATTCGGGTCATTCCGGCCCTTAACCGGGTCAAAAACGGCTTAAAACGAAGCGAAAAGAGAAAAATGGACATTAGGAACCGAAGGTCCTCTTAGGGACCAAGAGCAAGGAGGAGCCGAACCCTCCTGAGCCGAAGGTCCTCTCAGGGCCGAACCTCGCCCAGGAGGAACCGAAACCGAGAACAGAGAACCGAAACCGAGAACAAAGAACCGAAACCGAGAACAAAGAACCGAACCCGAGAGCAAGGAACCGAACCCGAGAGCAAGGAACCGAACCCGAGAGCAAGGAACCCAAGCCGAACCGAAGGTACTGTTCATCACCGAACCGAAGGTACTGTTCACTACTGTTCACTACAGTCCGTTCGGTTCTGACATCCTCGCCTCTTATTCCCGAACCGAACCCCCACCCTCGGTACTGACCCTTCGGACCGAACCCTCGCCCATCACTTCGCGCGTCTGACTCGCCCCTTTCGTTTCCCTCTGTTCTCTCTCTCCCTCTCGGTTCCTTCCTTCTCTCTTCCTCCCTCTCGGTTTCTGCCTCTCTCTCTCTCGGTTCAGCACCAGAAGGCCGAGCCTCGGCCAGAATTCACATATTTGCCACTTTTAGCCCATTTTTGAGATTTTTAACATTTTAAGCCCGTTTTTCATGATTTTAAAGCGGGATTTTCTCCAGAAATTATATTTTAACATAATAAACTCTAAATATTCATAATTTAAACATATTTTGATGAAAATCATTATTTAAATAATAAAAATCAAATGGGTGAATTATTAAAGGTGGAGTGTTGACTTTGCCTTATCCAATGTCACAAGCAACCACCCCACACCCACTCTTTGACTAACCACACCTCCCCACCTTGCCTAGGTCACATCAATGTCATTTCCACTCAATTTACACTCATTCCCACGTTTTTAGAGCTGGAACAAACATCCTCTCTCCTCATTTTCTCTCATTTGCCCTCATTTCACTAAGTATCAAACACCACTTTCTCTCAAACTTTTCCCACTCCAAACTCGAGATTCAAGGCTGATCTTCACGTGTTCTTCCACTCTTAGTAAGTATAATTCATCCTCCTTATGATTATTTCACTTCATTCTACTCAAATCATGAATATCTTACACAAACTCCATCATATTAGCGTTAGAGCTTCGAATCTTCAAGAGATTCTTCAAGTGTTCTTGGGTTGAACACTTCTCTTCTTCAACACTTACCTACTGAAATCACTCAAGGTGAGTTCATACCCCTACATTTTCATGTTTTCTCAAGTTTCCAGGGGGGGGGGGGGGGGAATACAAGTTAAAACACTAAGAACATAATTAAAATTTTCTAACAGCCTTCATCAGAAAAGTTCAACTCCATTCACGGACTGTTTTGGGCATCTTAAACATTTTTGTTTTCAAAACTGTACAAGGTGCAAATAGTTCAAGTTTGTAGCTTTAAAATGACTACTTGCACATCTCCATTCGATTTTTCTACAATTTATGGTGATTTTTACAAAACTGCCTATCATTTCAAACAACAATCCGGACCAGTCTGTGATTATGGACATTTTCACCCAAGTTGGAGGTCATTAAAAATTGTGATAAAAATTATGAGCAAACTAGACACATTTTTTGAACTCTCAGAATTTGCGGATCTAGTTTTCGACTTCGTATGATTTTTCTATGATTTTTCCAAAAACAGGGCAGAATGGCTAAAGTTAGCCAACAGCATGTAAATATCATAACACTTTGTATTATGTTGAGCAAAGTGTATAATCATAAGCTTTAATATTTGAATGTGTTTCCTTGTTAGTTTATCATTATGAACTGAAACTAAGACATTCATATTAAATATTATTCATTCATTTTGGAACACGTATTATTTAACTATAAAAAGTATAGTTTGAATAAATTCATAACACTAATACATTCCCATAAAAGAGTTCATACATATTACATACATTTTAGATAAACTATAATAGGTATAGTTTATGATACATCACTCAACGCACTCGTACAAGAAGGGTACATTCATACAAGAAATATTTATATTCACACACATTTCACGTAAACATGTTAACCTATATTTTGAGACTATCTCTCTCTCTCTCCCCGTACGTCCGAGTGCGGGATATAATTCCTGGTAGTTATAATCAGAATCTCCTTGAGGGAGAACGTGATACTTATATATAGATCTATATTGGGTTTGACACCCCACACCTTGCTGCTAGCTACAGTTGGACCTGCAGGTCTACGGGTGACAAATGTCATTTTATTTTTCGCGACACTGAGAACGTTGTGGCAGGTTCACATAGTCATAGTATGATTATAGCGACTCACATAGGGATATAACAACCCATAAGTTTACGGGATTTTATTTTTAAAACCTAAATGAGTTTTATGTCGATTTAAAATCACCTTTTTATCTCTATGAGTACAGATATTACTGTACACTTTTGGTTTTGGTAGTTACGACTACACATCGTTTGAAACCACATTTATACTTTTAAGTATGGTCAATACTTGTTATTACTCGATCCTCTAATTTAGGACTACATATATATATAATGTATTAACAAACTATTTTTCATCTAGAACTGCTAGACTTCAACTATAATCGCTGACCGTACATGTTTGAGTCATATAAGAATTTAGTCTTGATTGGCCTAGAATTGGTGGTGCCCGCCTCATCTCCTGTTCCTTGTTTGGTTGTGGACCTAGGGCAGACCCACTATATTCAACGTTTTATCTAATTTAAACCTTTTATAACTTATATACGCTGGACGATTATAGAGGAACTCTACGGGTCATTCTAGGATTCATTAATGCATCATATAGGAATATTTCTATTCACACTTAAATAAGAAAATATTGGATTTTCTAGAAATCAAACTATATCGATCTTACAAGGAAAAACGGTTTCTACTTCAAACAAAACTCTTATGAACTCACCAACCTTTGTGTTGACACTTTTTAAAACTACTTGTATTCTCAAGAAATCAGTGAAACAGGAAAACTTCATCGCTTTGAGGATGGGACGTTATACCGTCAACAATTTATTTTGTCATCATAATGTAATTGCTTTTGAAACATATAAACATATACTTTGGTGTAACTTTTGCAATTATATATATGGTGGTTGTTTTTACTTTGAGCACTATTATTCACGTTGTTGTGATAATGTACATGAAGTCCTCCACCCCCAGACGTTTCCGCCATCCTTGGTTTGGGGGTGTGACAGATTGGTATCAGAGCATTGTTTATAGTGAGCTAAGTATATCGAACCACATAAGATATACAAACTATAAATGCATTGGGACTAAGGTCTCTGATTTTAAGATTTCAAAACCACTATACCTTTAGGAATAAATAGCTTTTGTTAAAAGTATACATGCATGCATACATACTAAGGTCAGCATCATTTTAGGACAAAACAAAAGTAATGATTGTTGGATATCACAGGTAAGCCTAGGGATGTATGGTCAGTCTTGGGAGTGGCATAGCCTGATCAACTATGCTGGTCCGAGGAGTGATTAGTATATGCCCAAGAATGGTTGTGATGTGGCAACAAGTCTAAAAACTTACCAACACTACCACAATGAAATACCATAGGGGTATTTTGGCATTATTAAAATTACATACGTGAGAACTAAATAGATCTTTATCAATAGGTCAATAGTTGCTTAGTGGATACATTAAAATTTTATGCATCCAGGACGTCATAGACTTAGAATCTGTGAATCTTTTCTCTACTTCCTGTTCTCGTTGGATTGGGGATTTAGAGTTAGGGTCGCTTATTCGAAGGTCTATCCTGTCCCGAATACATATAACTAGTAGGCACTAAACAATATGTTGAAGTACCTGATAAAGATCATCATATAATTAGCCAATTAGTACTTTTGCTTAGTTGTTTCTTATATCCCCATTTCTCGCGAAAATATCATGGCTGGATTTCCATCCACACGACGACCCGTATTACCCTAACCACGACAATACCAAATGGCTCGGAGAGGAGCCAGAGAATGATTTCCCAACCCCTGTAGATGGTCACCAAGTTGAAGGCTATGCTAATGGTTCTGACTCCGACCCCGAAATGGAGAACTTAACCCCGGTGACTCTTGTTCCGAATCCCAACCCTCGACCGGCTTTTCAAGGCCCGACGCCTCCTTGAGTAGAGTGCTTGGAAACCTGGAGCGAAGAACAGGACCAACATATGTCGTTTAATAGAGAACAAAGTTTCTACAACATAAACGAAGGAAGCTCAGCAGATACACTTTTTCCAATCCTGGTCCATAGAGTTGCCCGAAACGAGATTCAGGGTAGAACAACTCTCTATAGTATCGCAGAGGTTGATAGAAATGAAAAAATACATACGATCCGCACCAATCGCCTTGAGCACACTCGTGAAAAATCTAAGAGAGACCACAAAACCTACTAACTCGTGAAGTTCATTCATATGGACTTCCTTTATGAGTTATATCTAAGGAACTCTTAAATCAAAGAACAATGCAGGAAAAAAATCTAATTCTATAACAACTGACTTGTCTTTACTAGTAGAAACTTACCATCTGATCATTTTTCTTTTTGCAAACTCATGACAGAACGATGCCACCAAGGAAAAGACCCAGACCTTCGGGCAGCACAGCGCCACCACCTCCGACGCCACCTCCCCAGTTTGATCCCGAAATGTTCCAAGCTGCAGTAACAGCAGCCGTGGTAGCTGCAATGTCGCAAATTGGCACAAATAGCACTGGTGGTGCTGGATCTGGAGCCACAAACCCTAACCACGGGGATAGTGCAGGACGCACAAGGGAATGTACTTACAAGGACTTCACAAACGGCAAACCCGATTCCTTCGATGGAAGTAGGGGTGTCCTCGCACTAATTCAATGGTTCGAGAGGACCGAAGCAATCTTTGAGATTTGTACTTGCCCCGAAGCGAGCAAAGTCAAGTACGCGACATTCACCTTCATCGGAAGAGCTCTCATTTGGTGGAACGGCAAAATTAAATCACTTACGCTTGCAGTGGCTAACTCGTTAAGTTGGGAGGACTTGAAGAAGATGATGCTGAAGGAATATTGCCCAAGAGGTGAAGTGCAAAAGCTGGAGCAAGAACTATGGAATCTCAGAATGGCAGGCTCCAACCTTACAACTTACACCAACCGATTTTGTGATCTAGCACTCCTTTGTCCCGCTATGGTCACCCCGGAAGACAAAAATTTGGAGCGTTACCTCTGGGGATTGTCCCCCAAAATTCAAGATAGCGTGCTGGCCTCAAGACCAACTACCTTCGACAGCGCCAAGGAGTTAGCACAACAACTCATTGACCATCATGCCCACCATGACACTATGACAACCACCCTTACCCAAGCAAGAGGAGGGAACAACGAAAGAAAGTTTTAGGACAACAAGAAGGACCAATCAACCCAAGGCCTCGCTAAGAAGCAACAGATCCTTGCTGTTCATGCTGCCACAACCCTCACCACGCCGACTCCCATGAAACCATACGCTGGAACACTTCCAAAATGCAACAAGTGTAACTTCCATCACACTGGGGCTTGCCGAAAGATGCATTGCAAAAACTGTGACAGAGAGGGGCACACTGCTCGTTTCTGTAAGGCACCAGCACGACCCATCAACCAGATACCTGGCTCTGGAGTAAGCCCAACCTGTTACGAGTGTGGAGAAACGGGACACTTTAAAAGGGAATGCCCAAGGACAAGAGATGCCGGTGGTGGTGGGAGGGTGCTTGCAATCACCGAGGGAGGAACCACTCCGGAACTGCCCGCAAATATCAGTACGTGTTTCTAACATCGACATTTAAATCCCGAATTTCTTTATATGCTAAATCTAGCATCGATTAAAGCATGCATAGTAGTAATCAAATTCTTGTACTATGAAAAGTTATCCACATCTTTCCCCTAAATCCCTGGATCCCCATTCGAAGTGCAAATTTCGGGACGAAATTCCCTTTAACGGGGGGATGATGTGACAACCGTCAAATTCTGGTCAATTCAAAGTCAAATAAAGACAACAAGTCAAACCGATCAGCTCAACTAACCCTTGTGTACTTGGACTTACGTTCAGTATTTACTAAACAACTCACTATTCTGATAAGAAAACATAAATCGAAAAGTAGTTACAACTAGATCTCTTTAACCTAAAAACTGTAGTACGTGGCGAGCCAAACCGATAAAACAATGATGCATACTCATCGGGAGTGTGTAAGATCCTTAAACAAGGCTTAACTGGGTTTACGAACCATGCATTGCGATGCCGGACACTCACAACTGTCCCACTCGGAACCTCTCTCAATCGTTTTCACTCTATCTCTCTCTATGTCAAATCTCTCCCAAATCTCTCCAAGCATGTGAAATCTTTCTCAAATATCTCTTTGTATGAGAAATCTCTCCAAGAATGTCAAATCTCTCCCAAATCTCTCCAAGTGTGAGAAATCTCTCCAAGTATGTGAAATCTCTCTCAAATATCTCTTTGTATGAGAAATCTCTCCAAGAATGTCAAATCTCTCCAAGTGTGAGAAATCTCTCCCAAATCTCTCTCAAATAGTTCCCGTAACTTTTTAGAATCATTCGGGTCATTCCGGCCCTTAACCGGATAAAAAACGGCTTAAAACGAAGCGAAAACGAGAAAAATGGACATTCGGAACCGAAGGTCCTCTTAGGGACCAAGAGCAAGGCGGAGCCGAACCCTCTTGAGCCGAAGGTCCTCTCAGGGCCGAACCTCGCCCAGGAGGAACCGAAACCGAGAACAGAGAACCGAAACCGAGAACAAAGAACCGAAACCGAGAACAAAGAACTGAACCCGAGAGCAAGGAACCCAAGCCGAACCGAAGGTACTGTTCATCACCGAACCGAAGGTACTGTTCACTACTGTTCACTACAGTCCGTTCGGTTCTGACATCCTCGCCTCTTATTCCCGAACCGAACCCCCACCCTCGCTACTGACCCTTCGGACCGAACCCTCGCCCATCACTTCGCGCGTCTGACTCGCCCCTTTCGTTTCCCTCTGTTCTCTCTCTCCCTCTCGGTTCCTTCCTTCTCTCTTCCTCCCTCTCGGTTTCTGCCTCTCTCTCTCTCTCGGTTCAGCACCAGAAGGCCGAGCCTCGGCCAGAATTCACATATTTGCCACTTTTAGCCTATTTTTGAGATTTTTAACATTTTAAGCCCGTTTTTCATGATTTTAAAGCGGGATTTTCTCCAGAAATTATATTTTAACATAATAAACTCTAAATATTCATAATTTAAACATATTTTGATGAAAATCATTATTTAAATAATAAAAATCAAATGGGTGAATTATTAAAGGTGGAGTGTTGACTTTGCCTTATCCAATGTCACAAGCAACCACCCCACACCCACTCTTTGACTAACCACACCTCCCCACCTTGCCTAGGTCACATCAATGTCATTTCCACTCAATTTACACTCATTCCCACGTTTTTAGAGCTGGAACAAACATCCTCTCTCCTCATTTTCTCTCATTTGCCCTCATTTCACTAAGTATCAAACACCACTTTCTCTCAAACTTTTCCCACTCCAAACTCGAGATTCAAGGCTGATCTTCACGTGTTCTTCCACTCTTAGTAAGTATAATTCATCCTCCTTATGATTATTTCACTTCATTCTACTCAAATCATGAATATCTTACACAAACTCCATCATATTAGCGTTAGAGCTTCGAATCTTCAAGAGATTCTTCAAGTGTTCTTGGGTTGAACACTTCTCTTCTTCAACACTTACCTACTGAAATCACTCAAGGTGAGTTCATACCCCTACATTTTCATGTTTTCTCAAGTTTCCAGGGGAGGGAATACAAGTTAAAACACTAAGAACATAATTAAAATTTTCTAACAGCCTTCATCAGAAAAGTTCAACTCCATTCACGGACTGTTTTGGGCATCTTAAACATTTTTGTTTTCAAAACTGTACAAGGTTCAAATAGTTCAAGTTTGTAGCTTTAAAATGACTACTTGCACATCTCCATACGATTTTTCTACAATTTATGGTGATTTTTACAAAACTGCCTATCATTTCAAACAACAATCCGGACCAGTCTGTGATTATGGACATTTTCACCCAAGTTGGAGGTCATTAAAAATTGTGATAAAAATTATGAGCAAACTAGACACATTTTTTGAACTCTCAGAATTTACGGATCTAGTTTTCGACTTCGTATGATTTTTCCAAAAACAGGGCAGAATGGCTAAAGTTAGCCAACAGCATGTAAATATCATAACACTTTGTATTATGTTGAGCAAAGTGTATAATCATAAGCTTTAATATTTGAATGTGTTTCCTTGTTAGTTTATCATTATGAACTGAAACTAAGACATTCATATTAAATATTATTCATTCATTTTGGAACACGTATTATTTAACTATAAAAAGTATAGTTTGAATAAATTCATAACACTAATACATTCCCATAAAAGAGTTCATACATATTACATACATTCTAGATAAACTATAATAGGTATAGTTTATGATACATCACTCAACGCACTCGTACAAGAAGGGTACATTCATACAAAAAATATTTATATTCACACACATTTCACGTAAACTTGTTAACCTATATTGTGAGACTATCTCTCTCTCTCCCCGTACGTCCGAGTGCGGGATATAATTCCTGGTAGTTATAATCAGAATCTCCTTGAGGGATAACGTGATACTTGTATATAGATCTATATTGGGTTTGACACCCCACACCTTGCTGCTAGCTACAGTTGGACCTGCAGGTCTACGGGTGACAAATGTCATTTTATTTTTCGCAACACTGAGAACGTCGTGGCAGGTTCACATAGTCATAGTATGATTATAGCGACTCACATAGGGATATAACAACCCATAAGTTTACGGGATTTTATTTTTAAAACCTAAATGAGTTTTATGTCGATTTAAAATCACCTTTTTATCTCTATGAGTACAGATATTACTGTACACTTTTGGTTTTGGTAGTTACGACTACACATCGTTTGAAACCACATTTATACTTTTAAGTATGGTCAGTACTTGTTATTACTCGATCCTCTAATTTAGGACTACATATATATATATATATATATATATATATATATATATATATATATATATATATATAATGTATTAACAAACTATTTTTCATCTAGAACTGCTAGACTTCAACTATAATCGCTGACCGTACATGTTTGAGTCATATAAGAATTTAGTCTTGATTGGCCTAGAATTGGTGGTGCCCGCCTCATCTCATGTTCCTTGTTTGGTTGTGGACCTAGGGCAGACCCACTATATTCAACGTTTTATCTAATTTAAACCTTATATAACTTATATACGCTGGACGATTATAGAGGAACTCTACGGGTCATTCTAGGATTCATTAATGCATCATATAGGAATATTTCTATTCACACTTAAATAAGAAAATATTGGATTTTCTGGAAATCAAACTATATCGATCTTACAAGGAAAAACGGTTTCTACTTCAAACAAAACTCTTATGAACTCACCAACCTTTGTGTTGACACTTTTTAAAACTACTTGTATTCTCAGGAAATCAGTGAAACAGGAAAACTTCATCGCTTTGAGGATGGGACGTTATACCGTCAACAATTTATTTTGTCATCATAATGTAATTGCTTTTGAAACATATAAACATATACTTTGGTGTAACTTTTGCAATTATATATATGGTGGTTGTTTTTACTTTGAGCACTATTATTCACGTTGTTGTGATAATGTACATGAAGTCCTCCACCCCCAGACGTTTCCGCCATCCTTGGTTTGGGGGTGTGACATATAACCATACTTGATATAACTAGAGACCTTTCCAACGTTCTTCAGGCGTCGAGTTAAATGACATTTGTCACCCTTGGCATGTCTGCCCAACTGTAGCTAGCAGTTCGGGTGTGGGATTGTCGGTACCGAATAGATCTATTCACAAATTTCACGCTCTCCCTCCAGGAGACATTGGTTATACTATGATAGGATTTATCCATGCACACCTAAGGGTACAGTAGTGAAGTAGCGCCTCACAGTATTGTACAATCTAGTTTACATGTAGTGTAGTAGCGTTCTACCGTAGTGAAAATCCGAAAGTATATCGTTCGTAGAGATAGTTACAGTTATGAAAAACGTGATAGAATAGTGGTGCAAACTATAAACTATTCCTGTTCTTAGTGCATACGTTTAGTAGTGAAAGTTTCTATACTTGTTATGTTTAGAAAAATCCTAAACTATAACGATTATAGTTTGCATGAGTAATGTAGTGAATAGCGAATCCGGAAAACTATGAAATTTTAGTGAAAAATGACCCTTATGCTCAACACAGTACAAAAGGGTTAAAGTATGAGAATTTCATGAGTTTTGAAAACATTTATGTTTAGCTTGTATCCCCCCCCCCCCCCCCCTGAAAACATTAAAAATTCGGAAAAATGTAAGGGTATGAACTCACCTCGAGTGATTTAAATGAAGGATTGATACGAAATGCGGGATGTTCATGTGAAGCCTTGAACATGATTTGATCCTAATCAACAAGTAATGACACATAAATGAGTCAAATGATTATATTTCACCACTAAATGTGATGAAGAACCTTTCTAATAACTTGGGACTACTTGCACTAAGTGTTAGGACCTCAAAGGATTGCATGAGTGAGGTGTATGGCCACTTTAAACGTGTGTATAGCCATGGGTGTGCGGCCCAAAGGGTGTGCGGTCGTACACTCATGATGGGAGGTGCCTTTGAGGTGTTTTTAAGGTCCGTACTTGCATCCATGAAGTGTCCTAGGCCCATACTTGGTTGTAGTACAAGTTTAGGGTCATAGAAGTGGGTTTGTAGTCCTATGGTGTGTGTGTGTGTATGGTCGCACAAATGTGTGTGTTGTCGCACACATGAGTGTCTGGCCATACCCAGGAGTGTGTTTCCGCACACAGGAGTGTGTGGTCGCACTCTTTCAACGAGATGAAGAATATGACGGGACTTTCATGATTCAAGGCCTAGATCAAGAGGTTCTTCATGCACAACAAGTTAAGGGATGGATTACTCATGTTTTTGAAGCCTTGGGAAGGTTCAAAGTTGGAGAAACTTGAGAGGAAATGATGTTGTGTGCTGCCATGGTGCTAAAGGAATGAAAGGAAGGGGGCTACCATTTATATAGGAGTGTGAGTGCTGTCAAAAGTGAGTGTGCTGCCAAGGGAGTGGGTGTGCAGCCACACACCCGTGTGTACGGCCGTACACTCCTCCAAGAGGTGTGTATGGTCCAATTTTCTCAGTATTCAACACTTAAATGACCCCTTGAATAGCACTAGAAATCGACAAAACAAGTTGAATATTGATTGAATTGATTAATTGTACAAGATTGAAATTCCGTGTTGTCACAGATCTTGGATAAGATCTTAGTTTAGAGTGAAGTCGCTAACTTCATGAATGATCATTAGGGCAGCTATGTCATATTTGATGATTTTAATGAAGTAGTGGAGGAGGCTTCATTCTTCTCACTGGACTGCTTCATTTAATTAGTTCATCGAATATTGGGGGTTGGTTGAAATGCAACTGGGTGCAAGATAGTTTACTTAGATGAACAATATGGGGACAAAAATATCAAAATGTTCTAGGTACTTTCTTTCGTCTGATTTAGCTAGTGTGTTCTCTCATATCACGTTCATACAACTAGAAGGAAGATGGTCTAATCATAATCATATCATGTTATATAACATGAATATGTATTATGGTCCCATTCTATTTCGTTTCTTCCATTCGTGGTGTTTAGTTGATGGGTTCGATGAAGTGGTGCTCTTGGCTTGGGCCAATAATGTGGATAATTAAAATAATACAAATTCCATTGCTTTTAAGAATAATATAAAATAGTTGAATATGGTTTTGAAAGGATTTAATAAGTACCTTTGTGATATAGATAGGAGTAGTAAAGAGTTTCTTATGAAATTAATTGATGAGTTCAACGTAAAGATTGATGGGGCCTAGGCTACAAATGGTGAGGTTCTTCAAGGAATGGAATATTAAAATATATATATATATATATATATATATATATATATATATATATATATATATATATATATATATATATATATATATATATATATATATATATATATATATGGAAGATATCAAGAACCAACAAGCCCTAAATATTGCTAAAAATTTGAGAATTAAGTGAGATGTGAATTGGAATGAGAACTCAAAAAAAGGATGCTTAAGAAAAGTAGGACAAAGGTGGATCTTTAAGGTGTTATGGTGGATGGTATTTGATGTACATAATTGAATTAGGTTAAAGAGGTGTTCTTTCACTTCTTTAAGGGGAAATTTTCTTCGATTGATGGGACTCTTCCTTTAGGTCATAATCCTTGACTTTCTTCCTTAAGTATGGCATAGTGGGCTTCGTTAGAGGCTATAGTTTTGGTAGAGGAGATCAGAGATGTTGTGTGGATGTGTGGTGGAATGAAGCATAAAGACTAGGCACGTTCTCTTTAAAATTTATTAAGAAGTATATGTCTGTTATGGACATGATATTGCAACTTATGTTTAGGAGTTCTTTTAAGCTAGGATTATGCCTAATGGACGTAACACATCTTTCATAACGTTAATCCCTAAGTTCAAAAATACTTTTGTGAATGAATTTAGACCAATCTCTCTTATAGGGGTTCAATATAAGATAACATCATTTAAAATATCTAGATATTAACTAAAACTAACTAACCATTTTACTATTAAATTTAAAACTCTCCTCTTTCTTTCTTACAAACTCTTGACACCAACAAAACCACTAGCATCCTCTATTTCTTTCCATCAAAAAGGTAATTGTTCTTCCATAATTTCCATATAGTATTTTTATTAGGATCTTATTATGATCATGATAAGTATTCGATCATCAATGAAAAACTAGAATATTAGAGCAAATAATTAGAACTTATGATCATTTCTCATAAGTTTCCAAGCAGAATTTTGTATAAACTTCTACGAACCATAATTGGGTCCATACTCAAGGTTTTTGAACGATTCTTGACCCATATTTCCAACCCAAAACATTTCATAATTTTTAAGTGAAAGACCCCAACTTTCGTATTTATGAAAGACCCAAACATTCATACTATTTCAAAAGATTTCTTAAGTTACTTCCTCAAAACATGCTACATGCATATTTATAAAATAATATTTTATATTGATAAAGTGATTACAAAGGATTGGATACAAACCGACTAAGTTTTATTACATTTCATGTCTACCCAGGAATCTACTATTCATATACATACATGAACATTAAAAATACAGAGAAATACTATTAACTATTCTAAATCTTTCAGCAGTATAAAGCTATATTGGAATACTCATCACCTGCAATTGTTAAATATTGAGAGGAATAAGCGATAACGCTTAGTGAATTCAATAGATAGATACAATATAATCTTATGCCTTACATATACCAATATGACAGAAGCAGAAGTGAACAAGAAGACATATGTGAAATCATGTGACAAACGTTCATATCAATCAAAGACTTTATTCAAAGATATACTTTTCAATGAGACATAACGATTTCAATACTTGATATGCATCAATAAAGCTTTAGCCCAATTGGCACAGAAGACTTACAATTTCTGATTAACATTTTGGTAGATTTCAGGCTTATAGCCCTGTCTAACCATTTGCCAATACCATAGAATACAGTTCATTCTCTTACAGAGTCATGCTCTACATGGTCAGAGGCTACATACCATTCCTATCAAAACTTATGCCAATGCCATAGAATAGAAGTTATTCTCTTACGGAGACATGCTCTACATGGCCAGAGGCTACATACCAGTACCAATGTGAATCTAAGTCCTTTCACTGATCACATGGTCAAAGGTATTATAATTGCTATAAACATAGCGAATAAAATAACACGGGAGAATAACTCAGAATAATAACACTGAGAAGCACATAACACATATAACACATAACATACAATTGTTCCTATATATTGAACTCACCTTAAGTTAACCGGGGTTAAAATAGTAATTTGGACAACATTTCGGCTTTAAATATGTCTTTCAATGTCGAAAACCGGGGGCTTAATTGAAAACCGGGCTCTGCGAAGGTAGGGCTTCAAAACCGAAAAAATAAAATTTTCGGGCTTCTCGGGGGTCTCGGGACGTGTTTCAGGTGCTAAAATTGATACCGGGGCTTCAGGAAAAGTGAAAATAGTGAAAATATGGAAAAAGGGGTTAAAGTTGTAAATTTTCAAATTTTGGCCGGGAGGGTTCACAGGTCCTCTATTTATAGGGTGAGAGGCTTGGATCCGAGGGCTAAGAAGCGAGCACGTGGCTGCTGGAGCGAAGGCCACGAAGCAAGAGGAGGGGAGAAGCGTGGCACCTGCGAGTTTCGGACCAATCAGGCGAGGCCACATCTCGGTGATGCAGCTTAAGCGAAGCTCGGACGTGGCACCGGGTGCGAAGCGGGTAGGCGAGACATATCTCGCGTCGGACTGGCCACCGATGCGAGACGTGTCCCCTTCCTGCTGGACCTCGGCCTCGACGAATCTGCTTGCAACACTTGCTGAGTTCGGATTCGGCCACGTCTCCGGTGACGCTGCTGCTTCGTGCGAAGGTGACGTGGCCGGTACTGTTCATGCGAGTTTTCTCGGTTTTCGAGCCCCGAACTTCTAAAATCCATAACTTTCGCATACGAGCTCCGTTTTTGACGTTCTTTATATGCACGTGTAGCTAAAATTACGCTCTACAACTTTCGTTTAGACTTCGTCGGCTAATTTTGACTTTAATTTTAATATTATTATTTTTAACAGACTGGGACAGGAAAATCCGTTAAAAATTCATAACTTCTTCATCCGACATCCGTTTTCGTCAGACTTTTTACCGTTGTAATACATATGATGAGACCTTCGATTCTCATTTAAGATGTATTGGTAAAATATCGCTCGATCTAAAATTTGAGTTTTTAGCTGTCTACTGCTAAATTGAAACTTCGAAAAATCATAACTTCCTCATACGAAGTCAGATTTTGGCGTTCTTTTTATCGAATTTCTCGGTTTAATGAATACTAAGATTTTCATTTAGATCAATAACACTAAGAAGTAGTTTATCAAAAACTCACTTTTTACGTCATTCTGCGCCGTGCCGGTTTTGTCGCGGATCTTCGGTTGGTCATAACTTCTTCGTTATAACTCGGATTTTGACGAGGTTTTTGCCTACAAATTTCTAACGAGATTCTCTACAACATCAAATAATAAAATTTTACTTATTCAAAATTTTATATTTTCGCTAAATTTCACTATTTGGCTTTTAATTGGAATCTCATAAGACTTCCAATATTTTCTGAGTGATTCTAAACATAGTTTTACTTCATTTCTAGTAAAAACCATCTGTTAGAACTCAGTACTCAATTTTACATAATATTTCACAATTTTATTCACTTTTAATAATAACAATACACAATTTCAGAATGTGTATGTTGCATTAAGTAAGATTTGAGCCCTTAAAGATCACTTTCAAGTTAAAAGGTCAAAACTAATTTTTTTCAACTAAAATATTGGTCTGTTTTCTCAAGGTCATTCCATCCTCAGATTTGATCCTAACGACTTGAACCCATTTCAGAAACAAAACCGGTTGGCATTGTATGATTTGGTTATGAATTCCATAGTCAACCAAACTAAAACATTTTGGCGTGTACTAAAAAAAATAGTTTTTCAGACCTTGCTAAATTCATTGATTTTTCATGATTTTTTTACTTAATGGAAAATCTAGATAAAAATATATTTGGAAATGTATGACACATGGGATACTGAGATAAATGTTTCATAATTTAATTTGGTTAGTTTTTTAATTAATAAAATCCTTAAACAAGAATTGAAATCTGACCTAAAAACGCAAGATTTGAAATTTACCAAACATTCAACTCTTAAACTTGATTGATAATAATTGTCATATAAATTATGCATAAACTCCATCATCACTTTTGTTGAGTGACTAAATGCTTTACACCTAATAGCTAATTTGGGCTTTAACTTGTACTTATAAAATTAATCACCAACGTGTTTAAGTGTCATGTCTATACGTTTTGTTATGTTGGAGGATTTAGTTATGCCAATTAGTAATTAGGTTACATCAAACATAACCTTAGAGTGTCTTCAACTGTTTCAGAAGGCTAATAGGTTTACATACTTATTAGGCATGCTAGCTGCTACTATTGATCATTCAGTTATCCAGGTGAGTTTAAGGCCCCTTTACTTATGTTGTACACTTATGGGGAGAATACATGCAGAAAAACTTATAAACTTATGCTTAGGAACTTATGAAACTTGTAACTTAAGTACTAGACACATGTACTCACATAATGGTTACATAAAACACATTCATCACCTAAGGCCCCCAATATCGTAACAGTTAGTTTTGGTAAGGGGATTGTGTGTGTGTGTGTATATATATATATATATATATATATATATATATATATATATATATATATATATATGGGTTAATAACCCCTACCAATGGTTATTAGCTACAACCTTAACGAGCAAGTCACAATGGGTGATAATTATATTTACTTATGGCAATGTTTAATGATGCATTAGATGGGGCACATCTATTGGTCACAGTTTTGGTTATTGGAGACTCAGAGTAACATTGATGTATTGTTTTTAATTAAATAATATATGAGTTAGGAATCTTGCGGTCCAATGAAACTAAATATGATTGAAATACTTAAACTTATGAACTCACCAACTTTATGTTAACCTTTTTAAGTAACATGTATTCTCAGGTAAGTAAAAGCAGGAGACGTGCACTTATGGAATATGTCTTGGAGTCACAGTCTACTTAGGTTCATCAAGGAAGTCTTTTGGATTAGCCTATTGTTTAAGGCACATTTATGAAATAATAGTTGATTTGTGAAACTCTAGACAAGTACTTATACAATCTCTTCAAGTTGTAAGACTTTCTACTTATATGTTATACCTTGTGGTTGTTTTTATGTATTCAATGATTATGATCCATGACCATCTCACCACTGACATAAAAATAAGTACGAAAACATAAAAAAAATAAATAAATAAAATAAAAATAAAATAAAAATTACGTCGAAACATAGACGAACCCCGATTTATACCGACACAGAAACATAGAATCAACCAATGAAAGTTCTAAATTTACAACAAAACTTTGATCACCTCTAGTTTATACCAACGCATGCGAAAGCTTAGAAAGTCGAAAGGTTGGTAATCGTAGGAAAATCAGATTGTATATATTAAGGAATCTAAAACAAAAGTTTAGAAAATAATATGGGTGAAATTGATATTTTTCGAAGTTCAAACAAAGGTTGAAAATGATATTTTAAAAAGTAAATGATTGAAAATGTCATTTTACAAAGTATAAACATAGACGAACTCAAATTTATACGGACACATACATAAAAAAAAAACAAGTAATTTTTTTAAATCGACGAACGGATGTTCTAAATTTATATCGAAACGTTGATCACCTCTAATTTATACCAACACATACGAAACTTTAGAAAATCGGAGGGGAGGTAAATGGTAATTGTAGGCAAATCATATTGTATATTACGGGGCATAAAACAAAAAAAAAATAGAAATTAAAAGGGTGAAATTGATATTTTTCAAAGTTCAAACAAATGATGAAAGTAATATTTTAAAATCTAGAGGGTTGAAATATATCATTTTACAAAATATAAGAATGATAGCAATATAAAATTAGTGGAGGGACTTAAATTACCGATAGTATAAATTGAAAATCAAATAAAAGGAGGACTACAAATGTGAAATAAAAAAGTGGAAGGAATGAAAAAGTAAAAAAAGAGCCACCAACTTTACTATTTAGAATAGATACAATGGTAAAAAACAATAAAATGAATAAAAATAAATAAAAAATAGAAAATAAAAACCTAGTATTTGTGAAACTCCTGAAACTAATATTTCAACAACATTTTGAATATTTTTAAAATTATCTCAAATCTACCTTAATTATAAATAAGCTCATTATATAGCCTTCTCTTTATTTTGGATAACATACGAAAGTGAAAATGTCCAATTTTGTTATCAATCTATCATTGCATACGACCAAACTCATAGGATTTTAGTCTTACCGCCGCATACTTAAAGTGGTCAAGATTTTGTGTTTGAGAGAGATTAATCCATACAATAAATACTTGAAACCAAAGCTATCAGTGATTTGTACACAACAGTTTTTAACCGTATATAACAATCTATGTATTAGTAATACAATCGTATAAAACATAAATTGTCATCTATATGAATAAAGAATAATATTTGTTTTTAATGCGGGTTTTAGTAAAAGTTACTTTTTATTATTGATTGAATATAAAAAAAAAATTGAAATGCATTCATGCATTTGTTTTATAATATTAAATCAATTTTATATATACTTTTTTTATATAATTATATATTCTTAGCATAGCTTATTGAAACATTTAATATAATGGAACATTTAATATAGGGGTTCTTAACAAAAAAAATTAAAAAGTATATGGTTTATGGAACTAAAAAAATTAATATATTGGTTTTCTCATGAATTGTAATAATGAGAGGCTTCAAATGGTCCCAAATTAAATATAAGTTTTTTTTTATTAAATGGGAGGGTTTCTTGGCATGTATTGAAATTATAGGAGGGTTTAATAAGAATAAAAATTAATAGTGGCTTTTTCTAGTTATTTGTTTATAATAGGTTGTCTTTTTCTTTCTTTACTTTTTACCCATATACTTTGCATGTAACATATTATTATCCATAAAGACATATAAGTATATTGCTATTACATGTAAGGAACTATAAGTACATTACTATTATAGGTAAAAGATTAAGTACATTGCTAAATGCTAATATAAACACAAAACAAAATACACTACCAAAGCCTATATTGGTAGAAGAAGAGACAAGCTACCACCATGGTTCAATTACATGTTACTACCTCTAAGGAAATATACATTAGTTATTTTAATAACAAGAGCTTAATACCAAAACTTAAACTTTAGATTATTAGATCTTAAATCCAATTTAAAGAAACCCAAAAAAAAAAAAATCCATGTTTACTTCCATTAAGTTTTTGGAGTGGGGTCAATTTTTCAACTGATCTCAAGACTTTCAAAAAAATCCCACAACATAGTGCGACAAATTTCTTATGCATAGATTTGTACATCTGATCTACTTCACATCACATGTTTACAAAGATGGAGATATAACCAAATGTGAGAGACTGGGAGAGATAAGATTTGCTTCTCATCACATGTTTATAAAGATGGAGATATAGATATAGATATATAAGATTACTATTTCTCTTAAAACATTTTTTAAAAACCGATCCATCAACAATTTCAAATAACACTAGTTACTACACCTAATTTCATCTTAAACTCCAAATTTAATGATAACATAATATACACATTTATTAATATTTCCAAAAAGCACATTGCTATTAATAACAAGGAATTGAACATACATTGCTACTACGAATACGAAATAAAGTACATTGCCTATATATATCGGTAGAGAGACAAAAACCAACATCAAGTCCAAACAACAACCATAGTTCCCTCACATTTCACACATCAACTCATTAAAGAATTTCGTATAACAAAGTATTCAAAGTCATTATCTACTAATCAATGGCGATGATTAGGAAACCAACGGATACATACATGAGTAACACAGGGTACAGGGCGAGTGCTTTTCTTCTAGGGTTAACCGCCATACTGATGAAGGGATACGCGGCCCACGAGCTCCATGCTAAAGTCACACAGACCACCACAATCTTTAAAATCACATTGTCCTTCAACATGCATATTAGGGCTCCTACATCTAGAGGGAAGAGACAGTATCCCAATAGACTTAGACTTTGGAAGAAGATTATGTGACCTCCCTATAAACAACCATTATAAGCATTGTATTTAGCTTTTCATCATCCATTTACAAATATAGCAACATACTTTCATTTGTTTGTTATTGTAGCTTCCTACTTTTAAGACATTGTACTTTCAAAATTCTACCAAATTATAGCATTGGATTTTCAAGAGTAAATTACACGAATGGTCCCTATGGTTTGGGGTAATTTGCATGTTTGGTCCCTAACTTATTTTTTTAACTCGGAAAGTCCCTAAAGTTTGTTTTTGTTGCGTGCTTGGTCCCTGTCTTAACTAAAAAGACTATTTTGCCCTTGATTTTTTAATTTATTTAAATAAGGTGGGACAGGTAAGGTAAGGTGAGATGGAAGTGGGGTTGGGGGTGTGTTTATTTAAATAAATTAAAAAATCAATGGCAAAATAATCTTTTTAGGTAAGACAGGGACCAAGAGCGCAAAAAAAACAGTAGGAACCTTCCGAGTTTAAAAAATAAGTTAGGGACCAAACGTGCAAATTACCCCAAACCATAGGGACCATTTGTGTAATTTACTCTATTTTTCAATTATTTTTATTTGGTCATTGTACTTTGTTATTTCTTGCATATAACTAAAAAAAGTATTTGTGAAATTATAGCATACTAAAATAAATGGAAGGAAAAAGTAAACGAGGGAGAATTTGTAAGTTTTTTGTCAAGTAATTTGATACAATTGTAATTCTCTCATTATTTATATCAAAAAAATGTATATAAGTATATTAATTTTTTATTTCATGTACAATTTCAATTTAAAACAGTTGTCAAGTAGACAGACAATGTTTAAAAAGAATCACCTGTAGAATGTAGAGTGGAGGATAAAATGGTCATTTACTCTTATTTAAACAGACAGTTCATTCAGTCCAACAAATTGAAGTTGTACATGAACTAAAGGGTAAAATGGTCATTTATTCTTTACTCATACACACACTGAGAGATAATAGTGAATTACCAGAAGCAGGACATTCAAAGTCAGAATGATGGCACCTGTTGCAAGTAGTGCAAAGGCCACAGCAAAAACTTCAGACTGCAGATAACCAAATACAACAAAGGCACCAATTAATAAAATGTTAAAAGAGAATAAAAAGAACAATTTCACAATGAAGCAGTTGTAAGACTTGGTTACTTGTTTATTATACAAAATTATGTAATAATGGAATAAGAAAATACAAAAATGGAATTGAGACAAGTGTAAAACTTGATTTATTATTTAGTGACATTGTCCCCTAAGATAAAGCAAAAGGCTAATCATGTTAAGAGAAATGTGATATATGGTTATCTACAAAATATGTATAGAGTTTAAACAAATGAAGAGAATATAAAAAAGAATTGAATGTTCAAGTTGCATAATACTTTATACAGCAAACTAGCATGAAAGACATTTCTCACTTTAGATGTGAAAGACAAGATTGTTTTAAAATCATTTAATGTTTTATACAGCTTTTGCATAATGGTTGAATTGTTTTATATAGATAAGTATGAAATAACTTTGTAGCAACAAATCAAACATGTAATTTGTCACAGAGGTTTACAATTGACAGTGGCAATTTGTATATGAATTTGGGGATAGGATGAAAAAAGGAAAGGGCATGGATGTTTTGAACATTAATGGAGCATAAGAAATTTCAATTAGTTTTATCTGTAGCTACTTCAATTTTGCAAAAGTAATGCTAAAAACAGCTCACATTCAGCACATATCACGTATATCAGTTCCTAGTAATTAATGCACCTACTGTTAGCAATCTGTTTTGAAAAAAGTTCACGAGGTTTAACGATCTGTAATGTGATGATATATATTCAAAACCTCGGATTCATCATAGCAAGAAAAGCTTGGGTTGATTTGAGTTCATTGAAGATAAACTAAAGTAACGGCAAATTCCAATCTCAATAATGACAATCCGATTATGATCCAGTTCGAACTAGTTATAACCTAAATCTACGAGACTAGATCTGAACAAGAGGCATCTCAAAGGAGGTAAGAGTTCAACCGGAATAAGAATTCTACAAGTGAATCGAGCATAAATCACGAAAAAACCAGACAAACTCACCTTCTTTACCGAGGCGGACCAAGAAAGAGTGAGCCCTAAAAACACGATGAAGAAGAACGGCCCCCAAAGATCCCAATCTCTCAACGCTTTTCCCGGATCCTCACGAAACGGATTCGGAAAAACAACCAACTTCAAATTACTAACAATCCTCGAAAGATCTCTCTTCACCGTATCCCACACTGGTTCAGTCAACGTATTCGGCGGCGATCCGAACGCAGTCATGCTCGACTGTTGTTGACCATTAGTACCAATATTAGCATTACGGTTCAAGTTAGAAGGCGGTGGAGGTGCTGCAGGGACAGATGTCGGTTTCTGAGGAGGAAGAGGAGGAAGGTTTGATGCGATGAAAGGGGAAGAAGATACGGGAATGGAAGCTCGTGTAGGTGATGGTGGACGGGCGGGGAGGACAGTGGCAGGGCCGGATTGGACGCTGTAGTTGATTAGGTTTTCGATCTCATCGATGTCGGATTGAGAGGATTGGTTGAGGGGGACGGTGTCTCGTTCGCTGTATGACATTTTTATGGAAACTGCGGTGGCGATTGAGCAGATCTGAGGGAAAACACGGTGGCGATTTCAAAGCATGGTGGGGGAGAGTTTACGGCTTTACGAAAGGAAACACGACTGACTTGCCTGGAAGGTGGACTCCTTTTACCTCCAACATCAACAGATTTTTTGGTCTTTGTTTTGTAAAAATAGTAAAATCAAAATGAGATAATTAAAGACAAAATTGAAAAAATGGCCCAAGTTAATGTAATTTTTGAGGTTTTTGAGGTTTAGTCCAAATTATTATTATTATTATTTTATTGGTGATCATTCTGAGGTAGTTTGCTTGTGTTTTTGGTTTTTCGGTAAACTGAAAAGATTAAATTGCTCTTATTATATTAATTTTCCATTTTTCTTTTTTTCTTTTAAATATTTATATATAAAAAATAAAAATAAGGGTCCACATACTCTCTCTCTCTCTCTCTCTCTCTCTCTCTCTCTCTCCAAGATGAATAAAAATCCTTTCTTTTTCTCTGTAATCCTTTTCTTCTCCCTCTTCATCGTTGGTAAACCTGACCTAAAGAAAACTCTTTGCACATGGCCCGGTTTCTTCTGCGACAGCAAAAACAACCGTGTCGTCGAACTTCACTTCACTGGAATGGGTCTCTTTGATGAACTCCCTGATAACACCCTCGGTAATTTGACCCAACTCACCACTCTCAGACTTCGTTACAACACCCTCTCCGATCCACTCCCCACATACATCTTCTCACTAGTTAACCTCCATAATCTCTACATCCAAGACAATCTATTTTTAGGCTCGATTCCAAATTCATTTTCCCCTCTCGTGAATCTCGTTAAGGTTAGCTTCGCGGACTGGATTAGGATTCCATATTTAATCCCAATCTAGTTTCTAATTCCAATTCCAGATCCCGACAGGCTACACAATTCTAGGCCAAGACATCAACATCGCAGCTTCGGTGATATTTCTTTCCCATCTCGACGTCAGCTTCGGTGATATTTCTTTTTGATTAAACAATAGAGTGAGTGGAGGAATAGGGAATATCGATGGGCTGAGGAACACCATATTCAACATCGCAGCTTCCATTGCTCTGATGCTTCTTTTTTTATGTGTTTGAGGACGAGAACGAGGAAGATGGTGGTGGAGATACTGGGTTCGGTGCTAAGGAGACAAGTGATGGGTTTTTGTGTTGGATTAATGTCTAGGTCCATAACTATATTTGGTATTTACTTGACCCAGTTGTGCATGGTCCTTTTGGGTTGTCTTCACTAAAGCAACTTGACTGGAGGAATAATATAGAAAGAGGTGATTATGGTTTATTAATATATTATAAGACTATATATTAAAAGAGAAATCATATTTGTTTAATTAACATTGGTCAATAATTAATTAAGAATTAGTTTTGTGATCAAAAGAAGTTAATTGAACTTAAGGGACTGAACTGTAATTATGTGATAGTTACAAAGTTGGGCAAAGAAACCCTAATAGATAGGGTGGACGAATTCTACGGATAAATATTTAAGAATTCGTCCATGATAGGGATTTTAGAATTATCTTATGGGCTGCTTGGTGGCTAAGTAACCAGATAAGGATAATCACTGAAACCCTAATTCATACACATATATAAAGGACCCATTGGCATGGGAATTTCGGCCACTTGAACCCTAGAAGTCCTAGAGCCGAAATTCTCCTCTCCCTTCTCTCTCTTGCTTCCTCCAATTGCTATTGGTGTTTGTGATTCATTAGAGGCACAACACTTGAGGTGTTAAAGTTCTCAAGGCTTCAAGATCTTCAATCAACAAAAAGGTAAACATCTAGATCTATTTTGTTATGTTAATTTCGATTATATACACTAGATCTAGGGTTAGAAAGTCTTGGATGAATTGCATGTACAATAGAGAAACCTAAATCCAAGCATTAGGGTTTGCATAAGCACATAGGATGTTCTTTTGGCTCAAACCCATCAGTTTGCTGATGAGGATGGGCGATGGTAGAGGAGGAAGAAGAAGGTGGTTATGGTTGGAAATTAGGTTTCTTTCTTGTACATGGGGGAGTTGGAACTGATCTTGAATTAAGGAATGGAAGATTTTCAGGAGAAGAGAATAGTGTTTGCAGATTTGGAATTGAGGATGAGCATATAGATGAATCGATGTATGTGTGTGAGAGAGATCGAGCTTGTGATCTGGGTTTTTAGAACTAATTTTATGTTTGAAGCTAAATGATCCAACAATGGTAAAGAGAAAATGGTGAAGAAGACATGGGTTTTTTTTTTTGCAGATGAGATCACAAACCAGGAGAGAGAGAGAGAGAGATAGAAAGAGAGAGAGAGAGAGAGAGAGAGAGAAAGAGAGAGAGAGAGAAAAGGAGAGAGAGAGAGATGTGGGCCCAAATTAAATATTTATTTTCTTTTTCATTTAAATTAAATAGAAAAAACATAAAAAAAAATATATATCATAAGGGCATTATAGTCATTACAATTTTACAAAGACCAAATTTATGTACAAACATGTTGAAAAACACCACGAAGCCAAAAAAAAGTCGGGGTTTAAACTAAAACCCCTAAAAAATGCATTACCACAGGGACCATTTTTGCAGTTTTGTCATAATTAAATGAGTAAATTACAGAAAAGGTTCTAGTGGTTTCGTCCCATTTGTAAAATTGGTCCAATTTTTAAAAGGTTGATAGGTTATATCCATGTGTTTTTCAAATCTTGAGGTGATATATGGTCCATGTAAAAAGATTATTTTACCTTTTTAATATTCTTTTTTCTTTTATTCATTTAAATATTTGATAATATAAAAATAAGAATGGGTCCACCTCACCCTAACCCACACCTCTTCCCTTACCGTATCACATTCAAATTTCACTGTTCACATTCTCCGGTGACATCTCTGGTTGTGCAATCTTCGGCTCCTAGCGTCTTCAAGGCAGCTTCTCGTCTTTCTTTTTCACTCTCTCACAGTGAAGAAATTCAATGAAGAAAAAGAAAAACAACATAAACATAAAATTAGGTTTACACACCCTCCCTTTTATCCACTCCGAAACATATTCTGAAAAGACTGAAATAAAACATAAATATTGAGTTGTAATCTATCTTTGAAACAAATTATAAAAAGAATGAAATAAAACATAGATATTGAGCTGTAGGCTTTTGTGTAAAACTCATGATGATTATTGAAGGGTATGTAGTCCTATAAAAAATGTAAAAATAGAAAGTCAAAATAACATGAATAATGTTATGATTTTGTGAGTGTGTATTGATAGTTTATAGTATTTTTTTATACTTCTTGTATAGTGTAAGGTCCCTTACGTAAAATTATTGTATATATCCACAAACATGGTATCAAGCTATTGGTATAATCGGCACATGAAGGAATCGGCATGCCACTGATCAAGTTTTCCCCGCTAAAACACATTGTCTGTTTCACAATCGATTGATTTTTTTTCTCATTATAGTCGATCGACTATACCTACTGTCGTCGTCCACTTCATTCATGCTATCGATTCTCCACTAATCTTTATGATTTCAGTACGCATCCACTATTGACCTGCTTGCTCACAACCAAGACTTGCATATCAAGTATCATTTTTTTATGTTTTGTCTGCTACAATCTGTTGTGTTTGCTTTTCTTTTGTCGGCCTCGCACATCTAGAAGACTCTATGGATCTTAGAATCAATCATCACAGCCGTCATCATCCTTCTTGATGTTTCACTACTGTTGTTGTCGCTACTTATAGTTGTTGATTGCTGCGTACAGGAGGCTCTAAGATGATTGTTTCCTCTTATAGCCACCATTCATTGCTGCCCTTTACAGCCTTTTGACAATCCATGCTCGACTTTTACACCTGTTGATGTCGTTCCTGGCCGCCAACATTCACAGCTCCATCTTTTTTCCAAGTGATACTCCACGGTTATCCATCCTTGAAACTGGCCTCCTCCTTTTCTAATAATATTTAAAAATTCAAAAATCAGTGGTCAAAGAACTGGAATGGGCACAAAAATTCAACCAACAAGTCCAACTATGGTGGTCAACCAGATATGCACCATAATTTTGCTGGAATTCTAGTCAATGCTCCTACCAATTCGCCTCACTCCGGAATGTACAACGTTGCAACCGTTGTCTTGCTGCCTCATTAACCTTTCCCACGTTGTTGGTACGCAGCCCTTCCCTCCGCAGGTCTTCATGAATCAGTAGCAGCTTCCTGCTGCCTTGCATTCCATAGCATACGGCTTCTAGCAGCCTCCCAACAATATCTTCTGCCTGGTCCCGCTGTTGCGCACACTCTAGCATCACATCATCAGCCACTGCCACAACAGCCCTCGATGTACCCTATCAGCCTCCATCTACAGACTCCTAATTTTTGTGGGTCATGGGCAATCCACATTAACTCAATTTACCGATTTAGCATTGGTGTTTCAGATGATGTATGTCCAACAATCATCTGACAACACATACTACATGGATTCTAGGGCAACCTCACAAATGTCATTCAATTCAGGTAACATGCTTTCCTTAATACCTTGCAATTCTAAATCTGTTATGGTTGGTAATGGTGATATACTACCTGTCACTTACATTTGTCAAACTTTTTTTCCGCACTCACATAACCTTTTTGCTTTAAATGATGTTCTTCTCTCAAACAAAATGGTCAAAAACCTCATATATGTGTGCAAATTTATTGTTGATACTATGTTTCTGTTACATTTAACCGATTTGGTTTCACTATAAAGGACTTTAAAACAAGTAACTTTATTCAACGATGTGATAGTTACTATGAGCTCTACCCTCATTGTTTCATATCCTGCTCCATCTCTTTTAGCTACTGCTTGTGTTGCAGTCTCTCTTCCCACTTGGCATCATTGTCTTGGACATCCCTGCTTATCTATTTTATAGTTCTTGCAATCTCGTTGTTTTATTACTAGTTTAACTAATAAACTTCCTATTTGTCATGCTTGTCAGATTTGGAAGCACTATTGGTTACCTTTTTCGTTATCCACTACCAAAACTTCTTGTTTATTTGAATCAGTACATTCCGATTTATGGATATCTCTCATTACTACTATGAGTGGATTCAAGTACTATGTTTGTTTTTTTGGATAATTTTTCTCACTTTCTTTGGTTTTCCCCTTGCGTGTTGAATCTGATGTATTTACTATTTTTACTACATTTCATAATTATGTTTAAAATCAATTCACAACTACCATTTAACTTTTATGTGACAACGGATGTGAATTCAAAAACCAATCTTTAGTTAATTTTTTTTAATGAAAAGGGTATTACCGTTCGATTCTCTTGCCCTTACACGTCTTAGCAAAATGGTAAAGCCTAGTGTGCCATTCGCTCCATCAATAATATTCTTCACACCTTTCTGTTTCAAGCTTCTCTTACACCTAAATTTTGGGTAGCTCTTCTTGCCTCGGTTCATACTCTTAATCTCCACCCCACTACCACCCTTTCCTTCAAAACCCATTTTGAACTTCTCTTTGTTTTTTCCTTCATATTATCATTTATGTGTTTTTAGATGCTTATGTTATCAAAATCTTTCTTATACAGCTCCTAACAAACTATATCCTCAATCTTCTGCGTGCATTTATCTTGGGTGTCGCTAGCTATATCGTCATAAATTTGATAGCAAAGGTCAGCTATCATGTTTGTAGTGTGCTAAATATAGGTGTTTTTATAGTCTAATGCAAGTAACAAGAAGTTCGATAATTTCAGGATCCTCCAGAATTGGCATATGAATGTTATTTAACTTGGTATTCCAGGTCTTTTTTGTGGTTGAGATGACTTTGCATTGAGAATGACTCTCATGTTGAATAATTCTGCATATGTGAGAAAAAGAAAGAAGAATATAGTCGTTATAAGTGTTAGGAAATATTACTGATAATAGTCAGGATCCTGCAATATATTTAAGGATCATGTGACTTTAGGGATATTAAGGATACTGCCCCCCTAACAATTGTCCCCAAATTACACTCGCGAAATATTAATGTTATTTTCAGGATATTTAGAGGTATAATTTAAAAAATAATGAATAAAAGAGATAAGAGATTTGAATTTTAAACTCTAATCGGATAGGATCTATCCGTTCAATAGTAATCATGATGCAGTTACATCATACCCTCTCTCCTTTGTTATTAGGTTATATAGGGTAAACATGTCGATTCCTTTTACCTTCTTCAATATCTCTTCCGATCATCTCCGATTATCTCTAAAGGTAACTACTTTTTCTTTCTTCTCCTTTCGTTTTTTTCTCTTTTCCGATCATGGGAAAGAAGGCAATCCGTTCTCGTGCTAACATTATTGTCCTTCCCAAAAGCGACTTCATTGATCAGGAGATCCTGGCCTATGATGAGGTCTACTCCTTTGATGAAGAAGATATGCAGTCTGTTAAAGTCAATGAAGCTTTTCCCTCCAATGTAATCTTCAAATCCTTTGAAGCTTCTATTCAACTTGATTTCGTTTCTCCTTCTTGGGTATGCTTCCCTGAATATCCCTTTTCTTTGGGTCTCAAATACTCTTTTTTGGGCATCATTTTCGATTTTATTCAATTGTAACAACCCAAAATTTAAGTAAAAATTTTCATTTCATGATTTAAAATTCCCATTTAATATTTAGAAATTCCAATCACATTTGTTTCCAAGATTCCAATACATAACCATATTATTCAGAAAGATCAGAGTGTCCATAACAACTAATGGGGAAAAATACTGGAGAGTGCACGTTGTTCCATCATGTCGGGTCCTTGCCTTTAGATCCTAAAGTACCTGAAACAACCAACAAACTGTAAGCTAATGCTTAGTGAGTTTTCCCAAACATACCCAACCATATATCTACATAATGCCATGCAAACATACACATAAGAATGTCATGGACTCCCTCCATGGTCTTATTCCAAAATGCCATGGGCTACCCTCATGGTCTTACACCCATGGGTCATGGGCTCCCCCCGTGGTCTTAACAATTTGCCATGGGCTCCCCCATGGTCTTTAAATAAATAGGTAACACATCAAATAATACATTCACTGCTCATGCAACTATTAAAGACTTCATAATAAGTAATGGGCCAGCCTTGGTGCCTTCGACCGATTAGTATGATAAAGAGACTCACCTCAGTCTGCTAAACACAAAAGCTGCTCGCCTAATAGTTTGATGCTTCATACTGAACAACAGAAAAAATAACCCTAAATTAGGATTATAACTCATCATAAACAAAGAGTCCAAATACCTAAGCCTAATTCCTTTCACGGTGACCCAAAGGTCTCACCCTTACTAATGGGCCTAGGACCAAGGTAAAATTATTAACGGGCTACAGGATCCAATAAGGACCAACCAATACAACTCTGGCCCAACTCGGAATAACAAACTACTATCACTAATGGGACCAGGCTCAATGCTAAATAATGCCCAAAATATTACAAGTCCACACGAATCCTAAACCCATCTGGGGTGTGTATGCCCAATGTACCACTCTAGTACGCTTAGCGTACTATGCCTCTTGCCTGTACGCACAACATACACTAGGTTACGCCCGACATACAAACATAACATGCACCATCGATCATCAAGAACTTAAAACTTAGGATTTCAACGTACATTTTCATATCTGAGCTCATTAAGACATCCTAAAGCATAAAGTTGGCAACTTTATGCCCTTGCATGCTATAAGGGACTCCAAATTTTCGTTCTTCTCATTAAGACTTCATATGAGACCTCAAACTCATGCATGGTTTCAATATAACTTTCAAGATGGCACCTTTATGCATTAAGCATGCTCAAATAGCTTAGATCTAACAATCCTAGCCTATGGAGTTACTTAACTCACAAAAGAGGGTAAAACTAACCAAAAAGGGACTTCATAGAAAACCCTATCTCAAACTAACAAAAGGAATGACAAGGATATGACTTTATACCTCCAGAAGTTCCTCAAGGTGAACTTGATGCAGGATCTAGAAGCTCAATGACACCCAAGACTTGATCACCACCTTGTCCCTCTTGAATGCTCTCTAAAGTAGCCACCAAAACACTCTCTAAGATCAAGAATCACTCTCATAAGAAAATCTAGGGTTAAAGGACGAAATGAGACTATGGAGGCTGATTAGGGTTTGGTCCAAATGGTGAAAGGTTGCTTAAATAGGTCACAAGTCCGAAATTAAGGGTTTTTGGCCATCTGCCACATATGCCCCCACGTACGTGGTTCACATCTGCGACCATTCCTCCTTAGTACGATAAGCGTACTCATAAGTACACCAAACATACGAAAGGGATCAATTTTGCAATGAAATCTCATTTAAAGGGAATAGAGATAAATACCTGGATTAGAGTGTTACATCAATCCACCAATATATTGTATATTCAAGCAATGCCCATCATCTAGAGGATTTTATACTGGATCGATCGAGTGAACCATTCCCATAATTTGGCCATAGGCCTTGCTGCTTTGGCTTATGTCAATGGACTTTCTACTTTTGGGAATTCACGTTTTTTTCTTAAGGTCAAGATCGAGAAACCTCGTCTTATTCTTGTAACATCCTAAAGTCAGAATCAAGAGTTCAGGGGGGTAAAAGTGTAAGTTGGAAGAAAGGAACTCGACGAGTAGGAGCTTCAACTCGTCGAGTCTAAGCGGGTGTCGGGCACATGTTAAGTGACCGGACTCGCCGAGTCAGAGGCTGGACTCGACGAGTCCGTGCTGGAATGAGAAACCCTAATTCATGGGGTTTGCACCCTATATAAGGAACCTTAAGCCCCACCCCAACCTCTTTAGCACCCCCTTTGATGTCCAAAAGCTTTCCCCCATCGTTTTCAAACCCTAATTTTAGAGTGAGAGGGATTTAAGTGTTTTGTGGAGCTTGGAGAAGAAGGATACTTGAAGCAAGAGTTGGTGGGATCATAAAGGAGCGAAGTGGATCTGATTTCCTTTCTTGTTGGCATCAGATTAAAGGTAAAAAGTTGTTGCCTTGGCTTGGTTGTGCTTAGTTTGTTCATGAATGAAGTTTTAGGGCCAAATTGTCATATATGAGTCTCTTTTCAAGCTTTGGGTTAAGATATGTGGTTGCTACTACAGATCTAGACTGGTCTAGACTCATGAATCTGGAAAGTGATAGCTTTGGGTCTTGTTTAAGAGTGTCCTTGCCTTAAACCTTCATTTTAGCTTGTTTAGAGCTTGTTGAACATTGCATGCACGTAAAGTTGGAAACTTTATGTGTGAATCTGGCCCTAGGAGTCCATATCTATGTATTGGAAACATTGGAATGGCCTGAAATCGTTTGGATGAAGATGTCACGTCTGGACTCGGCGAGTCACATGGGTGCACTTAGCGAGTTTTATGATTATGTGCATGGACTCGGCGAGTTGGAAGAACAACTCGGTGAGTTTGTTGAAGATTGCCTTGGACTCGACGAGTCTGTTCTTGGACTCGATGAGTCTGCTCATAAGGTCCTAACCTTTTTGATTGAGCAGTTGATCGGTGAGTCGAGGGACGACTCGGTGAGTTGAGCAGGAAGTGACTTAGAGTTGGTTGAAATCGGCATGTCTTAGGGTGACTCGGTGAGTTGAGTCATGGATTGGGAGTTTCTGAGTATAGGGACTCGATGAGTCAACGGGTTGACTCGGCGAGTAGAGTCAGTCAGGAAGGTTGACTTTGACTGAGGACTTTGACTTTGACCAAGAGTTGGCTAGTTGACTTCCAGGGGTATTGTAATGCCCGTAGATCCGGGCTAGTCAAATTAGAGACGATAAGCATCAAAAAAATTACTTTTTGATGGAAGATTATTTAGAAGGATTAATTTTAACCAAGTTTTAGTATATGTCACATGGTTTCCGTGCATATAAAGATCGCCAAAATCCGAGTTATAACGAAGAAGTTATGACCTGTCGAAGTTTCGCGACAGAATCGGCATGACCCAGCGCGATGTAAATAGTGAGTTTAAGGTGGATAGATATCTATCCTTAGTGATCTAAACGAGAGTTGAATATTTCTTTGATAGTAATCCAACGATAAAAAGACAGACGAAAACGGAGTTCAGAGGAAGGAGTTATGAATTTCGAACGGAGTTTTCCTGTCCCGGCCTACTAAAAATAATATATAAGTAATATACTTATAATATATTAAAAATAAATTCAAAACTAGCCAATGGAGTCTAAACGAGAGTTATAGAGCGTAATCTCACCTTCGCGTCGATATAAAGAACGTCAAAAACGGAGTTCGTATGCGAAAGTTATGAATTTCTGAAGTTTGGGGCGCGAAACCCCAAAACTGTCAGAGACCACGATGTGGCAAGCAGTGCCACGACCTGGCAAACCTTCTGACACCTCCGGGAGTCCCCCAGATGCAAATTAAGATGACACATGCAGTGACGACCAAGCCCACGACATGGAAAAAGGTTCCACGACGTGGTAAGGCCCAGTTTTGCCCTATAAATAGATTTGAAGGCCCAGCCGAGTTTGGTTGCTCATTCTCTCATCTCTCTCTCTCTCATATTACATCGTTTTACGTGCAATTTTAACCCCCCGAAGCCCTGGTATCACCCCGAGACCCGAAGCAAGTCCCGAAGCCCGAAGATCGCGAGAAGAAAAGAGTTTGCGAGCCGAAGCTCTGCCCGCGAGAAACCCGGTGTGTGAAGTGATCCCGATTTCACCGAAGAATATCTACTTGAAGAGCCGTAGTTCTGTCTAATCATCTTATGATCAAGTGAGTGTATAGTCCCTTTCATAAACACAATTTTAATACAAGTATTGTTTTAATGTACTAAGTATATGTGTTATGTGAGTGTATCGATGTTATCTTCTAATCTCATAGATATTATTTATTCTCTATGAAATATGTGTTATGTTTATGTGCCTCATCTTTTATCTGGAATGTGTTTTGAATGAACGTACTATATAGGTTTTAAACTATGTCTAAAAATGTATATTTTTATCTAATAAAATGTTGGGTAGAACATGGGTAGATAGTTGTCTTGTGCTAAAAGGATGAGAGGCCTCGATGTCATTGTAATCCAGTCATCTAGCGGAATTTAGATGATGACCACAGACTTTTCTAGACTGTCCAATGGAACGCTAGCAGGCTCATAACCTGTAGGTGTTAATGAACTTGGGTGTTCATTCGCTGTATTCCATCCCCTTCATGGTTGCCTTATTTGACTTATATTGTTGAGGAACCCCCGAAGCATGTGTTGTCGCCCCGATGAAATATTCTTAGAATAGGTCCCTTGTGTTAGTTGTCTTAGGGATGTAAATTGAGAATAACGGGAATGGGTAATTGGGTTATTATTGGTTGATGAAATTAAATAAATTATTTATTGTGGTTTGAAAACCCTATATGCTCACCAGACTCCCAAGCCTGACCCACTCAGTTTTCTTTGCATTACAGGTAATGCCACAAGAGTATAAGTTGGTGGACTTGACGAGAGGTTTTGGATTATAGATCAGTAGTTATAAATAACTGTTGTAAGGTCTATTTTATATTGTTTATGCTTTTGGTCTGTATCGGAACATGACATCCCGAGGTTTTTATTATTTAATGAAAATACATTCTCTTTGAGAAATGTTTTGATAAATGGTTATCATATTTTGTTTTGGGAAAAAATTCCACAACCGTTTTCTTTAAAAGATTTACTCTGATTTTATAAAACAAAGCATAAACAAATCGGTCTTTTCTGGTCGTGAAATTGGGGATGTCACAGTTGGTATCAGAGCATTAGTTTAAGAGAACTAGGAATTTGTAGGAAATTACTAGACTTAAACTTAGGATGCTAAGCGATGATTGTGAGTTGAGTGTGTCTTTTATATTTTAGGCAGTGCACCTAAATTGACACGAGCACTGGTATGCTTTAGGAAAGATGCCTAAAATACTTTTATGTGCTAAATGCTATATGTTTTCCATATATGATATTTTTGTTTGGATCAATGGTCTGTTGCCGGCCGGATCTGGAAACCTTATGTGTTCAGGATTCTAAGCGTACGAATATGGTATTAGAACTAGCATGTAAACGTTTCGAAGTGAAAATGATGATTTGAATGTCTATCAAAATAGAGATCTAAATTCACCTAATTTAGTGTATAGATCGAAATGGAAAACACACAAAATGGATTGGGAAACGATAACCCGCAGCCTGAGCCAAACGTGATTGGGAGTGCACCAAAGCTATCAGTTGCACCTGAGCTAATCACGATGGCGGGAGTATACGCAATGGTGTGAATGATGTTGGATCATCAGATGGAGGAAACAAGGAGTTTACTTCAACAAAGTAAGGATGAACATACTGTGCCAGTAAGCCAGGAACCTACTCTTGAGACAACTATCAGGGTTGCTATGCCACTCAAAGAAGTGATCAATGGTTGTATCGCCAACAAGGTTGAAGTTGACAAGAAGAGGAAATTTTAGGGGTCTTCAAAGTCTGACAAGAGCAACATGTTCTTGAAGTCTAGAAAAAGAGGAGATGAAGAAAAATGGTGCGGGAAATGCAAAAAGAAAAACTCGAGAAAAAGTGGCGAGGAGGTGACATGTTTTAAGTGTGGAAAGCATGGACATTATGCCAATGAATGTACATTCAATGAAAAGGTATGTTATGGATGTAATGAGGAAGGGCACTTCAAACAGGACTGCCCAAAGAGGGAATAAGCTACAAAGCCAAATATTCCACTGAAATATTTTGAGAGATGCGACGAAGAGGTGACTTGCTACAAGTGTGGAAAGATGGGGCATTATGCCAACAAGTGTGTATCCAAAAAGAGGGTGTGTTATGAATGTCGAGGAGAAGCGCATTTATCTATGGACTGCCAGAAGAAGAATGAGGGAGCAAAACCAAATGCACAGCCACAACCAAAGGCAGAAGCATTTTAAATGATCCTTGACGAAGCAGATGACAAAGCGAGGAATCAAGGATGAAGAATTCGTATCAAGGTATAGCTAGTATCAAGAAGTGTAGCCTATTAGAGGCATACTATAGGCTGAACTTGAACTTTTGTGTAATAGTTTCAAGAATTAATATAAACCCTAGTTTTGTTATCTGATGTGTTGAATGACATCTATCGAAGGTTATCGTAAGAATGGTATCTTGCCTTCAGAATACGTCTGATAAAATAATAGAACGTTAAGAGGAGTATGATACATCTGAAGTACACTTGCGATTGGCAAGATGATGGAACGATTGGTGTAATTCTTGAAGTTATCCCATCGTCTGGAATTTCCATCACCAACCGAGTTGAAGTAGAATTGATGATTGAAGATACGCATGGAAGAAGTCCTAGTAGAGTCTAGGAGAATTTTTATTATTAATTGGACATGTTAGTATGTGTTAAATTGTTTTGTAATTTTTGGACTTGGGGACTGCGAGACAATACTTGCGACGAGTATGAGTAGGTGTGAATAGTAGTAGAGATCTATACTACTGGAAGCACAAGACTCACGCTTGGATCAGGGAAAGTCGCAAGGTTACCAAGAAGCTTGTAATTGAGTTCGTTTTTATTCAAGTATGTCATTACCATTGTTTCAGTAATGACTAGTAAGATGGTTGTTATTCCGACCTTAGTGGTCATATCAAATTGAGTCCAACTATGATGAGAGGTCATTACAACACGACCCATCGATCTGATAAATAAAAGAATTTATCCTGAGAAGAAGAAGGAGTCCACAATAAGGACTTATTTGGAAACTTGAAGGTTACGATTGAAAGTACAACATAGTACGATAAGTAGATGCAAGATTGAGCATCTTCTGTGGTTAAGAAAGCCATAGAGTTAAATACTCTTTCGAGGAAACATAGAAGTTACGGTTATTACCTAGTATGAAGAAATAACGTGTGGAATCATTATGCAAGTCCTATTTCGTTGATGATTCCGGGACGTAATCATCCTAAGGGGGAGATAATTGTAACACCCGTAGATTTGGGCTAGTCAAATTAGAGACGATAAGCATCAAAAAATGACGTTTTGATGGAAGATTATTTAGAAGGATTAATCTTAACCAAGTTTTAGTATATGTCACATGGTTTCCGTGCATATAAAGATCCCTAAAATCCGAGTTATAACGAAGAAGTTATGACCTGTCGAAGTTTCGCGACAGAACCGGCATGACCCAGTGCGATGTAAATAGTGAGTTTAAGGTAGATAGATATCTATCCTTAGTGATATAAACTAGAGTCAAATATTTATTTGATAGTAACCCAACGATAAAAAGACAGACGAAAACGGAGTTTAGATGAAGCAGTTATGAATTTCGAACAGAGTTTTCCTGTCCCGGCCTACTAAAGATAATATATAAGTAATATACTTATAATGTAATAAAAATAAAATCAAAATTAATCAATGGAGTCTAAACGAGAGTTGTAGAGCATAATCTCACCTTTGCGTCGATATAAAGAACGTCGAAAACGGAGTTCGTATGCGAAAGTTATGAATTTCTGAAGTTCAGGGCGCGAAACCCCAAAACTGTCAGAGACCACGACGTGGCAAGCAGTGCCACGACGTGGCAAACCTTCTGACACCTCCGAGAGTCCCCTAGATGCAACTTGAGATGACGCATGTAGTGACGACCAAGCCCACGACGTGGAAAAAGGTTCCACGATGTGGCAAGGCCCAGTTTTGCCCTATAATAAGATTTGAAGGGCCAGCCGAGTTTGGTTGCTCATTCTCTCATCTCTCTCTCATATTACATCGTTTTACGTGCAATTTTAACCCCCCGAAGCCCTGGTATCACCCCGAGACCCGAAGCGAGTCCCGAAGCCCGAAGATCGCGAGAAGAAAAGAGTTTGCGAGCCGAAGCTCTGCCCGCGAGAAACCCGGTATGTGAAGTGATCCCGATTTCACCGAAGAATATCTACTTGAAGAGCCGTAGTTCTGTCTGATCATCTTCTGATCAAGTGAGTGTATAGTCCCTTTCATAAACACGATTTTAATACAAGTATTGTTTGAATGTACTAAGTGTATGTGTTATGTGAGTGTATCGATGTTATCTTCTAATCTCATAGATATGATTTATTCTCTATGAAATATGTGTTATGTTTATGTGCCTCATCTTTTATCTGGAATGTGTTTTGAATGAACGTACTATACAGGTTTTAAACTATGTCTAAAAATGTATATTTTTATCTAATAAAATGTTGGGTAGAACATGGGTAGATAGTTGTCTTGTGCTAAAAGGATGAGAGGCCTCGATGTCATTGTAATCCAGTCATCTAGCGGAATTTAGATGATGACCACAGACTTTTCTAGACTGTCCAATGGAACGCTAGCAGGCTCATAACCTGTAGGTGTTAATGAACTTGGGTGTTCATTCGCTGTATTCCATCCCCCTCATGGTTGCCTTATTTGGCTTATATTGTTGAGGAACCCCCGAAGCATGTGTTGTCGCCCCGATGAAATATTCTTAGACTAGGTCCCTTGTGTTAGTTGTCTTAGGGATGTAAATTGAGAATAACGGGAATGGGTAATTGGGTTATTATTGGTTGATGAAATTAAATAAATTATTTATTGTGGTTTGAAAACCCTATATGCTCACCAGGCTCCCAAGCTTGACCCACTCAGTTTTCTTTGCATTACAGGTAATGCCACAAGAGTATAAGTTGGTGGTCTTGACGCGAGGTTTTGGATTATAGATCAGTAGTTATAAATAACTGTTGTAAGGTCTATTTTATATTGTTTATGCTTTTGGTCTGTATCGGAACATGACATCCCGAGGTTTTTATTATTTAATGAAAATACATTCTCTTTGAGAAATGTTTTGATAAATGGTTATCATATTTTTTTTGGGAACAAATTCCGCAACCGTTTTCTTTAAAAGATTTACTCTGATTTTATAAAAAAAGCATAAACAAATCAGTTTTTTCTGGCCGTGAAATTGGGGATGTCACAGCTATTTTGGTAATTATTGGTATTTATTGAGTTCAGTATTTTGGTATTATCAGTGGTGGATTTCGTGTTGGAGGTTGGAGTAGCGTGATCTTATCTTTTTAGTCAGCAGTTGCGAGGTGAGTTATCCTCACTATATCAATAGGGTCTAATGCACCAAGGTCGGCCCTTTATTGGATGGAAGTCCGGGTAGTTGTTTTTTTATGTTATTGCTTTGTTACGTTTGTATCCTTGTAGTTAGGATGGTGTATGTTAGAGACCTGGTAGGGTCGATATCCTGGTTTATAGTATGATGCTATGCTAGGGACCGGTTAGGTCGGAATCCTGGTAGGGCTGTGCTATGTTATGTGATCTACTAGATCGGTTTGATTGGATGTGAATTGTTATATGATTGTATGTTTATGTGCACATGGTTGTTGGACTGGGGTTGGGTTAAGGCGGGTCCTACTGTGTGCTGTAGGCCAACATACCCAGGGCGGACCGGTTATCCCGAAGGCCCAACGAGCGGTCCGGATAGGCTGTAGGCCCCAAAAGGGCGGACCAGATGTGCTGAGGCTCGGGGAGTGGACCAGGCCAACTGAAGGCCCGATGTGGGCGGACCAGTCACACTGTAGACTCAGAGAGTGGACCAGGTGGATTGAAGGCCCGATGCGGGCAGACCAATCACACTGTAGACTCTATGTATATGGCTATACTCGGAGGGTGGACCAGGTGGACTGAAGGCACAGTACGGCGGACCAGTCACACAGTAGACCCGAAGTGCATTGTTGTTCTGTGTTCTGTTATGAAATGACATGTTATGTGTATGGTATATGTGGTTGGTATTTTGGGGGTATCTCACTAAGCTTTCGGGCTTACAGTTGTGGTTTAAATGTTTAAATGTTTCAGGTACTTCAGGAGACCGTGGCAGGGCAAAGGCGTGATCGTACCGCTCCTCATGTTTATGTTGTATGATATGGTTCTGGGAAGACTCTGATAATAATTGTATTGAAAACCTTTTTGTAATAACTTAACGAAACTGGGTTGTTTTTGAAAAGTTTAAATTGGTTGGAATTTTTAGAGTGTTACAAGTCGGTATCAGAGCCTTGGTTTGAGTGAATTGGAGGAACATTCGTGTGAATCCATTCTCAAATCAAGGAGAGTTTTCAAAATAGAATTTAAAATGGTTTTCAAAATGAGTAAAGGAGGACACAGAGGTATGATCAGCCGGAGCCAGTAAGTAACCCCAAAATACCATACAAGTTATTTGTTTATGAGATATGATAGAACAGCATGCTAGTACTAGGCTATGGATCTTCAGGAATTGCATGATAGAGTTGCCTGATTTATGATGCCTGCTAGCCTAGGGTTTCTTTCTGTATGAGATTTACAGTGTTCCTCTGGGAGTGTGGGTTGAGTGCTTGTTATGCCTGTTCATCACTAGGGTGTTATGGTGATATTTGATATAAATATGGGTAGGCGTGGAAGGTAGTATGGGCCCGTACTACTGAAAGCATAGGACCCATATGCATATCAAGGAAGTCACAACCCCTAGGGCTGGGTTGAGAGTCGGTTCTCGGGTTAGTGAGAAGCGTCTGATGTTTTGTAGTATTTTTAGTATGGTGGTTACGAGGCATGCTGGGAGCGGATCTGGATCAGGATCGGGAGCAGGAGAGGGCGATCAGGGTGGATCAACACCACATGAGGTTATCGGTCAGATGAGCACAGACGAGTTGGATGCTAGGATTCGTGAGATCCTGCATGATGATGGTGCAGTTTTAGTTTTGCAAAAACCAAAATACTCGGTGTGGTGTGGTTTCTAGTCTCGCAAAAACCGCAGAAAACACCGCACCGCATATATATATATATATATATATATATATATATATATATATATATATATATATATATATATATATATATATTAAGTGTTGATATTTGTAAGAACCAAGAACTTATGCCAATTAAAATTTCTATAAATATAAATATCTATCTTATCTATTAGATGATTATTCTATATTTTTAAACATACAGTCAGTGATATTTACAATAACAAATAATGTTTATGTCATTTTTTAACATTTAAATGTGAAAAATACTAATGATGATAGTATCATTTTTATGAATACATTAATATTATTGCATGTACATGTGAAACAAATATTATATTAAATTCGTATTATGTTCAACCATTAGAAACATGTTGGATGAATGGTTATGTAATTTGATTTCAAACCAAGAGGTGGTGATATCGGTTCATCTCCAAAAAATGATTAGCACTCATCATCCGAATCAAAGTAACTCGCCGAGTTACTTGAGTTTTAGTAAAAAAAACAAAATGAAAAAAAAAAAAAAACTAACAAAAAACCACAAAAAAAAAAAAAAAAAAAAAAAACCGAACCGCAAAAAACCGCAATAAAAACCACAAAAACGGAACCACATAAAAACTGAACGGTGCGGTTTCTAAATTTCAAAAAACCGAAGTTGCGGTTTTCGATTTGGTTTTGACCAAAAACCGCACCAAACCGCACCATGTTCACCCCTAGTCCTAATAGAGATCAATGTTTGAATCGTCGCAGCAACTCAAAATGAACAATAGTTTGGTTTTCAATATCTTCAAAACACCCCTACAACTGAAATTGAAATGGCTTTATATATCCTTACAAAAATATTCAAAAGGTCACTCTAATAACTATGTCAATTAATGGCTTTATTTATAACTAGTCATAAAGACTTTATTAGAAAAAAACATTTCCAACGATAAAAAGCGACTCTTGAAAGCCTTTACCCAAATCCTTTCATTTACTATCCAAAGAAAGTCTTTACCCAAATCCTTTCGTTTACTATTGTGGTCGAGAAGATCCTATCCCCTAGGCAAGGGGGTAACCTTTGCGTTGTACTAACACCATGTTCTTGAGTTTTTTTTTTTTTTTAATTCAATAAAGAAAATGGAAGGAAAATATTGGTAGAAAGAAAGGGAGGCGAAGAAAAAAAAAAGTTATTCTGTGTTCCCGTCTTCCCGAGTTTGAAAGAAATAAAATGAAAATTTTAAGATTTTGTGTTCCCGAGTTATAGGAAAAAGAAAATAAAACTTAAAAGATTTTATTTCCCATCATTTTCTTTCCAAATACGCCCAATTTGGGAGGAAAATATGGTTCCAAAAATCTTTTCCTTCCCCTCATTTTTTTTTCCATTAATGAAACTCGGAAATACAATTTTCCTTTAACATCTTGAAAATGTATCTCTCCTTAAATGGAGAACTTGGGAACAAAGGGTGGCCAATTTTCTCTGACACTAATAAATGGTCTAAATGAATGTATATTGCATATAGAACATACACACTACATTTTCTCTGTATTTTCCAAATAACTTACTAATTGATATATATCCACAAAATTCCTACATATAACCTTAACGAACTCCCAAAATGATAACTCTATGGTGTAACTAACATAAAATATATCAAACTGTTTACGTTGCTTGCTCTTTGACATCTTCTCCTTCTTGGTAGATTTCGAGCAAATAAAGAAAAAGATATGCCATTTCATTTATTTATTTATTTGGAAGTCAAATTTGTTGTATGCTACCTCGTCCTTTCCGAACTTGCCCCCCACGAAAGTAATTTTCATTCTTTGAAATAATCAGTCAATAGGTTTCATATATTAAAATCATTTTTATTTACCTAAAATTATGTTATTTATGAAATTAACATATTTTTTTTTTATTAAATCTCCATGCATATTCTCTACACATTGGGTACTCCGCATATTCTAATTACTTAACCTAGTTAATTTACAACGTGCTTGAATCCGCGTCTTTTGTAGTAGAAGCTGCCATACATCACCAGCTGGTTTTCCTTTCTTCCACGCTCCCTTCATTCTTTCAATTTCGACGTATCTACTTATATATAAATTCTCCGGTACTCAACTCAACATGATCGATTTCTTTATATTTCAGCTACCCCATTTCGTTTTCACCCATCTATATATAATCAAAACTAATTAATTATCTCTGTAAACCGCTCAGAAAACATGGAAGAAGACAACAGCAGATGGAGGTTGTTAAGCAGGCTGAGAACAGTCGTCAAGAAGGTCACTTTTCTTATGAACTCAAATGTAAACCGGTGGCGCGCTGTCTCCTCTTTCATAGGTCGTTCAGGCAGTCGCAGGCGGCTGAGCTTTGGGGAACGACTAGGGTTGACAGCAATAGTGTCATCCTCCGATGATGAAGAACAAGAAAATGATAATCATCGTGATTCTGGTTCTTGTTCTCATGGAAAGGTGTTGGAGAAGACGAGAAGCTTTCATATACAAAGAACCATGAGCTTTCCTGAAGAAGATGATGTGGATAAGAGAGCTGAGATGTTTATTGAGAACTTTTATCGACAATTAAGATACGAACGGCAAGTTTCTTTGCAACTTAGGTACAGAAGGGATACTAGTTTTGGATCCTCTGATTCAAATTCGCCATGAATATGATCTTACAGTATGATGATTTCATGTTAGATGATGATGATGACGACGAAAATCGAAGAATATAAGTGTTTGAAATAACTTCTTGTACAAGGGATTATTTTAAGATTTGAGACTTTACAAGATAATTTAAAGGATTTAAAAATTGAATTCTTTTTACGGTGATGCACGATGAACTACGATATGCGATTGATTAAAAGACCGTAAAAGAGTACCATCCTTTACTAGGATGTTCAATTTGTCTCGAGAAAATGATCTGGACGTACTCAATATGATTGATGAATAGTGTTTTGGAGTTCAGATCATGTTGTGTTACTTATGGAATTTTTGGTTTATTTTATTTTGAGTAAGCTACAAGTTTGGTTTATATAGTTGGTGATTTGCTTCTGTTTAGACTTTGGATAAATAAGTTTGGTCATATTTTAATTTTGATCATTATTTCTAAGTTTTGTTTTTGCTTTTGTTTTCCGCAACTCAAGTTATTTGTTTGTATAAACTTTTTATTTTATTATAATTTATCTATGTTATTATATTTTTTAAGTTAAAAGAACGGTAACGGTACTAGACGTCCCCTAGGCTATATACAACGTATAATAGCTATACAAAGGCAGGATGCTCGAACCGGACCTAAACTCGAAAAAGTTCATTGACGTCAAACAATTTATAACCATTAACCATAAGATGTTTAGGATGTACACATACTATGTAGGATCCTTTGATGTTGGAGACTTTAATCACGATTGATTGCTACTATCGATATCCATACAAACAAATACATAATTTTGCTAGACACCAACAAATGAAAGTTGTTCTTGGGTGTTCTTCCTTTGCTCTTATTCGTTCATCACAATGAGAGGGAGGCCAAGGGGTGCTTTTTTTTTTTGTTGGGAGAATTAGTGTTTCAGTTATGGTTAAGTCATTCAATGACTTAACCATGTATTCAATTTGTATCTCTTGATATACCTAGTCTTGTGCATAATATGATACAAATGATTGATTAATTTTCCAAACAAATAGAATATAAATCATTTCTTCTAGTTCAAATCTATATGTTAGGTCCTTTTGAGTCTAGCTCAAAAATAAGTGTCATGTGACAATATCAAGGATTCTCCAAAGGAATCGTGTATCTTGATATCTTTCAAGATATTGTTAATTCATGCAAAAGAATTCAAAACTTTTAACATTCATTTTTATCTTGTCATTCCTAAGTCTTTCATTTTAGAAATAATTTCCAAGTTAAGGTGAAACGACATTACATAGTTTGAATGTTATTTCAAATGATTAAGTATGTTTCATTCACATAATATTAGGAATATCACTATGCTCCTACTAGTTTTTAGCAAACACACATGTTCTTTTCATTTTGATATAAAAGCTACCTTGTATCTTCATATTAAAATGACTATTTCAAACTTGAGTTGCTTGTTTTATATCCGCAAGTGGATCTTAAGCATTACACATTTTGTGATGATAACAAAGATTAAGAAAACCTCCAGGCTAAGCTATATAGATGTATTCTAGTATATGTCTATTAAGAAAAACAAGTTTTCTTGAAATCTATTTGTTGTATCTCATACTAAGAATATGAAGTTATAGTAAATAATATCCTCGTTAATCTAATCAAAGTTACTTGTGAAAAGATTTGATCATAGTTAATGTCATGAGTATGATGAGAACCATATTCAATGATATGGGTATGAAAAAAAATCTTTTATAACAAGTCTTGCATAATGTGTATCGATATCTATGCATGTATTCTTTCTAAAAGCATATCTTACTCCTTCTAGCCTTGTTATACAGAGGAAGATTAATCAAGCCCATACTTGATTATTACACATGGATTACATCTCAGTTTTCATTACTCTAAGTCATTTATCAAATTTAAGATTTGATATAGCATCTTGGTAGTTGATGGATTTGCTAAAAACTATCAAGATGCACTCACCAATGAGAGATTTCATATTTCTCAAGTCAAATATGATTTCTACCATTAATGCGAACCGTTTGTGTTTGTGAATAACTATTATTCAAGTACAACTGGTTCTTGAGCTACTTCAATTTCCATGTGCCTCCCACTTGCTTTGTCATTAGAAGCTTGCTTTCTGGATATTCAACATTTAGAGGAATAAGAGAACTTATTCTTTGTGGGTTTCTATATACCAATCTAGATGCCCTTTTAGAATATTCTACATATATGTATTTTGTTGGTGTTTGTATTCAAGATACAATTAATAGTGATTAATGTATAATCCCAAGAGCATAAAAGGAGATCATTTCTACTAGGTAGAAAGTAAACTTTATCTGGTAAGGTCTAATTCATCCTTTATTACCACTTAAAGCTTTAGATGGTGTAACTGGATTGTATCTCAAATTTATATTTAAAAGCTACAACTAAGATTTCACAATTATGCCTTACCATGTAAAATATAATTACATTTATTATAGTTGTTAAAAAAAGTTGATTTGTATCTTGCATTAAATCTTAGACATTCACTAGAAAGGAATTCATACATTATATTGTATAGTTTCCTTAATAATTTTTTCTTCTACATTATTAATAAAAATATGATTAGGAATCCTTTATATATAAATAAGATTCACATATGTCAAATAAACTATATTATTTTCTTTCAAATATCCTCTTCTTGAAGTTTAAATCTGTGTATTTCATTTATATAATAAAGAGAACAATGTTATAGATAAGTTTGATTTAAAACAAGTTTAAATCAAAAGTGTTTGAGTATAAAACTTAATTTTATTTTTTGTAAAATATTGATATTTACTGTATAATTTTATTAAGAGATCTAATCTCATAAATATAAGTTAATCATTTCATAATATGAATATTATCGTTATGAAAAACGATCAAGTAAATAATCAAATATTTAATTAAAATAATTGAGACATATATTTGGACACGCTAAATTTAAAACTTACATTGTTTTATATTACAAGTAATTTATGTCCTAAACATAAATAAGAAACTATACTCCGAGAGTGAAGTTTCAACTTACTTGTGCTCAGCTAGTTACTGTTTTGTACATATCTGCAAGCAAGTTACAAATATTAGATTAACATTAAGTACCAAGTACTTGAGTGTTATATGAAAAGTATGAGTTCTATCTAGTAAATACCTGAACTACTAGTCTCTTCCAGACTTCCTTTTCAGATAAGAGAAGAAGTTCCTCTTCTAGTGTCTAGTTTCTCCACAAAAAAAAAGAAAAAAAATCCATCTATGTGGGCCTTATTGTATTTCTTAGGCTTAAAGGTGTTCAGTCCATAAAATATTGGCCTTTTAGATCACACAAAGTGACTTTTTTCACTCTTGCATTATTCCATTGTTTGAACCAGTTTAAAACTTATATCATTGTATTTATTGGAATATTGTTTAACCTATATATATATATATATATATATATATATATATATATATATATATATATATATATATATATATATATATATATATATACACGTTGTGCGAATATTGTGTGCCTTGAGCGTACTAGGGCGAACCGTAGTACGTTGGACGTACACCGCATATGCACGACATATGTAGAGAAACTCCAAACCCTAATTTTGAGGGTTTGGTCCATAATAGCCTCATTTATCATTCCCTCAGCAACCTCCAACTGAGAATTTGACCCTCTAGGAAACCCTAAGTGAGAAGAGTACTTTTGAGCTCATCTTGTGTGCTTTATTAGTGTTATTGAAGAAGAAGAAGTTGGTGCAAGGACCTTGAAGCTTGGAAGCAACTTAGATATGGGATTCTTCACTTGTTAGTTAACTCCAAAAGGTAAAAATCTCATTGCTTGATCACTCTATCTTGTAGATATAGTAATTTCTTCATTTAGGGAACTTTTGGTCCCAAATATGGTGATTCTTGAGTATAGCACGCTCTTGACCAAATAAGTCTTCCTTTCAGACCTTATGAGGGGTATTAAATCATAAAAATGTGGTCTTGGTGATTAGTTTCCCCCATGCATGCTATAGAAGGTGTTAAGGCATTCAAATGTTGAGATTTTGTGTATTAAGCACTTAATGGACATGAAAATTCATAAAGTTGGAAACTTTATGACTCTTGGTGGTATTTTAGCCTTGGATCTGCAATTGAACGTGTTAAGTCGAAGAAATAAGCTCTTAACAGTTTAACAAGGGAGCTGTTGTGTATGATGGGCGTACCGAAGGGTACACTGCATGTACATAGATATGGCTCGATGCCTTAGACAGCTTGTACACCCCGCGTACCACTGGAGTTCGCCCTGTGTATGAAGCCTAAGTTGACTTTGCTGAGTTGACTCAACTGGGTTGACTTGCCTATTTTGACTCAGTTGACTTGTTGATTTTGACCAATTTTGACCAAGGGTATTTTTGGGGAAATGTTAATTTAGAATGGGAAATGTTTTGACATTTAGGATTGGGGTTGAGCCAGTTGTCGAAGCTAGGGGCTATTCAGACTACATTCAAATTGTGTGGTGAGTTTTCATCACTGTACTTACGGGTCGAAGGCACCAAGGACAGCCCATTGGATTGATATCCTGGTTTTACTATATGTTTTTATGTAGTAGTGATGAGTTAGATCTATATCCCAATTTATAGGATGTTGCTATGCTGTACTGATCTGTTAGATCTGTATCCTGGTATATAGGATGTTGCTATGCTATAGTGATATGTTAGATCTGTATGACTACCTGTATATGCTAGCTATTTATTATTATGGTATCTGTTGATATGTGATGCTATACCGGGTTGAGGTAGTCTTGATTTGTGCTGAAGGCCAAGATATCCAGGGCGGTCTAGATAAAATGAAGGCTTGCGAGGCGGTCCAGTAAGTCCAAAGGCCCTTAGAGTGGTCCATATAGGTTGTAGGCTCGGTGCGGCGGTCCAATCATACTGAAGGCTCTATATATGTGCTATTGTTGGTTTTGTTATGTGGTGGTACTTTGGGGAACTCACTAAGATTCGTGCTTATAGTTGTTTGTTATGGTTTTAGGTACTTCAGATTATCGGGAAAAGCAAACGCGTGATACTTTGGATTTTATGTTATTGGATTTTAGGATACTCTGATTTATGAACTATACTTTTGAAACAACGTTCTTTTGTGAACAATTATTGACTTGGGGTTGTTTTGGAAAAATGAAATTTTTATTGATTTTTGGGACGTTACAAGTTGATTTCAGAGCTCTGGTTTGAGTGAATTGGAGGAAAATTCGTGTGAATCCAGACTCAAACTAAGGATCTGTGAAAATTTTCAAATTATTTTCAAGTTAATTTCAAATCAATTTCAAATTAAATTCAAATTATTTTCAAAAGTAACAAGGGAAGGATGAGATGTGTACGATCAACCTGAGCCAGAGAGTATGCCCTAAGTTACCATATTGTTACTTGTTCATGATAATTATGGTACAACTGCATGCGAGTGATAGGCTAGGGATCTTCAAGAATTACATTATGTATGAGGCCTGATAGCCTAGGAGGGCCTATTATATACTAGGTAAAATTGAATAATAGTGGTACATAAAAAGATTCTATAGCCCGAGAATGTTTGATTTAGCTTTACTTCCTGTTCTTGTCTGATTAAGGGCTTAGAGTAAAGTCAAGTATTTAACTGTTTATGGGATACATCGTTATGTTGATTAGCATGCACAAGTGGCTGCAGGGTTGGTGGAAGTTTCATGAGTGGGTGCAGTTCAAAGCAGGATTGTCACACCGCCGAACCAGACGGCGGAAACTGATGGGTTTTGAGCATTCTAACACTTCCTAAGTGTACATGCAACCCTAATAACCTTGGATCTATGTTTGTCTAATTATCATGCAAAGTTGAATTCCAAGGTTATATTCCTATCTAGCATACATGGGGAACAATTTTACCATAAAGTATAGATAGAATAACTTACCTTGTTGTTGTTTGTGTTCCTTGAAACCTTGTGAGCCTAGCACCCCAAGTGTGATGCCTCAAATGCTTCACACAACACCAAATGCTCTTGGAAGAACTTATGAGAGAACACACACTTCTTCAAAATCGGCCAAGCCCTCTTATTTCTTAGTGTAGCCGATTTTGGGTGGAGAACATGTTACTTATATAGTGTTGACACATCTAGGGTTAAACCCTAATGTGTCATGACTCTTCATTTCCATGACCCATGGGTTTGTAACTCCCATGGAGCATCCATGGAGCATCCTATGGGTGGAACCCAACTTGATAGTCCATGGAGCCTTTTAGCCCACTATACAAGATATGGATGATTTACATAATCAACCCATATATTTAATTAGTTATCTTTTGATCACTTAATTAATTCTAAATTAATTCTTGATCAAACTAATCAAATAATATTATTAATATATTAGAACTTATAATATATTAATAATCTCCAAGTGTTATTTCTCTCATTTAGTCTATCCAATTGCATGGTGCCATGCAACCCAAATGGACCATGCCGGGTCGGGTCAAGTACATACCAGAAATAGTTATGGACTTAGACACCTTATCCAACAGTCTCCCACTTGGATAAGTCTAATAACTATTACTGCAAGTATGACTTCAGGAACCGATCGGCAATCGTAGCTCTTTTCAAGGTTTCTCAAAACTGAGAAGATGATGGTACGCCATTTAAGATAAGTGATCATATAATCCTCTGTTCTAGATATCAGTCGGACAAATACATGGAACAATGTCTTACTTATTGTCCAACAATTTGTTTCCCGATTTCCGATTTGTTTGACAAAGAACTTAATTGAACACATCAACTTAGTTCTGACCGGGCCCGGTACATAGGTCAAAACAAAATCATCGAGGGGCCCAGATATCAGCTTCTAATCCAAGAAGGAACAGATAAACTTCGACTCATATGTTTGTTCTACTACTCATTGAATTATACACAAGAGCGCGATTTTATAACATCGAGTTACCAATGTGTTTTTCGTACAATCAATGCATAACCAACTTGTAAGTAACAAATCATATCTCTAGGTTTAAAGACTTATATGATATTACCGTCTCACGATCACTTGAGATAGAATTCCATGAAGTGATTCCAGTGAGCGTGGGTTGAGTCTAATGCTCAGAACTTATGAGCACTCATGATTGTTGTAGCCTTGTCCCAGACCTCTACAACCAAACATGACAGTCTTGATTCATACCTACTTCCGACATATGACCAACTGTGGAGGTTTGAATAATATGTTATACCAAACAAAATTATTCTAGAAGTCAAAACATGCAAAAGAAATATAGTAAACGATTGACAAGAGATAGCAACACTTTACTCATAAATAAAACACTTTTATTCATCATCAAATGTCAATTACACTTTACAAATTTCGAGGTTATCTAACTACTAAATCTAATATCATCCTTCAGCCCTATGCTCCGAGCATGCTAGAGATGCTTAACCCGAGTCAGTCCCTTCGTGAGGGGATCTGCCGGATTCTCATCTGATGATACCCTCTTTGCCACGAGGAGTCCTTCTTCGATCCGATGTCTGATGAAATGGTATTTTCTGTTGATGTGTCTGGATCTCCCGTGATCCCTTGGTTCCTTGGCTAAGGCAACAGCACTTTCACTATCATAGAAAATTTCCATTGGCTCTTTAATAGCTGGTACAACTCCAAGGTCTCCAATGAAGTTCCTCATCCATAACGCCTCCTTTGCCGCTTCGCTGGCTGCAATATACTCAGATTCACAAGTAGAATCTGCCACTGTCTCTTGCTTGGAACTCTTCCAAGAAATTGCTCCTCCATTTAGGGTAAAGACCCAGCCCGATTGAGAGCGGAAGTTATCCCTATCAGTCTGGAAGCTAGCATCACTATACCCCACAACTCTCAAGTCATCACTCCCACCGAGGGTAAGGACCCAGTCCTTAGTCCTTCGTAGGTACTTGAGAATATTCTTTACCGCAGTCTAGTGTGCCTTGCCAGGGTTCCCCTGAAACCTGCTAACCATGCTCAAGGCAAAAGCTACATCTGGTCGAGTACACGTCATAGCATACATGATCGATCCTACAGCCGAAGCATAAGGTACTCGACTCATTTGTGCTATCTCAGCCTCAGTGCTAGGGCTTTGTGTCTTACTCAGTTTGGCGTTACTCTGGATGGGCAACTCTCCTTTCTTGGAGTCTTGCATTCTGAATCTCTTCAGAACCTTCTCCAAGTAGGTACTTTGACTAAGTCCAATTAGTCTTTTACTCCGATCTCTCAAGATCCTTATCCCCAAAATATAGGCAGCTTCACCAAGGTCCTTCATAGCGAAACACTTTCCAAGCCAGGACTTTACTTCCTGCAGGGTTGGAATGTCGTTTCCTATGAGTAGTATGTCATCCACATACAATACCAAAAAGCTAACTATACTCCCACTAGCCTTGACATATACACAAGATTCATCTTCACTCCTAGAAAAGCCAAATTCCTTGACCTTTTCATCAAAGCAAAGATTCCATCTGCGAGGTGCTTGCTTTAATCCATAAATGGACTTCTCAAGCTTACACACTCTATTAGGGTAATCGTTACTGACAAAACCCTCTGGTTGACTCATGTAAACATCTTCAGCCAACTTCCCATTAAGGAAAGCGGTTTTGACATCCATTTGCCAGATTTCATAGTCATGAAATGCGGCTATGGCTAACAGAACCCGAATAGACTTAATCTTGGCTACTGGAGAAAAGGTCTCATCATAATCCACTCCAGGAATTTGAGAGAAGCCCTTTGCAACCAGTCTAGCCTTATAAGTGTGTATTTTACCATCCATGTCGGTCTTCTTCTTGAAGACCCATTTGCACCCTACAGTCTTTCGACCTGGTACATTCTCAACCAAGTTCCAAACTTGATTGTCATACATGGATTGTATCTCGCTATCCATAGCCTCTTTCCATTTAGCAGACTCGGGGCCTGCCATGGCTTCCTCGTAGCTGTTAGGGTCATCTTGACTTACTAGTGTCCCATCACTAATAAGTGTCTCACCTTCTGCAGTAATATGGAATCCATAGTAATGCTCAGGTGCACTCCTAACTCTCGTGGAACGCCTCAGAGGTACAGATTCGTCAATTGGCTCAACAGGAGTTTCCTCCTCAAGTTGAGGGCTAGAGTTTGAAGTTCCTTCACCATTTGACTCTTGAATTTCTTCAAGATCAACTTGCCTCCCACTGTCTCCTTGGCTTATAAACTCTCTTTCTCGAAAGACTCCTCTTCTTGCTACAAAGACCACATTGTCACTAGGTCTGTAGAAGAGGTAACCAAAGGATTGCTGTGGGTAGCCGATGAAAATACACCTCTCGCTTCGGGGTTCGAGCTTATCATGAGTCTCACGTCTCACGAAAGCCTCGCAACCCCAAATCTTGATGTAGTCTAGTTTAGGTACTTTACCAGTCCACATCTCATGAGGAGTTTTGGCAACTTTCTTTGTAGGGACTAGATTAAGGATATGGGCGGTAGTCTCTAAGGCATACCCCCAGAATGAGATTGGTAGCGAAGATCGACTCATCATGGAACGAACCATGTCCAACAAGGTTCGATTACGCCTCTCAGCCACACCATTCAACTGCGGTGTCCTGGGAGGTGTCAATTGTGAGACAATCCCACATTCCCTTAGATAGTCGAGGAACTCTAAACTAAGATACTCACCACCCCGATCGGATCGAAGCATCTTAATGTTCCTGCCCAATTGATTCTCGACTTCCTGTTTAAATTCCTTAAACTTCTCGAAAGTCTCTGACTTATGCTTGATTAAGTAGACATATCCATATCTACTGTAATCATCAGTAAAAGTCAAATAATAACGATTAGCATCCCTTGTGGCATGTTTGAATGGTCCACACACATCCGTGTGTATAAGGTCCAACAAACCTTCACCCCTTTCACACGAGCCTGTGAAGGGTGACTTTGTCATTTTTCCAAGTAAGCATGATTCGCAACTATCATTTGACTTTAGGTCAAACGACTCCAAGACTCCATCCTTTTGGAGTTGGCCTATGCGTTTCTTGCTTATATGTCCAAGACGACAATGCCATAATGATGCTTTATCCAAGTTATTATTATTAGTAGAATCAATACACAAAACATTATTTCCTGAGTTATCTACAACAGATACAGCTTCATACACACCATCACAAGGTAATGCTTTAAAATAAAGAACATTATTAAAGAAAGCATTAATCGAACCAACTTCATTATCAAATGAAAAGGTGAAACCTTGTTTGTACAATGCATGAAAGGAAATAATATTTCTTGCCATTTCTGGCGAATAACAACATTTATTCAAATCTAAATTTAACCCACTACTTAGCGATAAAGTATAAACTCCAATCTTGGTGACAGGTGTAACTTTCCTATTCCCCATGATTAAGTTTATTCTTCCTTGCTCCACATTCTCACTTCTTCCTAGTCCCTGCAAGTCACAACAAATATGAATACCGCAACCGGTATCAAGGACCCAAGATTTCGAATGGGGTGAGTTATTAGAAATGATAGTGTAAATACCTGCATGGTTGGGTTTGACTTTCCCATCCTTCACATCCTGCTGGTACTTTGGGCAGTTCCGCTTCCAATGAGCTTTTTCATGGCAATAGAAGCATTCAGCCTCTTTTGGGTCAGAAGAAGGAGTAATGAAACCTTTCTTGGTTCCACTTGAAGAAGAGCCATCAAGGGTCCGAGCCTTGGTACCCTTCGAAGATCTCTTTCTCTTCCTCCCTCGACTTTGCCCGATTGCCAAGACCGGAGTTGAGTCTGGAGTAGGAGTGATAGCAACCGACTTCCCCTTAAGACCTGTTTCTGCGGTCTTGAGAAGTCCCTGAAGTTTGCTGAGGGTGACCTCTTCCTTGTTCATGTGATATGTCATGCGGAATTGATCATAGCACGATGGTAAGGAGTGCAAAATGATATCTATTGCAAGCTCCTCAGGGAAGTTCACATTGAGCTTCAGCAAACGATCCACATACCTTTGCATTTTCTGCATGTGGCTCGTGACGGACCCTCCGTCCTTCATCATGGTTGTTATCATGGAGCAGATGACTTCGTACCTCTCTTGTCGTGCACTTTGATGGTATCTTTCCATCAAATCTTGGTGCATTTCATAAGGGTAGAAGTCTTCATAAGACTTTTGGAGTTCAGCTGTCATGGTGGCCAACATGATGCAAGCCACCTTGGTTGCATCTCTTTCATGAGTATGAAAGTCAGCGATCTCCTGTGGAGTTGCAGTGGACTCATCAATTTCCTTAAGCTCCTTGTCAAGGACATATTCTTTGTCCTCGTAGCGGGTAATCATCCTGATGTTTCTGATCCATTTATTGAAGTTGGATCCATCAAAGGTGACTTTCCCACACAAACTCATAAGAGTAAAGGAGCCATTAGGATTCGAGCCAGAAGCATTATTTGAAGACATCTGAAAGACAAGAACAAGTTTAGTTTAGATTTACAAGAGTCCTTAATAAAACACCCAAATGTAATATTAAGGCTAGGATCCAATCACAATATAATATAACTTAGAAGAGGTATGCCGTAATCTAAGCTATACCATATTTGAAAGGTAGGTGAATGACGATTCACCAATTTCCACCACGAAAACCGAAATATTAGATATTTAGTTTTTTATTGGTTTTAGAAATTCCTAGATTCTTTGAGATCCAATGAACTTTTCAAAGGCATGTTTCAATCTCGAGAGTGCCCTCCAGGTTTTGTGACTGGGATGCCGAGGATCACAAAACGAGGTGTGAAGTAACCATGCAAATCACTTGGTACCCTTAAAGTTTATCACTCAATCGATGTGCCGGTAAACCACACACGCTCCACCGATACTATAATAAACCTTAAGTCACCCTTTACCTACCTTGTTAAGTCCAAGTTAGTGTGCCGGTTAACCACACACGCTCCACCAACGACTTAGACAAAGTGTAAAGTGTAATTTCATGGATTAGCACCTTATTCACATTTTTCCTAAAGTAACTAAGATTGGGAATTTAATAAACATTTAGTTACTTTATTATATTCATCATACTTTGAATGAGAATTTATAGGTCCTTGTCTTACCCGTTCGGCTAACGACCCTCCACCAGTCAAGCAAGCGGTGGGTGAGAATATTCACCCATTAAGTCACCATTTTATAGGCAACAACCTTATACCCACCTTATAGACCGGCTTCGTGAATGAGGCGTACTAGCGGTAAGACGACTTTATTCTTATACATATATATATATATATATATATATATATATATATATATATATATATATATATATATATATATATATAATTATTAAATCATCATAATATAAGTATAAGGGTTGAATTTTAACTTTTAAAATTCTAGGGGTTGGAACTTAAAGTTTTAACTTAACTTTACTTGTTCCAAAACTTGAGGGCAAGTTTTGTAACTTTCAAAACTTTTCATTTCTTGTAACTTATGAGTTTAATAGAGTAATAAAATGAAGACTCTTCATTTTTCTAACTCTTGTATTTGTTTTAATGGTTTTAACTCAAGTGTGACTCTTGGTTTTCCATAACTTAAGGATAAGTTATGGACTCCATTAAAACAACTTATGATCAAGAATTAATCTACCACATAGGTTACAAATAATTCCTATGATCATCTAAAACATCATAAGAACAAGAACATGGATATGAACACAATCAAAAATTACATTTAAAACTTTGTAATTTTGATAACTAGTTGTTGTAAATGAATTAGCAAAGACATTACTCCACCAAAAACAAGTTTTCAATTACCAAAACAGTTTAGGGTAATGTTTCGAATTCATTTCCAGCAACTGAATCGAAATTCTGCACTCAGTCGACCCTACTCGCCGAGTGCCTGAACTCACTCGCCGAGTTGGTTGAATATACTCATGAACTCGACGAGTCCCCCCTATAGACTCGACGAGTCCATTCGCAGACAGCAAGATTTCCGATTCTGTTTTCAACTTTTAAGCACAAATAAGAGCAAACAAGCCTAGGCTCTGATACCACTGATGGGTTTTGAGCATTCTAACACTTCCTAAGTGTACATGCAACCCTAATAACCTTGGATCTATGTTTGTCTAATTATCATGCAAAGTTGAATTCCAAGGTTATATTCCTATCTAGCATACATGGGGAACAATTTTACCATAAAGTATAGATAGAATAACTTACCTTGTTGTTTGTGTTCCTTGAAACCTTGTGAGCCTAGCACCCCAAGTGTGATGCCTCAAATTCTTCACACAACACCAAATGCTCTTGGAAGAACTTATGAGAGAACACACACTTCTTCAAAATCGGCCAAGCCCTCTTATTTCTTAGTGTAGCCGATTTTGGGTGGAGAACATGTTACTTATATAGTGTTGACACATCTAGGGTTAAACCCTAATGTGTCATGACTTTTCATTTCCATGACCCATGGGTTTGTAACTCCCATGGAGCATCCATGGAGCATCCTATGGGTGGAACCCAACTTGATAGTCCATGGAGCCTTTTAGCCCACTATACAGGATATGGATGATTTACATAATCAACCCATATATTTAATTAGTTATCTTTTGATCACTTAATTAATTCTAAATTAATTCTTGATCAAACTAATCAAATAATATTATTAATATATTAGAACTTATAATATATTAATAATCTCCAAGTGTTATTTCTCTCATTTAGTCTATCCAATTGCATGGTGCCATGCAACCCAAATGGACCATGCCGGGTCGGGTCAAGTACATACCAGAAATAGTTATGGACTTAGACACCTTATCCAACAGAAACGTCCGTGGGCTGTTGTGACTCAATTGAATACCATCACAATGAATATACATGAAACATAACATTATACATCACCAAGCATTGGAATGATACAACTGGTAGCGTTTACATCCATTACATTGTCTCAAAATATTACATGCCAAAAAATAAATTGTTCATTGTTACTTAAACAACCGCAAAACATCATAGAGTACAATCATTTATTCACTTTATCTGTTACCTGAGAATACAAGTATTTTGGAAAAACGTCAACATATGAAATGTTGGTGAGTTCATAAGAAATGTTTAAAATCCAATGTTTGTATTGTTTTGAAAACCACCAGAAAATCCGATATTTTCTGAAAGTAGTATAGCGTAAAAATATGTGAAGATCCGTGAGTATGATTGTTTGAATTCTATAGATGTAAGCGTACGAGTTGTGAAAATTCGGCATGCAGTTCGTAAGTGTACTAGTTGAAAACCCTAGGAAAACCCGATGTTTTCCTATCACTTTGCTTTAATTAGTTTATGTGTTATTGTTTCGTTACATTAGAGGTATTCGTTGAGCTCCGGAGGCATTGAGTATACAGTGGGTGGTGAATTGTTGTAACGTCCGTTAATGAAAACGTCCAGTTGACAACCGTACTAGCGATCCCTTAGGCGTCACTCGCACTTATTCACACAACTCAATCCTCCCGGACTTGTGTAGTCCCACGACCGAAGGGAAAAAGAGAAGGTGCAAAACCCTCGGTATTTCCTTGCGTCGTTCAAGACCATTGCAATTGCGAAGGGCCCGAAGCCCAACCCGCAATCGTGAGTTCCCGACTTTACTAGCAACACCGAAGGACCCTTAGGGACCAGCAGCACGTTTTCCATTGAAAGTCCTTTTACACGCGGTTAAGTCGTATTAGACCCAACTACATGTAAGCAAGTATCCTTTGGGCCTAAAGATCATGTCATCGGGCTAGCTAGGCTTAACAAGCATGATTTGCAACTTTTGGGCCTAAGGAGTGCACGTCGACGTATTGAGTAATTCCACGAGAGTATAGAGTTCCGAGAGTTCCATATGTGTATTGAGCGTTGTAGTGTTAGTAGTTTTGAATTTGTTATTGATTCGAGACCGAATCAATTCGTTAACAACGATTTTTGGTATTGTTGTGTATTGTGTCGGTAGTCGCGGTGCCAATATTCGATCAAGTTGCGTGTATTGAATTAGCCTTGAAAGTTTTCTGTTTTCAGCCCTTCATTGTTTGTAAAATTTACTTTTTCAACCCTCTAATTAAATAACTTTCCGGTTTGGTCCTTAAATCAATTTTCTTGACATTTTAACACCAAAAATTACTGAAATTAATATTTTTCAGCATATTTTTCATTAAAAACAGTTTAAGTCCCTGAAATTGCAGTTTTCTCGGTTATAACCCCTCTTTTTCGCAGTTTTTACAATTTTGGCCCCAATTGGAAAATTTTTGCAACTTTGGTCCTTTTTAAATTTGAAAAGCATTTTAAACCTTTGAAAAGTACTTGTAACACTAGTAGTCCACTGTTTTACAGGAAAATACAATTTTGGCCCTCCAAAACAGAAAATTTCGCATAATGGGCCCTATTGGGCCGAAATTGTCATTTTTAGCCCATTAAGCTTGAAATTTATGTTTTTAATCCTCCAAAAGAGTATATTTTCAGAAAATACATTATGGAAACTATTTTGACTCATCTCACCCATCAGATTTCGAAATATTTCATTTTGGCCCTTCAAATTTGTATTTTTAACATTTTATGTCAAAAAATGAGTTTTTAGCCCAAAGTATGTATTGTTAAGCCACTTAGCTATTTTTTTCTTGGTATACTTTGTATGTAGTAGTATATATTATGCTAGTATCATTTAACATAAAATACATCTCGGTTTTTAGTGATTCATGACTAGATCTAACATCATAATCATACAAAACACACATATAAGCATAGAAATCATACAAAGCATACACATAATGATAGATCTACACCTTTGCTTGTATTCTCCCCCACAAAACTTATAAAAACCGAAAACAAGGGGGTAGTTTCGGTTCTTGAAGAGAAGATGGAAGAAAACTTGGTGATTTTTGACCCTAGCACCCTTTGATGAAGATTTCGAGTTTATGGAGTTCTTAGATGATGATTTTAGTGGAGAATTTTCCTTGTGAAGCTCTTGATTCACAAAATTTTTGAAGGAGGAGGGAGGATTGTTCCTTGAGAATTCTAGAGAGAGTTTGTGAGAGATTTGTGTGTGTGTGTGTGTGTTTCCGCCGAGAGTGAGTGAGAGAAGAGAGAAATAGACCATGAAATGATGCATGCATGGAAGTATGGGACATGTTGCATGGAAATCCTTTGGTTAATTGTGAGGTGTCACTCACAAGGTCAACCCTTCCTCTTGGGCTTGTTTTGGGCCGAAAATATGGAAGGAAAAAGAGAAATTTGGGCTTTAATGCCCACAAGCCCATGTGTAAATTAAGTTGGATGAGTTTTAACCTAAAAACAAATATAATATGATTTTTACACTTTGTTGGGCTAGTTTAGGTTAATCATGGATCAAAGCTTTTAATTTATTTCATTCTAGGCCCAATATGGCCCAAAATATAGAAATAAGTAAATGTGGGTCCAGTTAGAGCCCATTTAAGGGTTCTAAGCCCATGATAGTCAAATTGGAAGCTTATTGGTCCATTTAGGTCCAATAAGGAAGTCTTAGTCCAAAATGGCCTAATCAAGAACTTCAAGGGTTTCCAATTGCTTGATGTAGTGAATTGGGGTTTAGTTTTCCATTGAGTAAGCTTCATACATGCTCTTGAGTTTTTGAATTCAACATTTACTTGAGTATAGTGATTACAAGACACAAAATTTCTAGTTGTGACATCATCCCCCCGTTAGAGGGAATTTCGTCGCGAAATTCTGTTTGAAAGCTAGATTTGAGAATGCTAGAATAGGTGAGGGTACTTTTGCTTCATTTGGTCTTCGTGTTCTCACGTGAATTCTAGCCCACGCTTTGCGTTCCACCGTAATTTCACGATCGGGATGCGACTTTGCTTAGTACGCTTCACCTCCCTGTCCATGATTTCAATTGGTTCTTCAATGAACAGGAGATTCTCGTTGATTTCGATTTCGTCAAGAGGAATGATAAGGGTTTCATCTGATAGGCACTTCTTTAGATTAGAGACATGAAACCCAGGGTGTACACCATTTAGCTCTGCGGGTAGTTGCAGTCTGTATGCTACCGGACCAATTCGGGCAAAGATTTCGAAAGGTCCAATGTATCGTGGATTTAGTTTTCCCCGCTTCCCAAAACGAATAACTCCTTTCCAGGGCGAGACTTTTAACAGTACTCGATCACCGACCTGAAATTCTAAAGGCTTTCGCTGTTTATCAGCGTAGCTCTTTTGTCGGTCACGCGATTCTTGCAATCGAGCTCTGATTTGAACGATCTTTTCCGTGGTTTCACGAATGATCTCCGGTCCCGTTAGTGCTTTGTTTGACGTATGCGTTTTTGCTAGCTGGGTGTCACCTACTTCAGCCCAACATAACGGTGATCTACATTTACGCCCGTACATTGCTTCGAAAGGAGCCACCTTGATGCTCGAATGGTAACTATTGTTGTATGAGAACTTGATTAAGGGTAGGTGGGTATCCCAAGACTTTCCAAAGTCTATCACGCATGCGCGGAGCATATCTTCGAGCGTTTGGATGGTTCGCTCGCTTTGACCATCCGTTTGTGGATGATAAGCGGTGCTCATGTCGAGGTTTGTTCCCATCGCCTTATGGAGTGATTGCCAAAATCGTGACGTGAACCTACTGTCCCTATCCAAGATGATAGATGTTGGTATTCCGTGGAGTCTCACGATCTCTCGAATGTATAAACGCGTCAATCTCTCCATCTTGTAAGATTCTTTAATTGGCAGGAAATGGGCAGATTTCGTCAGTCGGTCGATTATTACCCATATGGTGTCTAATCCATCCGACGTTTTGGGTAGCTTGGTCACGAAATCCATAGAAATCCCCTCCCATTTCCACTCAGGGATTGCCGGTTGCTGTAACAATCCTGAGGGTTTCTGGTATTCCACCTTTACTTTGGCGCACGTAAGGCACTTACTGACGTAGGTCGCGATTTCCGCCTTCATGTTAGGCCACCAATAGTGTTGTTTAATATCCAAATACATCTTATCGGAACCGGGATGAATGGAGTATCGCGTCTTGTGGGCTTCCTTCATGACAACATCTCTAAACTCTCCAAGTTTAGGGACCCAAATACGGTTCATGAAATAGTATACTCCATTCTCCTTTGCCTCCAGGTTCTTTTCCATTCTGCGCAATACTTCACTTGCTCTATTTTCCGTCTTCATGGCCTCTGACTGGACTACTGCAATTTGAGTGGCCAGGTGAGATTGAATGGTTATCGAGAGAGTTTTCGTACAGCGATTAGAGTACTCCTTCCGACTTAATGCATCAGCTACCAAGTTGGCCTTGCCTGGGTGGTACTTAATCTCACACTCATAATCGTTTAGCAATTCAACCCATCTTCGTTGCCTCATGTTCAACTCCTTTTGGTTCAAGATGTGTTGGAGACTCTTGTGATCCGTGAAGATGGTGTACTTTGTATCGTAAAGGTAATGCCTCCAAATCTTTAGGGCAAAGACTACAGCTCCCAACTCTAGGTCATGGGTCGTATAGTTTACTTCATGCGTCTTTAGTTGGCGGGATGCGTAGGCTATCACTCTCCCACGTTGCATGAGAACGCAACCTAAGCTCTGATTTGACGTGTCGCAGTAGACTACAAAATCTTCCGTTCCTTCAGGCAGAGATAGTACAGGTGCACTACAGAGAGCTTGTTTCAAGGTTCGAAACGCAATCTCTTGTTTGTCTGTCCATTTGAATGGTACGCCCTTTTGCGTAAGCGAGGTAAGTGGCTTGGCAATCTTAGAGAAGTTTTGAATGAATATCCTATAGTAGTCTACTAAACCCAAGAATTGACGAATTTCTGTGGGCGTTGTCGGGATTGCCCATCCTTCTACAGCTTTGACCTTAGAGGGATCCACATGGATTCCATCTTGGCTGACTACATGACCTAGGAAGTTCACCCTCCGCAGCCAGAACTCACACTTGGAGAGTTTGGCATAAAGCTTTTCTGATCGCAGAGTTTCTAGGACTTGTCGAAGATGTTGGCCATGCGCTTCCTTGCTTCGAGAATAGACGAGGATGTCATCGATAAAAACAATGACAAAGTTGTCGAGGAACGGTCGGCAGATTCGATTCATTAGGTCCATAAATGCGGCAGAGGCATTCATTAGACCGAAGGGCATTACGACAAATTCATAATGTCCGTAGCGAGTTCGGAAAGCGGTTTTTGGAATATCCTCTTCCCGGACTTTGAGTTGGTGGCATCCGGACTGTAGATCTATTTTAGAAAAATAACTAGCTCCTTGGAGCTGATCAAATAGGTCATCGATTCGTGGGAGTGGGTAGTGGTTCTTGATTGTGAGTTTATTTAATTCTCTATAATCGATGCACATTCTAAAAGATCCGTCCTTCTTTTTGACAAAGAGCACCGGAGCTCCCCATGGTGAGTAACTAGGTCGAATAAATCCCTTATCCAAGAGTTCGCTGAGTTGGCTGGATAATTCCTGCATCTCGGTAGGAGCTAGCCGGTAGGGTGATTTAGCGAGAGGAGTTGCTCCTGGAATGAGGTCGATTCGAAACACAACCTGTCTCTCTGGGGGTACTCCCGGAAGATCTTCAGGAAACACGTCCGGAAATTCACACGCTACGGGAATGTCTCGAACGTTAATCTCCTCCTTGGTTTTATCCACCACATGAGCTAGGAACGCCAGATTGTTCCTTCGTAGATATTTTTGTGCCTTGATGCACGAAACGAGGCGAAGGTTCATGCTAGATTTGTCTCCGTAAATTATTAGGGTTTCGTGATTTGGGAGACGAAGACGAACGACCTTCTCGTGGCACATAATTTCAGCATGGTGGGGGCTTAACCAGTCCATGCCGATGATCACATCGAAACTCCTAATTGACACTGGCATTAGATCTATTCGAAAGACGTGTTGATTAAGGGTTAGGGTACATTCGGTGTAGATTTCCCCAGTGGATTCGGTTTTCCCATTGGCCATTTCCACCGTATAGGTTTCATTTAGCTTTTGGGGCAGTTGTTTTAATAAATGCTTAAACTTATTGCTTACGAAACTTCGCTCCGCTCCGGTGTCAAATAAGATGCATGCATAAGTGTGGTTTAAGGGAAACGTACCGGTAACAACAGAGGGGTCTTGAATAGCCTCAGCCTGACCCATGGTCAACATCCTTCCTGTTCCTCCGTTTCTTAAATTGTTGTTGTTAGGACAGTCTCGACGGATGTGTCCAGTCCTCCCACACCCGAAGCAGGTGTGGCTAGGCCCTGCGTTATTGCCGCCGGCATTGATGTTGTTGTTGCTGCAATGGTTGTTGTTGTTGGTTCCCTGATTTTGGTTCTGGGGAGGGTAAGTCCTACAGTACTTTGCAGTGTGTCCCATTCGGTTGCAACTGGTGCACTGAAAATCCTTGCATTCTCCATTGTGATGGAAACCGCACTTGTTGCATTTGGGAAGATTACCGGAATAAGGTCTGGAAGCATTTGAAGTGGCTGAGGTTGGAGCATGTGGTGCGGCTAGAACCGGTGCTGTAACAGCATTAACCGCCACTGTCTGCTACTTCTTGGAGGTGTCAGAGCCCTAGCGCCCCTTCCTCTTATTGTTCTTTCCCCTCTTGCCATCACCTTCCTTCGTCTTCTCAGTCTCCACTGGCTTCTCTCCCTTCTTGTTGTTATGGTCATACAGCTTCTTTGCCAATCTTTTCGCACTGTCAAATGTTTCGGGGTTTGCAGTTATCACATTCCCTTGAATTGGTGATGTTAGTCCCCAGATGAATCGCTCAATCTTCTTTCCTTCCGAGGTGATCATACCCGGGCACAGCAAAGATAGTTCGCTAAATCTCGATATGTAGGCATCGATATTCGCATTCTGCACAGTGAGGTTCCATAGATCTTGCTCCATCTTCTGTATTTCGCCTCGTGGGCAGTACTCAGCCATTAACATTTCTTTCATCTCTGCCCACGGCATAGAGTTGGCTACAGGGAGCGTCATGGATTCTACATGTCCGTTCCACCAGGTGAGCGCTTGATCCACAAAAGTGCAGGCCGTGAACTTCACCTTCATGTGCTCAGGGCAGTCGCATATCTCGAATACTGACTCCACCTTTTCGATCCATCGCTTCAGAGTGATCACCCCTCCAGTGCCATTAAAAGTTCGTGGTTTGGCGTTTGTGAAGTCCTTGTAGGTACATGTCTTGGTGGGTCCTTGATTCATTTCGTTGTTCGAACTTCCGGATCCTTGCCCATTGACTCCTCCATTGTTCCCTTGATGAATTTGCGCAATCACTGCAGTGACTGCTGCAGATACAGCTGCTTGGAATGCGGCTGAGTCAACTTCAGGTGGGGTTGGTCCTGGGTTTCCGCGAGTAGGTCGGGGAGGCATCTTTCTGTCACAAAACGGAAAGATGTTGAGGGTATGTGGTTTCTGTGAGGTCGTGATCCTACTGACTAGGTGCATGGTACGAACTTAAACACTACTACCATTGACCAATCAATCATAATTTCTCAACACATAGCAATTTGTAATATCGTAACAAAACACGTAAAAATTTATTAATATTATCCGCATTTGATACATGAAAATTTTGCTCGTAAGAGCATACATGAGTGATACTAGTTCGACAACATAACGGCTCTATGAGTAGTGTAGTCACTTAAACATAGAGTCGGAGTACATAGCATATTTCCTAACGACCTACTAAGATAAGTCTATCCCTAACCGCGATGAGCTGCGTCCTACTATAACGGTGAAATCATATGCCGAAGTGCTGAGCCAACAGCTGAGCCATCTCAGTCATGTCTACAATGACCTCATCCCTCTCATGCTCTGCTTGCATGGCACGTGCTTCCATGGCGAACAGTTGTTGCCGCAAGTCGGAAATCTCGGCTTCTGGGGAGCGATTCTCCCTCGCTGGATTCACTGGTGGGACGTGGTGATCCTGTTGCACTTTGCTAACAGGAGATGCGACATGATCCACGTCCGGGGCCTGATCCTCCTCCATGTCATCGTCGGTCTCCTCGAACTCGTAGTCGGTGTCCATGTACTCGTCAGGTTCAACGTCGTGGACTCCCTCTTGATTCCCTTCTGGTTCATCTTCGAGTATCCCGTGTGCCCCTAGGGCTTGGTGAAACTGAATGCCCTGATGCTCTCCCTCCATGAAGACTGGGAGAAAGTATACGAATAAGCTATCACTTTCCTATGACTCTACCGCTATTGCACAAGCTAAACAGGCGTTCTCTTTTCGGTAGTAGGGGTATAGTTTTAGATTCCCTAGCTATCCTGATCTCATCAGGACGTGTGTTAGTTATACTTTGGAGAGAGTGTAGTTGATCAGGCTACATCCACTCCTTGGTACCACTAAGAACAGTCCTGAATTTAACCGAGATACTAGTATTATTTTTGTTTGGTTCGGCGTTATGTTCCTATTCCTAATGCAAGCAAGAGTGTTTTATTTACTTGTTTTGTTCAAAGTTATGTTAGTCCCTCTTTTTGGTTTATAGTTGCATATCAATGTGTGGCTAGATATGCTAGTTCACTCTAAACAAAGCTCTGATACCAACCTGTCACACCCCCGAACCAGACGGCGGAAACGTCCGGAGGCTGTTGTGACTCAATTGAATACCATCACAATGAATATACATGAAACATAACATTATACATCACCAAGCATTGGAATGATACAACTGGTAGCGTTTACATCCATTACATTGTCTCAAAATATTACATGCCCAAAAATAAATTGTTCATTGTTACTTAAACAACCGCAAAACATCATAGAGTACAATCCTTTCTTCACTTTATCTGTTACCTGAGAATACAAGTATTTTGGAAAAACGTCAACATATGAAATGTTGGTGAGTTCATAAGAAATATTTAAAATCCAATGTTTGTATTGTTTTGAAAACCACCAGAAAATTCGATATTTTCTGAAAATAGTATAGCGTAAAAATATGTGAAGATCCGTGAGTATGCTTGTTTGAATTCTATAGATGTAAGCGTACGAGTTGTGAAAATTCGGCATGTAGTTCGTAAGTGTACTAGTTGAAAACCCTAGGAAAACCTGACGTTTTCCTATCACTTTGCTTTAATTAGTTTATGTGTTATTGTTTCGTTACGTTAGAGGTATTCGTTGAGCTCCGGAGGCATTAAGTATATAGTGGGTGGTGAATTGTTGTAACGTCCGTTAATGAAAACGTCCAGTCGACAACCGTACTAGCGATCCCTTAGGCGTCACTCGCACTTATTCACACAACTCAATCCTCCTGGACTTGTGTAGTCCCACGACCGAAGGGAAAAAAAGAAGGTGCGAAACCCTCGGTATTTCCTTGCGTCGTTCAAGACCATTGCAATTGCGAAGGGCCCGAAGCCCAACCCGCAATCGTGAGTTCCCGACTTTACTAGCAACACCGAAGGACCCTTAGGGACCAGCAGCACGTTTTCCATTGAAAGTCCTTTTACACGCGGTTAAGTCGTATTAGACCCAACTACATGTAAGCAAGTATCCTTTGGGCCTAAAGATCATGTCATCGGGCTAACTAGGCTCAACAAGCATGATTTGTAACTTTTGGGCCTAAGGAGTGTACGTCGACGTATTGAGTAATTCCACAAGAGTATAGAGTTCCGAGAGTTCCATATGTGTATTGAGCGTTGTAGTGTTAGTAGTTTTGGATTTGTTATTAATTCGAGACCGAATCAATTCGTTAACAACGATTTTTGGTATTGTTGTGTATTGTGTCGGTAGTCGCGGTGCCAATATTCGATCAAGTTGCGTGTATTGAATTAGCCTTGAAAGTTTTCTGTTTTCAGCCCCTCATTGTTTGTAAAATTTACTTTTTCAACCCTCTAATTAAATAACTTTCCGGTTTGGTCCTTAAATCAATTTTCTTGACATTTTAACACCAAAAATTACTGAAATTAATATTTTTCAGCATATTTTTCATTAAAAACAGTTTAAGTCCCTGAAATTGCAGTTTTCTCGGTTATAACCCCTCTTTTTCGCAGTTTTTACAATTTTGGCCCCAATTGGAAAAATTTTGCAACTTTGGTCCTTTTTAAATTTGAAAAGCATTTTAAACCTTTGAAAAGTACTTGTAACACTAGTAGTCCACTTTTTTACAGAAAAATACAGTTTTGGCCCTCCAAAACAGAAAATTTCGCATAATGGGCCCTATTGGGCCGAAATTGTCATTTTTAGCCCATTAAGCTTGAAATTTATGTTTTTAATCCTCCAAAAGAGTATATTTTCAGAAAATACATTATGGAAACTGTTTTGACTCATCCCACCCATCAGATTTCGAAATATTTCATTTTGGCCCTTCAAATTTGTATTTTTAACATTTTATGTCAAAAAAATGAGTTTTTAGCCCAAAGTATGTATTGTTAAGCCACTTAGCTATTTTTTTCTTGGTATACTTTGTATGTAGTAGTATATTTTATGCTAGTATCATTTAACATAAAATACATCTCGGTTTTTAGTGATTCATGACTAGATCTAACATCATAATCATACAAAACACACATATAAGCATAGAAATCATACAAAGCATACACATAATGATAGATCTACACCTTTGCTTGTATTCTCTCCCACAAAACTTATAAAAAACAAAAACAAGGGGGTATGAAGATCACCTTAGGGGGTAGTTTCGGTTCTTGAAGAGAAGATGGAAGAAAACTTGGTGATTTTTGACCCTAGCACCCTTTGATGAAGATTTCGAGTTTATGGAGTTCTTAGATGATGATTTTAGTGGAGAATTTTCCTTGTGAAGCTCTTGATTCACGAAATTTTTGAAGGAGGAGGGAGGATTGTTCCTTGAGAATTCTAGAGAGAGTTTGTGAGAGATTTGTGTGTGTGTGTGTGTGTTTCGGCCGAGAGTGAGTGAGAGAAGAGAGAAATAGACCATGAAATGATGCATGCATGGAAGTATGGGACATGTTGCATGGAAATCATTTGGTTAATTGTGAGGTGTCACTCACAAGGTCAACCCTTCCTTTTGGGCTTGTTTTGGGCCGAAAATATGGAAGGAAAAAGAGAAATTTGGGCTTTAATGCCCACAAGCCCATGTGTAAATTAAGTTGGATGAGTTTTAACCTAAAAACAAATATAATATGATTTTTACACTTTGCTGGGCTAGTTTAGGTTAATCATGGATCAAAGCTTTTAATTTATTTCATTCTAGGCCCAATATGGCCCAAAATATTGAAATAAGTAAATGTGGGTCCAATTAGAGCCCATTTAAGGGTTCTAAGCCCATGATAGTCAAATTGGAAGCTTATTGGTCCATTTAGGTCCAATAAGGAAGTCCTAGTCCAAAATGGCCTAATCAAGAACTTCTAGGGTTTCCAATTGCTTGATGTAGTGAATTGGGGTTTAGTTTTCCATTGAGTAAGCATCATACATGCTCTTGAGTTTTTGAATTCAACATTTACTTGAGTATAGTGATTACAAGACACAAAATTTCTAGTTGTGACAAGGATAGCAAGAGGAATGATTAGCCACTCTTAAGAGGGTGAGGGAAGGATACATGTGTATCCTAGATTTTTGGGTCTAGTGGTAGGGAATTTCATATAAGGATCTGCCTGATTTTATTGTGTCTTAGTGCTAGTCTAATCCACTGTTCGAATATTACTTGTTTTGTGCTCTGTGGGACTCATATTTATGTGAGTTAACAATCAAATGAATATGATAAATTACATGATACAAAGCTTAAATAATCTTAGAGTGAAGGATTTGGTCCTATTACGCAGCTCTCATTTGAGTCTAACAGTTGTAGGATTAGGTCTTTTAGTCGAAAGATTATTTAAGTTTTGTTGTATGTAATTGTATCCATGAAGTGGTTAGCTGACATTAATAGGGGTTCTTTAGCAGCTAATGGCAAAAGAGGTGGGGAATCCTAGGGGAGCTTAGGAAGTGATTTAGTGAGGGTATTACATTATTGAGTAAGTGTTGGGAGTATTATTCTGAGTAGATGACTTAGAAGACTCGGGATGATTCTTAAGGAAAGGATGGATAGGTGTGGAAGGTAGTATTGGGCTCTTAATATTCTAAGGAGTTGGTCGGGGAAGATAGCATGGTTAACACCATGATTCATGGAAGTGGTTTCATATATGTCGATCTTTTAGTTATGGTTGTTCAGGCTGAGGATGAGACTGATGATTGTTTGGGCTTAGGTGTACATGTCAGATTGGGTTTGAATGGTGCAAACCTAGGTGGGTTTGTTGGTTTTGAAGTCTCGAGGGAATTGCTCGAGGCTATGCAATTGAGTCGTGGGATTCAAGAAGGAAATGATTGTGATGATCGGCTTGAGGATTGTAGTTGGTAGTTGAGTGGTTGAAATGTGGATTGGGATGTCACTAACTACAGTAAGGTTTATGACCTTCCAGTGTTCCGAGTTATGATAAGGAATGAGAAGGCTTGTGGCTTTCAGAGGTTGGATGTAAACCCAACATAGGGCTATTTGGTTGTAGTGTTTGGTGGCAGTATGACCTTATAGGAATGTACTAGAGAATTGTTGTGGTATGGATGCCCCTTGATGAGACCAAGGGTCCGCTTCTTGGGTTATAGATAGGTCAGGTGCTAGCTGATGGTTTCAGGCAAATCAGGGGCGACAACTTTTATTGTCTTTGGTATACCCCGACTATGAGAAAGATGACTTTTGTATTTATGAATGTTTCTCGAGTTGAAATGATAGTTGGGATTTTTGGAAAGGAGTGTGAGAGTGCATTCGTTTCTAGATAAGAGGTTGGTGTTATGGATGGACTGTCAGAAGTATTGTTTCCGCATCTACGTGGGGTTCTTAATGTTAGAAGTGGTTATGATTGGAAATTTTTTAGGCCTTCATTTGAGATTCGAAATCTCTTAGGGTTTTCTTGATCCTTATTTGTAAGATCATCTTGCGTGTGTTATACACTCCAAGATTCGGGGATGGTTTGTACCTATTTAAGCCGGTTTGAGATATGGTTTGGTTGCAACACAAATAGGCAGTATTTCGAACCCTAAGTGGGGGAGAACTAGGTATTTCTGCTTGAAAGACCATCGATCTATGTGAGACTTCAATTAAAGATTTGCTCAAGTCAGGGGTGGAGAGCAAGGCACTATAAGATGTATGTGTTCAGGAAATACACGAGTTGTCTAATGGCAGGAGGTGGTTAGTCAATGAGCTCATTGTAGCCATCGGTTCCTTTTAGGATGCCAATGAAAAGATAAGGAGGCGCTAGGATCACTAAGGTTAGGTATCCGTTGTTGTGGGATTTTCCAGCTCGTTTTATGGATTGCTATTTATAGTCTAGATTGGGCAATTGTCGATCAGTAAAATAATTTCAAGATGGGCATGTTCAGCTTTACGAGGGGTTTTGGTTTAGTATTGTATTGGTTCATTGGATTAGGTGTTAATGCATTCTCGAGAATTGGTCATTTCCTTCATCATCAAAGCGTAGATCCTTCGAAAGACTTGAGCTGTATCAGTTGGAGTTTAATGGAGGTCTTTACATGGTATATTTTTGTCCATAGGAATAGGTACCCTCAATCATTGATTGTGGATTTTTCATAGTAGGCTCGAGTAGGAAAATGTCCTTGGTTATCTTAAGTTCAGATGTTGGGGGCAACGATGTGTAGTTTTATTTAGTTTGGGCTTGGTTTTGGATCTACGCATAATCGGGTTTTGACATGTTGTGTTGGCAGTATTGGAATTTGGATTGACCCGTATATTGTGTTTAGTTAGCATCAAGAGGGATGTTGATTGGTTTCTCGCAAGCCATTAGATTAATTGTTGGATATTTTTAGGCCCCTATGTAGGGAGTGAATCTTCTGGCCAATGAAAGGGAAACGACAAGAACGGATTAGTATCGCTAGCTTATCCCTTAGTGTCATGATGCATTGTGAACAGGTGGATGTATGATTCGTATGGGTAGGTCCTAATAGCCAACTATTTGAGGCTCTTAGGTCTCATATCATTGGTCTTCTTGTCCTGTTTGGTGTAACATCCCATTTATTTAATAAATCAATAATTAAATTAAAATGTATAATGGCCCGAAAAGAGGAATAATGTACCAAGGAGTTAGTCTCAGGAGTTAAAAAAGTTATAATTGAAAGTTTAAGGGGTTAACAATATAATTTTTGGATTAGTTTATAAAGGATTTTGAAGTCAGGGGCTAAAGAGGAAATTTTGGACTTGATTTGAAGATAAATATAGAGGGAGGGGTTACTTGGTAAAAATTGGATTTAATTTGTAAATTCAAGAGTTAGGGTTTAAATGGTAATTTATGGGCTCCCTTTTGAAAGAATATGGGAAGGGAGGGACTAAAGGCGATATTATGGAAAAAGATGAAATGGGACGGGGGTATATAGCTATCACCACCCGTCTAACCCTAACCCTAAAACAAGCAACTGCAACCGCCGCATCCTTCTTCACTTTTGGTAGCCACCGCCACCATGGAAGCTCCTCAACCGCCGTTCGTGTCACCGACCCCCGACAGCCCGGTTCCGCCTGCTGCATCATCGACGAGCACCGTTGTCCCACCACCTGATGCCGCCTAGAGAGCTGTGAACGACCGGGAACTTCATCAAGAATGAAGACGGAGCTATGAACAGAAAACACGAGTCACGCACGATCAGAATGGTCACGGTGAGGCCATCTATCATTTCTTTCATCCCTTTTAGTTGTTTGGGACTGTAATTGCCGTGTTGGGATTGTAACCTCTGTTGTTCGCCATTTCTATGGCGTTTTGACGATGTCTTCCACCCTGTAGGTGGTTGAATGTGTGCGTGTCTGCCTTTGTGGGCTGCTTATGGTTCTAATAGTGGTGTATGGGTGTTATTTTGGGTAGAGAAGCAAGATTACCCGCCACCACCACCGTAGGGTGGTGGCTGTCATCTTCAACCACCATATGCCGCCACAAGTTTGTCGATCGAGTACATGAACTGGTGGTGTCGTGTTCCTAGAGTAAGTGTGTGTGTTGTTGCTGGTCGGAGAAGATCAAGGATAAACCGCCATGGTGGCCACCGCCACTCACCACTGCCGGCCATCGCAGGGTGGCTGTTCGTGCATTTTATTTTTTAATATGTTATTTTGAGCTAAGCATTATAAAACTGTAATAGTGGCTACAATAATGAAATGAAAACTCAAAACCACCACCGTGAGGTGGTGGCTGTCGCCCCATGCTGCCACCGGCCGCCGTGTCAAGTGGCGGTGTGCCTAGTTGTGTTGCGATTGCATTTTTTGGATGTTTGGACAAGAACTAAAACCCTAATGGTCCTATTAAACCGTAATGAGACCAATGAAGCCCTAATGGACCAAAAAGCCCAAACATGTGACTAATAGGTGTAATAAACTCTAGTTAACCTAAGGAAAACCCCAATGTGCTTAAGGACTTGGTTTTGGGCCTATTGGGCTAAGATGGGATTGGAAACCCTAATTAGGGTTTAGAAAACCCTAGTATTGGATTTATGGGTTGGACCTATCAGGACCCACACTTGGGCCATTTGTATGGAATTATGTGATAAGCCCGACTTCACCATATCATATACCTAATAGAGTATTGGACTTAATGGATTAAGTCCTTAATGGGTTAAGCAAGAAACACCTAACCCTAATTGTCATTTTATGTAAAACCCTAATTTCATTTGGGCTTTGCGTTGGGCCTTTCTATTGGGTTTTGGTGTTTAGGCCAATAATGGGCCATCCAAGGACAATCAATCAACCAGAATAATTAGATGGGCTTTAAGGTAAGGCCCATATGAGGGGTTGGGCCCAATTTGGAAAATTAGGCCATTGATAGGCCGTAGTTGGGCCTTAATGATTATATGATATTGGACCATTAGACTGTCAAAGGTTGGACTAGAATAAATGGTTGGGCCTTAAGGTAAGACCTTGTAGTCCAAATTGGGCCATATGTCGGTCTTTGAGACATAGTTGGTTTGTTGGGCCTTTGGATTGGGCCTTGGGCTTGAATCAAACTAGGATTGGGGTAAATCATTATTTCACCCAAGCATAGACTTATGGTTTTCATGATGGAACCCAATTATTAATTGGGTGTTATTTTGATGTTGACAGATCGAAAATTTGTCATCCAGCAGCTGGGGGTTATGTCTACGGGACTTCAGTAGTGTGAGGTGATTTACCTTCCAGTAGGGGTGGGTCTAAGGCACCAAATTCGGCCCACCAGTAGGTGACTATGTTTTAGATTATTGTCTTTGTGATAATTATTTGGTTTCCATTATATGATATGCTTATTGTGCTAGGATGCTATGAGATATGTGTTAGTAGTAATAGGGGTGCAATTGTCCCCAGTTACCAGTTGAAAGATACCGAAGATGATTACCGGTTGAAAAATACCAAAGAGGTGGACAGAACCCATGCATGCCTAGCAATATGTTTATGATATGTTATTATGTGACCAGTATGGTTATGATATGTCATTATGTGAGTAGTATGTTTATGATATGTTATTGTGTGACCAGTATGGTTATGATATGCCATTATGTGATTCAGTATGTTTATGTTATGTTATCATGGAACCAATATGTTTATGACATGTTATTATGTGATAGTGATAGGGGTGAAATAGTCCCCAGATACCGGTTGAAAGATACCGAAGGGTATGTTAGCTCCCAGTTACCAGTTGAAAGATACTGAAGGGGAGGCTAGTTCTCGAGTACCGGTTGAAAGATACCAAAGGGGAGTCCAACTCACAGTTATGCCAGACAGATATCGGTTGAAAGATACCGATGGATATGCATTATGTGATATGTGGTATGATGGGGGAACTCACTAATCTTTGTGCTTAGGGTTTTCAGTTTTGGTTTCTAGTACTTTATTTTTAAAGGAAGGGAGCACTCGATCGCAGCGCATCACACCATGTATTCCACACACGAGATCCTTGGGATTACACTCTGTTATGGTTTGATGATACTATGTTTTTATTATTGACACTTTGTTTTTGACATGATATATTAATATTAATGTTTTTATACTAATGGTGTTATGTAATAACTTAATTAAAATGAAATTTTTGGCCTGTATTTTAAGGATGTTACAAGTTGGTGTCAGAGCCTTGGTTTGTTGGATTCAGACACACTCTCGGGTGTATCTGGACTCAAACTGAGGACTTGGTATGAAAATTTTCAACAGAAAATCATTTTTATAAAAAGAATTTGGAAGGAGAAACAAACTTTGAAAAGAACAAGGTGTGTGATGTGTGCAATAATCCGAGCTCAAGTAAGTTTTCCTGAAGATACGCATACATGATATGTTATGATATGATGTGATTATGAGAAATTATTGCTAGATTAGGGCTAAGGATCTAGGAAGATGCCTTATATGCTTGTTGTATGTGCTTGTTGAGCTGCATGATTGTACTAATCAGTTAGTGATAAGATAGCTTGTTTAGGTTATGTAGGATTGTGTGAGCCTTAGAATCGCATGCCAGTATAGATCCTTATCAAGAGGATAAACTGATTTGATTAGAATATATTGGTTAGATTTCCCATTGTCTGAATGTTGCTTGCTTTGTGCTTTGAGGGACTCTTAGTAATGTGAGCTAGCTACTAAGTGAATATGCTAAGTTACGAGTGGCTATATTTATGAGGTAGCTAGTTGGCATTGGTGGGAAGTCCTTCATCAACTCAGGACTGGGTGGGTACGGGAACCTGGGAAAGCCTAGGAAGTGCTTTAGTGGGTTCGGTTGCGCTATTAGCGAGCATTCAGGGTACTAGTTTGGGGAAGTGACTTGGAGGATTCAGGAGGATTGTAGAGGAATGTATGGATAGGTGTAGAAGGTAGTATTGGGGTCGTACTACTGAAAGCACATGATCCATACTCGAATCAATGAGAGTCTTGGAGAATTCGAGAAGCTTCAAGGAGGAGTTTGTGACCCGGTTTGGGGACAGAGGATGTTCCAGTTGTTGCAGCTTAGCCATTAGTAAGCAAGCTAGCAAGCATGACAGGGTGTCAGACCCTAAAGGATATGTAAGAGTTGTAGATGCGAGATTGACTAAGAGTACCCTGGGAAGAGAAGGTCGTGTCAGGTGCGTATAGTAGATGGTCCCGGGGAGAGACCCAAGACTTCTGATCATTGGGTGAAAGGCCAATAGGGTCGGATTCAGTGCAACACGTACGGGAGAGTACACAAGGGAGTCTGACACTCCAAGGGTTTAGGTTGCTGCAGGTATGGCAGGGTTGATCATGTCAGCTGGAGGTGATTAGGATTCCTCTAGATGATTTCATATTTTACTTCTACTAGATGGATGTTGGGAATACGTATCGCTATGGAATTGTGAGTGAGTTTGGATAAGTCAGATCTCGTGTCCGTTTTCTGCTAGTGTCTAGGTTATCAAGGATTATATATGCCATTTTGCATGCAGAGAAGTCCTTGGTGAAACCACAGAGGGACACATCTTGCGGAGTGGGTTCCGCATGTACTGTTATCGTTTTGGATCATTGTCGAGATCTGTGCAGGAGTATTATTCAGAGAATATTGGGTCAGGATTAGAGCGATAGTTCTCCAATGAAGTCAGGGCTCAATGGATCTATCATTTTTTGGGTATGTTCATTAGTTGTCCATGGAATAACTTTTTAGTTCAAGGCACCACTGTTGCTAAGAAAGGATTAGTAGCATGAAGATGGTGGAGTCAGTTGCGAGTGTTAGATGCATAAGTAGTTGGTCATCGAATGTTCAAGAGAATGGTATTTCCACATGGGCTGTGTACGGTTAGAGTTCAGTGGTGTTACGAGATTAGGAGTGGGAATGAGGACTCGTTATCCAGAGTAAAGATCAAGGGTTCTATTTGTTAGCATGAGAGGTGGATTGAGGTGCCAGACTGGACCATATTTCAAGAATACTCATCAAGATTTCCGAGTATGGACGATCTTAAGGTTTAACCGGTGATTAATCGCTAGCATTGGTAAGCTTATATTGTCATTTGTGGGATACTAGAAAGCGAGAGAGATTGGGAATCCTTCAATTCTCGCATGTCGTGAAGACTTAGTTGAATCTAATTAGAGGAGGGACTTTTTATTAAGCCCTCCAAATGTGAGTTCTGGTTGCGCGGGGTACAATCTCTTGGGACCTTGACAACCAGAAGGGTATTCTAGACGATCCAGCCAGGATAGAGGCCGTGATGTAGTGGGAGATTTCGAGATCTCCATCTAAGATTTGGAGTTTCTTGGATCTAGCAGGTTATTACTGGAGATTTATATGGGACTTATTCAAGATTGCGGTTCCTTTGCACCGACTGACCAAGAAATTGGTGGCCTTTTGCTAGGGGTATGAGCAACAAGCAAACTTTGAGACTCATAGATAGCGGTCATGCGATTCTCACCCTACCAAAGGGTGTAAATGATTTTGTGGTTTACTGTGACGCTTGATCACGGGCATGGGTGTGGTACTGATACAGTAAGGTCACGTGATAGCAGTTTTCGGGAACCAGGTTAGAGTTCCGGTTAGGACTCAAGTTCATTGGTGTGTTCAGTCAAGTGCGTGTTCGACTTGGTTTGGAAAGTATTGTAAGACTATAGGGGTAGCCGTAGCATTCACTAGTAGTCCGATAGTATGCAAAGTGTTGTAAGACTATAGGGGTAGCCGTAGCATTTACTAGTGGTTAGTTAGCATGGGAAGTGTTGTAAAACTATGGGGGTAGCCGTAGCATTCACTAGTGGTCAGTTAGCATGGGAAGTGTTGTAAGACAGCGGGGGTAGCCGTAGCATTCACTAGCGGTTAGATAGGGATAGAGTGTCGTGAGTCTGCGGGTGTAGTCGTAGCATTCACTTGGATGGTAGATAGCATGAGCGCGCTATTAGGACATGGAAGGAACAGAAGTACCCACCAGTTTGAGTGTAGCAGTGAGGATATGGAAATCCACGGATTGGATTTCAAAATTTCCCAGATGGATTAGATCTGGTTGAGACAGTGATAAGCTTGTAGGATCGCCCTTACATTTATGAGATCAGTGAAGTAATCGACTGTGTAAGGTCATTTGGGATATTAGGCTACCATTGGTCGGGTAGCAATCACTTTTTAACTTGGGATTTGTCGACGTCAGGATTCAGCGCTTGGACCCGATCGGATGGATCGGAAGGTTGTTAGAGCCTCCATGACATGATAACTAGAGGCAACTGGTTCTAGAGAAGAATTTCGTTCAGGATTCGTATGAGACAACTAAGTGGGGGTCCTCTTGCTCCGCAGCCAGGCCGGGACATGGTATTTCAGATGGTTGTTGAACAACCAAAACCAAGGAGGTCTCAATGAATTTTGAAAAGAAACCTGGTAGCAACATACTGCATCAGGCAGATTAGTGTTTGGGCAGTTTTAGCGGTTGGGTAGTATTAATATTTGTGAGTTAGGTTGCAAGTACAAATAGAATAGCTGGTTTATTGGGAAGTAACAAGTCATTCACATTGGGATTAGCCGAGACTTGGCCAAGGAGAAGTGATTTGAAGGGGTAATTGGGTCTGTGATCCTATTTTATAGTGGGAACCTCGAACTATCAGAAGTTGAGTAGACAATTGAGGGATAAACAAACTGAATTCGTCGATGATGATTCAGTATGACTGGTATGTTAGGGATTCAAACCATCTCGAGACAACAGATTTCAGACGGAGTAGATGTGATCTTTTTGCGAGAAATTTGTTCACCTGTAGATGTTAGGGATTTTCGAAGATTAGTCACAACTACCGTGGCAAGGCTAGGGTGTGCCCATGGTAGTGACCATGTACTTGAGTGGTTTGGTTCATGAGAAATGGTAAGGAATGATTTCGAGGACGAAATCTAATTTAAATGGGGGAGAGTTGTAAAATCCCATTTATTTAATAAATAAGTAAATTAATGAATGTATGATGGCCCTAAAAGAGGAATAATGTAGCAAGGAGTTAGTTTCGGGGATTAAAAATGTTATAATTGAAAGTTTAAGGGGTTCACAATATAATTTTTGGATTAGTTTATAAAGGATTTTGAAGTCAGGGATTAAAGAGTAAATTATGGACTTCATATGAAGATAAATATAGAGGGAGGGGTTACTTGGTAAAAATTGGATTTAATTTGTAAAGGTTTTCAAGAGGCATGGTTTAAATGGTAATTTATGGGCTCCCTTTTGAAAGAATATAGGAAAGGAGGGACTAAAGGCGATATAATGGAAAAAGATGAAATGGGACAGGGGTATATAGCTATCATTACCCACCTAACCCTAACTCAAACACAAGCAACTGCAGTTGCCACATCCTTCTTCACTTTCGGTAGCAACCGCCACCATGGAAGCTCCTCAGCTGTCGTTTGCATCACCGACCCTCGTCGTCCCACCACCTGATGCCTCATGTAAAGTTGTGAATGATCGGGAACTTCACCAAGAATGAAGACAGAGCTGTAAATGGATAATACAAGTCACGCACGATGGGAATGGTCACGGTGAGGCCATCTCTAGTTTCTTTCATCACTTTTAGTTGTTGGGGACTGTAATCGCGGTGTTGGAGTCATAACTATCGTTGTTCTCCATTTCTATGGCGTTCCGACGATGTCCGCCACCCTGTAGGTAGTTGAATGCGTTTGTGTCTGCCTCTATGGGCTGCTTATGGTGCTAACAGTGGTGTATGGGTGTTATTTTGGGCAGAGAAGCAAGATTACCCGCCACCACCACCGTAGGGTGGTGGTTGTCATCTTCAACCACCATGTGCTGCCACAAGTTCTCTGATCGAGTACATGAACTGGTGGTGTCATGTTCCTGGAGCGAGTGTATGTGTTGTTGCTAATCGGAGAAGCTCAAGGAGAAACCACCATGGACGCCATAGTGGCCGCCACCACTAGTCACCGCCGGCCACCGCAAGGTGGAAGTTCGTGCATTTTATTTTTTTGATATGTTATTTTGAGCTAAGCATTGTAAAATTGTAATAGTGGCTAGAATAATGAAATGAAAACTCAAAACCACCACCGTGAGGTGGTGGCTGCCGCCACCGGCCGCCTTGTCGGGTGGCAGTGTGTTTAGTTGTGTTGGGATTGCTTTTTTTTTTTAATGTTTGGACAAGGACTAAAACCCTAATGGGCCTATTAAACCTTAATGGAGGATGAAGGTTCTGTAAACTCGAGAGAGCAAAGAGTTTCTTTATTGAAGGAGTTGTTAGATGTTGATCATTTAGCTCAAGTTGATCTTGCTGAAAAAACTAAAATTCAGTGGGGGGCATCGAAGGGGACGAGAACTCAAAATTTTTCCATGGTATGCTTAATCGTAAAAGGAGACAAACTGCTATTCGTGGTTTGATGATCGATGGCGTGTGGGTGGATAATCCAGTCAAGGTTAGCTAGGGGTTTCACGATTATTTTAAATCCTTATTTTAGTAGCGTTCTTCGTGGAGACTGGTTACAGATGATGCTTTTTTCATACCTTATCCCAAATGTAGGTTGATTATTTGTAGTCTCTTTTCTCCTATGAGGAGATAAAAAGGTTTGTTTGGGACTGTGGCTCTAATAAAGCCCCTATCCCTGATGGGTTTACTTTCGGGTTTTTAAAGATATATTGGGACCTTGTTGCTACCGATGTTGAGGCTTTTGTTCATAACTTTTTCCATCATTCTGTCCTTCCTAAGGAGTGTAATGCCTTGTTTTTCACTATTATCCCAAAAGTCAGAGATCTGAAGACTCCAAAAGATTTTAGACCCATTAGTATCATTGGCTGTCAATACAAAATTATTGGCAAACTTCTGGCTAATCGTCTTGTGGAGGTTAGTCATAGTGTTATTGGCCTTGAGCAATCTGCTTTTATTAAAGGCAGATAGATCCTGGACGGTCCTTTTCTTCTTAATGAATTAGTTGCTTGGAGCAAGTCTTCCAAAAATCCTTTGATGCTTCTTAAGGTTGATTTTTAGAAGGCTTTTGACTCCTTATCTTAGGATTAATATGTGGAAATTATGTCCATTATGGGATTTGGGTCTACGTGGTGTCGGTGGATTAAGGAACTTTCATCATTTGCGAGAGCTTCTATGTTGATTAATGGTTCCCTGACTAATGAATTTCAAATTCACCGTGGATTGAGACAAGGTGATCCTCTATTCCCTTTCATGTTTATTTTGGCTATGGAGGGTCTTCATATTGCTTTGATGCAGGATCGAGCTATGAATGCTCTCAGAGGGGTTTCTATTTCAAGAATTGAGATTTCTCATCTCCTGTTTGTGGATGATGTTATGTTGGTCACTCCTTGGGATCCTGAGAATGCTAATAGTCTCCTTCGTATCCTTAGATGTTTTTACTTGGCTTCAGGGCTCAAAATCAATTTACTTAAAAGTAAACTGATAGGTGTGGAAATTTCTTTTTCCCAAGTTCTTGTGGTGGCTAACAGGTTTGGTTGTGCAGTTTCTATGCTCACTTTTTCTCATCTCGGTATCCCGGTGGGTCAACCTATGACTCGAAAGTCCTCTTGAGTTTCTATAATTGATATATTTCGTTCCAAGCTCTCAAACTGAAAGGCTAAGTGTCTCTCGTTTGGAGGTCGCCTTACTTTGGTGATATCTGTCTTGGGTTCTTTAGGGAGTTACTTGATGTCTGTTTTCAGTGCTCCTGTTTCGGTTTTGAAATATCTTGAAGGTATGAGGGAGAGATTTTTTTGGGGTGCAGATAGTGATGAATGTCATATGCATCGAGTTAGATGGGACAGAGTCTTAGCCTCCAGGGATGACTCAAGATTGGGGATTGGTAGTATTTTCTTTTTCAATAGAGCTATGATTTTTCGTTGGTGGTGGAGGTTTTATCACCACCCTAATCTTTTGTGGATTAGAGTGATAAAATCTAAATATGGTTTGGATGGTACTTGCAGGAATTTGAGATATTTTACTATTAGCCAAGGATCTTAGGGTGGGGTTGTTCGTATGTTCTCCCAGTTACGTCAGAAAGATATTGATCTTCAATCTTTGTGTCCTATTAGAGTTTGTGATGGTACTCACACTTCCTTTTGGCCTGATGTTTGGAGGATGATATGACTTTGTCTACCACTTTTCCTAGAATCTATGTGCTAGATTTACACAGACATGTTTCCATTATAGATAGGCTGTCCATCGGTTTGGGAGGATAACACTATTAGATGTGGCCCTAGAAGTAGAGTGGAACAGGATCAATGGAATAACTTTACTTGTCTTATGCAGAATTTTCAACTCAGTCTGGTCCCAGATAGACTGGGTTGGGTTAATGATGTCTATGATAAATTTTCTATTTCTTCAGCTCGAATTTTTTTTGGATGGTCTTATGCTTAGTAACAGAGGTATCTCTACTCGTTGGAATAATTGGGTTCCAATTAAGATTAATATTCTTATTTGGATAATTAGATTGTCTAGTATCCCTACTAGAGAGCGATTATCTTATAGGGGTATCATGGTGGATTCTATTCTTTGCCCTGTATGTTCTTCTAGAGTGGAGACTATTGACCATATTTTTGTTGATTGTTCTGAATTAAGTGTTATATGGTTCCGTATTGCAATTTGGTAGAGTGTTAACTGTCCTTCCTAGTTGATTGTGGATTCTTCTCTCAATTGGGCTGATACTTCCATCCGGCGTACCGGTCAGCGCAAATCTTTTGACGCAGTGATCTTGACTGACTTTTGGTGCATTTGGAATTTCAGGAACGATTTGATTTTTAGAGAGATTACGCCTAATAAATATTTGATTTTTGATGGTGTTGTTCATAAATCTTTTGTTTAGATTTCTAGTAGTTGTAGTAAAGCCAAGATTAGTTGGTCCTCTTGGCTTCATAATCCTATTTTAGCTACTATTTTGATGTAATTTTCTTTCTAGCATCTTGGTAGCTTTATAATAATCCGTTGTTCCAAAACAAAAATAACTAAAAGATATATACCTGAAACAAATATATAAATAAATAAATAAATAATAAAGTTTTATTCGGTTTTTTTGGACTATTAGGTTTTAATTTTATAAAGCATAACCAATCCGAAATCCAAAATAATAATTCGATTTTACTGGAAACCTATCCAAAAATCCAAAAATCCGATCCAAATAGTCCAATCCAAATTGTCCAATTGAACAATTTGGTTTTATCCAAATAGTGAACAGCCCTAATGGTAGCCAATAACGATATTTACTCTAAAAAATGAATGTTTTTTTTGTCATATGTTACGCTTTTATTCAATTTGTCAAATATCATTTTGAGGTTATTTTGAATTAATTTTTTTTCCACATGTCATTTTATGAGTTTTTTTTTTTATTTTAATAAATTTCACATAATATTTTAATGTAAAAATTACAATAAATGTAGTGATAAATGAATATCAATTTTATTAATAGACTTATATTTTTATTTCAAAATTTCAAATTAAAACTCATTAGTTTATTTTGTTTATTTATTTAAATTTAAAAGATTAAAAAAATCAATTTTAATAATTCATTATTTTTTCTTATTTTCTTATAAATCTGAAGTTCTTAAATATTTAAATTCTTATATTTAATTTTTTTAATTAACCCATATAATATATGGATGTTACACCTAATTTTTTATGATACGATCATATTTTTTCAGTTACCATGGCTACTAAATATCAATAAATGTGATTGTATAATACCTAAAATGAAATGACATTTGGTCTTAGCTGAACCAAAAAAAAAACGTATCACTTTTTATACTAGTATTTTTTTTCAAAACCTTTTCATTTTACTAGTTTTATCAACCCAACCGATTGAAGAGATACTCCTAAAAAACACCACTATTTCTTTAGTCTATCAATAGGGCGGTTCACCATTTCGATAAAACCGAATTTTTCAATTGAACAATTTGAATCGGATTATTTGGTTCGGATATTTGAATTTGAATTGGTTTTCTGCAAAACCGAATTATTATTTTGGATTTCAGATTGATTTTGGTTTATAAACTAAGGACCGAATAGTCCAAAAAAAACCGAATAACAACTTATTATCTATTTTCATATGTATCTTTAACTATTTATAAATTTACTAAATTATTATTTTTAGTTATTAGAAATTTTCACCGAATATATTAATTTAAGATTACTTCTTCTCAAAAGATTTTTTATCAATGAAACATTAACTATAATATATTTTCATAGTATTTGTTCATAAATTATAATTCATAAAAAAAAAAATAGTTTCTTTATGGATTTTGCTAATATTCAAGTTATATATTTTTCAAAATGCATTGCCTTTTGAAAACCGAATTGTAAAAACTGATCCAACTGAACTGTAATTTGGTTAAATCGGATCAGATTTAAATTTAGTTTGTACTACTCGGATCAATGTTTTGAAAACTCGAATCTATTCAGATTCACTTGATTGGATCAGACCAAACAAAGATTTTTACATTTTACAAAAATGGCCAACAACTCTAAACTGGATTGTTTCGGAACCAGTATCCAACAAATCTATCCATTTAGATGGTTTCCCTATATATATATATATATATATATATATATATATATATATATATATATATATATATATATATATATATATATATATATATATATATATATTATGAAATAAAATTAATAATTCATTTAATATTTATATTTTTTTCACAAACACATGTAGAAGTATAGTCATAAACTTCTATAAGCATTAATGCCGATCTCAGTTGAAAATAATTGATACCTAATTACCTGACCCATTCTATTTTGAATTCGAGTATATCGGTATTGGGTTCAGAAATTTGAATAATCGTGTAACCTAATATTTAAATACTTCGGGTATGGGGTAGGTTTAAATAAAATCGGATACACCCGAATACCTGTTTAAAAAAAATTGTTAGTGTTTTTAACCTATATATGATCCATATGAATGGTAGGGCTCGTTTGATATGGTATCTAACGAGGTCCAAAGAGGGATTGAGTCTATAAAATACCAATTGGCACGTTTGATACTGATTATAGATGTAGGGACTCGGTCCAACATTAGGACTCAGTCCAATAAAAGTAGAGGACTCGATCTTTGCATTCTACTTGATGGACCGAAAAAAAAAATAACTCATCGTTACCCTACATCCCTCCCCCGTTAACCTCCCAACGACGAAACAAGAAGTCCCATTAGTGATTGAAAGCTGTCGAGCAACCGTCATCAACAACAACAACATCGATCAACAACAACAATATCAATCAACAGGTTTGTTTTTCTTTTTTTTGTCCTTATTTTTTCTGCATTCATAATCAGTGGCAAAACTATCAGAAGTTGATAATTCTTTTCTTTTATAATTCAATTTTCATGTTCTTGATTCTTAAAATTTACATGGGGGCATGCATCTTATTTCTTGATTCCTGATGACCAGAAGTGAAAAATTTTATTCATTAATTACTATATATCTTCCAAAAAAAAATTGGTGAATATGAAATTATGGTGGTGTCGAATAATGATAAGCAAGTTGTTGAAAAATACACAAGTTGTCATGAATTCTAAACTCTAACAGTGATACATTAATTAGTAGAGTGACTATGAAAATTATATATAATTCAAGTGGTTGTGTAACCATATATCTTTGTGGTATTATATCTATTTAGAGTTGTCAATGTTATATATGAAAAAGGTAAATGAAAAGTTAAATTTTTGAAAATAATATGCAGAAAGTGAATGTTGGAATCATGCAAGTAGTAGAAAAACAGTGTGAATCTAAGGCAACAGGTTTATGTTGATGATGTTACTTTTACAATATATATATATATATATATATATATATATATATATATATATATATATATATATATTGTAAATATTTCTTGAAACATTCAAGACATCTTTGTGGTATTGTACATATATATATATATATATATATATATATATATATATATATATATATATATACTTGTGTATATGTGTGCAAATTTATGTGTGTATATTGGTGTATACATTTGTGTTACATCTTTTGTATATGTATATAAATTTGTGTTTATGTGCGCAAATATGTGTATATATTTGCATAACATGTTAAACATTTATTTATTCCTTAGACATGACAGAAAAGAGAAGTAGAGCTAGTTGGTCTTCGGATTTTGTGAACAAAACTTTTCTTGATGGATGTATCCAATAACTAACAAGTAACGATCGACAGGATAGTGGTCTTAAAGGTACCTCTTAGAATACAATAGCTACAAAATTGAAAAAAGAACACGGATTTTTTGTTGACAAAAAACAAATGAAATATCGTTATGAGTACTTGAAAAGCAAGTATGCAATTTGGTTGAAATTAAAAAATAAAACTGGGAATCTCCATAATCCTATCACAAACACATTTCAAATGACGTATGAAGAGTGGAAAGTGGAGGCGTAGGTAATCTTTTAATTTAAAACACATTTTTTTAAAGTTAAATAATAAAATCAAATTTTCAAACTATTAAACAAGATGGTTGAGAAATTAAGAAATACACCCCTCCTTTACCCTGATCTATGCATCTAGTTGTTTGATGGTGCGACCTCGACCGGTTCTTCTATTCTGGTAATTAGGGACCATCTTCGACACTCCCTCATCCTGCAGAAATCTTTACTACACAAGATTATTATCAAGATGGTAGATACACCACCTCAAATGGATATCACAGCCTTAACTTCAATAGTACCCCCACCTACAAGAGTATCATATGCAAGTGGAGATTCGTCTAGTCGGTCCAAAAACAAAAGAGGAAAACGAAATGCACCCACGGACACACTAGATGATGACATAAGAGAAGTTGGCAAGGAAATTATGAAGGTGGCTCAGGCATTCGCACAAACTAATAATCTTGAAAAGGAAATGGATGAATGTATTGAAAAATCGAAATGCTTGGAATGGGGAAATTTTGATCTGAAATACATCATTGTTCTTATGTTGTTCGCTGAGAATGCTGGTAACAGGAAAATTTGGTTACGCCTTGAGTCTTCGACTTGTGAGTTGTGGATGATAAGTGCGGGAAAGAATTTTAGATTACTTTGTTGACTTTAGTATGACTTTATGATGTTTTTGGCGTTATGCTTTATGGATTTATATTATGGTACATGTTATGGATTTTTATATGTAGGGTTGTTATGTGTTATGTTTAGGATTTTTATGTTTTAGGTTTTTTGTGTGTTATCTTTAGGATTGTTATTTGGTATTGATTTTTATGTTATGGATTTTTATGTGATGGATTTTTATGTTATGGAGTTATATGTTATGCATTTGAATGTTTTTTTATTAATGTTATGGTTTATGTTATAAAATTTATGAGATTTGTATTTAACATTTAACAGGTTACATATGGATAAGGAAGGTGAGTTTTTAGATTTCCTTATACTCTCATGGTATTGGTTGATGTTGGTTCGAAAAAGGAAAAATAGAATTGGAAGAATATAAGCTAATGAATCGGAAGAAACCGGGCATACATATACACAAGATTTGATACACGGATGTCCTATACAATGTTACGATATGATGCGTCTTTCACAAGATGCATTTGTATTATTATTCAATCACTTTACTGAAATAAATTGGTTGCAACGTAGTAGGACAATAAGCGTTGAAGAGAACATTGCTATATTTTTAGATGTTATAGGACATAATGAACGTTTTTGATCCGTTAAAGAAAGGTTTCGCCACCCCATACAAACGATTCATCAATGTTTCCACAAAGTGCTAAAAGCAATGATGTGTTTTGCAATAGAAATTATTGTACCAACATCTTCCAACACAACAAGAAATACCTCGAAACGACATAGACGGCTAAAAAACATATTTCCTGGAGCATTAGGTGCACTAGATGGAACACTTGTTGTCACATCCCAAAACCGAGAATGGAGGAAACATTCTGGGGCGGAGGACGTCATGTAAAGTATCACAACAATGCAAAGTAGTAAACAAGCAACAACATCATTCATTGCATTAATAGTATAATTTTTAATACAAGTGTGTTCATTCATAGAATAATACAACATAATAAATAATCAAAATAAAAGACCGCTCCGCCTTCACAAAACCCGGTCGTCGTACCTATCTATTTGTGACCTGAGTATACAAGTTATTTTGAAAGCGAATATCAGAAATAAAGCTGGTGAACTCATAAGTATTTATGTGTCTTTGATTTGTAAAACTGTAAAGAAAAGACTTATAAATGTTTGAATAAAAGTTCGTATAAGTATGAAAACTCTAGAAAATCCGATATTTTCTACTAGTATAAAATGTAGTCTTCTACCAAGACTCAACTGTTTGGAAGGTTTGAACCTCTACATAAGTGAAGTTTTCTCCCTTGTACACTATTATTCAAATCTAATCTACCTCATCGATTATGTGAATGTGACACAAAATAAAGGTAATAAGGAAAATAATATAATAACTGAAATTGTATCCTTTTGTACTAGGATATTCATGACGTGGTAACTCGCCGAACAGTACAACTGTAGACATTCGTCAATGTGCATTTTCCCTACTGTAGCTAACAACCTTGAGTGTAGAATGGTCAGTCTCGTATCATATGTAATAATATCTATGTAATAGTATCTCTGTAATCGTATCTCTGTAATTGTATGTAATAGTATTTATGTAACTGTATCTCTATAATTGTATCTCTGTAACGTATGTAATGGTATCTCTTCATATAGTATGTATTAGTATCTCTTCATATAGTATGTATTATATTGGTATAGACTCATGAATGAACTGACTCTTGTGTGATTCCTTCTACTTGGAATAGTAAGTAGTATCTCCTAACTATACCTATTATAGTTCCTAGTAATGTACGTGTATAACCGAAAGTATGCCTTTGCTACCCAATGGTGCTAAATGAACTGATAGAACTTTTATGTCTATATATGTATACATGATATATAACTAATATTTAGACGACATTCAGACAAATAGCCGATACCGTAAGGCCACATCCAAACAAGGAAAAGGAATTAAAGCAAGCTAGCAGTCCTAAGTCCTTTAAACATTACTTATATAACTATACATATATAGGCATGCAATTTACAATATAAAAGTATAAAAGAATTTTTGTAAAACCTTTGAAAAGTTTAATAAATAAAAATTGATGACTTGATGTCAATTTATAAAATGATTTGAAAACAGTTTGTTTGATAAGAACAATTTAAAGTATAAGAAATCTTTTGTTTGAAACACAATTGTAACAACGTTTGAAAGGAAAGTTACAGTGTGTAAGACAGTTTGATAAAGATTTTAACATGTAAAAATGTTTTGGTAAGTCATTTGGAAGCAGTTGACCGAGTAAACAGTTAAAAGTGTAGTAAATCCATTTGTATGCTAGTTATTAATCACATGTGATTGATATAATAACTAGCATGATTCAACTTGTATTCCCCCCCCCCCCCCCTAAAAGCATTTATAAACATTTAAAAGGTTAATTAAGGGATATGAACTCACCTGTAGTGAGTGGATCGTATGAAAGTGTCGAACAAGTGCTAGGTGTCAAGTGAAGACTTGAACACATACAATGATCCTAATAACTTATAAAGACATATATATGTATATAGTTAGTGATTGTAACACTAATTAGACAAGTATAAACACCCAAATGTGTGGAAAACACTTTGGTCAAAGTGTTAGGAGGCCATTGGGTTGCAACAAAGGAGTGTAAGGTACTGTTATTGAGTTTATGGCTCATGGACCATACTTCGTGGAGTTTACGGACCCGGTGTGACAACCCAAAGTTATTCCGTTACATTACCCCGTTACCGTTAATGGAATATTCCACTGTATAAAAGTCCCGTTAATAAGAGGTTGTCAAATAAATAAATGTTATATTTATTTATGTCTGATGTCGTGATAGTCGTAATAAAGTAAAAGAAAACACTTAAATTACATTTCCATGGTAATTTAGAAAAAAGTTAGTTTTTATTATTACGACCACTAAATCGGGTGCAACCAAAAGCCCCGTTTAACGCCAGTATCGGGTAGATCCCCACTGAACTCCAACTCCAACCCATATATAAGGGGGTGAAAACCCCATTTGAACCTTTTTCACCCTCTCTCTCTCTATACTCTCTCTAGACTCGTTTTCGACTCAAATCTGCAACCAAATGCTTCCAAATCGTAAGTCCACTTACCCTAGCTTGTTCCAAACACCTTGGCTTGTGATTATACCCCAAAAATCGGACTTAGAAGCTGTGAAAGAGGAGTTTACGGCCTAAGATCCTCCTTAGGCCGTAAACACCTTAAATGTGGCCAAAATGACCCGAACTTGTCCCGTTGAGCCTAGGAACCAATTAAGGAATTTAACTAGGAGTGTTTAAACATGAAACCACAATGATTTAGGGCCTAAAAGAGAGTTTACGGCCCAAGCACATGCTTAGGCCGTAAACACCTCTTATGATTGTATAAATGACCCAAAAACACTCCCAAACCACCCTTAGGCTTAAGACATAAATTAGGGGCTTCCTATTTCGGGTTTAGAGCATTCAAACACAAGAAATTGAGGGATTAAAAGGAGTTTACAGCCAGACATATGCCAAGGCCGTAAACACCTCTAAATCAAGCCAAATGATGGTTTTAATCCCCCCGAATGGCCTCATACCTCATTATAAATTACTAGGGTTGGAATAGGGACTTAGAACTTCAATAAAATCAAGGTCTAGGAGTGCACGGCCATGAACTCCCATAGGGGTGGTTCATGGGCCGTAAACTCCCCTATGGTCCCTTTAAAAGCCCTAAACCCATTCATACCTTCCGGATTTGGACCTAGAAAAATTCCACGAACAAGATAGAACCCTTAAAACACCCTAGAACCCCTCACCATGAGTTTACGGCCGTAAACTCATGGGGAGTTGTCCCTGGGCCATAAACACCATAAGGTGAGTTTACTCTTGAAGAGTAAACTCCATTCCTAAGCCATTTGAGCCCTTAAATGTTACCCGGGACACCCCAAACACTTAACCAAAGTGTTTTCCGCTCCTTAGAGTGCGTATACTTGTTTGATTAGTATTAAATGTACTAATTGTATGTGAACATATGTTATCATATGTTAAATAGGTCCCTAAGTGTGTCCAAGTCTTTACTTGACTCTGAGCACCCAACCGACGCCTTCGTCGGATCCACTTACACCAGGTGAGTTCATACCCATGAATGAACCTTTTAAATGTTTTTACATGTTTTATAGGGGGGGGGGAATACAAGTTAAATATGTCAGTTATCATATCAATCACATGTGATTGATAACCCGCATGCACAAGGATTTACCACACTGTAAACTGTTTTACCGAGTAGGACACTATAAATGATTTTCTAAAATGTTTTTCACTTGTTCAAAACTCTTACTTATACTGTTTTATCAAAGTTCATTTTCAAACTGGTTTATGAAAGGTTTCCAAAGAAATTCTAAAGATTTACAAACTTATTTTACCGAAAGAAATACCAAATTGTGATTTTCCTAAGTTTAAAGGTTTTTCCAAGGTTTTCATCAAAGTTCTCTTTCTTGTCGTATACTTTTACTTTTACCTGTTAGATACCACTGCTTCGCTTTTTCCTAGTTTTAAACTCCTACTCGATAATGCTTCCATTTCATGATACACTTATACTTCACGATTCGATGATCCCACACTGTACGCTTATACTTCACGACTCGGATATTCCACACTGTACGCTTATACTTCACGATTTGATTATCCCACATTGTACGCTTATACTTCACGACTCGGATATTCCACACTGTAAGCTTATACTTCACGATTCGATTATCCCACACTATACGCTTATACTTCACAAGTCGGTTATTCCACATTGTACGCTTATACTTCACGATATGATTCCACTTGATACACACTCAAGCGTAGTTAGATGTATGTCTGTGCTTGTATAGATGCATATAAATAATGATTGAAGGGCTTAGGAAGGCTTGTCCGCCCTATTTCCTTTTCTTCGTTGAGATGTGGTCTGGTGGGATCAGATGTCCATCCGAAGGTCGTTTGATTCATTAGTTATATATTATGTACAAAGGCACATACATATAGGATTTCTTTAGTCAGTTCAGTTATGAGTCTCTACCTCTAGTTCAACACTGTATTGGAAACACACTACCCACTATTTGGGATGCATCTTCGGGACACGACCTTCTCCGTCGTCTAGTTGGTAACCAGAGTCTCCTGTAGGTAGAGCGGACATTGTGTGTATAGATCTATACGGGATTGACACCCCCGCACCCTGACTGCTAGCTACAGTCCACGACCCACCAAGCCAAGGGGTGACAAATGTCATAATTTATAGACGCTTGTAGGGTGTCAGGTACTCTAGTGTCGGTTAGTATGGTTATGAGTATCCCAGGTTAACTTATAATTTATGGCCTTAAGGTAAAGGTATTATACCAGCAATAGACACTGTATGCTGGGAATCTATTTTCAGAGTCACACTGTTTTTAGACCTTGCTAGCTGTGTCTTTCATTTGATGCTGTCTGCGGCCCGTATTCTCTGTTTTAGACCTTGCTAGCTGTATCTTTCATTTGATACTGTTTGCGGTCTGTATTCTTTGTTTTAGATCTTACTAGCTGTATCTTTCATTTGTTACCGTCTGGGGTCTGTATCTCCTTTTGTGAGAGTGAGCCAGGCGTGTCGTTCGTTCGATACTCTCCTGGAGTCTATGATTCCTTTTTGCCTTAGTCAGCAGTCCTCACTGGTGAGGCATATGTTATTTCCCTGATTTCTCTTTCTTTCTTTAATAATCAAATTCAGTATTTTGATAATGATAGCGATTAAGGGAAAACTACTTCTTACCACTTAAATCTATCCAGTCTTGGTAGAAGGCTGCTTTTATTAAAGAAAATATAGGATTTTCTTGAAAAGACACTAATGTAATGGATACTCTAAAACTACCAATTTTATTAAAGTTATTTGAATAAAATGACACTAAACACTTATGAACTCACCAGAATTTGTAAAAATGCTGATACTCGCTTTTCAAATAACTTGTATTCTCAGGTCAGCATTAGACAGGTACCTCCCCGGAGCTTTTGATGAAGACAATTTAGTACCAAGCTGTTTTTATATCTTTACTTGTATTACTTTGATATATTGTAATGTGAACCAAGTAAAACTATTACTATTAATGCAATGTTTTGTTGTACGTTGATTACTATAATGCATGTGTTGTGATACTTGACATGACGTCATCCACCCCAGAACGTTTCCGCCGTTCCAGTTTTGGGGTGTGACAGATTAGTATCAGAGCATTGTTTATAGTGAGCTAAGTATATCAATTCATAAAAGATATACAACCTATAAATACAAAAGGGATAAAACACTCTGACCAAGAATTATACTTTAAAATATAACCATATTTTATCAAAGTATAATAACATCTAGAATCTAAACACTTGAACACAAGTATCACTAGAAGAACAATAATAAAAGTTTTCGGATGTTGAGCACTACAGTCAAACCTAGGTAGTTATGTAATCGTACGCTGGAATAAATGTAACCTCATCAACTACATTTATTCGAGATGCGATGAACGTGTGATTGGGAGTGATAGTGGTGTTACAACAGGTCTGAAACTTACCAACTGGGAATGCTAGAGCCAAACATAAAGTTTGAAATACTATAGGAGTATTTTGGAACACTAAAAGACTCACATTAATCCCATAATCATATTCAGAAGATAAGAAAACAAACAAGATATTAAAATACCATAGGGGTATTTTAGGATACATAAATAACCCTGTGTGAAGAACTAAAAAAATCCTTATTGATATACCTACAACTACAAGAGAGTATACTCCCAAGGTTATATATAATTAGGATCCCATAGGCTAAGAATGTGTGGTTTCGCCCTATTTCCTTTTCCTCGTTGGGATGTGGATCTAGAGTAGTATCACATATTCGAAGGCCTATCAGATCTAAGTTATATATGATTTGTATACCCTATGTAATCGTATTAGGACTCGATATGGATCACCCAGTGAAATGTTAATAATCTCTTAGGATTCTTTAGACATTTCCATTCTCGCACGAACCCTGTAGAAAACCCTATCCACTTCAGTACTCGGCAGAAGAGTTGATTATGACCCCGAAGAAGTTCATTTAGAAGATTTCCAGCTCGGAAACGAATGAACTAGGTCGAGACTATTGCATTCACCGACTGCCTATATCATTTAGGGACATCGGTGGGAGATTCGCCTAAACTTCTGAGATTTCCAGTCATCCATCATGAAGTGATGACACCCAGAGTTGGATTCGGAAGTAAGACGGAGTAGAAATTCAATATGTCCACACAAGAAGAGAACCCTAGGTAACTACCCGAAGGAAACCAACGACGGTTACAGTCAAAGATACGAGGCAGAAAGAGGGAGCCAGTGCATGGAACCCGAGAAGAGTCTTACCCTCGTGTTCGTCACGCTAATACACCCTTAAAATAATACAATTTAGTGCGTTAGTGTTACACTACTCACGCTATGTGTTAGGTAAATCGCCTTGTTCCCATTTCCATTAATACGCTTAGAGCAGATCCCCACACCTCTGTTGAGGTTGTTTAGTCGTAAGTCTTCATGAGCCTCTCTTCCTACGGTTTTCGTTCCGAACTGTTCTCCAATCTCTCCAGACTGGAGAGTGAAACCTTTCCCAGTATAAAGGTAACTTAGTAGGAATGACTCCCATCTTATGGCCTTTCCAATACCCATACTCCTACCTTGTACACCAGGACTACATCATAGGGATGTAGGTCGACACTCAGATAACCAGTACCCGAGGCAAGGAAAAATTTAAGCCTAATGCAGTCAGGACATATATTTCTAGGGTTAGCCATCGTCTCTCATTATCTTGTGTTCCTTTCCGTGTAGGAAAACCATGCCTCCGAAGAAGCGTAACCAGTCCACTAGCAAGAAACCTACTCTCTTATTCGACGAAGCTACGTTCCCAGCTGCAGTCTCGGCAGCCGTAGCAGCTGTCATGGCTCACCTAAGTGCTAACAATGCCAATGTTAGCAAGGGCCCTATCGGGAATTCCGATCCTAGCAATGGACAGCAACAACCAACCTCTGCATACACAGCCACCCAAGAACCTCACTTAAACACGCTGAAGAGAAAGATCAAGATCGAGGAGGGAAGTACCTCGGCTCAAGGACCTTCCAAAGGGCAACGAGCTGAGACAGTCAATACCCCTGTCAAACCTTCCCTCCTAACTTCAAAAAGACCATACCTAGGAAACCTTCCCCACTGCAGCAAGTGCAGCTACCATCATCATGATATGTGCCATGAAATTTATTGTGCTAGGTGCCACATGTAGGGGCATACTGCTCGCGTCTGCAGAACCCCGGTTGAGTTTATTACATCAACCACCAATGTGACGATCAATCCAGTTTGCCGTCTATGTAGTGAAATTGGACACTTCAAGAAGGACTGCCCAACTGAAGGAAAGGACAAGGATACAGAAGGAGCCTAACTGTACGTCTCTCAATCTCAGATAACTAAACCGAAAACATTAAAAGACTAATTCAAAATGTAAATATTTCCCCATTAAGGCGAAAGTCACAGCACTGTTATAAAATCTAAAATTCCTTAGGTAAAACTATAATGGTTAAACATATACGTTACGACCATGTATAGTTAAGATGGATAGACCTAGAGTGAGTGAATCCCGCCTCATTTCCTGTTCCTCTTCTGGTTGTGGATTTAGGGCGGAGTCGCTCAGTCAATAGCCCTCCCCACCTTAACTATACATGACTAGTATATGTTAGGCGATTATTAAAATGCCTCGTGGGAATCCATTCATGAAAAGGTACTCTACTCAGAAACACTTAGGACCCTCTATAGTTCCGCGTCGACTCTATCGGTCATGGTTTGATGTAGTGCAGCCATGTGTACGTCCCTAGTGCTGTGTAAAAAGAACTTTCACCGTAGCCATATCGGCAAATAAAGGTTCTTCCGAACCTAAACATAATACAAATAATCAAACCTGATGCGATCCGTCAGTCGTCCCTCTTATCTCAAACCTTCCGAAGTACCCAGGAAAAGGGTACCACGCACTGTTGACCGACCCCTCTTAGACAGATAGAAACCGAAGCGAAAGACACTGCAGGCACTCCAGAAGACAAAAACCATCCGAAGCATATTCCGTAGATTCCCCAGAAAGACCCTTCGCACCTTGCACATCAGGTTCGTGAACCCAAAGGATAGAAATCATGGGACTGACCACCATAACCAGGTATATGCATAAAGGTGGTATATAGTTGAGATCAAAAAGATTTAAGATGTGTGCTTCCTCCCTACTCCCTGTTCCTCGTTGGGTTGTGGTTTTGGGGTGGAGTCACACAACTGAACATCCTGCTGACCTCAATTATATACGGCTTGCATACACCAAGTATTAGTGGTTAATCCAAGTATGAGCTCTACCATGAACCTCATAGCAAAGCCCTTCATCCTATTCCATAAAATAGGAGCTAGAGTCAAGATAACCACTGCGGGTTGAGCTACTAAAATGACCACAAATCCGAAATTTGTCATCATAACCGGTTAAACTCACGTGATAACTAACACCCTCGGTTAGTAAAGAGATTAAAGTTCCGAGTGATGGGAACCTATACTCACTAGATTTGACCTAGACCGAGAAAACTCAGAACCTTCAGAGGAGTAGTTGCAGTAGATGCCCGCACTACTCAGGCACTTTGTCAACCCCGTTACAGACAAGTAGTGCCTAGGATCCTCCGCCCCCTCGCATGGAGGAAAGCGTCGTCGCCCTGTAGATGATAGACTTCATTCTCCGAAGTGAACACTAGAATACCGAGAACCACAGGATAACCTCCGCAGCCAAGAATACTTGATCAAGATGCAAAAGTAGTTGCGTTAAGCCTCATGACCAAGATCCCGAAGAGATTATAGACTTGACACTAGCCTTGGTGTTAGTCGAGAGATTATGCAGGAACAGGCGCTTTCCGCAATAGAATAAACCAAAGTCTTAGAGATTAATTGGACTATTAGGTGTTCCACAAATACTATCTCGCTCAAAAATAGCAGAACCACCTCCTGAGATAGTCCAACACTTGTCCGGTGAAACCCTATCTCCCCGACCCTAAGGGTTTCCGTATCTCAAGAATCGTTAGTGCAAATTCATTTTGCACGAGCTTGAGATAGACACTCTACAGCAGACAGATAATCGTAGATACGCAACCCATCTGATGACCTAGAAAGCCTCTAAAAGCCAATTGACAGGACGCACGAAACGAAATACAACCCGAGATTCCTAAGAACCAACCTGAAGGACTACTCTACCAGTACGAGAGAGAACGTTAAGGACTTCGGAATGGCGATCACGCCAGTGAGGATCTTGCCATAGAAGTACACAATGTTCTAGGTACTGATAAGCTCTACCCTTCCGAGAGCTTACGACCACCCGAGATCCTTTACGGAGATTGGTCCAACCCTCATCTAACCACTACTACTTTCGGATATTCCACAAGTTTCATACCCGATCGATCCATTTCTTAGACTGGATATGCGATTACCCGATGTCACTCTTCGTACCCCAGTCATCTTGATAGAAACCATTAAGAATCCTAACCTCGTAAATACACCAGTCAGAACCCACTAACTACACGAGACGGAATCCGCATCCCCTACGTGAAGGTCTGTTGGAATGACAAACACAGACCAGGGATTCACTTGGGAATGCGACGACAAACAGAATAGGAAATACCCTCCTGCTTCTATCATCTATAGCTACTTCCTTGCCTAGACCTGAATTTTGGGACGAAATTCCCTCTAACGGGGGGATGATGTGACAACCCAAAGTTATTCCGTTACATTACCCCATTACCGTTAACGGAATATTCCACTGTATAAAAGTCCCGTTAATAAGAGATCGTCAAATAAATAAATGTTTTATTTATTTATGTTTTATGTCGTGATAGTCGTAATAAAGTAAAAGAAAACACTTAAATTACATTTCCATGGTAATTTAGAAAAAAGTTAGTTTTTATTATTACGACCACTAAATCGGGTGCGACCAAAAGTACCGTTTAACGTCAGTATCAGGTAGATCCCCACTGAACTCCAACTCCAACCCATATATAAGGGGGAGTAAACCCCATTTGAACCTTTTTCACCCTCTCTCTCTCTCTCTCTATATATATATATATATATATATATATATATATATACATATATATATATATATATATACATATATATATATATACTCTCTCTCGACTCGTTTTCGACTCAAATCCGCAACCAAATGCTTCCAAATCGTAAGTCCACTTACCCTAGCTGGTTCTAAACACCTTGGCTTGTGATTATACCCCAAAAACCAGACTTAGAAGCTGTGAAAGAGGAGTTTACGGCCTAAGATCCTCCTTAGTCCGTAAACACCTTAAATGTGGCCAAAATGACCCGAACTTGTCCTGTTGAGCCTAGGAACCAATTAAGGAATTTAACTAGGAGTGTTTAAACATGAAAACACAATGATTTAGGGCCTAAAAGAGAGTTTATGGCCCAAGCACATGCTTAGGCCGTAAACACCTCTTATGATTGTATAAATGCCCCAAAAACACTCCCAAACCACCCTTAGGCTTAAGACATAAATTAGGGGCTTCCTATTTCGGGTTTAGAGCATTCAAACACAAGAAATTGAGGGATTAAAAGGAGTTTACCACCAGACATATGCCAAGGCTGTAAACACCTCTAAATCAAGCCAAATGATGGTTTTAATCCCACCGAATGGCCTCATACCTCATTATAAATTACTAGGGTTGGAATAGGGACTTAGAACTTCAATAAAATCAAGTTCTAGGAGTGCACGGCCGTGAACTCCCATAGGGGTGGTTCATGGGCCGTAAACTCCCCTATGGTCCCTTTAAAAGCCCTAAACCCATTCATACCTTCCGGATTTGGACCTAGAAAAAATTCCACGAACAAGATAGAACCCTTAAAACACCCTAGAACCCCTCACCATGAGTTTACGGCCGTAAACTCATGGGGACTTGTCCCTGGGCCATAAACACCATAAGGTGAGTTTACTCTTGAAGAGTAAACTCCATTCCTAAGTCATTTGAGCCCTTAAATGTTACCCGGGACACCCCAAACACTTAACCAAAGTGTTTTCCGCTCCTTAGAGTGCGTATACTTGTTTGATTAGTATTAAATGTACTAATTGTATGTGAACATATGTTATCATATGTTAAATAGTTCCCTAAGTGTGTCCAAGTCTTTACTTGACACTGAGCACCCAACCGACGCCTTCGTCGGATCCACTTAGACCAGGTGAGTTCATACCCCTGAATGAACCTTTTACACGTTTTAACATGTTTTATAGGGGGGGGGGGAATACAAGTTAAATATGTCAGTTATCATATCAATCACATGTGATTGATAACCCGCATGCACAAGGATTTACCACAGTGTAAACTGTTTTACCGAGTAAGACACTATAAATGATTTTCTAAAATGTTTTTCACTTGTTCAAAACTCTTACTTATACTGTTTTATCAAAGTTCATTTTCAAACTGGTTTATGAAAGGTTTCCAAAGAAATTCTAAAGATTTACAAACTTATTTTACCGAAAGAAATACCAAATTGTGATTTTCCTAAGTATAAAGGTTTTTCCAAGGTTTTCATCAAAGTTCTCTTTCTTGTCGTATACTTTTACTTTTACCTGTTAGATACCACTGCTTCGCTTTTTCCCAGTTTTAAACTCCTACTCGATAATGCTTCCATTTCATGATACACTTATACTTCACGATTCGATGATCCCACACTGTACGCTTATACTTCACGACTCGGATATTCCACATTGTACGCTTATACTTCACGATTCGATTATCCCACATTGCACGCTTATACTTCACGACTCAGATATTCCACACTGTACGCTTATACTTCACGATTCGATTATCCCACACTATACGCTTATACTTCACAAGTCGGTTATTCCACATTGTACGCTTATACTTCACGATATGATTCCACTTGATACACACTCAAGCATAGTTAGATGTATGTCTGTGCTTGTATAGATGCATATAAATAATGATTGAAGGGCTTAGGAAGGCTTGTCTGCCCTATTTCCTTTTCTTCGTTGAGATGTGGTCTGGTGGGATCGGATGTCCATCCGAAGGTCGTTTGATTCATTAGTTATATATTATGTAGACAAGCATAGACATGTAGGATTTCTTTAGTCAGTTCAGTTATGAGTCTCTACCTCTAGTTCAACACTGTATTGGAAACACACTACCCACTATTGGGGATGCATCTTCGGGACACTGCCTTCTCCGTCGTCTAGTTGGTAACCAGAGTCTCTTGTAGGGAGAGTGGACATTGTGTGTATAGATCTATACGGGATTGACACCCCCACACCCTGACTGCTAGCTACAGTCCACGGCCCACCAAGCCAAGGGGTGACAAATGTCATAATTTATAGACGCTTGTAGGGTGTCAGGTACTCTAGTGTCAGTTAGTATGGTTACGAGTATCCCAGGTTGCCTTATAATTCATGGCCTTAAGGTAACGGTATTATACCAGCAATATACACTGTATGCTGGGAATCCATTTTCAGAGTCAAACTGTTTTTAGACCTTGCTAGCTGTGTCTTTCATTTGATACTGTCTGCGGCCTATACTCTCTGTTTTAGACCTTGCTAGCTATATCTTTCATTTGATATTGTCTGCGGTCTGTATTCTTTGTTTTAGACCTTACTAGTTGTATATTTCATTTGGTACCGTCTGGGGTCTGTATCTCCTTTTGTTAGACTGAGCCAGGCGTGTCGTTCGTTCGATACTCTCCTGGAGTCTATGATTCCTTTTTGCCTTAGTCAGCAGTCCTCACTGCTGAGGCATATGTTATTTCCCTAATTTCTCTTTCTTTCTTTAATAATCAAATTCAGTATTTTGATAATGATAGCGATTAAGGGAAAACTACTTCTTACCACATAACTCCGTCCAGTCTTGGTAGAAGGCTGCTTTTATTAAAGAAAATATAGGATTTTCTTGAAAAGACACTAATGTAATGGATACTCTAAAACTACCACTTTTATTAAAGTTATTTAAAATACTTATGAACTCACCAGCATTTGTAAAAATGCTGATACTCGCTTTTCAATTAACTTGTATTCTCAGGTCAGCATTAGACAGGTACCTCCCCAGAGCTTTTAATGAAGACAATTTAGTACCAAGCTGTTTTTATATCTTTACTTGTATTACTTTGATATATTGTAATGTGAACCATGTAAAACTATTACTATTAATGCAATGTTTTGTTGTACTTTGATTACTATAATGCATGTGTTGTGATACTTGACATGACGTCATCCCCCCCAAAACGTTTCCGCCATTCCAGTTTTGGGGTGTGACACCCGGGGAGTTTACTCCTGGCCGTAAACTCTCTAAAAGGTCTTATTTAGAGGCTTGAAAGTATGATATCTTAAGTGGTTAAGTGTTCTAAGATTAAACAAGAGGCTAAGTGAGTTTAAGGTCCAAGAATTGACCTTAACTTGTGTTTACGGCCTGGAGACCACTTTCCCATGAGTTTACGGCCATAAACTCATGGTATGAAGTACAATTTTGATGTTTGAGGTCCCTAGTTCAATGGTGGTTGGTTCTAGGCATAAGGAAGGAAGAAAGGGCATCATTGCACCCTTATAGGGAGTTTATGGCCTTGGGAGATCTTTGGTCATAAAATCTCATTCAACCTTTGATTCTTGATGTTTCTAAGGCCTAAACATGTTAAACCTAGTGTACAACAAGTTAGAACAAGAGTACTTATGATCTAGGAGCTTGAATGGTCGGTTTTGGCCAAGAACACTAGTGTGTGTTCTTGGTGTTCTTGGTGAAACTTGAAGATCTACACAAAGGGAATGATTTCACCGATGAAATCATGTAAGATATCAATTAGTTAGGGCAAGAAACTTACTAGTTTTGAAGATCGGGGATGAAGATCGAGATGATAGTTGAGAGGATTTGGAAGAGAATCAGCCAAGGAAAGAAAGGAATGAACAAATGGCCAACACCTCCTCATATAAGGTAGAGTTTATGGCCAACATGGAGTTTACGGCCGTAAACTCCATTGTGGTGGTTGTGAACTCATGGTTAAGGTGTTTCAGGCTTGTTATTTATACTATAGCTTCAGCAGATAAACCCCGGCACTTATCCCTTAAGTGTATAAGGCTCAGAACGCTCAAACAGACTCCAAATTGTGCTAAATGATAGCAGGAATGCGTTTGACTTTCAATGAAGTGTTAGACTGAACAGGGGATAGAAAATTTCGGGTTGACACACTTGTACATGCAGTTGTTCCCATTGATGAACAAACTCGCTATAGGGGAAGAGAAATGTAACGACCAAAAATTTCAATAAAATCTAAACTTTTCAAAAACAACCCAATTCATTAAGTTGTTACAAATAGGTTTTTAATACACTTATTATCAGAGTATTCCCAGGTTCATTTCATAAAACATACACACGAGGAGCGGTACGATCACGCCTTTGCCTTGCCACAGTCTCCTGAAGAACCTGAAAAACATTAGACCACAACCGTAAGCCAGAAAGCTTAGTGAGATACCCCGAAAATACCAACCACATATACCATACACATAGCATGCTATATCATAACGAATCACAGAACAGCCATGCACATCGGGTCTACTGTGAGACTGGTCTGCCGAATCGGGCCTTTAGTCCACCTGGTCCACCCTCCGAGTCCAATCATGTCCCTCGAGTCTGCAGTGTGGTTGGTCCGCCCGCGCTGGGCCTTCACCAACCTGGTCCACTCTCTGAGTCTGCAGTATGATTGGTCCGCCCGCATCGGGCATTCAATCGGCCTGGTCCACTCTCCGAGCCTCAGCACGTCTGGTCCGCCCTCGTGGGGCCTACAGCCTATCCGGACCGCTCGCTGGGCCTTCGGAACAACCGGTCCGCCCTGGGTATCTTGGCTTACAGCACAAAGCAGGACCCGCCTCAACCCAACTCCAGTCCAAACCACCATGTGCATATAAACATACAATCACATAACAACGCATATCCAGTCAAACCGATCTAGCAGAACACATAACACAACATACTTTAACAGGATACCGACCTAACCGGTCACTAGCATAGCATCATCCTATCTACCAGGATACCAACCTTAACCAGGTCTCTAACGAATACCATCCTAACTACTCGGATGTGAACATATCAAAGCAATAACATGAAAACAGATACCCGGATCTCAATCCGATAAAGGGCCAGCCTTGTCGCCTTAGACCCTGTTGATATAGTGAGGATAACTCACCTCGCAACTGCTGACTGAAAGGATAAGATCACGCTGCTGCAACCTCCGACCCGAACTCCAACACTATCAATACCCAAAAGACTAAATCCAATAAATACCAATAATTACCAAATTAATTGGTCAACCCTTGGTCAAATTCAAAGTCAAAGTCTACCTCTGACTGGCTCTACTCGCCGAGTCAACCCGATGACTCGCCGAGTCCTTATACACAGAACATCCTTCAATTCGCGACCCAACTCGCCGAGTCACCCTGAGACTCGCCGAGTCCAACAACTCTGAGCCCACTCGCACATAACTCACCGAGTCACAGCACAACCAGAAGAAAGGTTAGGACCTCTCGCCCAGACTCGCCGAGTCCAAGGCTATCTGCAACTAACTCGCCGAGTTCCTGCCCATATTCAACCAACTCGCCGAGTTCCAGCCTATCTTCAAGCTACTCGCCGAGTACACCCTTGTGACTCGCCGAGTACTCCTACATCTGAATCCATACCGAGGCTTTCCAAGCCATGCAGAAGCTCTAAACCATAGATATACTATTTTACAAGCCATCCATCACGTAAAGTGGCAATCTTTACGTGAATCCAAGGAGATCTAGATGTTAACTCTCTAGGGCTAGGGTTTAGGACAAGGTAGCTTCACCAATCACTCATCATCATGGACTTTATGACATATAATACCATTCTAAACCTAGATCTGAAGTAGCATCCTCAGATCCAAGCTTCTATCTCAATTTAGATGTCATATCAACCACCACACATGAACCCATGAAGAAAATAGCTTAAGGAAATGGTTCCTTACCCCTAGAATGAGCCCAACCAACTGTAGATTCCTGATCTCCCCCAAGTTTCCTGATACAAGCCTCCAATCTTCAAGCTTAAAGCACCAAATATCTTTCTCCAAGCTCTAATTCACTTGATAATGGGGTCTCCTCACGAATTTAGGGCTTCTGGAACTCAAGGAATGATAAGGAGGCTGTGGAGAAGGTATGATGTTCTTTATATAGGGCTCAATCCTCGAAATCAGGGTTTTTCATACACAACGCCTATTCGCCGAGTCCATCCTTGGACTCGCCGAGTTGGCCACTTAACACGCGACCTGAGTTGCAACCCTACTCCCCGAGTCCACCCATGGACTCGCCGAGTTGACCTTCAATTTTACACTTTTAGCCCTTCAACTCTACTTTTGATATTTAAGGATGTTACAATTCTCCCCCACTTAAATTAGGCTTTGTCCTCGAAGCCTGCGATAACTCGACTCTAGAAATTCTCTCGCATTACAACTCCTGGCATTAACCCAACCAGGCTCCTCAAAGTACGACCATGGAACCCATAAACTCACTTTCTCCTTGCTCGCGGTGTCCTGACCACCGTCACAAGCCGTCCACCGGCTTTACCCTTTAATAACCACACATAACAACTGAGTACCACCCATGATGCAACACTGCTCCAAATAATAACCAAGACTCGACCCATGTGAGCTATAAATAACCATGCACTACCGGATTCCCGATATGAGTCCAACTCTATCCAATCCATGCTGACAAAAAGACACATTCTTCAGAGCAACTCTCATGAGTTCTCCTCTTGCAATCACATGCACATGCTGAACTAGCTCTAGCACCCTCGGGTTAGGAAAACCCATCACACTAACGACCCTCAAAACATCCCTCAGGATGAACCACTACAACACAAATCCTTCACCGAAATTAAGCTGGGACACCAAAACTCCATCCCTGCATCCCTTACGAGCCTCTTGACTTTACACCCTCGGAATTTCCTTCCGTAACCTCGGCCGACATCTAAACCGGATGTGATTCCATACCACCGCCGCACACACTACGGCATAACCATAATTGGAATACCCCAATCATAACTTCGCACTACTAATTCACTTCCGTGACTAAATTCCTTCCCGGAGCTACATTCCTTTCCCCTTTTCCCTACCAAGGAGATCCACTTGGCAGTCTTGACACTACCACAAATGCCACGGTGCTTACCCAAAATTACACCGTTTCCTTATCGCATAACCGCCATCCCACACACCATACATACTCTGAATCCACTTGCGAAGACTCTCAATTCCACGCTCGACTTCCTATCTTAATCAATATCCGGGGCCAGACCTCTAACGCTAACATAACGCGATATACTCAAACCATTTCCCCGCACCGATCTGACAACACATGCAGAGTCTTTAGCATGACTGGACCGCCTCACCCGACCTTCAGCCAACTGGACCACTCTCATAACCTTCAGCAGACCTGGACCACCCACCAGGGCCTTTAATCTAGCTGGGCCATCCTCCGAGCCTTCAGCCTGACTGGTACGCCTACTGGCCTTCAGTTTATCCGGACCGCTCAATTAGCAATCAACATTCCGAGTACCTCTCCGGGAAATCCTCCCATGCATACTGTTCTAGCCCCCTAGGGGTTCCGAACTCTATCTCCATCAAACATACTTGATCCCAGCCTAATCCCAGGCCCTCCACAATCCATGCCATAGGTCTGTATCCCACCCCGCACGCCTGCTACTCACCCATACCAGCCTGCTCGTGGCTGACAGAAATCCCGCTGAATCCCTAGTAGCTAAACAATCTCTCAAGCCTATCGACCAACCGGAGAATTTCCAATTCTCCCCCACTTAGGGAACTGACTATCAACCACCGGTCGCTATCACCGACCTCCCAAAACGACCTTGCACAAAACCCAACACTTACACGCGGACTGATTCCCACTAGCACTAGCAACCTTCGCAAAAACACATTTTCACACTGAACATCCCGCTCGAAAGAAACTCAATCTTCAATGATCCACTCCTCAGACTGCAGATGCTACTCGACATTCAAACCAACGCCATGTTTCCACTAGTAACCCTCATGAACGATAACCAACGAAGACCCAACTCTAACCCATAACCATACCAAACCCTCAAGGAACAACGAATACCAGAACGAAAAACCCATACACACGACTGCCATAAAATAACACACCATAATAATCACAAGATAACGAGATATCAAGAAAGGAACATACCCGCAGCTGCATCCGGCACTGCTCTGACCTCCTCTGCTGAAAACTGAAAAGCACGGCCCTGAGCCCTTGGGGGCTTCGCTCCACCCTCACCTCCTCCTGTGATCCTCAAAGTAGCCGGTGCTGGAGCCTGCACCGGTCCTGCAACAAGCTGTGGGAAGTTGACCCTCAAGTGCCCAACCTGATGACAATGATAACAAATCCTCAAATCCCGAACCGGCACTGACTGCCGACAATCCCTCTCATAGTGCCCCTCTCCGCACTTGCGGCATGCACCACCAGACCGACAAACTCCGGTATGACCCCTCCCACACTTCCCACAAACGTGGCTGCTCTGATCCCCCATCCTGGAATCAACGGTCTTAGACCGTTTCATCGTCGGCTGCGACTGTACCGGAGCTTGCCTCATCTCACGCAACTGCAAGTCAATCTCTAACTCACGCCGCCTGGCGGCCTCTTGCAACTCCAACAAGGTCTCGCACCTCTGCGTGGACATAAAATGTCTGATATCTCTCTTTAGCATACTCAGATATCGGGACATCTGAGCCTGCTCCGAGGCGAACTCAAGGCAAAACATCGCCCTCTCAGTAAACATCCTGGTGATTTCCGTCACCGACTCCGAATCCTGCTTCAGCTCAAGGAACTCCTGAGCCAACCTCTCCCTCTCAACCTGCGGAACATAACGAGTGTTGAACATCTCTCTGAACTGATCCCATGAAACTGCAGCCCTCTGCGCATCCGAATATGACCCCATGGTCAACCTCCACCAATCCTTTGCCCTGAGCCTTAACAGGTTCAGAGCACACCTCACCCTCTGATCAGCAGGGCATGAACACGTGAAGAAACACCCCTCCACGTCTGATAACCATCTCATAGCAACGATCGGATCCTGAACTCCATCAAAGGTGGGAGGCTTCGTATTATCGAAGTCCCGATATTGAAAACCTCTACTCGCTCCTCCCCCTGCCGCTGCTACAGCCGCTGTAGCCGCCGCGGCAACCGTCTCCATGAGAGTCGCATAGCGCTCATCAAAATACTCCACCATGGCGGTCTTGATCGACCCAAAAAGTTTCGGCAGCTCGGCCCGGAACAATGCAGCAACCTCATCATGCAGGATCTCGCGAATCCTCGCATTGAAATCGCCTGTGCTCATCTGACACACAACCTCGGGCGGTACGGACCCACCCGGAACTCCCTCTCCTGCTCCCGATCCTGACTCGGATCCACTCCCAGCATACCCTGAAATCTCCATACTGAAAATAAACCACCAAAATCTCAGATACTTCCCACTATCCCGGGAACCAACTCTCAACCCAACCCTAGAGGTCATGGTTTCCCTGATACGCGTATGGGTCCTGTGCTATCAGTAGTACGGGCCCATACTACCTTCCACACCTACCCATATTTGTATGAAGTACTACCACAACACCCTAGTGAAAACATACATAACAACGCTCTACCCTCACTACTAGAGGAACACTGGAAATCTCTCACAATGAAACCCTAGGCTAACAAGCATCATAAATCAGGCAACACATCACGAAATCCTGAAGATCCCTAGCCTAACACTAGCATGCTGTTCTATCAATGCTAAATAAAACAAATATCATGTATGGTATTTTGGGGTTACTTACTGGCTCCGGCTGATCGTACCTCCGCATCCTCCTTTACTTATTTTGAAAACCATTTTAAATTCTCTTTTGAAAACCCTCCTCGATTTGAGACTGGAGTCACACAAGTGTTCCTCCAATTCACTCAAACCAAGGCTCTGATACCAACTTGTAACGACCAAAAATTTCAATAAAATTTAAACTTTTCAAAAACAACCCAATTCATTAAGTTATTACAAAAAGGTTTTCAATACATTTATTATCAGAGTATTCCCAGGTCCATTTCATAAAACATAAACACGAGGAGCGGTACAATCACGCCTTTGCCTTGCCACCATCTCCTGAAGAACCTGAAAAACATTAAACCACAACTGTAAGCCCGAAAGCTTAGTGAGATACCCCAAAAATACCAACTACATATACCATACACATAACATGCTATATCATAACGAATCACAGAACAACCATGCATATCGGGTCTACTGTGAGACTGGTCCGCCGAATCGGGCCTTCAGTCCACCTGGTCCACCCTCCGAGTCCAATCATGTCCCTCAAGTCTGCAGTGTGGCTGGTCCGCCCACACCGGGCCTTCAACCCACCTGGTCCACTCTCTGAGTCTACAGTATGACTGGTCCGCCCGCATCGGGCCTTCAGTCGGCCTGGTCCACTCTCCGAGCCTCGGCACGTCTGGTCCGCCCTCGTGGGGCCTACAGCCTATCCGGACCGCTCGCTGGGCCTTCGGAACAACCGGTCCGCCCTGGATATCTTGGCCTACAGCACAAAGCAGGACCCGCCTCAACCCAACTCCAGTCGAAACCACCATGTGCACATAAACATACAATCACATAACAATTCATATTCAGTCAAACTGATCTAGCAGATCACATAACACAACATACTCTAACAGGATACCGACCTAACCGGTAACTAGCATAGCATCATCCTATCTACCAGGATACCGACCTTAACCAGGTCTCTAACGAATACCATCCTAACTACTCGGATGTGAACATATCAAAGCAATAACATAACAACAGATACCCGGATCTTAATCCGATAAAGGGCCGGCCTTGGTGCCTTAGACCCTGTTGATATAGTGATGATAACTCACCTCGCAACTGCTGACCGAAAGGATAAGATCACGCTGCTGCAACCTCCAACCCGAACTCCAACACTGTCAATACCCAAAAGACTGGATCCAATATATACCAATAATTACCAAATTACCCCTGGAAATCAATTGGTCAACCCTTGGTCAAAGTGAAAGTTAAAGTCTACCTCTGACTGGCTCTACTCGTCGAGTCAACCCGATGACTCGCCGAGTCCTCATACACAAAACCTCCTTCAATTTGCGACCCAACTCGCCGAGTCACCCCGAGACTCGTCGAGTCCAACAACTCTGAGCCCACTCGCACATAACTCACCGAGTCACAGCACAACCAGAAGAAAGGTTAGGAACTCTCGCCCAGACTCGCTGAGTCCAAGGCTATCTGCAACCAACTCGTCGAGTTGTTCTTCCAACTCGCCGAGTTCCTGCCCATATTCAACCAACTCGCCGAGTTGTTCTTCCAACTCGCCGAGTTCCAGCCTATCTTCAAGCTACTCGCCGAGTACACCCTTGTGACTCGCCGAGTACTCCTAGATCTGAATCCATACTGAGGCTTTCCAAGCCATGCAGAAGCTCTAAACCATAGATCTACTATTTTACAAGCCATCCATCACGTAAAGTGGCAATCTTTACGTGAATCCAAGGAGATCTAGACGTTAACTCTCTAGGGCTAGGGTTTGGGACAAGGTAGCTTCACCAATCACTCATCAAGATGGACTTTATGACATATAAGACCATTCTAAACCTAGATCTGAAGTAGCATCCTCAGATCCAAGCTTCTATCTCAATTTAGATGTCATATCAACCACCACACATGAACCCATGAAGAAAATAGCTTAAGGAAATGGTTCCTTACCCCCTAGAATGAGCCCAACCAACTGTAGATTCTTGATCTCCCCCAAGCTTCCTGATACAAGCCTCCAATCTTCAAGCTTAAAGAACCAAATATCTTTCTCCAAGCTCTAATTAACTTGATAATGGGGTCTCCTCACGAATTTCGGGCTTCTGGAACTCAAGGAATGATAAGGAGGCTGGGGAGAAGATATGATGTTCTTTATATATGGCTCAATCCTTGAAATCAGGGTTTTTCATACACAGCGCCTACTCGCCGAGTCCATCCTTGGACTCACCGAGTTGGCCACTTAACACGCGACCTGAGTCGCGACCCTACTCGCCGAGTCCACCCATGGACTCGCCGAGTTGACCTTCAATTTTATACTTTTAGCCCTTCAACTCTACTTTTGATATTTTGGGATGTTACAAGAAAAAGGTGAATGTTATCAAAATATAATAGGAATTTATGATTTTGATATGATATTCACCTTTGTATGGGCTGAATGGGAGGGCATGGCACATGATTCTAAAGTTTTGTAAAAGGTTGCATTTAATCCGACTTCTAGATTTCCGTTCCCTTTACCAGGTTTGTAATTTTTCTATAAGTTTCATTATCTATATTATTAATATGATAAATTTGTCAACATATACAAATAAATATTACATTTGTGATGTCGCATACAACAACACACGTGGATTTATGGCTCCTTACCGCAATACTAGGTATTGGTTAGCCGATTTTCCAAGAAACAGAGCTTTAACTAAGCAAGAAAGGTTCAATCATAGTCATGCACAACTTAAAAATATCATTGAACGTGCTTATGGTGTTTTGAAGACGAGATTTCCAATTTTAAAACGTATGGCTCATTATCTTTTTCCAGTGCAAAGAGACATGGTCATTGCTTGTGTTGTGGTCCATAATTTTTTACGGAAATATGATATTCAAGATGACTTATTTACGAACTTTGAACAAAACAATATGGTTACTCCTAATGTGGGAGGTGGAGAAAGTGAGAGCCAAAATATACAATGTATAGAAGGGGATTCAGAAGTCATTGATTATATGATTACTTTACGTGACCAAATTGCTAATGAGTTACTTTCAAATGGTTTACGTTAAATGATGTAGTTTTCTATTAAGTATGACAATGTGTATTTGGATTTTGTATTACACTTTCTATTTGGATTTTAAATAATGTATGTTTAATTTGGATTTTATGTGATAATTTTTATTTTTATAATTATTTTATCCAACATAAGGGACAACATAATGATATATGATCATTTTTATCATTCAGCACAATCAGTCAAATAAATAATCAAACAACAAAAACTCAGTCAGATGTGGACTCAGTCATCATTTTTAACCAAATTAGTTTCTAACCCAGTCAACTCAAACCCAATCAGCAACTATCAAACGACCCCGTAGTTGTGTTTTCTCTTTTTATGGTAAATTAATTATATATAAATTATCTAGAAGCATAACGTTAGCCACAGTTCCAAGAATCCCTTCAAGTTCAAACCCCATTGATACGGTTACATTATAACTTTATCATAATTAAATTAATCAATTGGTGGTGATCGTCAAAACCTTTAAATATTGAATTAATTAATTAGTTATTAATCTTTTCAAAAACAAGAATTTGAATGAATTTATATACATTTAGTGCACAACTGGTAAAAAACGAATAACATTATCACAATTTGCAGTTCAAATACAAGGCTAATTTGATTTCAAAATTTGTATTTAGTTATGTTTATAAACTTTGATTTCACAATGCCCAAATTATTCATAAATAAATTTCATTAAAGTAGATTTCTGGTATATCCGAAAATACCCTATTCGAATCATCAACCGAATACCCGAATTATAAGATCCAAATTGTAATAGTCGGGTTTCGGTTAATATTATTTTATGCGAAAAACCGAACTATCTAACCGAAACTACCCGAAACCCGAAAAATTTACCCGATCAACAGACATCTCATCATCTCCGTGTCGTTGCTTTTAGTCTACCTTTTCAAGATCGGTGTATACTTTTCAATTCAACAAAAATTATTTGAAAAAAAAAATCTACTTATATTGTATTAAGTATATATATTTAAATATTAAATCATATGTAATTATACAAAATTAAAATTACATCACAATTCTAATAAAAAAAATAGTGTATTAGTTAATTGCATAGATATTTATAAAGAATATAAGATAAGATTTTATTAATCGAAATCTTAGAGACGGAGGTAGAATGTAATATTTATGATGTTCATACAAATGAACTCATTATTTATATGCATCTCAAACACGGAGTAATCATGTTAATGAAATTTACCAGAGCATTTAACTTAATGGTATTTGAACACTTCTCCTGTATGATAATATCGTAGAGATCATGAGGTCAAAAGTACAAACGCTAGTTACTCTTGTTGTTTACAATGGCGACATGATTAAAATTATAGACTAAAGCCTGAGAGACAAATCAAGCTGATCAACAGTCTCACCTTTATACCCATAATCCACCTCTCTTCTCCTTTCATTGGAACCAAACTGTACAAGATTTTGTTGATGTTCAAGACCCATGACAATTGACGGTTGTACCTTTCCAACATGGGTTAAGTCGTTGCAATCGAACCTGGATGACATTTGGTTCCATTCAGATTGCTGATGCCTAGCAGCGGAGCATAGTTCTCGACTTTTCTTGGCTAAGGTTCTTTCGAGCTTGTGCGCATTTTGGTGGCCTCCAAATGCTTGTGGGCTATAGAACTTTCTCCTGCAGTAGCTGCATGAGAAAACACGTTGGTCGGCCATGTGTAAGGAGGACAACAATGATGAAGAAGATGTGTTGAGGTCCATGGTGTGTTCATTTTCTGATGGGCGTATATTGAAGGAACTCATGGCAAGCTATAGGAATAAGAAGTTGAGAAGTACATATGGTTATAAAGATTGTTTGGTTTATATAGAAATGTTGTGATTTGACTCAAGGGTGGTGGGGTTGCATAGGCTAATACATTACATAAGCAAAGGAAAGGAAAACAAAATCGTTTTAGTGTTTTTAACAGTTTATGGAGTTTAACGTTACGGTACATGGAAAACCATCATCATTTTGAATTCAAAGTTTCATTTGCGTATCACGTCATGTTATATCTTTGATTCAAGAATTATTTATTATGCATTGATTTATTATTATTATCCATAAACCTTTTTAACAGTTTATATATGTTTCAAATAGGGTTGTACAATTTAAAACTTGTTCCATAAACCTTTTTAACAGTTTATATATGTTTCAAATAGGCTTGTACAATTTAAAACTTGTTCTATTAACCGCATAAGAAATTTTTTACTATATATAATATACTTAGCAATCGCGGGGAAAGAGGTCCAACTTCAAAAGTTCAACCCAAAGCTGACTAGCACCATGCCACATCTCAATGAACATCAAGTTAGTTTCTTATTACTCCAAACTTTTTATACACAAATATAACAAAAACATCATAGATTTAATGGACCATAAAAAAATAAATAGAAATTCCATGAATGCAACAACCAACATATGGAAAATTATTAAGTCTTGTAAGAATTTGTCAATCTTGTCTTGCAAAATTTAGGATAATCTAGAGCATGTCTAATCATGGGTATCAATCAAAGGGACCATTTGTGATTACATCAAGGCCTCGTTCATTGATTGTATTTGTATCAAACATCTTTTAATCTTGTGGCATTATTTCTATATTTGGTAGTGTTCCGCTCTTATGAATTTATTCAAACGACATATAAGTATTCAAGTAATTATAGTTGTTAAAATCACGATCCTAATTATAAGATTGTACGACAGCTGAATAAATGTTTGAAATTTTTTTTTCATGTTTTAAAATTATAAATTAAAATTATATTTTATTTTGTGGGATCTTAGGATACTGATCCCTAACTTACCATTTACCAATTTACCATTTATCATCTTGCATCGATGAGATATTTCTTGATCAACAGTACATGCAGACATGACCCAATCTACTACAGTACATGCAGACATGACCCAATCTACTATGTCTTAGACCTGTACTTGCAAAGGGAAGTCAATCTCCAACTATCATGGCACATTGTTCCATGTCCTCACAACAATTTCACATTTAACAAATAAGTGAGGAAGGAATTTCGTATGTAGATGAAAGCAATTGAATTAACGGATATCAGTACCCTTGGTAGCTAAGTTCGCCCGAATGGGTAATCCCTCAAACCAAAGCCATCAAGAAAAATATTCACTAACACTACGTTAATGACTTAATGAAGATATTGCCAAATCTACAATAATCCTTTTTTTATATTGGTGTTTACAACATTGTTTAAAAAATGTTTGGTTTTGTTTTGTAATGTCCCGAAAATCAAAGGTAAAAAATTTCATTTTCATTTCAAACCAAAACACCAATTGTCATTCATTCAAACATTCAAAATTAATTTATAACAAACAGTCATCAGAGTAAAATCTCAAAGTCATCACATTGCGGAAACATAGGTGGATGTAGTGCAATCATGTCGGGTCATTCCCATTCGTACCAGAAGTACCTAAAACCATAAACAATAAACCGTAAGCACAAAGGTTAGTGAGTTCCCCAAAATACCATATATCATACATATAATAGAGAATGCTATGTACCAATCTTAGTCTTGCTATTAATCCACAAGTCGTATTATGGTCTTTCCTTTCCAGACCGGAGGCCAATACCCTGGGTCTTACAGACAAGTGCCAAGAGCCACCTCCTAGTCTTCCATGCAAGTATCACAAAGAAAACTGGCATAATATCTACATACATAACTATCTACGTATCTTCCAGGATCTGATCCCTGGTCTTGTATACAATTTGCCAGGAGCAACCTCCGAGTCTTTCATACAAATGCCAAGGGCCACCCCCCGGTCTTCCTGTACAACATAATCCAATGGACCGGCATTGGTGCCTTCAACCCATAGTATAGTGAGGAGACTCACCTCAAGCTGTTGAATCACATGAATGAATCTCTGGCTGCTAGTTCGGAAAATCCCCGCGCTATGTGTAACATCCATAAAAATCATGAAAATTTTAAACTTTTAAAACCAACCAAAAAAATCAAAAATTGTTTACAACATAGTTTTGAAAACATGTTCCATATCAGATTTTCCCAAAATCAGAATTCAAAATACGAGGATGTGTACGGTCACGTCTTCGCCTTCCCGTGATCGTTTGAAGTACCTGAAACATAACTCAATACTGTAAGCCCAAAGCTTAGTGAGTTTTTCCCAAAGTACCAACGCATCACATAATCATAATAATACCAGCAGATAACATTTATACGGAGCCTTCAGTCTGACTGGAACACCCCACCGACCTACAATCTATCTGGTACGCTCATATGACCTTCAGCATGACTGGTACGACTCACTAGGTCTTCAGCCTATCTGGAACGTTCTCTCGACCTTTGGCCTCACTGGTACGCCTCTCGGGAGTGTAGTCTATCCGGGACACCATGAGTCTCTCGGCCTTCAGCACATAGCGGGATCGTCTCAACCCAACACACCATCACATATCAATATATTGATGGGTTTTGGTCATAAGACATCCTATGTGCTCATACAAACCCTAAAGCTTGGATCTAGGTTTCTTTATTGTACATGCTTTGAATCCAAGACTATAAACCCTAATTCTAGCATATGGAAATCGATATTAACATATAATTAGGTTTAAGATGTTACCTTGATTGTTATGTAGCAATAACAATCCCAATTCCTCCTTGAATTGACTTTGGAATGCTTAGAGTCACAAGTGTCACTCCTCTAATGGCTTACAAACACCAAGAGCAAATGGAGAAGGTAAAAAGAGAGAGGAGAGAGGTAGGAATTCGTCCTTAGGACTTCTTGGGAAGGCTTAGACGAATTTATGAGCCTTAAGGGGTTTATATAGGTGTAAAGATTAGGGTTTTAGTCCTTATCCTTATCTAGTTGCTTGCCCACCAAGTAACCATAAGATAAGTCTTAGAAACCCTTATCCTAGTCGAATTCTAAGGCATTATCTTCTTAAATTCGTTCACCCTATATTTAAGATAATCCTTACCTTATTTTGTAACTATCACATAATTACAAATCAGCCCCTCTAGTTTAATTAATTACACTTGATCACAAAATTAATTCCTAATTAATTATTGACCAATATTAATTAAACAAATATGATTTCTCCTTTAATATATTATTCCTATAACATATTAATAAATCATAATAATCTCTCTCTTTATTTATTTCTCCAATCAAGTTGCTTTGGTGAAGGCAACCCAAAAGGACCATGCACCATCGGGTCAAGTACATACCAAAATAGTTATGGACTTAGATACTAATCCAACATATATATTATATCGAGCTCTAGCTAACATATACAGACAATCATATAGACATAACATATCACTAAGCATAACATCATCATATATACCAAGATACAGATCTAACAGATCACTAAAACATACAATCATGCAATAAACTAGGATAACAATACAAAGGGGCCGACCTTGGTGCCTTCAACCATATAGTACAATGAGGGACAAACTCACCTTGCAAATCTATAAAGGTAGCAGAAAAGAATATCGCTTCGTGAGTCCACTCTACAGGTCACCTTCTGAAGCTTCCCAAGTAGGCAAGATCCCAGATCCACAAGCTTGCTTCTACACCAAGGCTACTTATTATATCTTCTTTCTTCCTTCAACACACCAAGAACACACACTTAAGCTCAAAACACACACTCAAAGGATTAGGGTTTTCAAAAATGCCTGATAGAGAGTGGAGGCTGAAGAGGTGAGGGAAAATGAGGCTATAAGGATGGTTATATAGGGGCTCAACCCTAAAATTTAGGGTTTCCAAACCTGGCGAGTATGCCCCGTGTACGCCGATGTATGTCTAGCGTACTAGGGTGTGCCCTGTTACGTTAAGCATACGCACGTACGCATGGCATACTCCCATTCTTCCAAATTTATAATTTTTGCCACTAGGGCTTCCAATGGACACATTCTTATACTTAGGGACTGGAATCCAATATAATTAAATTATAGGGTTGAAATTAGGAAAACCTCACCATCAGGATGTTACAATTCTCCTCCACTTGATCTAGACTTCATCCTTCAAGTCTGATGCGGCAAATAACATTTGATAATGCTCCCGCATCTTAGCCTCCGACTCGCAGGTCCACTCGGAACGTCTCTAATGTTGCCACTGTATCTTTACCAAATGTATCTCCTTGTTGCGCAAGACCTTCATCTTCCTTTCAAGAATATCAATCGGCTTTTTGATATAATTCATGTGTTCATTAACCTAAATATAATCCAAGGAAACCACTGCATCTTCATCCAATACGCACTTTCGCAGCTGCGAGACATGGAAAGTGTTGTGAATCTGACTGAGCTCCTCAGGAAGATCCAACCTATAAGAAACCTTGTCAATCTTAACAATCAACTAAAAAGGCCCAATTTACCGGGGACCCAAATTTCCCCTCTTCCTAAAGCGTCTCACACATTCCAAGGTGAGACCTTCAGTAATACCATATCACCGACCTGAAACTTCAACTCGGATCGGTGCCGGTCGTCATAGCTTTTCTGCCGACTCTGATCGGTCTGCAGTCTCTACCTGATCTGCTGAATGATATTTGTGGTCCAAAGGACCACTTCAGTCTGTCCCATAACCCTTTGATTAACCTCTCCCAAAAAAATCGAGGTACTGAATCTCTGCCCATACAAGAGCTCGAAAGGTGGAGCACTAATGCTGGAGTGATAACTGATGTTGTAGGAGAACTCCGCAAGAGGTAGGTAGGATTCCCAATTCTCACCAAAATTGATAACACATGCCTGCAACATATCCTCAAGGGTCTGTATCGTCCTCTCACTCTGGCAGTCAGTCTGCGGATGCTAAACAATGCTGAAATTCAACCTCGTGCCCAGTTCCTCGTGAAACTTATGCCAGAAATGGGTAGTGAACTGAACGTCGTGGTCTGAAACAATAGACACTAGGACCCCATGACAAGCAACAATCTCGCAAACATACGCATCAACTAACTTCTCATACGAAGAAATCTCCCGAATCGCTAAAAAGTTGGAACTCTTGGTCAATCGATCCACGATGACCCATATAGCATCAAAACCCTTTGCCTTCTTCGGAAATTTGGTGATAAAATCCTTTGAAATTTGCTCCTATTTCCACATGGGAACCTCCAAAGGCTGCAACTTGCCATGTGGCCTATGATGCTTAGCCTTGATCATCCTACATGTCAAGCATCTCTCTACATACTAGGCTATCTCCCTCTTCATACATGACCACATATACCTCACCCTCAAATCCCGATACATCTTGGTGGTCCCCGGGTGAATCGAAAAATAAGACTTATGAGCCTCCTCTAACACCACCTGTCTGATCCCACCAGAAATTGGAACCCAGACCCGACTGCACCGACTCAATAGCCCTCGATTATCCATGACAAATATGTCAATATCACCTCTGATCCTCTATTGATTCCAAACCTCCTTCCGAAGTCCCTCGGCTTGAGCCTCCCTGATCAATCCTAGAAGCAGGGAATCAACTGAAATCCTCATACACATCCCCCTCTCCAAAGACCCAGCCGACTTGGGTCTCAAAGCATCTGCCACCACATTCTCTTTACCTGGATGGTAAAGCATCTTTCAGTTAGAATCCTTGACTACGTCCAGCCACTTGCATTACCTCATGTCCAGGTTCGGCTAATCCATAATATGTCTCAAACTCTTGTGATGCGTGTAGATAGCACCACTTCCCTCAACTCCAGGTCATGAGTGGGATATCACATCTCATGCGACTTCAACTTCCGCGAAGCATAAGAAATCACCCGCCTCTCTACATGAGGAATGCCCCCAAACCAGTGTTGGAAGCATCACAAAATCCTCAATGCCCTATGGGAGGGTCAATACTGGGGCCTCGCATAACCTATGCCAAAGAATCTTAAATGTCGACTGTTGTTCAGGGCCAATCGGAAATCCACCGCTTCCTCGTCAGACGAGTGAGGGGTACTGAAATCTTGGATAAATCTTAAATGAATCTCCAGTAGTACCCTCCCAACCCCAAGAAGCTCCTGATATCTAAGAGGGATTTCGAAACCTCCCACTTCATAAGCGCCTCGATCTTGGTCGGGTAGACCAAAACCCCATCCTGGTTAACGAGGTTCCCTAGGAACTGGACCTATCATAACCAAAGCTCGCACTTTGAGAACTTGGCATAAAGTCATTCTCCTTTCAAAACCCCCAGGAGCTCTCTAAGGTGCTCCTCATGTTGCTACGTGGACTTGGAATACACCAAGATATCATCAATAAACATAATGACGGAACGATTGAGCATCAGCCTGAATACATGATTCATCAAATCCATAAATACAACAAGCTCACTAGTGAGCCCAGACGGTATCACCACGAACTCGTAATACCGATAAGAAGTCTGAAACGCGATCTTCTCCATGTCCTCCTATCTCACTCTCATCTGATGGTACCCATACCTCAAATTTATCTTAGAGAACCAAGATAGACCCTAAAACTGATCAAAGAGGTCATCAATCCACGAAGGGGATAATGGTTCTTCACTGTTAACTTGTTCAACTCCTGACAATCAAAGCACATCCGGTGTGAACCATCCTTCTTCTTGACAAAATATATTTGCGCTCCCCACGAAGAACTGCTCAGTTTGGTGAACTTCTTGCCTTGCAATTCCTATAACTAAGAAGATAACTCCTGCATCTTGGGTAGTGCTAAGTGGTATGGTGCCTTGGCAATAGGGGCCACACCTGGTATAAGGTCGATCCTAAACTTGACCTACCTCTCGGGAGGCACACTGGGTAACTCCTTCGGGAACACATCTGCAAAGTCCCTAACAATCGGGACCTCTGAAACTAAAATCTGATCCCCACACACGTATCTACCACATAAGCCAAGTAACCCGCACACCCATGTTGAGTATATTGACGAGCCCTGATGCCCTCTCTATAGATAACTAGTTCTCCCCCACTTGGGGTTCGAACTACCATTCACTGGCACTCACAATCAATCATGGCTCCAAACCTGCTCATCCAGTTAATACCCACTATCACGCGTACATCCCTTATGGGTATAGGGATCAGATGGATCGGATAAGGCACCCCGAATATCTCTAGCACATAACCCAAATACACTGCAGATGCAGAAATCCCGTGTTCTTTGGCGATAGAAACCCTCAACGGACACTCTAACTCCCCAATGGGAATATCAAACTCCCTACTGAATGATCGGGATACAAAAGACCGACTCGCACCCGAGTCAAACAACACAAGAGCACACACAAAGTTCATTAGGAATGTACCTATTAGTGACAATACACAAAACATAATCAACAAAATAATGAATTGATGCATACCGGTCACAACATTTGGAGCTGCTCTAGCCTCCTCGGCAGTGAGCTGAAAAGTGTAAGCTCGAGCCCTCATGGCTCCGCCCTCCCCTGGCGCCCATTGGTGATCCTCAAAGTAGCTAGCGTCGAGGACTACTCCGACTTGGCCGCGAGTAATGGACAGTTGACTATAATATGTCCATTCTGATCACAATGATAGCAAATCCTAGAACTTGGAGCTGGGGCCGACTAGCGGCAATCTATCGCATAGTGCCCATCCTTGCAACATATATGGCACACACCTCCTGATCAACAGGGCCCCTCATGATCCTTGTCGTACTTCCCACAAATGTAACCCCTCTGACTCCTAGATCTAGAATTAGTGGCCTTGAACCGCCTTGGTGTTGGCTGTGACTTCTTCAGGGGCGGTCTCTGCTCTCTCGTCTGAAGTTCTATCTCAATTTCACGCCGCCTGTCAGCTTCCTGCATCTCCAACAAAATATCATAACGTTGTGTGGAAAAAAACTACCCGATATTCGTCTTGAGCATGCTTAAGTAACAGGTAATCTGAGCCTGCTCAATTGCAGCAAACGCAAGACAAAACATAGCCCTCTCTTTGAACATCTTTATGATCTCTGTCACCAACTTAGCCCCCTGCCTGAGGTCCAAAAACTCCTAGGCCAACCTCTCATGCTCCTCCCGCGACACATATCTAGTACGGACATCTTTGAGAAGTCCTCCCAAGACACAACAGCTCTCTGCTCAATAGAATACGATCATGTAACAAGTCTCCACCAATCCTTCGATCCGGACCTCAGAAGGTTTAGAGTGCCCCTGACCTTCTTATCAAATGGGAAAGAGCAGGTGAAAAAGGATCCCTTAACATCATATATCCACCTCATGGCTATGATTGGGTCCTGAACTCCATTAAAAGTTGAGTGCTTTGTATTGTCGAAGTCCCGATACTGAAAAACCTGTCCACTATCAATTCATGTTGCTACGACAACTACGGTGGCTGCAGCAGCAACATTCTCAGCAAGGGTTGCGTAACTTTAATCAAATAACTCAATAATTGCAGTCTTGATAGACCCAAATAGCTTTAGTATCTGACTCTGGATAATAGCCACAACCTCCTCATGGAGAATCTTCCTAATTTTCTCCTCAAACAGCTATCCCACCGTAACTGCCAGCTCCTAATCCCGATCTGGACCCAGCCTCAAATTGTCTCGTCATCACCATACTCAAAATAAATCAAGGAGATATCAGATAACGCACATTTCATATCATGGGAACCAACTCCCAACAAATCCCTAGGGGTTGTGACTTCCTTGTTATGCATACGGGTCCTGTGCTTTCAGTAGTATGCGCCCATACTACCTTCCAAGCTTACCCGTATTTGTCTCAAGGATCATCACAATAACCCTAAATATACATACTAGCATAAGCATACATGAAATCCTCACAGCCTAGAGGAATGCTAAACATCTCGAAACTGGTTGGCTGACCCCACACAAATCATCCATGAAACTTCCACCAACCCTGAAGCACTCGTATATGCTAATCATAAATAACACTGGATCCTATAGACAGTCGAATGTTTGATCCTAATCTAAGCCCTTCATCAAACAAGAACAAGAAATAAGGCCAAACCAAAAATTCTCAGGCTACATAATCATAGTTATGTATAACCATGATGCATACACTAAGAAACTACAGTAATGATGTCAATTTCATATGAAGAAGAACCCTAGGCTATCAGGCATCATATAATCAAGCAATTCTACTATGCAAATTCCTGAAAATCCCTAGCCTATCACTAGCATGATGTATTAACATATCAAAATATCAAATAACAGTGTGGTAATTCGGGGTCTACTTACTGGCTTCAGCTGATCGTACACATTGCATTCTCCTTGATTATTTTGAAAACACTTTGAAAATCATTTTTAAAATCCTTTTCCTTAGTTTGAGATTGGATTCACACAAGTGTTTGTTGGGGTGAAAAGTTATTCATGATTGACTTTGTAAATGTTTGACTTTTGTAAAACCCACTTGCATGTGGTGCATTAGCCTTTAGACCCATTTGTTAGTAAGAGTGAGAGAGAGACATGTAAACACCTCTATATAAGGTGGGTTTGTCCACTTATAGAGGTGTGCTTGAGAGATGTAGTCATAGTGATTAGTGAGTGAGATATTTATGAAGCTCTACACTAGATCCGTTTTTGTACTCATTTACTATGATCGAATATATATATATATATATATATATATATATATATATATATATATATATATATATATATATTTAGCACCCAAATCACCATGTTCAATTGTACAAACTTAAATTCCACAAGCCAACCATGTTCTTTGTCACTACAATTGGTATCAGATCAGGTCTTCAAGATCAAAGTGATATTTGAAGAACGATTCTCGGTTTGGCAAACTATTGTCGCAATTTGAACAATTTTGGTGAGTCTCTTTATATGATCTCTCATAATAATTGAATTTGTGCGTTGCGTTCTTGATTTTTGATCATTTGACTCATTGGATCAAATTTTCTTTGAAAAACCCATTTGTTGTGATCCAATATATTTTTTTTTGATCAAGGTCCGATCTAATTTCATATTTGTTTGCTTGAATCAAATTTGGCCCAATTGATGATTCATTTTGAGTGAGCGCATTACTGTTCATGTATGATATCTGTGAAGCCCAATTCGTAAGTTGTTTACTATTCATATATACACTTTGAAGCCCAAATCAATGATAATTCATTGATTGTTGATTCGTAACCCAATATTTGATCCACTACTGGTCATTTGATACGAGTTGAAATTCTTGATCCCATTCAAACTTCTTATTTGATCAAAATTTGTTTACATCGTATGACTAATTAGTCTCATTCCAGATCTAGTTTGCACGCATCAAATAGTTGTACCTTTGAACTCACACAATTCAGTTCAGGATTCTTAATCGTCTACAATTGATCATATCTTCATCTTCATTTCTTTAAATTTTAACTTCGATTAGAATTTATTGTTGAATGAGTTTTGTAAATCCATTTATGAATTCGATTTTAAAATCGCTTTTGTTCAAGTTTTAGTCTGATAATCGAAAATTGATTCTTTGATCTTATCAATTTTGATCAAGAACTCTTGACGGAAGCCTAGAAATTGTGATAAAATACATTTTTGATCTGAAATTTGGTATTGGATACTTCAGTTTCGTGTTTATTTGCGTCTGTTATCAAAAAGTCAAAAAGAAGAAAAAGTCAAACTAAACTTCTATGGGTTGATTCAATGAATTGATGACTGAAATTGGTTGTTACAAGTTGAATCTGGGATATGAATGATGAAATCAAACTTGATTTAGGATTCAATTTCAAAAAATGGGTTATGTTCTTGTTCTTGTGTGAAAGGAAGTGACGTAAATTCTTGTTCACTACTTGAAATTGATTTCGAAATTGGAAGTCGAGGTCGGTGAAGGAATCAAAGTCAAATTTTGATGATGTTGTTGATTACCCCTTGGAGTCAAATATCTTGAAGTCAATGCTCTTTACCTGACTACAAAGGTTTTTGATACTCAACAGACAAAATTGCTATTGGGAACGAGACGACTTAGAAATTTTTGACACAATGGTTTTGCATTTTGATTTCTAAGGGTTGTCGATGACTGAAAAACGAAGTGTGATAATCGACTTGAGTTAATTTGATTTCGATGAAGTCTGAGTCAAGAAACAAGAGCCGCCTGTGTTAATCGAGTTGCTGTGATGAAAAAGCAAATTCGTGGTTCACTGGAAATCATTATTTGAAGTCGATTGATGAACAAATGATAGAAAATCGAACATATGGGTTTTGGTTTTGGATTCGTTAGTTTGGAATCGATGGGTTAGTGTTTGAAAGAACGAAAGTTTTTGATTTTGTGGTCCCTGTAATGAAAAGAACGAAGAACTAGGCTAAGATTCGAAGAAATGAATCTGTTGGAGTCAATGATTAAAGTGAAGGGTAATGGTCAGGCTTATTAAACGAAGGGTGTCTTGGGAAAGAATGAGAAATTTTATACGAAGAGTTACTGTTCATTGGATAGGCTTCGAAAGCTTAGTATGAATTGGAAAGCTTCGTATGTTTGATCTCAAAAAGCTTCGAATGAATTGAAAGTAAAGCACAAAGTTTCGAAAACGGCCCCTGAACCTTCGAATTCTTGTTACTTCGAAAATGAACCCAAGTTTCGAATATTTGACACTTTCACCCAAATTCGAATTTTTTTTAGAGCTTCGTATATTTTGGGCATGCTATGTATGAATTATGAACAAATGGTTTTCGAAGATGGTCCCTGAGACTTCGAATGTTTGGCAGTTTGCACCCAAATTCGAAAAAGGACTATTTTTTGCTGAAAATTGAAGAAAGTACATTTCAAGCCCCTGCAGTTTGTGCAAATTGATGCTTTTTACCCAGATTTGAAAAAGGGGGAGTGTTTTGCATATTTTGATGTTTTGGGCGCAACGGGTCTCTGTATACTTTTGAAATTGACAATTTCTACCCATTTTTGAGAAATTTTGTCAAAGGCAATCCGTGAACGACAATAAAAATTGATTATTTTTTGGATTTTCCGGATTGAAGCACAAAGTTTATGCCACATGTTAAGGGGGAGTTTTGACATGAAAATTTCCAAATAGAGCACGTTCTTTTTCCTTTGGAGTTTTATAATCAAATTTCGATTATAAAAAGGGGGAGAAGTTTTATATGGAAATTCGAACTTGAATTTTTCATATTAAGCGGATTTGAAGACCGAAGTGATCTTGAAGTTTTAAAGCCTACGAGATGATGCAATTGCAAGTTCGGATGTGATGTATTCGAAATGGGTTTGGTTTTATTGAAGATTGTTGGGGTGTGTTTTTATGCGCAACTTTTGGGTGATTATTTGGAGTTTGGAATACTCTTGATCTTTCGTTGCTGCTCGGTTTGTATGGTCTCACATCCTAGAGCCCAAATTGCAGAGTCATGGAAGAATTGAAGATTAAGTTTGTTTCGACATGTGTCACATTTAAGGCTCGAACCGTGTAGTGCTTGCTTTTGGAAGATTTGAAGTGGATCATTCATTCCTAACTTTGAGGGGGAGAATGTTGCAGTGCAAAGTTATTCATGATTGACTTTGTAAATGTTTGACTTTTGTAAAACCCACTTGCATGTGGTGCATTAGCCTTTAGACCCATTTGTTAGTGAGAGTGAGAGAGAGACATTTGTCCACTTGTAGAGGTGTGCTTGAGAGATGTAGTCATATTGATTAGTGAGTGAGATATTTATGATGCTCTAGACTAGATCCGTTTTTGTACTCATTTACTATGATCGAATATATCTTTTAGCACCCAAATCACCATGTTCAATTGTACAAACTTAAATTCCGCATGCCAAACCATGTTCTTTGTCATTATAGTGTTCCTCCAATTCCATCAAACCAAGGCTCTGATAGCAACTTGTAACATCCATAAAAATCATGAAAAAGTTGAACTTTTTAAACCAACCCGAAAATCATAAATTGTTTACAACATAGTTTTGAAAACATGTTCCATATCAAAGTTTCCCAAAATCATATGTCAAAACATGAGGATGTGTACAGTCCCACCTTCGCCTTCACGCGATCGTCTGAAGTACCTAAACATAACCCAAAAATGTAAGCCCAAAGCTTAGTAAGTTTAGCCCAAAGTACCAACACAACACATAGTTATAATAACACCAGCAAATAGTATGCAGATAGAGCCTTCAGTCTGACTGGAATTTCCCACCGGCCTACAGTCTATCTGGTACGCTCACATCACCTTCAGTATGGCTGGTACGCTTCACCGGACCTTGAGACTATTTGGAACGTTCTTCGAGTCATTGGTCTGACTGGTACGCCTCTCGGGCCTGCAGTCTATCCAGGACGTCCTGGGTATCTCAGCCTTCAGCACATAGCAGGACCGCCTAAACCTAACACACCATCACATATCAACATTTACCATATCGAACCCTAACTAGCATATACAGACAATCATAGAGATCTAACACATCACTAAGCATAACATCATTCTATATACCATGATATAGATCTAACAGTTCACTGTAACATACAATCATGCGATAAACCATGATAATAATCCGAATGGGCCAGTCTTGGTGCCTTCGACCCAAAAGTACTGTGAGGGAAAAACTCACCTCACAAATCCATAAAGGTAATAGAAAAGAATATCGCTTCATGAGTCCACTCTATATGTCACGTTTTGAAGCTTTCTAAGGAGGCAAGATCCCAGATCCAGAAGCTTGCTTCCACAACAAGGCTCCTCAATATATCTTCTTTCTTCCTTTAACACACCAAGAACACACACCTAAGCTCAAAACATACACTCAAAGGATTAGGGTTTGCAAAAACATCTCAAGGAGAGTGGAAGCTGAAGAGGTGAGGGAAAATGAGGCTATAAGGATGGTTATATAGTGGCTCAACCCTAAAATTTAGGGTTTCCAAACCTGGCGAGTATGCCCCATGTACGTTGATGTACCCCCAGCGTACGCATGTACGCATGACATACTCCCATTCTTCCAAATTTATAATTTTTTGGCACTAGGGCTTCCAATAGACACATTCTTTTGCTTAGGGATTGGAATGCAACATAATTAAATTATAGGGTTGAAATTAGGAATACCTCGCCATTAGGATGTTACACTATCAATAGTAAAAATATCTAATTATAAATTAGGTCTCAACTTAAAACCAAATTCTAAGCTACTTAGCCCATATCCAAGATAAAAGCCTGTTTTACCCATTATCTGACTTGGCCTAAAGCCAAAGCCCAACTCAACTATTCAAAATGCCCAAAACCTAAATGACAAACAGAGGACTAAATATGGCCTTATCTTATAAACCCAAACATTTGCCCAATAACAAAAACACTAAGCCCAAGGCCCATTTGATGAGTATGTAAGGTGTACTCAACTTGTACGCTTAGCATACTCCTTCTGGGGCTAGTACGCGCAACATACTAGTTGGGTGCTCACAACGTACTCCCGAGTGTGCCATCCTACTCCATTAAGCACTTAATTGGTTAGGCCTTCCCTCCAAACTCTTATATGTTATCCCTAAAAGTTACTTATTATGTAAAGTTGGCAACTTTACATACATGCATGGCTTAACGGGGATTAATAGTTCAAAAAGTGCTTAACAAATGTCTTAATACATGCATGGGTCCAAACTCTCCATAAAGTTGACATTTTTATGAACATGAGGACTGATTGGAGCTAAGATCTACCATCCATTGCCTCTGGAGTAGATCAAAAGCTCGCCTTTATAACAAGGACTCAAAAAGTGCACAAAATGCTCCATAAACTTGATCTAACATATGAAAGCATAAAGATGTAAGCTTTTTACCTCAAAAAGATTGTAATTGTAGAGATGATCCTGGATCCACAAGCTCAACAACCCCCTCAAGTGTTCCTTTTCTTCTTCTCCTTCACAAACCACCAACAAACAATCTTCAAGCTCAAAATTCACCAAAACACTCAAGGGTTTTGTTTCTGGGACAAGGAGAGGCGGACGATGGCTAAACATAACCAGATGAGGTTTAAATAGGGAAAAAACCATAAAAATTAGGGTTTGTCTCAGACCCAGTTATGCCCTGCGTACGTGGTTAAGACCCACGATCAAGAAATGAGCAAATACGCCTAACGTACTCCAATTTTTCTTAAGTTGGCAAATCTACCCCCTAGGGATCAATTTTACGAAACATTAACACACCAATGGTCTAAAATGAAAATTTCTTTGAATCGAGTGTTACAAATCTCCCCCACTTAAATTAGATTTTGTCCTCGAAATCATTCATTACCATCACAGGTATGACAGTCAGCTTGAACAATTCAACTGCCACCCTGATACGGGCCGAAGTAATAGATCACACATACAACAACATTCGAAACCTGTAACCTAACCAACCCTTAGCATAACTCATACTTAGTTGCGACGAATGGATCTTCACATCACTAAAGTTAACCCCAGAGGAATAATCATTACCCCTTGTTTGAAATACGAAACTCTAATACACTGTCTGACCCCCTCACAGATAGCCCACTTTAAATCACTGTCTGGTCAACCCCACTTTGTATTCCAAAACCGATCATAATACCTCCAACCCCTGATTATCTAGTTGCTTCCACTATGAACAAAATCAATGTCCATTCTTTGTTATAAAAAATGTTTACTCGACAGAAGGCTTAGATAATCGTTCGAGTAAAAGACTCATCCCTACAACAGTTAGAGTCAGATGAGAGTTGTGTAGTAGTGTTGAATCAATTACTCTGAGATTATTTGGTCCAGCTGCAAGTGACTTAACATATTCATCGAATAACAAGCGACTCCATACACGAGTCCCAAATCACTAATACCGCCTCGGGCTCATATTGTTGCCCTCTCCCTCTCAATTACTTTCCAAATATAGCCAAAACCTCCCTGGTCCTAAATTATCTACCAAGTAATTGATTTATTGGATTTCCACCCAGTTGCTGAGGCTAATAGCCTTATACAATCGTACCACGTGACTTTTGAACAAAGGCCTTATCTGACAAGAATTATCCTAGCTAACTCACCATCCTAGCTCCAATAGCCCTTTCGATCTAAGCGATCATAACCAACCATCAATCTTTATGCCACCAAATCTATTCCTAAAAGTAAATGCTACATGTCCAATTGTAGTCTAACATCTCAACTGGCTTCATATGGCCCACAACCTTCCTTAATTCCATGAATGTTGTGCCCTTCCTACAGTCTCACAACTTGACCTACCCTGTTCTAGTCCCATCTGAAGGAGTCTAAAAGCTAGATCATAGATTTTCCATGCTCTCACAGCTACTCAAGAACCGGTGAATGCTACGGGCCACCCCATAGTCTTACAGAACTACCACACTACTTGCCAATCTAATGAATGCTACGACTACTCCACAGTCTTACAACACTCTTATACTATCTGCCAATCTAGAGAATGTTATGGCCACCCCACAGTCTTACAACAATCCTATACTATCTACCAATCTAGTGAATGCTACGGCCATCCCGCAGTCTTACAACACTCCTATACTATCTGCCAATCTAATGAATTCTATGGCCACTCCGCAGTCTTACAACACTCCAATCCTTCCATGGCTACCGCCCATGGTCTTACCACTTATCTACCACTCCAACCATACTCATCCTGAGTCGAACACGCATCTGACTATACCCTAATCAGGTGTCCAAGTTATGCTTCAAACCCTAAAGCCTTAATCAGACAAGAACAGGCAGAGAGGCTCTAACACCACCCTCAACCTTGATCCTTCCACACACCCGCCACACGTTACTACTGATATGCAATGAAACACGAATATCCATCCTTGTGCAATCCCTTAGACCAATTATTATCCCCCACTTAGATTCAACTGCAGCTTCCCAATCCCCAAGATATGATGGATTTGCAATCCATCTTAAAAACTTTCAGTTCAAGCTGGCGACAACCTGATATTATAAGAACAATCATTGAATTAATAGCCACTCTTAGTGATCACGTATCTTCCCAAAACTAGATGAATACATCCAAAAATGTCAACGGCCTTAAAAATCTCAATCACTTCCCACTAACACTATTACAAGTCCTCGACGACTTATCATGAAATTTTATGGCAGGTATGAGTTGAGAAAAGCGTAGAGCTTCTATTACCTTTTCATGAATATAAGGATCGTCGAAATCGGATTTATAACAAAGAAGTTCTGGCCTTCAGAGTATTTTAGGGTTTAAGAGGAAACCCTAGTACGCGGGGCATACATAAGAGTAGGTGGGTCGTACTCCCTATGTGAAGTGTAGTAAGTTCAACGTACAATGGTGTATGCTTAGCGTACCAAGTAGGAAGGATCATGAAGCCTCAGCCTCAAACGCTAGGCGTACTAGGGGTGCAAGAAACCCTAACTTTAAGTGTGTGTTCCCTGTTTAAGCATCTTAAGTGTTTAGGGATGGCCTCATTATATAACATCCATAAAAATTCATAAAATTTAACCTTTTTCAAAGCAACCCTTTTTCTAAAGAAGTGTTTACAAAAACCATTGTTCACATAACATTATTTAAAAATAATAATTCCTTTCAACATAGTTTTCAAAACATTCACATTAACAGAGTCATAAGTCCAAAACGCGAGGATGTGTATGATCACACCTTTACCTTGACACAATCCACTGAAGTATCTGAAACCATAAACCAAAACTATAAGCATGAAGCTTAGTGAGTTCCCGCAAAATACCAACACCCAAACAAATAACATATACAAATAACAGGATATATTGGGTCCACGACTTAAAGATTGGATTAACCCTTGAGCCCACCGTATATGTTTGGATTGCCCATCAGGCCCACAACTCATATTTGTCTTGCTCTCAAGTCCACAACATAATTTTGGCTTGTCCTTAGGACCACAACTTATATCTGGCTTTCTCCTTCAATCCTTGGACTGGAATACCAATGAATAACCCTCAATACGAGTCTAGGATACCACCCGATCCTCATCACGTATCTGGAATGCCACTGAGCCCTCAGTATGAGTCTGGCTTGCCCTACCTGGCCCTCAGCTCATATTTGGAATGCTAATGAGTCCTCAGTATGAGTCTGGCATGCCCTCCATGGCCCTCAGCTCATATCTGGCATACTCCAGGGTTTGTTGGCTATAGCATAAAGAACTACAACCTCAACACAACCTACACAATATGTCGATATCTAACAGATAATATCATATACAGATAAACAAACAATATCATAGGTAGTCCTACAGATCTGCCAGACTACCATATCAAGACCAGCATAATCAGACAAGCATGCAATATCTATTCCATACCCGACATAGCAATAATATCAGGTTATCAAACCAAAGGGGTTGGCCTTGGTGCCTTCAATTCGAAAGTACAGTGAGGAAAACTCACTTCGAATGCAGAAGCTCCCTGAAAGAATTTCCTAGTTGCTACCCTGTCGGCTTCCCGAGCTATCAATACCAATAACAAACCCAATTAGTAATTGGGTTCCATGATATAATCCATAATCCTTACTTGGGGTAAAATGACCATTTTACCCCTAACCCAACATGAACCAAAACTAAGGCCCAAAACCAAAATATCCATAAAGGCCAACTAATGGCCCAATTTTCCAAATTGGGCCCTACCCCATATGGGCCTTATTCTAAGCGCATAATTTTCCTTATTACAATTCAAATTTTCTCAAGTACCCCTTGGGATAAACTTGTTCAAAGACATAAATCGAAAGTCAGAGTCAACAGTCCAAGTTGACCCAACTCGTCGAGTTGTCCTTCAACTCGTCGAATTTCTCCATCAACTGCACAGATCGGGAAAAACCAACTCAACTCGCTAAGTTCCTTATCAATCTGAAAATGTCTGGGAAAATCGATCCAACTTGCCAAGTTTATCCATAAACTCGCTGAGTTCTCCAGAAACCCACATCTTAATACATTAAGCACTCAATCCGTAAGGACATGACTCCAAAACATAGATCTAACTTCCTTGAGCTGGAAAACCACGTAAAGTTGCCAACTATACATTCATGCATGTCTAAAAGAAGCTCTTGATCTTAGAATGGACTTAATAATTGACTTAATGCATGCATGACACCAAAATCCTCATAAAGTTTGCACCTATAAGCTCAAGGGTACCAAAACCAACTCAAATATGAAAGAAAAACTCCTTCAATGACTTCACCCCATCATCATCCCCCAAAAAAATGCCAAAACACAACAAAACCCAAAATGAGGAGATCTAATCATCTACAAATCAAGGTATGAACTTGATACGTTAAAGTGACTGAAAGAAATGGAATGATGTTGGATCTAAGACTTCCTTCTCCAAGCTAGACACTTCAAGAACTTCTTAATTCCTTCACAATGGACAAAATGAACACCAAACTTCCTTCCACAGCTTAAAAACTTGACAATGGAGGCTATAACGCATTTTAGGGTTTTGATAAGAATCGAGACTGATAAGGAGGCCAGAAAAAGGACTAAAGGCCTTTAAATAAGGTACCAGAACCTAAAAATTAGGGTTTCCTTCCCAGCTGCCAAATCACTGAGTTAAGGCTCCTCAACTTGTCGAGTTGGTTCATTTAATTTCCGCGATTTTTCCATCTTCAACACATCGACTTAGTCCCTCCAACACGTCAAGTTGACCTAGAAATAGGGCTATTCTCGACAATTTTTGTTCAAGATTTCAGATCTTACACTTTACCAGCCGCCAAACCTCATAAAATCCTCAAATCGACCCTTAGCCTCCATTAATGTGCACTTGAGCTCTTGAGGAGAATTTGGTGTTGTTTTGCTCATTTTGAAGAGATTAAAGAAGGATGAAGGTTCATAGCTTCATGGGGAACTTAGAAGATCCAGAATCATTCATCAGTTAGTAAGCTCATAGAGGTATCAAGTTCAAATCTTGACTTGTTAAAGATTAGATCTATTATTGTCTTGATTTTCATGCTCTTAGGTTCCTTTTTGGGTTGATTCATGAGTTAAGATGTTTGAAGGACTTATTCTTTTAGATCTGAGTTGTTATGAGGTTCTGAAGCATAAAGGTGCTAGCTTTATAAAGTTTAAGGTCACATGCTTGCCTTAAGCTACCTAATAAATCCTTTTAAGCTTTAAAATATTCATTTAGTCACGAATGAACGTAAATTTAGAAACTTTACATGATTATCTTGCTCAAGGAAGTTAGATCTATGTTTTTGATCAATGTATTAACGGATTAAAGAAGAAAAATGAGATTTTGCTGAATGGAGGAGTACATTGGGCGTACACGTCTATACATGCAGTGTACAAGCCCGTAAGCCAGTACACTTAGCGTACAAGCTGAGTACGCCCCATGTACTTACTAGGAATGGATTTCAATGTTTGGGCTATCCTTTTCGGCTTAGATGTTTTGGGCCCTATTGGGCAATCCGGTTTTGGATTGATAATTATTTTTAAAGGCCCAATATGGGATTTGGGCCCAATTTGGAAAATAAGGCCATAACTGGGCCTTGGGTGTTTAATTGGAATTTGGGCTTTTGGATTATTGAGTTAGGCCTTGGGTTTGGTACAAGTTATGAAGAGGGTAAAAAGGTCTTTTGGATGGGTTTTACACAAAATAGCATCCAATGTGCTCATGCAAACCCTAATGCTTGGATCTAGGCTTCTCTATTGTACATGCAATTCATCCAAGACTTGAAAACCCTAGATCTAGTGTATATAATTCGAGATTGACATAACAAAATAGATCTAGATGATTACCTCTTCTTGAAAGCTTGAATCTTCTTGTCCTTGGAGCTTAGAGTCACAAATGTCACTCCTCTAATGGCTTACAAACACCACAAGAAAGAAGATGATCTTGGAGAGAGGTTGGAAGCTCTAGAATTCGGCTATGGTACTCTTAGAAGTAGGGTTAGCCTATTTCTGAAGCTTAAGGGGTTTATTTATACTTGTGCTACTAGATTTTAAGTCAAAACCCTAATTGGATAGCTTAGGCCTTAGGCAGTCCAAATAACATTCCAGAATAAAGGCCTTGGACGAAATTAGATGGGCTCCCACACTCAATTTCTTCCACGCCTTAATTCCAAAGGATTCTCATCCCAAATCAACTATCACACAATTGACAGTTCCAATCCCCTTTATTTATTTAATCTATTTTAGCCACAGAATTAGTTCTTAATTAATTATTGTCTAATATTAATTAAACTATATGATTTCTCCTTTAATATATTACTCATATAACATATTAATAAATCATAATAACCTCTTTATTCATAAATCATTCTATGATGTTGCTGTGGTGAAGGCAACCCAAAAGGACCATGCACAACCTGGTCAAATACTTACCAAATATAGTTATGGGCTTAGACGTTAATCCAATATTCTCCCACTTGGATAAGTCTAGTAACTACAAATGTAAATACAATCCGATTAGCAATCGTAGCTCTCAAAGACGCTGTCGAACTCTGATCTTATCAGTAACCTAACCTTTAGATAAGGGATCGTACAGTCCTCCGTTCTAGATATCGTGCGGACAATTACATGGGACATGGTCATACTTATTGTCCAGCAATTTGTTTCTCGATCTCAGATTCGTTTGACATAGAACTTAATTGAACACATCAATTCAGTGCTAATCGGGCCCGACACATAAGTCAAACCAAATCATCGAGGGGCGCTGATATCGCTTTTACCCTCTTAGAATAAAAGGAACAGATAAACTTCGACTTATATGCATTTATTATTCACTAATCAAATCATACACAACAATGCATTTTATAATATCAAGTTACTAATGTGTTTACGCATTATCAATGCATACCAAGTTAGTAAACAATAAACCATATATCTAGGTTTTAAGACCATAAGATATTATCGTCTTGCGATCACTCATGATAAATTCCATGAAGTGATTCCAGCAAGCGTGGGTTTATTCAAATGCTCAAATCTAATTTATAAGCACTCATGAACATTGTAGCAAACCTTTGCTATGTCTACTTTAGACAATTTACACACCAATTCATGATAGTCTTCATTCATATCTACTTCCAACATATGAACAAGTGTGGACCGTTCGAATAAATTTATTATTCAGGAAGTCAAAACATGCAAAATGAAACAATAGGTAAACAATTAACATAATACATTAACTTTACTAATAAATAATACCCATTTATTTAATCATCAAATGTTAATTACAATTTATCTATTATACGTTTCTAAACTATCTAATCTAAACTAATATCATCCTTCATCCCAATGCTCATAGCGTGCTGCAAGTGCTTAACACTACTCAGTCCCTTCGTAAGCGGATCTGTTGGGTTATCCTCCGACGATACCCTCTTCACTATGAGGAGTCCTTCTTCTACCCGATGCCGAATAAAGTGATATTTTCTATCGATATGTCGAGATCTACCATGATCCCTCGGTTCCTTGGTCAAGGAAACCGCTCCTTCGTTATCACAGAAAATTTCCATAGGATCCTATATGGCTGACACAACTACAAGGTCTCTAATGAAGCTCTTCAACCATATTTCCTCCTTTGACGCTTCGCTCGCTGCAATGTACTTTGATTCGCACGTTGAATCAGCTACGTTCTCTTGCTTGGAACTTTTCCTAGTCACTACTCCTCCATTAAGGGTAAAGACCCAGCCCGAATGCGAACGGTAGTTGTCCCTGTCGGTCTAAAAACTGAGTTATTGTACCCTCGCACCTTTAAGTCATCACTCCCACTGAGGACTAGAAACCATTCCTTGGTCCTTCGAAGGTACTTAAGAATATTCTTAACTGCGGTCCAATGTGCTTTTTCAGGGTTTCTTTGAATTCTGTTGACCATGCTCAAAGCGAAAGCCACATCAGGGCGAATACAAATCATAGCATAAATGATCGAGCCAACTGCGGAAGCATAAGGTACTCGGTTGATCTCTGTTATCTCAACTTCGGTACTCAGACTTTGAGTCTTACTCAACTTGTCATTACTTTGGATTGGTAACTCCCCTTTCTTGGAATTCTCTATACAAAAACGTTTTAGTACCTTGTCCAAGTAAGTATTCAGACTAAGTCCTATTAGTCTTTTACTCCTGTTTCTCACTATCCTTATTCCTAAAATATAGGCAGCCTCTCCGAGGTCCTTCAAAGCGAAGCACTTCCCAAGTCCGAACTTTATTTCCTGCAGTGTCGGGATGTCGTTTCCTATGAGTAGTATTCCATCGACATACAATATGAGGAAGCTAACTATACTCTTATTGGCTTTGACATTTACACATGATTCATCCTCACTTCATAGAAAACCAAACTCCTTGACTTTCTCATTGAAACAAAGAGTCCATCTGCGAGACGCTTGTTTCAGTCCATAAATGGACTTATCAAGTTACACACTCTATTGGGATGTTTTGCGTTGACAAAACCCTTTGGCTGAGCCATGTAAACATCGTCATCCAGCTTTCCATTAAGGAAAGCGGTGTGACATCCATCTGCCATATTTCATTGTCACGAAATGCAGCAATGGCCAACATCACTCTAATAGACTTTATCTTCGCAACTAGTGAGAAGGTCTCATCAAAGTCAACTTCGGGAGTTTGAGTAAAGCCCTTCGCAACCAATCACGCCTTAATAGTGTGCACATTCCCATCCATGTCAGTCTTCTTCTTGCAGATCCACTTGCACCCGACCATCTTACGACCTGGCACATTGTCAACCAAATTCCAAACCTGGTTGTCATACATGGATTGAATCTCGTTGTCCATCGCCTCTTTCCACTTTGCAGACTCTGGGTCTGCCATGGCTTCCTGATAGCTGTTAGGTTCGTCCAAATTTATTAGTGTACTATCACTAATATACGTATCATCCTCACTTGTTATATGAAAACCATACAACACGGGTGGAACACTAACTCTACTGGAACATCTAAAAGGTAATGATTCGTTAATCGGTTCAACCGGAGTTTCCTCCTTAGGTTGAGCGCCAGCGTTAAAGGTTCCTTCATCGCTCGACTCTTGAAGCTCTTCAAGATCGATTTGTCTCCCACTATCCCCTTGGCTTATGAGTTCTCATTCTTGGAAAACCCCTCTCCTCGCAACAAAGACAACATTGTCACTTGATCTATAAAAGAGATATCCAAAGGACTTATGCGGGTAGCCGATGAAAATACATCATTCACTACGAGGTTCAAGCTTGTCGTGTGTTTCTCGTCTTACGAAAGCCTCGCAACCCCAAACCTTGATATGTACCAACGAGGGAGCTTTCCATGTCCACATCTCGTGAGGTGTTTTGGCAACCTTCTTGGTAGTGACTAAGTTAAGGATATGGGTGGCAGTCTCTAAGGCATACCCCTAGAATGAGATAGGTAGTGAAGCACGACTCATCATGGAACGAACCATGTCTAATAAGGTTCAATTATGCCTCTCGGCTACACCATTTAAATGTGGTGTCCTAGGTGGCGTCAATTGCGAAACGATTTCGCATTCCTTGAGGTAGTCGTGGAATTCAAGACTTAGGTACTCTCCTCCTCGATCGGATCAAAGTATCTTGATTTTCATGCCCAACTGATTCTCCACTTCTTATTTACACTCTTTGAACTTTTCAAAAGTTTCTGACATGTGCTTGATTAAGTAGATATAACCATATCTGATATAATCATCAGAAAAAGTCACATAGAAGCGGTTCGCATCCCTTGTGGTGGATCTAAAGGGCCCACACACATCGGTGTGTATGAGATCCACTAAACCCTTACTCCTTTCACAAGTGCCAGTGAAGGGTGACTTGGTCATCTTTCCAAGTAAACAAGACTCGCACACATCATCATCCCTAAGGTCGAATGACTCCAACACTCCATCCTTTTGGAGTTGGGCTATGCATTTCTTGTTGACATGTCCAAGAAAACAATGCCACAAGCACGCTTTATCCAAACTATTGGAATAATCAACACACAACACATCATTTCCTAAATTATCTACAGCCATCACAGTTTCATATATTCCATTACAATGCAATGCTTCAAAATATAAAACACCATTAAGATAAGCATAAATAGAACCTTTTCATTATCAAATGAATATCAAAATCCTTTTCTATATAAACCATGAAAAGAAATGATGTTTGTTGCCATATATGGCGAATAGCAAGAATTATTTAAAGCTAAACCTAATCGATTGCTAAGCACTAAGGAATAGAGTCCAATATTGGTGACAAACGAAGATCTTCTGTTTCCCATGATTAGATTTATCTTCCCACGCTCCACATTCCTATTTCATCTTAGTCCCTGCTAATCAGAACATACGTGAAAACCACATCATGTATCAAGAACCCAAGAAATAGCATGCGATGAATCATTAGATTTAATAGTGTAAATACCTACGAAGGACGACTTGATCTTCCCATCCCTGATAGCTTGCAGATATTTTGGGCATCTTCTTTTCCAATGCCCTATCTTGCTGCAATGATGGCACTATGCCTCCTTGGGGTTAGAGTTGGGTTTAGCAGAACCAACCTTGGCTCTACTAGAAGAGGTACCATCTTAGGAATTTCCCTTGTGGTTGCTCTTTGAGGGAGCCTTCCTCTTCTTACACTTCCCTTTCCCTATTTCCAAGACAGGGGCAGCAACGGCAGCAGGAGTTGATGCAACCGACTTATCTTTTAGATTGCTCTCAGCAGTCCTAAGCAAGCCTTGAGGCTTGCTCAAAGTGACCTCTTCCTTATTCATGTTGTAGGTCACATGGAACTGGTTGTAGCAGGAGGTAAGGAGTGAAGAATGATGTCGATTACCAGCTCTTCATCGAAGTTAACATTTAACTTCAGCAGGCGATCAACATATCTCAGCACCTTTTGCAGATGAGCAGTAAAGGACTCTCCATTACCTATTTTGGTAGTGATCATCGAAGTGATGATCACATACCTTTCTTGCCTAGCGCTTTCGTGCTACCGGTCCAGTAAGTCTTGATGCATTTCATAGGGATACATGTCCTCATAAGACTTTTGGAGTTCTGTAGTCATAGTCGCTAGCATGATGCAATGGACTTTCGTAGCATCACGCTGATGTGCCTCAAAGGCAGCGATCTCTTCAGCAGTGGTAGTGTTGAGGTTGATTTCCTTCAGATTTTCATCAAGGACATACTCTTTGTCTTCATGATGAGTGACCATTCAGATGTTGTGGATCCAATCATTGAAATTGGACCCGTCAAAGATCACTCTCCCACACAAGTTCATTAGTGAGAATGAGCCGGAGGAATTCGATCCGGAAGCGTTGTTGTTGACGTTCAACATCTGAAATAGAAAAGAGATAAAGTATGATTAGAAATGAATCCCTAATTAAACACCCAAATGAGAAATTAGGGCTAGGATCCAACAACATTAATTACAAATTAGAAGAGGGATGCCGTAATCTAACATGCAAATAATTAGAAGGTAAGTGAATGACGATTCACTAATTCTCCACCATGAAAAACGAAAAAGAGATTAAGTTTTAAATGTATTGAAAACTCCTAGATCCTTTAGAGATTCATTGAACTTTTCAATGGAATGTTTAAATATCGATATGCCCCTCTAGTTTGTGACTAGGATGCTGAGGATCACAAAGAGGGTGTGAATAACCATGTAAATGTACTTGGTGCCCTCATTGTTACAGTCACCTATTTGATGTGTCGGTTATCCACACACACTCCATCGAACTATGACAAACAATAAGTCACCCTTTGCCACCTTTTCTTAGAGCCCAATTAGAGTGTCGGTTAATCACACACGCTCCACTAATGTCTTAGCAAGGGTACAAAGTGTAATTTCATGGAATTGCATCAATATCATTTTTACCTAAAGTAACTGAGATTGGGAATTTTTGAAAGAACATTTAGTTACTTTTATAATTCATTATACTTATTAATCAGGAAAGGGTTGCCCTATCCTAACCGTTTGGCTAACGATCCACCAGTAATCAAGGAAGCGGTGGGTGAGAGTAGACACCCAATAAATGACCATTTTATAGGTCATAACCTTATACCCCCTTATAGATCGGCTTCGTGAATGAGGCCTACTAACAGTAAAACTAGCATTTTAAGTTTTATATATATATATATATATATATATATATATATATATATATATATATATATATATATATATATGTGGTAATATTATCAAATAAGGAATTTATAATTCAAACAATTGGTAATTATCTTTTGTTTTGGCAAGGATAATCATAAATTAACAATAAAATTCAGATTTTATTAGTTAAAAATTATTTAGGCAAATATCCTTAAGCAAAACAGCAAGAAATCCCGAAAATCTCTCTGTCTAACGCTCCGACTCGCCGAGTCACCATATGGACTCGTCGAGTTCATCTTACTCGTCGAGTCCACATTGGGACTCACCGAGCCCGCCTGGCAGATGACCCAAAAACTCAATTTTCAAGCAAGAATGAAACACAAAGCATCAAATACAATAAAAGCCAACCTGGCTCTGATACCACTGATGGGTTTTACATAAAATAACATCATATGTTCTCATGCAAACCCTAATGCTTGGATCTAGGCTTCTCTATTGTACATGCAATTCATCCAAGACTTGCAAACCATAGATCTAGTGTATATAACTCGAAATTGACATACCAAAATAGATCTAGATGATTACCTCTTCTTGAAAGCTTCAATATTCTTGTCCTTGGAGCTTAGAGTCACAAATGTCATTCTTCTAATGGCATACAAACACCACAAGCAAGCAGATGATCTTGGAGGGAGGTTGGAAGCTCTAGAATTCAGCTCTGGTACTCTTAGAAGTAGGGTTAGCCGATTTCTGAAGCTTAAGGGGTCTATTTATACTTGTGTTGCTAGGATTTAAGTCAAAATCCTAATTGGATAGCTTAGGCCTTAAGCAGTCCAAAGAACCTTCCAGAATAAAGGCCTTGGACGAAATTAGATGGGCTCCCATTCTCAATTTCTTCCACCCCTTAATTCCAAAGGATTCTCAGCCCAAATCAACTATCACACAATTGACAGTTCCAGTCCTCTTTATTTATTTAATCTCTTTTAGCCACAGAATTAATTCTTAATTAATTCTTGTCTAATATTAATTAAACTATATGATTTCTCCTTTAATATATTACTCATATAGCATATTAATAAATCATAATAACCACTTTATTCATAAATCATCCTATCATTTTGCTTTGGTGAAGGCAACCCAAAAGGACCATGCACAACCGGGTCAAATACTTACCAAATATATTTACAGGCTTAGACACTAATCCAACACTTTTACCTTAGTTTGAACACTTAGTGTGGGTCAGATCCGATTATTGATTAATGATTAACTTGTGATTGATAGCACGGGAATTCTTGCGGGTCTAAGGAACCAATGTCGACCCTTATTGTTTATGTTAGGATGCCAGGAGGGTGCTTGACCCTTGCATGTGTTATGTGTTGCTATGTATACCGTCCGGGGATCAATGTCGGGCGAGGCCCGATAACTGAAACGTATGCTATTGTGTTTATGATCACTATATGTTTTAGCATGATTATGTGATATATATTGTATGTTTATAGTGGGTGGGGCCCGATGTCAGGAGGGGCCTAAGAATAACAAATTTGTATACCGAGCGGGGCTCGATGTAGGGCGGGGGCCCAGTATGTGATTTATTATGTATGGTGTGGGGTATTTTGGGGAACTCACTAAGCTTTGTGCTTACGGTTTTCAGTTTATGTTTAAGGTATTTTGGTTTTCAATTGGAAGAGCTCAGGATGACTGCAGAGCACACATCACATGTTTCTGCATTCTATTATTACTATGATAACGATGATGTATTAATGAAGCCTTGATTTCCTTGGTTTATGAAAAATGAGATGATGTACTATTCTAGTAATTTAAAAATGAAAAGTTTTGGGTCTTATTTTTGGGAGGTTTCACTAATTGATTCCACGACCTACTTGTACTTAGGGTAATTCCCATGCGTATCTGCGACTGTCATCTAAAATTGTCATGTCCACCTTGCGAATTTCTCGAGTTCTTGCTGAAACTACCCAAGACTGAATCAAATGTTGATTTCTTCTCAGTTTATGCCCGCTCCGACGTTAGCCAATGTATCCCACATCGAAAACCAAATCTGGCCCGCCCAAACATTCTCTAAATATGGCTCTCGATATGCAAAATGGTGCATGAAGATTCTCAAGATAAGATGTCAAGACTATCATGAAGAAAATATAATCCCACGCAGAGACTTAGATACACCCTCATAGCATCTCACACATAAATATACAATCATAAATAAAATAAATAAAAGCATGAGGGAAAAGAATTCAATACGCACCTACGACATCGATGGATAAAACTCGGATCGCCTCAACATGCGATTGCAATGCTCGACTCCTCACCATAGGAATCTCCGTGATACACTCGTGTCCTTTTGTAATCCTCAAAGTGGTTGGATTAGGTTCCCTCACTGCTCCCCTCATCAGATTTAGATAATCAGCCTTCTTATGGCCTACTTGGTTATAATGAAAACATAACGGGCTTGTCCCCTAAGGACAACCTTTGCTGACATGACCAACCCTGCCACACTTATAGCAGTCCATACCCCTAGAACAACAACCCCACCGTGATGCTTCCCGCACGTGCTATGCTGACCCCGGCCCAACTGGCCCCTCAATCGTCGGTCTAAAGGCGTGGGCCTCTTCGCAGGACCCTCAACTGACTGCACCTGCTCTGGCTTCCTTTTCCCCAGGTGCTCCAAATTGATCTCCCTATCCGGGGCTCTAGCAATCATATCATTCAGGGTCTTGCACACTGATATACTCACAAACTCCCTGATGTCAGCCCTCATCATATCATTATACCATACTTTCTTCATCTCCTCATCCGCTGCATATTGTAGAACTAATAAAGCCCTCTCCTGGAACTTGGTAGTAATCTTTGCCATAGTCTTAGTAGTCCGATGAAGGTCCTGAAACTCCCTCGCCAATTGTTGCACCTCAATAGTTGGTGCAAACTCAACCTTAAACCAGGTAACAAACTCATCCCAAGTCATTGTCTCTAGGGCTTCACCTCCTAAGGTGAAGTCTACCGCCTCCCACCAATCTCAATTTATGTCTTTCAGAAGACAGGAAGTAAATCTGGCCTTCGAACCCTCGGGTCCAAAAAGCATTTAACATATCTGCTAACCATCTCTTACTAGTAATGGGGTCCTTCTTCCCAAAGAACTCATGAACTCCACAAACACGAAATTCACGTAAGGAAAGAGTGCGAGCTCCAACAATAGCCATAATCCCAATATAGAACGCGCCCAGACGCTCATCCAAAATCCCCTCCTTGAGCGTACCAAAGATCACAGAAGTCTGCTCCAAAATAATGTGGTTGATCTTAGACGAGATAAACTCATGTATCCGCTCATCAATCGGCTCAGTACCTGCACTAAGCCTGAACCTGAACCTGAACTTCCTTCTTGTGTGCTCATCACCATTCTAAAAAACAATCATGCAACTGATCAGGACATAACCATGAATCCTCATCCAACAGGCTTCCTAGACTCTCCATGACTCTCCTCGATTCGAGTATGGATCCCATGCTTTCAGTAGTACATGCTCAATACTACCTTCCACACCTATCCATACTTTCCTCAAGAATCGTGCCGAATCCTCCAAGTCACCTTCTCAAACTTATACATTAAATACTCAATACATAGCACAACCAACCCACTAAAAGCACTTCCTAGACTCTCCTAGGTTCCTAACCTTACCTTGCCATCAGTTACTGAAAAACTCTCCCTGATGTCAGCTAACTACCTCATGAATACAATCACATGCAACAAAGCTCAGATAATCCTATGAGTAAAAGACTCAACCTTAGAACGGTTGGACTCATACAAGAGTTGCGGAATAGGGTCAAATCCATCACTCTAAGATTATTTAACCTATACAACATGTGTCTTGGCATATTTACTTAGTAGTTAACCCACATCACTAAGAGTCCCACATAGCACAAAGCAAGAAACATTCGAGCAACAGAAAATCTAACCAGCATGCCAACTAATCAGGCCATTCTATCTAATTATCTTAAAACCATACTAGCATGCAATTCTAAATGCTCAACAATTACTCATATAAAGGGATCTCTCCTAGCATCAATGCTTGAGTAGATACTTAGCCCTAATCTAGCATGCAATCCTTATAACATATAATATAACAAACATGTAGGGTTATTTTGGGAATCACTTACTTGAGCTTGGTCGATTGCACGCATTACACCCCCTTTCTTTTATTAGAAACTCCTTTAACGAAACATTTATTATATGAAAATTTTACCAAACCCTCAGTTTGAGTTCAGACACGCTCAGGAGTGTGCCCGAATCCATCAAACCAAGGCTCCGATACTAACTTGTAACGTCCCAAAAATCAAAGGTAAAAATTTCATTTTTAACTCAAACCAGGACACTAATTGTCTTTCATTCAAACATTCAAAAGTAATTTATAATAAATAGTAATCAGAATAAAATCCCAAAATCATCACATTGCGGACACATGGGTGGATGTAGTGCAGTCACATCGGGCTCTTCCCTTTCGTACCAGAAGTGCCTGAAACCATAAACAATAAACTGTAAGCACGAAGCTTAGTGAGTTCCCCAAAATACCACATATCATACATATAATAGAGAATGCTATGTGCTAACCATAGTATTGTCATTATGCTACGAGCCGCATCATGGTATTTCTTTGCCAAACTGGGGGCTAATATCATGGGTCTTACAGACAAGTGCCAGGAGCCACCTCCTGGTCTTCCATGCAAGTATCAAAAAGACAACTAGCATAATATCCACATACATAACTATCTACCTATCTGTCAAGGTCTGATCCCTGGTCTTACATACAATTTACCATGTAACACCCTAAAAATTTGAACAATTTTTCACTTTTGTAACCCATAAAATATCATTTGAAAACATAAACGAATCATTATAACAACATTGTATCAATACAAAACCCAAGATCAAATATATAAATCTCCAATATGCATGTGTACGGATCATGTCGGCGCCTTCCCGCGATCGTCGCTGGTACCTGAAACACATAACACATAACACTGTAAGCATAAATACTTAGTGAGTTCCCCAGAATACCACTCAAACACATAATAGCCACTCGAGGTTGTAACTTTGTTGACCCTCAGGTCTATGTGTCTCAATGGGGCCCTCCATCCCCAACTCTCTATGGGCCCTCTGGCCCTAACTCTGTGGACCCGAAAGTCCTAACTCTGTGGACCCGAAGGTCCTAGCTCTGTAACTCTGAATCATACATAGCACATATCACAATAAATCATATACCACATAAATAACATGCAATTACACTGGCACATAACTCTAGAATACTCTATCACATAACTTTATTACCACACTAGGTAAAGTATAGTGAGAAGACTCACCTCAGGCGTCTCGGTAAATCTCTGACTCGGTAGGAATACTACCTAATCTTCACCTATTCACATAAAATAAATACTCTTATAAATATAATTCTCAAGACTAGACTCAGCCTGCCTTTGGCACTCTCAGGAGGGAAAAAGGCTATTTTACCCTCCTCTCAACACAAGTACTCCATTGACCAAATCCTAAAATTCAACGGTCACACTTTAACCCTACTCGTCGAGTGCACTCTGGTGACTCGGCGAGTCCACACATGTCCTTTACACATTGTCCTGCTTGGCACGCCGAGTCCCTCCATATGCTTGACAAGTCATACTAGGCATGAATCACGGGGCCACCGCAACTCAACTCGCCGAGTCTCAAGAACAACTCGGCGAGTGCCGCCTTGAACTCCAGTCCTCTAACTCCCTTCTGACTCACTGAGTCATCCCCCAACTCAGCAAGTCTGATTACTGAGCAATTTACGTGAAAGCCTAACCCTACTCGCCGAGTCTCAAGAACAACTCGGCGAGTTCATGCCATGCACAAACTTTACAGGCCTCCTGAGGTAAAATCTGTTTCCCTAAATCAAAGATATGGCCTTCCCAAGCATGAATGTCGCGTAAAGCTCGAAACTTGATGCTTGTATAACAACAACAAGGCATCAAAAAGAGATTTAGTCCCAAAAATGGCAACCTAAGTGCAATAACCCCAAACTAATCCATAAAGCTCCAAGGGTTAAGGTCTCTGGACCTCTTTGAGTCCAGATCCAAGGCACAAACTCGAAGAGGGACCATTTGCTCCACATAATCACTCTCCAAAGGGGTTAGAAAACCCTAACTCTATAGATTAACACCAAAACTGAAGGAGGTTCGAACTATTACCTCAAAATGAAGTCTCTGAATCCCTGAAACTGCTAGAATCGCACCTCCCCTCTTGCTCTTGCACATCCTTCTTGCTAAACCAAAGATACAAGGATCAAAAGTGTCTTCTTCTTCCTTAAAACGATTTGGCTCTCTTAGGGTTCTCTCAAGGGACTGATAGCCGTAATGAGAGTCTATAAGTGCCCTTATATAGGCTCCAAACCCAGGGATTTAGGGTTTCATTAAACAGTGTGGACTCGCCAAGTCCACTCATGGACTTGCCGAGTCCAAAGCAAATCTGGATGAATAATCGCGACCCTACTCAGCGAGTCTATGCATCAACTCACCGAGTTCCTTCCCATAATTCAAAATAATTAAATAAAATAATATATACCTGTAAACCCGGCTGTTACAATTCTCCCCCACTAGAATCGGACTTCGCCCTCGAAGTCTCACTCTGGAAATAACTCCGGATGCTGCTCACGCATCTCACGCTCCGGCTCCCAAGTCAGCTCGGACCCCTTCCGATGCTGCCATTGCACCAAAACCAGAGTCACTTCCTTGTTCCTCAAAACCTTGATCTTCCGATCCCTGATCGCCACCGGTCTCTCAGCATAATTCAGGCTCGCATCCACCTGAATGTCCTCCAATGGCACCACTGTCGACTCATCTGCTATATACTTCCGCAACTGTGATACGTGGAAAGTGTCATGAATCTAACCCAACTCTGCAGGTAGCTCCAAGCGATACGCTACCCTGCCCACCCTCGCGATCACTTTAAACGGCCCAATATACCAGGGTCCCAGCTTTCCCTTCTTTTTGAATCGGATCACTCCTTTCCAAGGAGATACTTTCAGAAGCACCAAATCACCGACCTGAAATTCGAGCTCGGATCGTCGCCTATCAGCATAACTCTTCTGGCGACTCTGAGCGGTCAACAACCTCTGCCTGACCTGTTGGATCTGCTCAGACGTCTGAAGCACTATCTCCGTGCTACCCATCACACGCTGCCCCACTTCTCCCCAACAAATAGGGGTCCGACACCTCCTCCTATACAACATCTCAAAGGGTGGCATACCAATGCTCGAATGATGGCTGTTCTTGTAGGAAAATTACGCCAAGAGTAAGTACGTGTCCCAACTCCCACCGAAATCCAACACACATACCCGGAGCATATCCTCGAGCGTCTGAATCGTCCGCTCACTCTGTCCATCAGTATGGGGGTGGTACGCGGTACTGAAATGCAGTCTAGTACCCAATTCCTCATGGAATTTCTTCCATAATCTAGAGTTGAAACGCACATCTTGGTCTGAGACAATCGAGGTCGGCACTCCATGTCGTGCTACCACTTCCCTCACATACATCTCCGCTAACCTCTCCGCGGAAGAGCTCTCGTTAATAGCGAGGAAATGAGCGCTATTCGTCAATCGATCTACAATCACCCAAATTGCATCGACACCCCTTGTAGTCCATGGTAATTAGGTGATAAAATCCATGGCGATCTGTTCCCACTTCCACTCGGGAATCTCTAACAGCTGCAACTTGCCATGAGGTCTCTGATGGTCGGCCTTAACCATGCGACATGTTAGAAACCTCTCCACGAACCATGCAACGTCCCTCTTCATACAGGGCCACCAATACTCCCTTTTCAGTTCCAAATACATCTTAGTGGCCTCGGGATAGATCGAGAACTTTGATCGATGAGCCTCTTCTATCAGAATGGTACGCGTTCCGCCCACATGCGGTACCCAGATCCGACCCTGAAACGTCATAAGCCCCCGACCATCGGTGACGAAATCTGATACTTGTCCGACAACCCGTTCTCTCTTCTGGTTTTCTGGCCTAACGGCCTCGGCCTGAGCTCCTCGAATGGTGTCCAATACCGAAGTCATCACCGTCAACCTCATACAAATGCCACGCATGGGAACACTCTCCGTCCTACGACTCAAGGCATCGGCCACCACGTTGGATTTTCCCATGTGGTACAGGATCTCGCAATCATAATCCTTTACCACATCCAGCCATCTCCTCTGCCGCATATTCAGGTTGGGGTGATCCATTAAATACTTCAGGCTCTTGTGATCCGTGTATATGGTACACCGGACCCCATATAAATAGTGACACCAGATCTTGAGGGTGAACACCACTGCCCCCAACTCCAAATCATGGGTAGGATACCTCGCCTTATGAGGCTTCAGCTGCCTCGATGCATATGCTATCACATGACCCCTCTACATAAGTACTGCTCCCAAACCCGATATCGACGCGTCACAATATACCACAAAATCCTCCATTTCCTCCAGAAGGGCTAACACTGAGGCTTCGCATAATCTCTAGCGAAGTGTCTCGAAGGAGGCCTGCTGCTCTGGGCCCTAAGCAAAAACTACACCCTTCCGGGTCAACTTAGTGAGTGGCACAGCGATCTTGGAGAAATCCCTGATGAATCTCTGATAATAACCTGCCAGACCTAGAAAACTCCTGATCTCTGTGGGTGACCTCGGCACCTCCCAACCCATCACTGCCTCAATTTTGGTAGGATCGACCAAAATCCCTTTCTGGTTAACGAGATGTCCCAAGAACTGGACCTCTCGTAACCAGAAATCACACTTGGAGAACTTGGCATAAAGCCTCTCCGATCTCAAAACCCCTAGGATCTCCCTCAGATGCTCCTCATGCTGCTCTCTAGATCTCTAATACACCAAAATGTCGTCGATGAATACGATTACCGAGCGATCCAGCATCGGTCTGCACACCCTGTTCATGAGGTCCATGAACACCGCTGGTGCGTTGGTGAGCCCGAAAGGCATCACCACGAACTCGTAATGCCCGTAACGAGTCCTAAATGTTGTCTTCTGAATATCCTCATCTCGCACCCTCACCTGATGATATCCAGATCTCAATTCGATCTTGGAAAACCAAGATGCTCCCTGCAACTGATCAAACAAATCATCAATCCTCGGCAACAGGTAACGGTTCTTGACCGTTAATTTGTTCAACTCCCGGTAGTCAATGCACATCCGGTGTGAACCATCCTTTTTCTTGACAAAAAGGATAGGATCTCCCCACGGTGAACTACTCGGCCGAATAAATCCTTTCCCTAGCAGCTCCTGCAGCTGCGAGGATAGCTCCTGCATCTCTGGAGGCGCAAGGCGATAGGGCGCCTTGGCGATAGGCGCGGCCTCCGGAACCAAATCGATACTAAACTCCACCTGCCTCATAGGAGGTATGCCGGACAACTCCTCTGGAAATACATCCGGAAACTCACGCACTATCGGTACCTCCCTCACAAACCTTGGTCTCTCCGACTCAACCCTTGCGTCTATAACATATGCTATGAATCCCTTACATCCCTGCTGAAGGCTCTGCCTCGCCCTGGCGGCTGAGCAAAATGCTGAACCAGAACGTGTACCCTCATCGTACACCGTAAGGACTCCCCCACTAGGGTCTCGCATGGTCACCAGTTGTCGCTCGCAGTCGATGATTGCCCCAAATCTGCTAAACCAATCCATGCCTACGATGACACAGACATCCCCCATCGCAATAGGGACCAAATCTATCGGAAACTCAACCCCGAAAATCTCGAGTACACAACCAAATATCACCTCGGTGGCATACACCGCTCTCTCATCCGCTATGGTAACTCTCAGAGGTCGACTCATCACCTCTCTACTAGTACTGATGTGTCGGCTAAAGGCCAACGATACAAAAGATCGACTCGCACCCGAGTCAAATAACACTAAAGCGGGTACAGAACTTACAAGGAAGGTACCTACGCACAACATAATATAAGCACAATCATCACAGAATGTAAAAGAATACATGAAAGAGTACATACTGGCCACGACATTGGGCGCTGCGCGGACCTCCTCTGCAGTCAACTGGAAGGCTCTCCCACGTGCCTTCGGTGCTTTAACCTTCGCAGACTGAACTTTCACAGCTCTCACCGCAGCAGGGGCTGATCCCGGAGATGCTCCCTGTGCTAACCCCCGCAACTGTGGACACTCTGCCTTTCGATGTCCAGTCTGGTTGCAATGAAAACAGACTGAAAAACCCTTAGGGCAATCCTTGGCCATGTGCCCCTCCTTGCCACACTTGTAGCAAGACCCTGCTCTGCAAATCCCCTCGTGGCTCTTGTCGCACTTGCCACAAGTGCGCCCCTTCTGGTTCCCTGATCTCGAATCAGCGAATTTGACCCGCTTGGCTGCCGGCTAAGATTGAGTCGGCCGCCTATCCTTTCCCTGAGACTCAGCCTCCTCCCTGGCTTGGGTCTCCAACTCTATCTCCCTCTTCTGGGCATTTGCCTGGAGCTCGGCAAATGTCCGGTACGTTGAGTTCACCACGAACTCACGTATATCCCTCCTCAGAATTCTCAAATATCGACTCATGCATGTCTGCTCTGAAGACATGTGCTCTGGGCAGAACATCGCCCGCTCATGAAACATCCTCGTAATCACCGTAACTGACTTAGTACCCTGCTTGAGGGTCAGAAACTCCTAGGCCAAACGCTGCCTCTCCACCTGGGGAACGTACTCATCTCAAAACATAGTGGTGAACCTCTCCCAGGTCACCGCAGCAAGCTCAGCAGGCGTAAAGTGCGCAGTCACAAACTTCCACCAGTGCTTCTCTCCCAAGCGAAGCTGGTTCAGCGCGAAACGGACTCTCAAATGCTCTGGAGATGAGCAAGTAAAGAAACACCCCTGTATGTCAGAAATCCATCTCATCGCCGCAATCGGGTCCTGGGTCCCGTCAAACTCCAGTGGTTTTGTGTTGCTGAACTCTCGGAACAACAACGCATCACCACCCTGCGGCCTAGTCGCAACTATAGCTGCAGTGGCCGCAGCAACAGCAGCCTCAGAAAAAGCAGCATATCTCTCATCAAATGTCTCCATTAAAGTGGTCTTGATAGACCCGAACATCTCTGGTATCTCAGCCCTGATGGCCGCAGCCACCTCCTCCTAGATGATCCTACGGATCTCATCATCACTCGAATTGCCGATCACTGGTGTGTGGCGCGTCCCAACCATGGTCTCCTTATGAAATACAGCATAAGAATATTAGAGACCCTTTTTTAGTATAAATACACTCGATAACTCCACCCTACTCGTTCCTTGGTGCCTAAAGGATTCTTACTTGGGCTGCGTACCAACCCGATATCTTCAGTAGTACGGGCCCAATACTGTCGTCCATACCGCGTTGGCATTCATCCCAACTCTTCCTCCTTGAGCCTTAAATCCCAAGTACTCTACTCTTTCTATCATGTGCTACTCACTAACAAAACTCTCTCATAAGCGATTTGCTGCTATCTAAATCACTCTTAAGCATCTCTAGCAGCAAAACCCCTAGACTAAGGCATCATATATCAGGCCACTCTAGTCCTAATAAGAATACCTAGTCTACTCTAGCATGCATTTCGTAAATCATCATATATCATACATAACATATATGATAATCACTTATTAGGAGGGTATTTTGGGAAATCACCGTTCGGGCGCTGGCAGATCGTACACACGGCTCTGCTCTGTTTGTCTCAAAAACTCTTTTTACTCTTTTTCAAAAATATTACTTTTATTTTTATTATTAAAAGTTTCCTCAAATCCCCAGTTTGAGTTCAGATATGCCTAAAGATATATCTGAATCCCTCAAACCAAGGCTCTGATACCAACTTGTAACACCGTAAAAATTTGAACAATTTTTCACTTTTGTAACCCATAAAATATCATTTGAAAACATAAACAAATCGTTATAACAACATTGTATCAATACAAAACCCAAGATCAAATATATGAATCTCCAGTATGTGTGTGTACGGATCATGTCGGCGCCTTCCCGCGATCGTCGTTGGTACCTGAAACACATAATACATAACACTGTAAGCAGAAATGCTTAGTGAGTTCCCAAGTATACCACTCTAACACATAATAGCCACTCGAGGCTGTAACTTTGTTGACCCTCAGGTCTATGTGTCTCAGTGGGGCCCTCCAGCCCCAACTCTCTATGGGCCCTCTGGCCCTAACTCTGTGGACCCGAAAGTCCTAACTCTGTGGACCCGAAGGGCCTAGCTCTGTAACTCTGAATCATACATAGCACATATCACAATAAATCATATACCACATAAATAACATGCAATTACACTGTCACATAACTCTAGAATACTCTATCACATAACTCTATTACCACACTAGGTAAAGTATAGTGAGAAGACTCACCTCAGGCGTCTCAGTAAATCTCTGACTCAGTAGGAATACTGCCTAATCTTCGCCTATTCACATAAAATAAATACTCTTATAAATATAATTCTCAAGACTAGACTCAACCTGCCTTTGGCACTCTCAGGAGGGAAAAAGACTATTTTACCCTCCTCTCAACACAAGTACTCCATTGACCAAACCCTAAAAGTCAACAGTCACACTTTGACACTACTCGCCGAGTGCACTCTGGTGAATCGGCGAGTTCACACATTTCCTTTACACTTTGTCCTGCTTGGCACGCCGAGTCCCTCCCTATGCTTGACAAGTCATACTAGGCATGAATTGTGGGGCCACCACAACTCAACTCGTCGAGTCTCAAGAACAACTCGGTGAGTGCCGCCTTGAACTCCAGTCCTCTAACTCCCTTCTGACTCACTGAGTCATCCCTTAACTCAGCATGTTTGATTATTGAGCAATTTACGTGAACGCTTAACCCTACTCGCCGAGTCTCAAGAACAACTCGGCGAGTTCATGCCATGCCACAAACTCTACTGGCCTCCTGAGGTCAGATCTATTTCCCTAAATCAAATATATGTCCTTCCCAAGCATGAATGTCGCGTAAATCTCGAAACTTGATGCTTGTATAACAACAACAAGGCATCAAAAGGATATTTAGTCCCAAAAAATGGAAACCTAAGTCCAATAACCCCAAACTAATCCTTAAAGCTCCAAGGGTTAAGGTCTCTGGACCTCTTTGAGTCCAGATCCAAGGCACAAACTCAAAGAGGGACCATTTGCTCCACATAATAACTCTCCAAAGGGGTTAGAAAACCCTAACTCTATAGATTAACACCAAAACTGAAGGAGGTTCGAACTATTACCTCAAAATGAAGTCTCTGAATCCCTGGAACTGCTAGAATCGCACCTCCCCTCTTGCTCTTGCACATCCTTCTTGCTAAACCAAAGATACAAGGATCAAAAGTGTCTTCTTCTTCCTTACAACGATTTGGCTCTCTTAGGGTTCTCTCAAGGGACTGGTAGCCGCAATGAGAGGTTATAAGTCCCTTATATAGGCTCCAAACCCGGGGATTTAGGGTTTTATTAAACAGCGTGGACTCGCCGAGTCCAAAGCAAATCTGGATGAATAATCGCGACCCTACTCGGCGAGTCTACGCATCAACTCGCCGAGTTCCTTCCCATAATTCAAAATAATTAAATAAAATAATATATACCTGGAAACCCTGCTGTTACATACCATGAGCCACCTCCGGGTCTTTCATACAAATGCCAAGAGCCACCCCATGGTCTTCCTATACAACATAAGCCAATAGGCCGCTCATAACCCATCTTTTAAAGGGATCCAAAATTTTTATGGACTTTATTAATTATATGTTAGATAAGATCGCTCTTGAAGATATCATTAATAATTTTGCATTTCAAAAAGGTAGAAAAACTATTTTTCTTTAAATATATGGATTTTTGTGATCGAAAACGTTATATTTAGAAGTTAGTATAAATAATTTTCTTTCAATTTGTTATAAAAAAGTTTAATAAAATTTGTGTATTTTGAAAGCCGCATTTCCTTTAATCATTCAGCGCTCAAAATAGGTTTGGAAACTCCCCGAAAACATCCACAATATAATTACTCATTTTTCATTTGTGTTTTTTCGATGGCAATTTTTATCACATATTGGTTAGTTACGTGTGCATTCTTTCCTAACTTTAAATGATAACTATTCATTTTTCTTTATTCATCCTTTTGTAGTTTGAAATATGAAAAGAATAATTTTAAGTGAATTATAAAGGACGACTAAGAATTGCCATCAAATCAACTCAAATGAAAAATCATTTGTTTCGGATGTAGATGTTAACCACTAATTGAATAGAAGGTTAACCACAAACTTGAGATTAACAAATTAAAACAAGGTTAGCCGCAAAAAGTAAGGTCAGGTTATAATATATATCAAGACGTCTTTCGCCTAAAGGTAAAAATAAATTATTTTAATTAAGATGTCAATTAGAAGTATGTTAGTTTTTGTGTTTAAGAAAACAGTAATTGTATAACAAACCAAAGAGTTTGTAGCCAAATAACCTCAAATGTTCGTGAAAATGTGTCCCTAAGTCAAAAAGTGATAGTTAAATCCTCATTATAGACAAAATAAATGCTTTATGAATAGTATATATAAAGAGTCTGTTTGTTTAAAAAAAATAATAGAAGTATAACAAAACCCACTACATTTAATGTTATGTACCAAGTCTCTCAAAATATTACTTACCAAAATGCAAATATCCTTTAATATTAATAATGTAAAAGTTTATGATCTTATGACTGTTAATTTTCCTATCAAGCCTCTCGATGTTGCAGATGATTTCAATATATCTTAGGAAAAAGTAACTTGAACATTTTTATCAATCGATCATACGAGCAACATGAGAGAAATAGAACACGTATCTAAAGCATGCATGGAAGATGATGCTTAGGATTAAACCTAAAACTTCATCTATGTATTTTTCATCTTCTTATGACAATCACAAGTATATAGTACTTGTTTCTTCATTATGTATCTTGTAATATGCATCTGACCTTATTTGGAAACTGATAGGCGAATCCTCATGTGCTTCTACTTTCCATGTTATAACTTTAGTTGCAATAGTCACAAGAAAATAATTTGAATATTAATGGCACCCTGACATGGACCCAATTCATTATTAGTTATCAAGAATACTTGGGTACTAACATGAAAAGTTGATAGGATAGACCACTCCTTAACTTGTCAAACAGTACAATTTCTGATCACTTCGTATTTCTATTTTTGTAACAAGTGGAATATAATGATAACTCGTAATTTTACACCAAAGATGGCCTATAGATTACTATAAACTTAATAGACCGATCATATAACTTGATTTTTATGCTACACGAAACCACTTGCTAAAAATCCTTTAGTCATTTCTATACCTAACTTTATAAATTGAAATGGCTCTCTATAACAAGAACTCCGTGTGATTTTAGTGATAATCTATGTTTCTTTCTGGTTGGTATGAAGTGTTGAACTAGGATAATACTTAAAAAGAAAGTCTAATAACACTTATAAAGAAAGTTTACTAACAGTCGGTCTGAAATCTATTAATCAAAATAATGCTATCATATACTCTAAACAATTTGCTTATTAGCGTTGAGTGTGATGCACGTACCATGAATATATTTATTGATAAAGAAAGATGATTCGTACATAATATTTTTTTTGACATACACAATAATGATTTTTTTTTTTTTTTGCATATTGTATAGTCATTCAAAACATAATTTGTTTGTGCATGACAAAAAACTATTGTGTACGAATCAAAAGAGGTAATCAAGATTTATGGTTTTTGCAAAATCAAAAGAGGGCTCTTTGTTATTCATCAAATATCTTCTATGAAAACCTCCATTTCATTTAAAGATATATGGATTGGGTATATCTCATTCTCATTGATGACATAGAATTACCATATTTGTTTGTGGCTAGTGATTGAAGGGGTCCAGCTTAATGGTCATTTCCATTCCTTTTTTCACTTTAGGATCATTTTCAAAACGTAGGATGAAGAAGACTAATAAAAAATTGTCGATGGAAAAAACGGATAGCAAAAGGAACTACACGAGTTGACCCTTGATGTGAACCCATTCATGCATTCATGTAATTCCCCTAAGATGGTCAATATCAAAACCCTAATCGTACTCGAATACTTCTTACGTTTTAAAAAGAAATATGTTTGATTTGACCTAAAATTTAACAAAACCTTTCTATCCTTTTTATCTTCTAAGTGATCAGTTACATCATATAACAATTAGAAATACTAATAATAATAATAATAATAATAATAATAATAATAATAATAATAATAATAATAATAATAATAAAGAATTATGGACTACGACCAATCTTAAGAATATCTCATATAATTCATGGTATGAGCATTCTCTAACTTTATACTCCCTGTATTAAATAATAATAATAATGCCGTTACCCATTCATCATTAATCCGTTACTAAAGTCATTTAGCAATGAACTAGTGACATTATTTTTTTGGAAAGTAACCAAAGTCTTGGAATATATATTCCAAAACAATCAAAATACAATTTTTCTTTGAACGATAGGGTTTTTGTAGCATTACGTTATGGGTTGGAAAGATGCTCCTCCTGAAAAAGTTAAAAATTCATCTCTCCTAAAATACAAAAAATTAAGATTAAAAATATGTTTAATAGGTGTATATATCATCGTTAAAAATAAAAAAAAATAAAAAAAATAAAATAAAAGGCCCAAAAAAAGTAGATAAGCCAAACTCCCAACACAATAATAAAGCTCTAATTGAAGTATAACCCAAAAGACCCCACTTCCCAGCCCAAACAAAATTTCTCCATTGTAGAGTGGACTTGTAAAATCGACCCTATATAGTAAAATTAGTACTTGTGAAAGTACGAGTTGAAAAGTCATTCAATATAAAATTGTAATAACATTTTAAATTTCAAAATAATGTTAATCGGTAAATATTTTCCGAACGTAACTTGGTACAAAACTCTCTTTTCTGATGGCTATCTAATAACCATTAGAGTGTTGGGGAGTATTAATAGGGTGATAGTGAATAACAGGATTTCTTATGGATCGTGTAAGTTCACTTTCTGAACTGATATTTTCACCATATGTCTGGTTACATAAAATTCAGTGTAGGATAATAAAAAACTACACTTATATATCTAGAAACAGAAACACAAACAAAATCGCCAGAGAATTCTGAGTTTGCTCAAGGAAATGAAGAGTCGAGGAGTTGTATATATGAATGAAAGATTAGGGTTTAATCTTCTAAATTAGTTAGGAAATCTTGAAATTAATGGTTTAATCATTGATTTTCAAAACTAAAAAGATTTATCAATCTTATCATAATCACTCAAAACTGATAAGATTTGTCAACGGGACTACCACCAGGTGTTCTACCTCTTGGACCCCACTAAGGGCACTGCTACTAGGACCCTATAAGGGGCAGAAACCCCTTGACCTCCATCTTTCCGTCGTACCAACTTATAATTCGATCTTATATATGTATATACTACACATTCATCAAACACCTACCTTCTCTAATAAACAAAACTTTTAATGCCACATGTCCCCTTTCTAAATAGGCTAATTGACACGTGACAATTTTTAAGAAATTAATAATTTTCGATTTTATTTTTTGGTAATTCCTTATTTTTGAAAACTGAAAAGTATTTATAACAAATTTAAAATTCGAAATTTAAATTTCCATTTTATTTTTTTGTAATTGTAAAAATCTTTCATTTAAAATTTAAAAAAACATCATATCCTAATAACATAAATATTCGAAAATCTAAGAAGTATTTATGATGAATTTTCAATTTTCGGGGTTTTTTTTTTTTTTTTTTTTTGGTAATTGGTAAACAATCTTTGATTTAAAAATTCGTATAAATCATGTAATTCAATTTCATGTTTCTTATTTAAAGTTTGAATTTAGTCCCTATACTTTGTTAGTGTATTAGCATTAGTCCAGTTACTTTTTTATCTTAAAATAATTATCAAAAATTATATTAATTTACTTTCAATCACAAATACGTTTATATTTTTTTTAACATAATAAATAATTATTGTTAAATTTTAGTTTACAAAATTAATGTTTCATCATTAACCTTTAATTACCAATACAACATGGTAGAGGTCAAATCAAAACTCAAAACTTAGGCTACACCAATGGTGACTCATCAATCTTATTATTCTAATCAACCACCACCACTGCCTCGTGCCACTTTAACCTCCAATTTCATCACAACCAAGACCAGCTTCTATGTTGGCTTTCCCTCATCAAATTTATTATCACATTGGATCCAATGTAGGTTTTCAACACCAGAGTGCACCACAGCTTTATCATTCAAAAACCCATGTTTCATGTAAAGAAAAGGTTCTAGATAGCTACCCATGCGTATGGAATTATTGATGCTCCATATAGCGACATGATGAGAGGTTTGTTTTGAAAGTGATATTGTGATGTTGAAGAATTAACATAAAGTAAAACAATGGTATCTAAGTAAGTTTACTATACTTTTGAGATGGTGTAAATAGTCACTCTATGTCATTATCATGTTTTTAGATCTCCTTAGATGTCATTAGATGTTTTGTAAGAACTCATCTAGAAATTAAGTTGGAGAGTTTTTATTAGTTGAATTAAAAAGTAGCAATATAATATTTGTAATCTGCAAAATTTGTTGGTATTAATCTTTTTATTTTAAGCATATATATATATATATATATATATATATATATATATATATATATATATATATATATATATATATATATATATATATATTTGAATGAATTAGTGTACCAAAGGACTCGGTTGTTGTCACACCCCAAAACCAAGAACGGCGGAAACGTTCCGGGGTGGAGGACGTCATGTACAGTATCACAACAGTGTAAAGTAGTAAATAAGCAACAACATCATCCATTTCATTATAAGTAAAGTTTTAATACATGTGTGTTCTTTCATTGTAATAAGACACCAAAAATATACAATCAAAATAAAAGACGAGACTTGTCTGTGCTCCGTCTTCTCAAAATCTGGCCATCGTACCTATCTACTGGTGACCTGAGAATACAAGTTGTTTTGAAAGAGAGTATCATCTTAAAGCTGGTGAATTCATAAGTATTTAAGTGTCCTTGTCTTGTTTTTGAAAAACTGTTATGAATGCCATGTAATTCTTTAAATGAAGATTTTGATATAAGTATGAAAACCCTAGAAAACCCCTTATTTCCTATTAGTATGAGATGTAGTCTCTTGCCAAGACCCAAATGTTTTGTAAGTAAATTGATAGTTTTTCCTTTCCATTGACTAGTACTAACAGTACTTAGTCTAAATCTTCGTTTATGTGAATATATCACAAAATAAAGTAAATAGGAAAATGTGATGGGATTTGGTCATAAGAACATCCTATGTGCTCATACAAACCCTAATGCTTGGATCTAGGTTTCTCTATTGTACATGCAAGTTATCCAAGACTATAAACCCTAATTCTAGCATACAAGTAATCATATTAACATAAGAATGGGTTTAAGACATTACCTTTATTGTTATGTAGCAATAACAATCCAATTCCTCCTTGTATTGACTTTAGAAAGCTTAGAGTCACAAATGTCACTCCTCTAATGGTTCACAAACACCAAGAGCAAGAGGATGAAGAGGAGAGAGGATGGAGGCTGCCCTAAAATATGTGAAACCCTAGAAGGATGCTTAGCCACGTTTTTGGGTCATAAGGGATGTATATATAGTTAGGCTATTAGGGTTATCTAACAAGGAAACCCTAAATTGGATGCTTAAGCCCTAAGCAACCCATAGATTCCTTTCCTTAAGGCCTTGGACGATTTCCTCATGGGCTTTCCCATAGAATTCGTCCACTCCTTAATATAAGGCAATCAATAGCCCAAATTGCAATTATCTTATAATTACAATTCCAGTCCCTTAAGTTTAATTAATCTCTTTTAGTCACAAAACTAATTACCAATTAATTCTTGACTAATATTAATTTAAACAATATGATTTCTCCTTTAATATATTATTCTCATAATATATTAATAAATCATATTTAATCCTTTCTCTCCATAATTCATCCTATCAAGTTGCTTTGGTGAAGGCAACCCAAAAGGACCATGCACCATCGGGTCAAGTTCATACCAAAATAGTTATGGACTTAGACACTAATCCAACAGTCTCCCACTTGGATAAGTCTAATAACTATGATGTGTATGACTTCAGATCCTAATCTACAATCGTAGCTTTCCAAAGCCACTGTCAACTCTGATCCTATCAGTTACGCGTGTCCTTTAGATAAGGGATCATATATTCCTCCATTCTAGATATCGTATGAGAAATGATTTCAAATCATTCTCTTTGTACTATTTCTCGACTTCCGATTTATGACAACTGACTATTTGAACAAATCAAATTAGCCCTAGCCCGACCGAGCATTTACGTTTGTCATCACTAAACCATCGAGGGGCCTAAAGATATCGCTTTTATCCTACTTCGGATAAAAGGAACGGATAAACTATGATTCAATGCTTGCTTGCACTTACTCACCGAATCACACACAACAATATGTTTTATAACACCAAGTTACTAGTGCGTTTACATATTATCAATGTGCAACCGATTTGCAAGATACAACTCACACATCTCGGTTTCAAGAATATAAGATGTTATCGTCTCACCAATCACTCGTGATACAATTCATGGAGTGATCCTAAGTGAGAGTGGGTTTAATCCAATGCTCAAATCTTATTCATAAGCACTCATGAACGTTGCAACAAACATTTATTTATGTCTAATACTCTTTTAGACAATCCGCACACCAATTCACGACAGTCTTCATTCATATCTACTTCCAACATACGAACGATTGTGGCCCGTTCGAATAACTTGATTGTTCTTAATCAATTAAGTTATTCAGGAAGTCAAAACATGCAAAGTGAAACACAAGAATAATACTAATCACATATGGCCTCAAACCTTTGAGCATAAATAAAAACACCTTTTATTTATCACCATATCGATTACTCATTATTTGTCGTTTCGGGTAATCAACTTCTTACTTGAATTATTACACTTGTCCCATGATCTTAGTATGCACACAATATTTAGCTATGGTTCTTACTTTGTGAAATATATCAAATTGAACACATTCCCAATCATTCTCATTTCACAACTCCTAATCCATTTTATAAATGTAAGAATATCAATTCTTACTACTTATAGAATATGCTAGATTCTAACATTTTATGCAATGATCATTTCCTAATGTCACTGCACCAAAGTCACAAAGACTATTGCCAATGATATTACAAAGTCCTCTATCGGAGATTGTTACAAGACAATTCCTTAGATATGATGTCTCTCACTCAAAGTACATTCCTTTGAACATCCTTTTTCATAAATGTTTCTAATCTAGACATAGATTTTCAATATTCAATTCCCAATATGGAAAACTTTCCATATTTAACATATGACAACTCATTCTCAATAGAATCTTATCTATATAATAATGTCGATATGGTCCATCCAATACTATACTTCCAACTACTTACAAGCAACCAATCCTAGGCGAACTTTGGATTGTCCTTTGATAGTTGTTTAATTATTTTGGTCAAAAACTGATTCTAGTCCTTTTTCCCTCTAAATGCGCTAAACATTTGGAAAATTTTAGAATGGTCAAATATTATAGCATTTGCAATCGATCCTGTACCTGAAGCGTATGGGACACGATGCAATGTCTTACATAAAGATTTGATACTTTATCAATCTTTTGTCATAATGTTTTATTTGCTATGTTCTCAAAATTCGAATTGTGAAGAAGAATGTCGTAATCATAATCGAAATTTTAAGAACACACTATGTACTTTTGACTAAATTTATTAATATTCCACAACCTAAGCCTTTAGATTTAAAATGAAGCATAATATTCTCTCCCTTAATTATTGCAAAACAACTATTCAACCCTTACAACTTTGCAAAGTATGACTCTTGTTTTCTATAATTAATATTGCGAACTTGCAATACTTGCCTTAATAATCATACAATCATAACATTTATGCTCCCACTATCATGATGATTATTATAAAACATAACACTTATGCTCCCACTAGCTTCGACATGTATTCATAAACATCTTAACTTTCAGAAAAACAATACCTATTGAATTTCTTAAGTCCATGTTTCTAATACTTAGTACTTTGATAATCTTTTATCAAAGCTTCTTGAACTTATACACATTTGCCTTAGATAGTTCATATGTGTGTCTAAACAATTAAGACTAATTGCTAAACCTCACAACTCAAATCATGGAAAGGGATACCGTAACCATAATCGAATTTGAGAATGCAATTTTACAATCACTATCTTTTTAAAATCTTTCTTAGTGAAAGCATCTCCTCACAATCATTTTCATGAAGGAGCAAATCTTATGACACTTAGATTTAAACGGTGTATGTGTTCCTATCCATCTGAATTTGTTAAAACCAAAGTTTATGACAAATTCAAACTCATATGGACCGAACTTTCTTAATCTTGATTTCTTGCCTTATGGTAGCACAGCTGCCCACCATGTCTTCCAAGTAGTTAAGCAGTTCACCTTTGCCTATCAAAATACTATTCATTGATCAAGGTCCTTGCCTTTTATGCATTCAAACAAGAACTCATATGACTCGTATGCACAATTAACTCAATTGGAATGACATAGAAAACAAAATAGTGTCAACATGATAGGTTGTAAACCTCAACTCGTGTGTTAGTGATGATCGATAAGGTTTATTTGATTTGTTCTTGAAACCTTTCAATACCATTAAGACTCCCACTGACTCCTTGACATATAAGATTCTCTTGTTAATAAACATTTCTTTACAACCAAATATTCAAGAGTTAGTGTAGTTTTTATCATAACACTTCATAAAATGGTCCTAGTTGGTCTTTGTCTTATCCAAGACATCACAACTTTCCACATTTGATGAATGTTAAAAACCTTCTTAATACTTGTCACTTATTGCCACAATCTTAACGTTAAGACTTGTTATTGGAACGAAGTATGATTGACTTTTTGATTTAACCATTTCTTCAATTCTTGATTCCTCTTCTTAGACATACAATTGTACTAAGACTCACTTAGAGGATCAATTGAGATATGGTTCTTAATCATTAAGACATATCATAAAGCATAAAAGGTACTCTCCCTTCTTCTTAGAATGGAGAAACTTTTATCTTTCTGCCTACTTGATTCTTCTTATTCGTTTTACTATTGATTTAAACTTTTTCAATCAATTCAGAATTACACTTAATCTTATGAGAATCATATTTACTAAACGTTTAGTAAACGATGACGAATATCTTGTTACTCTTACGGTGGACTTTGACCAACACACAACTTTGTGTACTCGATCTCCTAGTCCCTCACTTAACACTTTGTCAATGAATTAGTCTAATTTCCAAATATGAAATTTCTCATTCCTCGTGCAACCAAGTTGCATGATTCCAAATTTTTGTCCAATTGAAACTTGGGCGATGAGAAACTCTCCCTATTTGGTAAATTCTCGACTTTTCCATAAACACCATAAATAAGAATCATATACATTTGTTGTAGAAATATGCAAACACCAATTTTCATAACAATTTCATTGCAAGGAAATAAACAAATAAACAAATAAGTCAAACGAAAATTTATTTTATTTATAAAAGCAGCGGAAAACATTTGTCCTTATAATGCAAAATCCATTGAAAACTATGTATTTCAAAAGGAAAATTTCTAACAACTCTATCATAACTATCTAAGCTCAAAATCTAATCTTCAAGTCCATGCAATCAAGATCTATTCCTCGTGATTAGATTCATCTTGCTCTTTCACCAAGCTTCCTTTCTTTTCACCGATCCTGCAAAATATTCAAATTCAATCTTATCACATCATGTATTAAGAATCAATGAATAGGAACTTAACGAAGTTAGATAGTGGATTTTACCTGAAGCGCAGCCATACACTTTGACTCTCCCATCTTCTGGACTCTTCAGGCTCTTTGGGCAGACTTGTATCCAACGCCCTTTCTTTTAGCAGAAAATGCAGGTTGGTTCTCCTAGAACGTCCTCGGAAGCATGGTCGGTTGACTTTCCCAACAAATACGCTCCATTGCTTCGCCAAATCATTTCTGATTCAGCAGCAATGAGCATGTAAGTTAGGTCAATGAGGTTGTCGTCGTGATCCATCATATAATACTTTCTTTTGAACTCATTATATGATTCAGGAAGTGACTGCAAAACCCAATTCACAGCCAACTCATCTGGGAATGACACACCCAACATTATCAACCTCTCAATGTGTGATTTCATTCCTAGAACGTGGGCACACACGGTTTTACCATCTTCATGTTTCATTTCCAATAGGGCTTTAGTGATATTGAACCTTTCAATTCTTCGATCTTGTGGGTTAGGGAGAACAATTGGAGGAGGTAGAGGAAGTGAAGCATGATTTCTTGTTCCTTGATCGAATCGTGGAATACCATCTTCATGTGGAATGCTTGTTCCACGGGATTTTGGAAGACCATAGTTGTCGAACTTAGACATCTACAAACCGGGAGAAACAAATTCAAGTTAGTTGATTGATTGAGTCCTTAGTAAATCACCCAAATGAGATACTAAGGTTAGGACCCAATACAATATTCCACAACTCGGGAGAGGGATGTCGTAACCCTAATTGCAGAATATTTGAAGGTAAGTGAATGACGATTCACTATTTCCACCATGAAAACGAAAAAGAAATTTAAGTTTTAAATCTATGAAAACTCCTAGATCCTTTGAGATTCATTGAACATTTCAATGGCATGTTTATATCTCGATATGCCCCTCTAGTTTGTGACTGGGATACCGAGGATCACAAAGCGGGTGTGAATAACCATGCAAACTTACATGGTGCCCTCACATGTTACAGTCACCTATTCGATGTGCCGGTAAACCACACACGCTCCACCGAACTATGACAAACATTGAGTCACTCTTTGCTACCTTTGCTTAGAACCATTTAGTGTGTCAGTAAACCACACACGCTCCACTAACGTCTTCGCAAGGGCACAAAATGTAATTTCATTAAATTGCATCAATTCACTTTGCCTAAGTAACTAAGATTGGGAATTTGTAAAAACATTTAGTTACTTTTGTATTTCATTATACTTATAATGGAAGGTTTCGTCCTATCCTACCCGTTCGGCTAACGACCCTCCACTAGTCAAGAGTGCGGTGGGTAAGAGTGGATACCCATTCAATCGCCATTTTATAGGCAATTTCCTTAAACACCCCTTATAGACCAGCTTCTTGAATGAGGCCTACTAACGGTAAGACTGACTTTTACTCATACATATATATAATGTTAGACTTTTAATGTTATATAGTATAGGGTGTATTTTACACTTTGAAAATACTAGGTGGTCAAATTTAATAATTATACCTTTAATTCAATTAAATTGTATACCTAAACTTTTATGGATTTATTAAACCTCTTTTAATTATACACCTTAATTAATTAATAAAACCATAAGGGTGTGATTTGAATTTTTCAAAACATTACTAGGGTTTTAGAATTCAACATTCCTAATTAAACCTTTTAATCAACTTTTAATTTCCAAAACTTGAGGGCAAGTTTTGAAACATTTCAAAACATTAGGGTTTAGAATTTAAATATACATCAAAATTAAATTATTAATCAAAATTTAAATTCCAAAACTTGAGGGCAAGTTTTGAAACCTTTTTCAAAACATTAGGGTTTCAACTATTTAAATTTCAAAACAACAAAACTTTTGGGTTCAAATTTAAACTATAAAACCTAAAGGGGAAAATATGAAACTTTTCATAACAACAATGATCAAATAACAAATAATCTTAATTAACATTTAATCACATAATTATCCATATTTTATTTATTTAATGATTTCTTGCAAAACAATTTACCAATTTAATCAAAATAATTAATCAATTATCACATAAGGAAACAAATATTTTATTAATTGATAAATATCTTCAATTAAATCAAGAATATACTCAAATATATCAAAAAACGGATTTATTGATCTAATATGATAAGGCAAGTATCCCCAAGCAAAAACAGCAAGAAATCCCGTTTTCCCTCTTTCTGATCGACCGACTCATCGAGTCAGGCATGGACTCGGCGAGTCAGCATGGACTCGGCGAGTTCATCTATAGACTTGGCAAGTTCAGCCCCCAGAATCCCAAAATTTCGATTTTTAAGCTTGAACAAACAAACAAAGCATCAATACAATAGAAACCAATCATGGCTCTGATACTACTGATGGGTTTTGATCATAAGAATATCCTATGTGCTCATACAAACCCTAATGCTTGGATATAGGTTTCTCTATTGTACATGCAAGTTATCCAAGACTATAAACCCTAATTCTAGCATACAAGTAATCATATTAACATAAGAATGGGTTTAAGACATTACCTTGATTGTTATGTAGCAATAACAATCCAATTCCTCCTTGTATTGACTTTAGAAAGCTTAGAGTCACAAATGTCACTCCTCTAATGGTTCACAAACACCAAGAGCAAGAGGATGAAGAGGAGAGAGGATGGAGGCTTCCCTAAAATGTGTGAAACCCTAGAAGGATGCTTAGCTACGTTTTTGGGTCATAAGGGATGTATATATAGTTAGGCTATTAGGGTTATCTAACAAGGAAACCCTAAATTGGATGCTTAAGCCCTAAGCAACCCATAGATTCCTTTCCTTAAGGCCTTGGACGATTTCCTCATGGGCTTTCCCATAGAATTCGTCCACTCCTTAATATAAGGCAATCCATAGCCCAAATTGCAATTATCTTATAATTACAATTCCAGTCCCTTAATTTAATTAGTCTCTTTTAGTCACAAAACTAATTACCAATTAAGTCTTGACTAATATTAATTTAAACAATATGATTTCTCCTTTAATATATTATTCTCATAATATATTAATAAATCATATTTAATCCTTTCTCTCCATAATTCATCCTATCAAGTTGCTTTGGTGAAGGCAACCCAAAAGGACCATGCACCATTAGGTCAAGTTCATACCAAAATAGTTATGGACTTAGACACTAATCCAACAAAATGTACTAATGTAAGTGTTATCCCGAGGTACTAGGGCTAACACGCCATCGCGTAAAGCGAAATGTATAACCTAATGAACATCCGAAGATTGTCCAATTATCCTCTGTAGCATCAGCATGGCGGAGGAATGGTTAGTCCCGTAAAGGTACTCCTAATATAAGTATTAACCGTAGGCATCCGTAGATGTTCATCAACCTCTGTAGCGAACAGTAGTCCCAAGGAATGGTTAGTCCCGTAAAGGTACTCCTAGTATAAGTAATAACCGTAGGCATCCGTAGATGTTCATCAACCACTGGTGCTAATCAGCTGGGATTCAGAATGGTTAGTCCCGTCTAGATATCCCGTTGAACTGGGATAAGCAGGAAAATTTACACAGAAGGTACGAATAAATCTTCCTCATGTATGGTATTCATGTAAGCGTATTCAGGTAAATGTATCTATGTAAACGTACTCATGTATCATGTAAGCCTAGGTAAATGTGTTCATGTATCATGTAAGCATATGTAAGTGTACTCATGTATCCTGTAATGTACTGGTATAGACTCATGAATGAACGGACCCTTGTGTGATTCCTTGTAATAGGAATAATGTTTTGTATCTTCTAACTAGCCATATGATAGTTAACTGGAAGGTAATTGATTGTTCAAGTAGGTAAAATGGTTTTGTAGAACCTCTAAGAGTTTTGAACAGTAGGTAACAATGACTTGATGTCATTTAAATAAACATTTCAAAAGTTAATACATTTGATAACAAAGTATTTTTAAGATAGAAAACCATTTCATGCATCACATTTTGTAGTATGTGAGATTAGCTGAATGAAAACACAGTTATAAAATACATATGAATGATTTAATAACATGTTGTTTTCTACTTGTATCCCCCCCCCCCTTAAAGCATTTAAAATCATTTAAAACATTGATTAAGGGGGTATGAACTCACCTGTACATGGTGGTTTGGATGAACTGAATGATGTAGGATTGCTAGGTGACAAGTGAAGACTTGTTCACACGCAATGATCCCAGTTAACATATAATCACACATATATGTATCCAATTAGACTTTAAACCACTAATTGACAAAGTTAAGACATCCTAAGGCATGTAAAACACCTTATTTAAGTGCTACAAGCCATAAGGATTGCATCTAAGTGCTAAAGGACCTTGCCATTGTGTTTAGGGCTTAAGGGTAAACTCCTTTGGAGTTTACGGTTTTCATGACTTTGACCTAATGAGTTTACGGTCGTAAACTCAAGAGTTTACAATCGTAAACTCCTCTCTTTTTTACCATAAGTTGGTTTGAGGTTTTGCAAGTCCTTTGAAGCATTTCTACTTGGTGGTTTGGCCTTTGGAAGAGATTAGGGCATCATTACACTCCTTTGAGGAGTTTACGGCCTCATGGTCATTTCTCTTTGGGTTTACTACCTTAAACTCATGAGTTTACTACCTTAAACTCATGAGTTTACTACCTTAAACTCATAAGTTTGGTATTTGGGGGGTTTTCAAGTCCTTAGCTTAATCATGGCAATAGTCTAGGTTAGTTTTGGACATAAGGAATAACCATTGAACTTTTATGGGACTTTTATGCACTTTTTGGGGTGTTTACGGTTTTGGGAGATCCCTAAACCGTAAACACATAAAAATGGAAGTATTTGGTGCTTTTTGTGTGATAAACTCATTAAGGATGAAGCTAGACAAGTCCCTAAGGCATGGTGAAGCATCTAGGCACCTTAAGGCACCACTTTGCACCATAATGGTGTTTACGGTTTTGGGAGCCTCCCAAAACCGTGAACACCTTGATCTTGGTGTTCTTGGGACTTTTCTTTGATGTTCATATGTACTACAAGCTTAAGAAGACTCAAGGATGGAAGTATTTACTATAAGGAAGCTTGGATTTAGCTAAAAGTCCAAGAACACTTAGTGTGTGTTCTTGGTGTTTTTGGAAATCTAATCAAAAAACACAAAAGTGAATGGATGAATAGATGCACAAACACTAGATTAAGTGTTTAATCAACTTGAAATGGATAGAACACTTACAACTTGGAAGATCTTGAATTGTTTCTAGTTTGCTACTTGAGAGGTTTTCTTGAGTTTACTCTTTTGGGAGTTTACTCTTTTGGATAAATGGGGAGTAAACTCATATTGACTAGACTTAAGGAGTAAACTCATGGATAAGCATGAGTTTTCGGATTTTGGTATGATTTTTCGACTCAAACGAAATAGTTTGGTCGAGAGTTTCTAAGATGCGAGGTGTTTGCGGTTTTTAAAATTTAAAACCCGAGACGACACTTTCTTTAACTCGTTCGTTTAAAAATATATTAAAATAATCAAACGCACTTTATATTTCTTAAAATAAGAAATAATGATATTAATTTATGATACGAAGTGTTTGACTTTTAGGGTTTAACCGAATGAAAATTTCAGGTTATCACAGTTGTTTCTATATCGAGCTCTAATTTTCATATGAAAATGATGTTATAAGTGTTATAGGACCATATTATCTTCTTATATGTCCCTGTTTTTTTAATAAAAAATGTGTTCTTTAAGAATAAAAAGACCTGGTTTTGAAACCGGGTTTTATTTATTCTTTCACATAGGACTCACCAGTCATAAGACCCGGTTGAAAACCAAGTTATTTAATTGAAATAACTGGGTCTTATGAGTCTTTTTGTAGTAGTGAGGCAAGGGAGGCTTCATGAAAGAGCTGCCAGGAAGGTGGAGTTGTCTGATAAAGGCGCTAGAAATGGGCTCCTTGCAAACAAGGTTGCCACCAAATGATTGGATATGCCACCAAAATGATTAGATATATGAAGGTTCATGGTGCGCCATTATGACTCCTGATGAGTAACTAAGGTGTCAAGTTCACTAGGATGCTCAAGTTTGTCCAAATGTTGCTCAGAAGAATGAAGATGCTCATGGAGTATGTTCCATATAGCTAATGTTCCATCTTGATGGAAAGTGCGCCTTCATGATACACCATGGCGGCTCCTAATGTGAAATCATGGTTCATGATGCTCCATCTTATGGTTAATGCTCATGAGGTTGAAGGTTCAAGAAGCGTCGGCATGACATTTTGTGATTGGTTGGAAATTAGGGCATCCAAATTATGGGCTAATTATGGATGGGTTTGGCCCATCATAATTCAGGTTTCCCATGCTTACCTATAAATAGGTTCATATCTACATCATTGTTAGTTGCAGAGAAAATTCATGAAAACAATCACTGTGAGGTTGAGAACACATTCTTTGGAGCAGTTAGTAAGCAAGAGAGAACCTTAAGTGAGGTGTAATCTTTGTATGTGATTGTAAATGTTCTTGGATGTTAATAATACTTCTCTCTCGAGTCTCGTCTACCCATGGACGTAGGACACCTTGACTAAACCACGTTAAATATTATGTTCACTCGATTTACATTTTCAGAAGATTTATTTTGCAAGTTCACCAAAGTTTATTTGACATATGTCTGAAGTGCTTAACTTGTTTTGTTGTCATCCCAACACACAACACACCAGCCACACCTACCACAAAGGTGCCTGCTAGCATGTACACAATCCACGATAGTGTCCATGTAAACCACGACCCAATTCGTGCTATGTACACGTTATGCTCTTATGCCTAAAAAATGTACCATTTTTGTGCTCCTTTTTTCCATCCCTTGAGAATCAAAAACCCCTGAAAGTTCTAAATTTGTGATTTAATCAAACTTAGAAAAACAAAAAGATGAACAACATAGGTAAAAAGTTAAAGAAATCACTAGGTGATTCCCATGGATCGATTTTGTTCATGTCCACCTCTCTGGTTGCATTTGTAAAGAAGGTATTATGGATAACTTTGTTTGATAATGCTTTTGTGAAGAAGGTATTAATATCGATAACTTTGTTTAGGGGTGTCAATTTATGACATGACACGACAAAAATACACGAAACGAAACGAAATCGGGACGAAATCAAAATTCAAATTCGTGTTCGTGTCGTGTGCGTGTCAAGATTAAAAAACACGATGTCGTGTCGTGTCGTGTTCGTGTTCATAAATCGACACGAAATTGACCCGATTAAGCATATGGTTGTCGGGTTTTTCATGTTTGTCGTTTTTATCGTGTTATATATCTTTAAGTACGAATGAAATACACTAATATTTATGTAATATTATCTTTGTCGTGCCGTATCGTGTTGTCTTGTTTTAATTGGTTCGTTTTCGTGTTAATGGAAAAAAACACAACATCGTATCGTGTTCGTGTTATACAAAATTTTGTCGTGTCGTATCTGACAAAAACACGACACAACTGTCCGATTTAACAGCCGTAACTTTGTTTGACTGATAATGAGTGATAAATTCTTTAATTTGGGCGCAAAATCAAAATTATAGTGGCATGACCATTATCATCTTATGGACCATAGAGCTTCTGCATTTATTAAAACCTTTGTACACTTCTTTTTCTTTTTCGAAGCATGTTTTTTGCTCTGGTGTAGAAATTGAGAAAGAGGTCTAATAGGGTGGGTCCACGAAATGCTTTACCCTTCTTTTAACAAAATTATATATTTGCACACTTTACATACCATAAATTACACTTCTGTAACACATAACAAATCATCGTTCAACTCCACAAACATTATTCGTATAGTTTGTTATATTTATGTATCCAAGTGTCATCGATTGTTTAAAGAGAAGTAGTACTTTAGTGAGAACCAGTAACCCTACATTCCGGTGGAAAGCCTTGAGGAAATCGCTTAGCATCGGTGCAATAGTTATAGATCATATGATTGTCTTTAACCCACTTCAGTTTCTGGCTATGTGTCATATCCCATTGCAAAAGCGCACCAGTTTTAACATTGAAGTTGCGATATGAAGCTGTGAATGGAGCTTTGGTCCAGTCAGTTTTCACTAGCCCACCTCTAGTTGCCCACTCGTCGGCATTCCACAAGCTTGAATACAGCCTCATCGGTTGGTGTTTTGGAAATGGAACACCAATGGCTTCCATATTCTTGAATTCCCTGATGGGTGTTTCATCTACAAGAAAACTAGAACAAAATATTTTATAATATGTTAGTAAATGATGTGAAAAGTAGCATGACTCGGATACAAACTTCCTCTTTCAACCCGTTATTTAGATTTGCTATACACAACATCTAACAAATGATATAGATCGATTCCTTTAAGCAACCAAACATAAGAATGTTTCGCTTTATTTCTTGTAAAATTACGTGATCATTAGAATCCAAAAGGCATAACCAATAACAAAAATTATCTAACGAATATATATATATATATATATATATATATATATATATATATATATATATATATATATATAGCTAGGTGTTGATGAACTTACACAATGGTTTGAGGAGTCCAAATGATGGAATAAGTGTGGAAATCGGAAGTTGGATCGAACCACATTCGAAATTGTTGCTCTCTATCACCTTTGCCTTGGGCGTAGACGTTGGTGTGAAGTGTATATGGTTCGCCACTCACGTTTCCCAAGAACTCAAAGTCTATTTCATCGTGATTCGCACCTTGTGATGACAACTGTTTATTCAACACCAAAACAACAAATTAACACAGAGATGAACGCAATGAAAGTGGAATTATTATGAGATCATCGGAGACAATAAAGCATGCATACATAGTAAGCGGTGACAGTTCCGGCGGAGTTCCCTGGAACAAGCTTCAGTTGCATGTCGATTCTTCCAAACAGATACTCTTTCTTCGACTGGAAGCCTGATCCGGAGACTCTATCGAGAGAAAGAGTAAGAATGTCGCCGGCGCCGATGATCTTACCACGGCCACCACCCCAAGTGATGTCGAAATCATTGTAGAAGTTAGTGTTAATGCCGGCGGCGTAAACAATCAGAAAGAGTTGTATACAGAATATAAGGAGTAAGCTGGTGGTTCGTGTGTATAAACAAGACGAAGAGGTCATCGTGTGAATGAAGTTGTGGCTTATGATATCCAGTCGTCATCTGTGGGTGATATTTATAGATAGACGCAAGTGTAAGTCGGTCTTTATTATCCATTAAAATATGATCAATATTATGCATGTGTCACAAGACTAGGTGGCTTCTGGGGTTTGCATGTAAAACAGTAGTGTGGAGATAGGCCTATTAGAGATAACGTCGGGAAGAATTGATAAAGAGAAATTAAATTATCTCTTACATTTTATGCCTACAAATATTCCTACCTATTAATATTATAACACATGTCACCATTCCATATTTACTTAACTAATTCATTAAGAGTATATTTGGAATATATCAAATTAAATTAAATTGAATTGTGGAATGATAGTAGGTAGGAATATTTGTAGACATAAAAAAATATTTGTAGGCATAAAAGGTAGGAGACAATTTAATTTCTCATAGATAAATTCTAGGGTAAATCATTCATCTAGTTATTAATTAAGCTATTGGTGGGTGTTTCCATTTTTTTTTTTACATATTTTTCTTTTTTCAGGTCATCTCAACACCCTACGTATCAATCTTTATTATTCTCCCCTCATGCCTTGTTTTATATAAGAAATGATCGATCACCATTCACATTAATTCGTTAAATATGTTTTAGGTTGTTATATATAATACAAATAAAAAGGACAAGTGAGGGGAAATATAAGTCATATGGAAACAACCGGTGTTTTTGCTTAATCGAACTGAAGACCTCATTGGTTTGCATTCAAGGTATTTGAAAGAACGGATGCTAATTTTATATTAAATAATATATTGTGTATCATATTTCTAGGAACTAACAAGAATGTTTCTTAGAATTCTTCATGTATTTTATTAGCAGCCGTTTACCAAAATCTTTCACGTTTTTTATAAATCGATAAATGCACAAATGTTTCTAACAAATTAGAAAACATGAGTGCATAAATGAATAAGAAATCTATTTTGTTAGATATTTTACAGAAATTATATAAATTTGTTGAATAATTAAGTCGTTAATAATAAATGATGAGTAGGTAGCAATTGGTAATTTTGAGGCGTAGAAATAAACAATATGAGATAATATTTAGTCTTAGTATTGGATAGGTGATAGGTCTGAATAAAAGAATGTTTATTTTAATGGTTGGAAGGGATAGATATGATTCTGAATAAGTGGTTTTGTCGGATATGAGGCCATGAGGATTAAGAATTATGATATATCTGAATAAAGTATCGGTGTGATTCCTGGAAAGTCTGCTGCATCTAAATCCATGCCAGCCTTCATTTCATTGAGTTCACCTCATTTATCCGAAAAGAAATCCTAAATGGTATTTGCTTTGTGAGTATATTTTCTGTTTTTAAAAAAGAGAATTCTTTCTTATTTTTTTTCTCTTATTATCATATTATCATATTAAGACCTATGTTAAAATCAAAATCTTCTTTAAGACCGCCGGGTATATCCAACGCAATAGCGGAGCTAGATGGATGTTGGAGGTACTACAGTACTCCCAAAAAATTGTTATATATATATATATATATATATATATATATATATATATATATATATATATATATATATATATAAACATGTTTAATGTTATTGTAGACCTAACTAAAAAGATTATAACATGTTTTTTAATGTCCGATATTGGATAACTACATATAATATATATTGATAATGTTTGTACCCCATATCAAAATTCTTGGTTGTCCCACCAGGGCAACGCCTTTTGGCGTTATGCTGATTTGGCAGCCCCATAACAACATCATAACGTGAGCACACTGACCCACCCACACCCGTTATGAGGCGCTACGCGATGACGCGTTGCGGTGGTAAGGACAGTAACGTGTAAATTGCGATGTTTCATCCGTTTAAAAATTGTAATATTACTGTTTAAAAACGGTAAATTCAAAAAAAAATACTAATTATTTTTTTTAAACTATATCAATACATATATACCTCATTCTACACTTCTATTTCTTTATATCTATCTCTATTTCTTTTATCATTCAAAACACAAACACAAAAATCAACCAAACACAAAAATCACTATGGATCAAAACCCGAATACTCCTCCTTCGAATACAAACACATTCACTCCATACGAGAGATAAATGAACCTTCTAAACTCGCAGAACTCACCACAACTTCCATATTCTAGCAATTTTTCAATCCCGCCTCACCCCTACTACAATTCTCTACCTCGTCTTTTATACAACAAAATGCAAACATTCAACAAATCCTTTTTAACACATTTGGTCTCATGCGACAAACAATCACACAACCCCCACCCACGCAAGAAACGGTTGTCGAGACGCAAGTCGGGGGTAGTCAGAAAGCATCGGGAAAAAAGGGAGATCAAAAAAGAAAGGGAAGAGGTCGTTGTCGGGGCGAAGCAAACGGAAGCACCTCCAACAAGGTGTACACCGGAGGAAGAGCATGTGTTGGCAGTGGTGTAACGCCCGCGTTTCCATGCTAGGCATTATCATTGATGTAATAGTCTAGGTTAACAATTGTAACTCTTTTTTGAAGTATTAATGATGAACTATTTTAGTATTATGTGAATTATGTGAATTATGTGTTTGTTTTCTTAATTATTATAATTTAATGAATTAAGAATAAAATAAGCATCAAAATTAAAGTATGGGATAAGCCCGATATCTTTGCATAAAGATGTAGTGGTCGAAACAAGTATTCCGAAGATATAAAGAATGCCGAAATCCGAGTTATAACGAAGAAGTTATGACCTATCGAAGTTTCGGGACAAAATCGACAACGATGAATGACGTAAAAAGTGAAATTTACGTTAGAGAAACATTTAGCCTTAGTGATCTAAATGAAAGTCGTAGAGTTCGTTAAACTGAGAGCGTGCATAAAAAGAACGCCCAAATCTAACTTCGTATGAGGAAGTTATGATTTTTCGAAGTTTCGACTTAGTAGTATGCAGCCCGAATACTCGATTTGAGATCGAGCGGTTTTTAGCCAAAACAATCTAAATGAGAATCGAAGGTCTCGTTAATAGTAGTAAAACGATAAAAAGATAGGCGAAAACGGACGTCGGATGAAGAAGTTATGAATTTATAACGGAGTTTTCCTGTCTCGGCCTACTAAAAATAAATAATAAAAAATAAAGTCAAAATTAGCCGACGGAGTCTAAACGAAAACGGAGTTCATATAAAGTCAAAATTAGCCGACGTAGTCTCACCTACGCGTGGATATAAAGAACGTCGAAAACGGAGTTCATATGAAGAAGGTATAAATTTTTGAAGTTTATCAAATATTTTCGATATTTAATTTAAATATATATTAACCGATATTATCCATGGGGGGAGTCAGCGACCCTATCCTCATTACGCCCAACGTAATTTCATATTACACCCAATGTAATTCGAAGTTCCAGCCCCTATAAAAGGATGTCGAAGGCAACCGAGTTCATTGCTCATTTCTTCCATTTTTCTCGTGTTTTTGCATCGTTTTTCGTGCAAGAATTATCCCGAAGCGCCGGTATCATTCCCGAGCCCCGAAGCAAGTCCCGAAGCCCCGAAGATCCCGAGAAGTGCAATTCCCGAGCCGAAGCTCTGCCCGCGAGGAGTCTGGTTTTTGTGAAGATCTTCCAGATCTGCCGAAGAATACTACTTCTATAAGTCGTAGTGTTGTCCGATCATCTTCTGATCAAGTAGGTGTGTGGTTACTTTCTTCTAACGCATAATTATGAAGTATTTTATACGAAATACGTGTTATGTGTATATTTTGTTGTTATATGCGTGAATGTATATTCACTTTCTTCTATCTCATAGATACGATTTATTCTCTATGAAATACGTGTTATGTGTATGTGTCTCATCTGTTGTTTTCGAATATGTATTGAATGAGAATGCTATACAGGTTTTAAACTATGTATAAAAATATATATTTTTATCTACTAATATGTCGGGTAGAACATGGGTAGACAGTTGACGTGTGATAAACAGATGAGAGGCCTCGATGTTGTTTTTGATTCAGTCATCTAGCGGAGTTTAGATGACGATCACAGACTTTTCTAGACATTCCTGTGGAACGCTAGCAGGTTCGCCACCTGTAGGTGTTAATGAACTTGGGTTTTCATTCGCTGTACTCCATCCCCGTCATGGTTGCCTTATTTGACATATATTACCGGGAAACCCCCGAATGTATGTGTTGTCGCCCCGATGAAATATTCTAAGACTAGGTCCCTTGTGTTAGTTGTTTTAGGGACGTAAAGTGAGAATAACGGGAATGGGTAATTGGGTTATTGTTGGTTGGTGGAATTAAATATAATTATTTATTGTGGGTTAAAAACCCTATATGCTCACCAGGCTCCCATGCCTAACCCAGTCAGTTTATTTGTATTACAGGAAGTGGCGCAAGGGCATAAGATGGATGAATCATCAAGTTGTTTTGTTTACAAGTCTGTATATGTATATATATATATTTGTTGAATGACTTGTAATGTTATCGTTTATGCTTTATGGTCTGTATCAGAACATGACATCCCGAGTTTTGATTATATAATGAAAATACATTTCTTTTATGAAATGTTTTGGTAAATATTATTTTATCACGTTTTGTTTTTGGGAACAAATTCCGCAACTCTTTTAAATCAAAAGGATTTACTCTGAAATTATTTTAAAAGCATAAATGAAAAATCGGTCTTTTCTGACCGAGATTTTGGGAATGTCACAGTTGGTATCAGAGCATTAGTTTAAGCGAACTAGGAATTTGTGTGATTTCTAGACTTAAACTTAAAATGCTAAGTGAAATTTTGAGATGTGTGTCTGTTATGTTTTAGACACGAGCACTAGTTTATTTTAAGAAAGTTTCCTAAAATGCTTTTATGTGCTAAATGTTATATGTTTCCATATATGATATTATTTGTTCGGATCTATGGTCTGTTGCCGACCGGATCTGGAAACCTTATGTGTGTAGGATTCTAAGCGTACGTCTACGATATTAGAACTAGCATATAAACGTTTCGAAGTGATAAGGATGATTTGAATATCTATCGTGAATGAGGATCTAATTTCACCTTATTTGGTGTGTAGATCAAAAATGGTGAGAACGAGGAGTGGAGTTGGAAATGCTGATGAAAATAGAAATCAACCACCAATGATTGAGAAAATACCTGTCGTAGCAGTAGCACCTAAGCCGATAACAATGGCTGGTGTACAAATGATGATACAAACAATGTTGGATCGTCAAATGGAGGAGACTAGGCGGTTGCTTCAACAGAATCGTGAAGAACTATCAGTTCATGTGGAAGAGCCCGAATTAAATGAAGGGCACTCGGAAGGTGGAAACTTCAGTGGTTCTGTTGGTCAAGAAAACCCACCGATAGTTAGGCAAAACAACCATGGTGGAAGGAATGATGGTATGGGATGCAAGTACAAGGACTTTCTGACTTGCAAACCATCGACCTTCACTAGAAAGGAGGACCCGATCGGAGTGATGGATTGGATCTCCGAAATGGAGTTAGCCTTTATGACTTGTGGCTGTAGAGGCAAGTTGCAGACCACGTTCACAGTGCGTCAGTTCCGAGGTGGATCTGTTTGTTGGTGGAACACTCTAGGGAAGACTTTAAGCCCTAATGAGCCACTACAATTGACATGGGCAGAATTCTTGGTGCAGTTCAAGCGCAAGTTCTACTCGGCTCAAAATCTGTTGGAATTGGAGAATAAGTTTCTAACATTGACGAATGGTAGCATGTCAGTTGATGAATACACTAATAACTTTACAGAAAAAATGGAGTTTGCCTTGCGTATCGTTCCAGATGAGCTGACAAAGGTTGACCGGTATGCAAAAGGACTCTCATGGGAGTACGCAATGCCAGTTCGTCAAGCACCTACTCTAGAGGGAGCTATTTGGGCTGCCAAGTCTGTTGAGGACATGATCAAGGGAAGAACCACCAGCAAGGTTGAAGTTGGCGAGAAGAGAAAGTTTGAAGGAACTTCCGGTTCCAATAAGAAAAGCAAATTTTCGAAGTCTGATTCGAAAAAGTTTGGAGGAAAAGGAGGCGAAGCGAAATGGTGTGATAAGATTAAGAAAAAGCACTTTAGGAAATATAGTGAGGATGTAACCTACTACAAGTGTGGAAATTTGGGCATTTTGCCAATGAGTGTCCATCCAAAAAAAGGATGTGTTTTGGTTGTAATGAAGAGGGGCACATTTTGAAAGACTGTCCGAAGAAGAAGGAGGCAGCTAAGCCCAACATTCCACCAAAGCCGAAGGCGAGAGCCTTCCAAATGACACTTGAGGCTGCTAAAGATGAAGTTGATGTCGCTTCAGGTACCTTTCTCGTAAACAAATTACCTGCTCAAATTTTGTTTGATTATGGAGCCATTTACTCCTTTATTTCGCATGAGTTTTGTAGAAAACTAGCTTTGCCTATTGATAGACTAGATAATGCTTTATTAGTCGAAGTTGCTAGTGGCAAGTTTGTACCATTTAGCCATCGTATGAAAAACATCTTAATCGACCTTAATGGGAATAAGTTTCGAGAGGAATTATTACCTATCGAACTTAATGGTTTCGATATCGTTCTGGGAATGGATTGGCTTAGCGCCAATAATGTAACGCCCGTAGATCCGGGCAAGTCAATTTAGAGGCAATATGGGTCGCAAATGACTTATCGGAAAAAGATTATTTAGAATAAATAATTTTAACCAATTTATAGTATATGTCATAAGGTTTCCGTACATATAAAGAACGCCGAAATCTGAGTTATAACGAAGAAGTTATGGCCCGTCGAAGTTTTACGGCAAAACCGGCACGGCACCGGGAAGCGTAAAAATTGAATTTATGATAGAAGACTTTTTAGCCTTAGTTATCTAAACCAAAGTCGTAGAGTATGTTAAAATGAGAAAATCCGTAAAAAGAACGCCCAAATCTGACTTCGTATGAGGAAGTTATGATTTTTCAAAGTTTCAGCTTAGTAGTGTACAACCCGAAACTCGAATTTTAGTTCGAGCGGTTTTTGGCTTACGCGACCTAAATGAGAATTAAAGATCTCCATAATAGGAACTCAACAGTAAAAAGATGGACGAAAACGGAGTTCGTATGAAAGAGTTACGAATTCTTCACGGTCATTTAACAGTCTAAACGCCTCCTACTGTTAAATTTATGATCGGTCGAGAATTAGCCGACAGAGCCAAAATGAAAGTTGTAGATATTATTTTTACCTACGCATGGATATAAAGAACGTCGAAAACGGAGATAGTATGAGATAGATATAGACGAAGCTTAGTCGCTACTTTTCGAGCGCGGCGAATTCGATACAGTTTTGTAAATCCGAAATAGAATGAGAATTAGCCAACAAGGTCTAAATGAGAGTTGAAGATCTCGTTAATAGGAACTCAACGGTAAAAAGACAGACAAAAATGGAGCTCGTATGCGAAAGTTATGGATGAAGCTTAGTCCCTACTTTTCGAGCGCGGCGAATTCGATACAGTTTTGTAAATCCGAGATAGAATGAGAATTAGCTAACGAGGTCTAAACGAATGTTGAAGATCTCATTAATAGGATCTCAACGGTAAAAAGACAGACAAAAACGGAGCTCGTATGCAAAAGTTACGGATGAAGCTTAGAGGCTACTTTACTATAAAACTCCTATAAATACAAGGGTGAACTCCTCATATTTTCTTCACACCATAAGCCTCTCTTTCTCTCCCTAACTTCTCTCTAGCCTCCCTAAACCCCTCCCAAGTCTACGGAACCTCCCTATCACGAGAAGAAAGCCGCGGAGCGCCCGACGGCTCCGAGAAGAAAAGCTTTCGGCTCGGAAACGCTGCTCCAACGAAGCCTGGTTTTTAATAAAAACCCATTGTAAGTGAGTTATGCCTATACTATATTTAATATAGCTTTTATTTAATTATAGTAACATTATTAGGACCTTAAAATAATTATTTGGGCTATTATTATGAGTTATATTGAGTGTTATTTAACGCTTATATAATAGTAATAATAGCTAGACTATTAATTAGTCGTGGTTAACGTTAAAAACTAAACCCTAGTGGTATTGATACTAGGTTTTGTCGAGGAAAATTGTTTTGAGATAGCGAAGTGCTGTCTGAGTTCGGAATCACCACCTAATCAAGTGAGGGCATAGTGCCTTTCATCTTACACATAGATATGAAGTATTTAATATAAACTACGTGCTATGTGTGCATATTATCTGAATACTTGCTGTCTATGTTGGATGAACGTTTTATACATGTTTTAAAGGATTTAAACTGTATACGTATTTTATATATACGAATATGTGGGGTATGATGATGGGTAGATAGATGATGAGAGATAGAAGATGACGTGAGTATACATTGGCAGCTATAGACTTAGTGCCTATGGGACAAACACCGGTAGCTATGGACCTAGTACATGTCAGACGTTGGTAGCTATGGATTTAGTACCTGTTAGAAATTGGTAGCTATGGACTTAGTACCTATTAGTTAGACGCTGGTAGCTATGGATTTAGTACCTGTAGGACATGGTAGCTATGGACTTAGTACCCGTTGAACGCTGGTAGCTATAGATTTAGTACCCGATGAGTAGGATATAGCAGCTATGGAATTAGTGCTTTACGAACTAACATCGGCAGCTATGGATTTAGTGCCAGTCCTATAACCCTGGAAGTAAGGGACTTCGGCATAAACAAATGCAGGATAGACGACTCTTAGATTAAATCCTTAAGAGTAAAGAAGATAACAGGGATGGGTAATGGGGTTAATTGTTTGATGATTAAACATAACAATTATATTATTGTGGGTTGAAAACCCTATGTACTCACCAGGTTTCCCAACCTGACCCACTCAGTTTATGTATATCACAGGTGTTGATATGAAGTCACTTTACACTGAGAGATTTAAAGAGATGTAGATCACTAGTGTAAATAAATGTAAGTTCTGTTTATGCTTATGTTTCTGTATTAACGATGACATCTCAAACGTTTTAAGATGAATAAAAATACGTTTCTTCGAAAATGTTTTAATAACGTATTTATCGTGTTTTTCTGGGAACAAATTCCGCAACCTTTTTAGAAAATGAAGTACTCTGATTTTTATAAAGCATAAACAAAATCGGTCTTTTCTGGCCGTGATTTTGAGGATGTCACAGTTGGTATCAGAGCATTAGTTTAAGTGAACTAGGAATATGGATTTATTTCTAGACTTAAACTTAGAATGCTAAGCGATGGTTGTCAGGTGTGAGCACTAGCTTATTTTAGGAATGATGCCTAAATTGCTTTTATGTGCTAAATGCTTTGTGCATGATATGTTGTTATTTGTTCGGATCTATGGTCTGTTGCCGACCGGATCTGGAAGCCTTATATGTTTAGGATTCTAAGCGTTTAACTACGATATTAGAACTAGCATATAAACGTTTCGGGGTGATAAGGATGATTTAAGACGTCAATCCTAAATTAAGATCTAGATTCACCTTATCAAGATGGCAAGAACCCGTAGCGGAAACGTAAACGCAAATGGGAACAGGAACCAACCCCCAGTGATTCAGCAAATACCTGTTGTAGAAGAAGTTGCGCCTGATCCAGTCACCATGGCTGGAGTTCAAGCCATGATTCGGGCTATGTTGGCTGAACAAAGGGAAGAAATGAGACAAATGTTGAATAGGGAAGAACCTATCGTACATGTTGAACCGAAAGAGCCAGTTCCCGAGCAATCAGAGGAAGGGAACTACAGCCGCCAAGTGAGTCAAGTAGGGACTCAAGGTGAGCAAAGGGATGGCCCTGAAGGGAGAAACAACAAGGATGGGCGGATATACAAGAATTTCTTGGGTGCGAAACCCCCAAGTCTCTCAGGAAGCCCGAAGCCGGTTGAGATTATGGATTGGATCTCTGAGATGGAGATGGTGTTTGAGAGCTGCAACTGTAATGAGAAACAGAAGACTGTCTTCGCAGTAAGACAGCTGAAAGCTGGAGTCTTGAGCTAGTGGAAGCTATTGGCAGATACGATGCCACGAGGAGAAGCCTTAAGGATGTCGTGGGAAGAGTTTTTGGAGCAGTTGAAAATGCAGTACTGCTCGGAGGTATATCTGATAGACCTAAACAATGAGTTTCAGAACCTGAAGAAAGGGAAGATGAGTATTGACGAGTATGCCACCGCATTCACCGAAAGGATGAAGCTATTCCCCTACTTGGTGTCTACTGAACTCTCCAAGATTGATAGGTTTGCTAACGGACTGCCCATTGACTTTGGCCCAATGGTCAAAATGGCAACTACTTTGAAAGCAGTTGTTAGGGCAGCTAAGAACGTAGAGGCCCAGATAAGAGAAAAAGGTCTAGAAAAAGATAAGGTAGGAGAGAAGCGGAAGTTTGCAGGATCTTCGAGGCCGAACAAGGAAAGCAAATTCTCAAAGCTTGGAGGAACAGATGGAGGTGAAGAAAGATGGTGTGATAGATGCAAGAAGAAGCATCGTGGAAAGTGCAACGAAGAAGTGACTTGTTACAAGTGTGGGAGGACTGGTCAATATTCCAAAGACTGCACGCATAATGACAAAGTATGTTACGGATGTGGAGGCAAGGGGCACATGTCCAGAGACTGCCCAAGGAAAAATAAAGCAGCAAGACCAGAAACGCCACCAAGGCCGAGGGCATTTCACATGATCCTTGAAGAGGCAGAGAACCATGCAAGGAATCAAGAATGAGGACTTCTTACCCGAAGATCGGATTATGCAGTAGCCATAGTTTCGTACGATGTAGCCTAGTAGAGGCATAGTCTAGGGTGAACTTGAACACCTATGTAATAGTTTCGAGAAATAATGAAATCTTCGTTTTGTTATCTGGTGTGTGAAATTGTTGTGTGATTTGATGCATGGTGACTTGGGAAACTGCGAGACGATACTTGGGACGAGTATGAGTAGGTGTGAATGGTAGTAGAGGCCTATACTACCGGAAGCACAGGATTCACACTTGGATCAGGGAAAGTCACAAGGATTACCAAGAAGCTAGTAACTGATTCTGTTTTTTTTCAAGTATGTCATTACCATCGTTTCGATAATGACTAAAAAGATTGTTAATTTCCGACCCTAGTGGTCGTACCGAATTGAGTCCGGCTACGATGAGTATGTTGCGTGGTTCAGGGAACCAAGTTCGATGTAGCGTCCGACAAAAACCAAACAATTGAAATCAAAGCGATCAATAGAAGTATCGCGTTCGTTGTTAAAGAAGTTGGTAGCCAGAAACGCTACATGTTAAAGTGTGACTATATCACATTAGAACATGAAGGAAGGCATAGTCTATTTTAGAATTTAACTCTAAGAGACCTAAGTCTAAACGTGCATCACATGATGATAGGTCATAATTTGAAGTCTAGCCTGAGGTAGAGAGCATGTGCACGATCAAGTACTGCTTACAGTCAATGAGTCTAAGACATAGACTTGAAGGAATATAGAAGTTGTAATTATTACCTAGGATGAAAAGATGACGTATCGAGTCATTATACGAGCCCTGTTTCGTTGATGACTCCAGGACGTAATCATCCTAAGGGAGAGATAATTGTAACGCCCGTAGATCCGGGCAAGTCAATTTAGAGGCAATATGGGTCGAAAACGACTTTTTGGCAAAAGATTATTTAGAATAAATAATTTTAACCAAGTTATAGTATATGTCACAAGGTTTCCGTACATATAAAGAACGCCGAAATCTGAGTTATAACGAAAAAGTTATGGCCCGTCGAAGTTTTACGGCAAAACCAGCACGGCACCGGGAAGCGTAAAAAGTGAATTTATGATAGAAGACTTTTTAGCCTTAGTTATCTAAACCAAAGTCGTAGAATATGTTAAAATGAGAAAATCCGTAAAAAGAACGCCCAAATCTGACTTCGTATGAGGAAGTTATGATTTTTCAAAGTTTCAGCTTAGTAGTGTACAACCCGAAACTCGAATTTTAGTTCGAGCGGTTTTTGGCTTACGCGACCTAAATGAGAGTTAAAGATATCAATAATAGGAACTCAACAGTAAAAAGATGGACGAAAACGGAGTTCGTATGAAAGAGTTACGAATTCTTCGCGGTCATTTAACAGTCTAAACGCCTCCTACTGTTAAATTTATGATCGGTCGAGAATTAGCCGACGGAGCCAAAATGAAAGTTGTAGATATTATTTTTACCTACGCATGGATATAAAGAACGTCAAAAACATAGATAGTGTGAGATAGATATAGACGAAGCTTAGTCGCTACTTTTCGAGCGTGGCGAATTCGATACAGTTTTGTAAATCCGAAATAGAATGAGAATTAGCCAACAAGGTCTAAATGAGAGTTGAAGATCTCGTTAATAGGAACTCAACGGTAAAAAGACAGACAAAAATGGAGCTCGTATGCGAAAGTTATGGATGAAGCTTAGTCCCTACTTTTCGAGCGCGGCGAATTCGATACAGTTTTGTAAATCCGAGATAGAATGAGAATTAGCTAACGAGGTCTAAACGAATGTTGAAGATCTCATTAATAGGATCTCAACGGTAAAAAGACAGACAAAAACGGAGCTCGTATGCAAAAGTTACGGATGAAGCTTAGAGGCTACTTTACTATAAAACTCCTATAAATACAAGGGTGAACTCCTCATATTTTCTTCACACCATAAGCCTCTCTTTCTCTCCCTAACTTCTCTCTAGCCTCCCTAAACCCCTCCCAAGTCTACGGAACCTCCCTATCACGAGAAGAAAGCCGCGGAGCGCCCGACGGCTCCGAGAAGAAAAGCTTTCGGCTCGGAAACGCTGCTCCAACGAAGCCTGGTTTTTAATAAAAACCCATTGTAAGTGAGTTATGCCTATACTATATTTAATATAGCTTTTATTTAATTATAGTAACATTATTAGGACCTTAAAATAATTATTTGGGCTATTATTATGAGTTATATTGAGTGTTATTTAACGCTTATATAATAGTAATAATAGCTAGACTATTAATTAGTCGTGGTTAACGTTAAAAACTAAACCCTAGTGGTATTGATACTAGGTTTTGTCGAGGAAAATTGTTTTGAGATAGCGAAGTGCTGTCTGAGTTCGGAATCACCACCTAATCAAGTGAGGGCATAGTGCCTTTCATCTTACACATAGATATGAAGTATTTAATATAAACTACGTGCTATGTGTGCATATTATCTGAATACTTGCTGTCTATGTTGGATGAACGTTTTATACATGTTTTAAAGGATTTAAACTGTATACGTATTTTATATATACGAATATGTGGGGTATGATGATGGGTAGATAGATGATGAGAGATAGAAGATGACGTGAGTATACATTGGCAGCTATAGACTTAGTGCCTATGGGACAAACACCGGTAGCTATGGACCTAGTACATGTCAGACGTTGGTAGCTATGGATTTAGTACCTGTTAGAAATTGGTAGCTATGGACTTAGTACCTATTAGTTAGACGCTGGTAGCTATGGATTTAGTACCTGTAGGACATGGTAGCTATGGACTTAGTACCCGTTGAACGCTGGTAGCTATAGATTTAGTACCCGATGAGTAGGATATAGCAGCTATGGAATTAGTGCTTTACGAACTAACATCGGCAGCTATGGATTTAGTGCCAGTCCTATAACCCTGGAAGTAAGGGACTTCGGCATAAACAAATGCAGGATAGACGACTCTTAGATTAAATCCTTAAGAGTAAAGAAGATAACAGGGATGGGTAATGGGGTTAATTGTTTGATGATTAAACATAACAATTATATTATTGTGGGTTGAAAACCCTATGTACTCACCAGGTTTCCCAACCTGACCCACTCAGTTTATGTATATCACAGGTGTTGATATGAAGTCACTTTACACTGAGAGATTTAAAGAGATGTAGATCACTAGTGTAAATAAATGTAAGTTCTGTTTATGCTTATGTTTCTGTATTAACGATGACATCTCAAACGTTTTAAGATGAATAAAAATACGTTTCTTCGAAAATGTTTTAATAACGTATTTATCGTGTTTTTCTGGGAACAAATTCCGCAACCTTTTTAGAAAATGAAGTACTCTGATTTTTATAAAGCATAAACAAAATCGGTCTTTTCTGGCCGTGATTTTGGGGATGTCACAGTTGGTATCAGAGCATTAGTTTAAGCGAACTAGGAATATGGATTTATTTCTAGACTTAAACTTAGAATGCTAAGCGATGGTTGTCAGGTGTGAGCACTAGCTTATTTTAGGAATGATGCCTAAATTGCTTTTATGTGCTAAATGCTTTGTGCATGATATGTTGTTATTTGTTCGGATCTATGGTCTGTTGCCGACCGGATCTGGAAGCCTTATATGTTTAGGATTCTAAGCGTTTAACTACGATATTAGAACTAGCATATAAACGTTTCGGGGTGATAAGGATGATTTAAGACGTCAATCCTAAATTAAGATCTAGATTCACCTTATCAAGATGGCAAGAACCCGTAGCGGAAACGTAAACGCAAATGGGAACAGGAACCAACCCCCAGTGATTCAGCAAATACCTGTTGTAGAAGAAGTTGCGCCTGATCCAGTCACCATGGCTGGAGTTCAAGCCATGATTCGGGCTATGTTGGCTGAACAAAGGGAAGAAATGAGACAAATGTTGAATAGAGACGAACCTACCGTACATGTTGAACCGACAGAGCCAGTTCCCAAGCAATCAGAGGAAGGGAACTACAGCCGCCAAGTGAGTCAAGTAGGGACTCAAGGTGAGCAAAGGGATGGCCCTGAAAGGAGAAACAACAAGGATGGGCGGATATACAAGAATTTCTTGGGTGCAAAATCCCCAAGTCTGTCAGGAAGCCCGAAGCCGGTTGAGATTATGGATTGGATCTCTGAGATGGAGATGGTGTTTGAGAGCTGCAGCTGTAATGAGAAACAGAAGACTGTCTTCGCAGTAAGACAGATGAAAGCTGGAGTCTTGAGCTGGTGGAAGCTATTGGCAGATACGATGCCACGAGGAGAAGCCTTAAGGATGTCATGGGAAGAGTTTTTGGAGCAGTTGAAAATGCAGTACTGCTCGGAGGTAGATCTGATAGACCTAAACAATGAGTTTCAGAACCTGAAGAAAGGGAAGATGAGTATTGACGAGTATGCCACCGCATTCACCGAAAGGATGAAGCTATTCCCCTACTTGGTGTCTACTGAACTCTCCAAGATTGATAGGTTTGCTAACGGACTGCCCATTGACTTTGGCCCAATGGTCAAAATGGCAACTACTTTGAAAGCAGCTGTTAGGGCAGCTAAGAACGTAGATGCCCAGATAAGAGAAAAAGGTCTAGAAAAAGATAAGGTAGGAGAGAAGCGGAAGTTTGAAGGATCTTTGAGGCCGAACAAGGAAAGCAAATTCTCAAAGCTTGGAGGAGCAGATGGAGGTGAAGCAAGATGGTGTGATAGATGCAAGAAGAAGCATCGTGGAAAGTGCAACAAAGAAGTGACTTGTTACAAGTGTGGGAGGACTGGTCACTATTCCAAAGACTGCACGCATAATGACAAAGTATGTTACGGATGTGGAGGCAAGGGGCACATGTCCAGAGACTGCCCAAGGAAAAATAAAGCAGCAAGACCAGAAACGCCACCAAGGCCGAGGGCATTTCACATGATCCTTGACGAGGCAGAGAACCATGCAAGGAATCAAGAATGAGGACTTCTTACCCGAAGATCGGATTATGCAGTAGCCATAGTTTCGTACGATGTAGCCTAGTAGAGGCATAGTCTAGGGTGAACTTGAACACCTATGTAATAGTTTCGAGAAATAATGAAATCTTCGTTTTGTTATCTGGTGTGTGAAATTGTTGTGTGATTTGCTGCATGGTGACTTGGGAAACTGCGAGACGATACTTGGGACGAGTATGAGTAGGTGTGAATGGTAGTAGAGGCCTATACTACCGGAAGCATAGGACTCACACTTGGATTAGGGAAAGTCACAAGGATTACCAAGAAGCTAGTAACTGATTCTGTTTTTTTTTCAAGTATGTCATTACCATCGTTTCGATAATGGCTAAAAAGATTGTTAATTTCCGACCCTAGTGGTCGTACCGAATTGAGTCCGGCTACGATGAGTATGTTGCGTGGTTCAGGGAACCAAGTTCGATGTAGCGTCCGACAAAAACCAAACAATTGAAATCAAAGCGATCAATAGAAGTATCGTGTTCGTTGTTAAAGAAGTTGGTAGCCAGAAACACTACATGTTAAAGTGTGACTATATCACATTAGAACATGAAGAAAGGCATAGTCTATTTTAGAATTTAACTCTAAGAGACCTAAGTCTAAACGTGCATCACATGATGATAGGTCATAATTTGAAGTCTAGCCTGAGGTAGAGACCAGGTGCACGATCAAGTACTGCTTACAGTCAATGAGTCTAAGAGATAGACTTGAAGGAATATAGAAGTTATAATTATTACCTAGGATGAAGAGATGACGTATGGAGTCATTATACGAGCCCTGTTTCGTTGATGATTCCAGGACGTAATCATCCTAAGGGAGAGATAATTGTAACGCCCGTAGATCCGGGCAAGTCAATTTAGAGGCAATATGGGTCGAAAACAACTTTCCGGCAAAAGATTATTTAGACTAAATAATTTTAACCAAGTTATAGTATATGTCACAAGGTTTCCGTACATATAAAGAACGCCAAAATCTGAGTTATAACGAAGAAGTTATGGCCCGTCGAAGTTTTACGGCAAAACCGGCACGACACCGGGAAGCGTAAAAAGTGAATTTATGATAGAAGACTTTTTAGCCTTAGTTATCTAAACCAAAGTCGTAGAGTATGTTAAAATGAGAAAATCCGTAAAAAGAACGCCCAAATCTGACTTCGTATGAGGAAGTTATGATTTTTCAAAGTTTCAGCTTAGTAGTGTACAACCCGAAACTCGAATTTTAGTTCGAGCGGTTTTTGGCTTACGCGACCTAAATGAGAGTTAAAGATCTCAATAATAGGAACTCAACAGTAAAAAGATGGACAAAAACGGAGTTCGTATGAAAGAGTTACGAATTCTTCGCGGTCATTTAACAGTCTAAACGCCTCCTACTGTTAAATTTATGATCGGTCGAGAATTAGCCGACGGAGCCAAAATGAAAGTTGTAGATATTATTTTGACCTACGCATGGATATAAATAACATTGAAAACGGAGATAGTATGAGATATATATAGACGAAGCTTAGTCGCTACTTTTCGAGCGCGGCGAATTCGATACAGTTTTGTAAATCCGAAATAGAATGAGAATTAGCCAACGAGGTCTAAATGAGAGTTGAAGATCTCGTTAATAGGAACTCAACGGTAAAAAGACAGACAAAAATGGAGCTCGTATGCGAAAGTTATGGATGAAGCTTAGTCCCTACTTTTCGAGCGCGGCGAATTCGATACAGTTTTGTAAATCCGAGATAGAATGAGAATTAGCTAACGAGGTCTAAACGAATGTTGAAGATCTCATTAATAGGATCTCAACGGTAAAAAGACAGACAAAAACGGAGCTCGTATGCAAAAGTTACGGATGAAGCTTAGAGGCTACTTTACTATAAAACTCCTATAAATACAAGGGTGAACTCCTCATATTTTCTTCACACCATAAGCCTCTCTTTCTCTCTCTAACTTCTCTCTAGCCTCCTTAAACCCCTCCCAAGTCTACGGAACCTCCCTATCACGAGAAGAAAGCCCCGGAGCGCCCGACGGCTCCGAGAAGAAAAGCTTTCGGCTCAGAAACGTTGCTCCAACGAAGCCTGGTTTTTAATAAAAACCCATTGTAAGTGAGTTATGCCTATACTATATTTAATATAGCTTTTATTTAATTATAGTAACATTATTAGGACCTTAAAATAATTATTTGGGCTATTATTATGAGTTATATTGAGTGTTATTTAACGTTTATATAATAGTAATAATAGCTAGACTATTAATTAGTCGTGGTTAACGTTAAAAACTAAACCCTAGTGGTATTGATACTAGGTTTTGTAGAGGAAAATTGTTTTGAGATAACGAAGTGCTGTCTGAGTTCGGAATCACCACCTAATCAGGTGAGGGCATAGTCCCTTTCATCTTACACATAGATATGAAGTATTTAATATAAACTACGTGTTATGTGTGCATATTATGTGGGGTATGATGATGGGTAGATAGATGATGAGAGATAGAAGATGACGTGAGTATACATTGGCAGCTATAGACTTAGTGCCTATGGGACAAACACCGGTAGCTATGGACCTAGTACATGTCAGACGTTGGTAGCTATGGATTTAGTACCTGTTAGAAATTGGTAGCTATGGACTTAGTACCTATTAGTTAGACGCTGGTAGCTATGGATTTAGTACCTGTAGGAATTGGTAGCTATGGACTTAGTACCCGTTGAACGCTGGTAGCTATAGATTTAGTACCCGATGAGTAGGATATAGCAGCTATGGAATTAGTGCTTTACGAACTAACATCGGCAACTATGGATTTAGTGCCAGTCCTATAACCCTGGAAGTAAGGGACTTCGGAATAAACAAATGCAGGATAGACGACTCTTAGGTTAAATCCTTAAGAGTAAAGAAGATAACGGGGATGGGTAATGGGGTTAATTGTTTGATGATTAAACATAACAATTATATTATTGTGGGTTGAAAACCCTATGTACTCACCAGGTTTCCCAACCTGACCCACTCAGTTTATGTATATCATAGGTGTTGATATGAAGTCACTTTACACTGAGAGATTTAAAGAGATGTAGATCACTAGTGTAAATAAATGTAAGTTCTGTTTATGCTTATGTTTCTGTATTAACGATGACATCGCAAACGTTTTAAGATGAATAAAAATACGTTTCTTCGAAAATGTTTTAATAACGTATTTATCGTGTTTTTCTGGGAACAAATTCCGCAACCTTTTTATAAAATGAAGTACTCTGATTTTTATAAAGCATAAACAAAATCGGTCTTTTCTGGCCGTGATTTTGGGGATGTCACGAATAACGCCGAGATATTGTGCAAGAAGAAGATAGTTAAAGTAAACCCGCCTGGGAAAGATTCGTTTATGGTGTATGGGGACAAACGCAGAGTAAATTTCTGAATCATTTCTCTAATGAAAGCCATAAAGTGTTTGACCAAGGGATGTACATCATACTTAGCATTCGTGATTGATGCTAAGAAGGAAAAGAAGGTGATGCAGAGCATTCCAGTGGAGTGTGATTATCCGGAAGTATTTCCCGAAGATCTTCCTGGATTACCACCTGATAGACAAGTGGAGTTCAGAATAGAATTGTTACCAGCAACCACGCCAATAGCAAAAGCACCTTATCGATTAGCACCGAAGGAGATGAAGGAGCTAATGATGCAACTTCAGGAGTTATTGGACAAAGGTTTCATTAGACCTAGTTCATTACCCTGGGGAGCTCCGAAGTTATTCGTGAAGAAGAAAGATAGAAGTATGAGAATGTGCATCAATTACAAAGAGCTGAACAAGGCAACAATAAAGAATAGATACTCGTTACCATGGATTGATGACCTGTTTGATCAATTGCAAGGTTCGAACTATTTCTCGAAGATCGATCTAAGGTCAGGATATCATCACCTAAAAGTGAGAGAGCAGGATATCAAGAAGACTGCATTCAGAACTAGATATGGACACTACGAGTTCTTGGTTATGTTGTTTGGACTAACCAATGCTCCAGCAGCATTCATGGATTTAATGAATAGTATTTGTAATCCGTTCCTTGATAAATCTGTAATAGTGTTCATAGATGACATTCTGATTTACTCGAAAAGCCAAGAGGAGCATGGCAGACACTTGTGAGAAGTGTTAGAAGTTTTGAAGAATGAGAAGTTGTATGCGAAGTTCTCCAAATGTGATTTTTGGATTCGTGAAGTCCAATTCTTGGGTTACGTGGTCAACCAAGAAGGGATAATGGTTGATCCAGCAAAGATTGAAGCTGTAATGAAGTGGGAACAACCGAAAAGTCCCACGGAGATCCAAAGCTTTTTAGGACTAGCCAGATATTACCAAAGGTTTATCCAAGGCTTTTCTTCGATTGCTACTCCATTAACAGCTTTGACCCACAAAGGAGCCACTTATGCTTGGAATGATAAGCATAAAGAAGCATTCGAGAAGCTAAAGAAGAAGCTATGCGAGGCACCAATACTTTCTCTACCTGATGGAGTTGAAGACTTCGTTGTCTATAGCGATGCGTCTGGGGTTGGATTGGGTTGTGTTTTGACCCAAAGAGAAAACGTGATAGCATATGCATCTCGACAGCTGAAGGAGCATGAAAAGAATTACCCGACTCATGATTTGGAGTTGGCAGCGATAGTTTTCGCTCTAAAAATATGGAGGCATTACATCTATGGCACAAAGTGCAAACTTTTCACTGATCATAAGAGTCTCCAATATCTCGTTAATCATAAAGAATTGAATATGAGGCAACGACGCTGGCTAGAGTTACTCAAGGACTACGACTGTGAGATACTTTACCATCCCGGTAAAGCTAATGTTGTTGCTGATGCTCTCAGTCGGAAAGTCAATCTTGAAAGGAAGAGGCCAAGAGCGTTGAGAATAGAATTTGTCTCGGCAATTGTGGAGAGTATAAAGAAAGCTCAAGAGGAAGCTTCTGAGAAAAATGACCGAAAGGAGGAACGTTTGGGCAAAACATTGGTGTTTGGTACAAACGGTCATGGACTGAAGGTATTCCAAGATCGTATTTGGGTACCTAAGTCAGGAGGAATTAGAGATTTTCTAATGGAAGAAGCTCACAAAACCATGTACTCGATTCATCCTGGTAGCACTAAAATGTATAGGGACCTGAAACCCTACTACTGGTAGCCAACGATGAAGCTTGACGTTGCAAAGTATGTGGCCGAGTGTGTGACATGTGTGAGAGTTATGACACAACATCAGAAACCATATGGGAGTTTAGAACCATTACCTGTGCCTATGGGTAAATGGGAAGACATTGCTATGGATTTTGTCACTAAACTACCCAGAACAAAAAGTGGTCACGACATGATTTGGGTGGTTGTTGATCGATTCACTAAGAGTGTGCATTTCATAGTAACCAATAAGAAATGGTCTATGGATAAGCTCGCAAATTCTTATGTGAAGGAAATTGTGAGGCTTCACGTTGTTCCGTTAACAATTGTATCGGATCGTGATAGCCGTTTCACCTCAAGGTTTTGGAAAAGTCTACAAGAGGAAATGGGTACTAAGTTGTGTTTAATTAAAGCTTTCCATCCGCAGACTGATGGTCAGAGTGAAAGAACAATACAAACACTTGAAGATATGCTAAGAGCATGTACCCTAGAATTCCTAGGTAATTGAGATGAACATTTACCTTTGGTAGAATTTTCCTACAATAATAGTTTCCACTCGAGCATAAAGATGGCACCTTATCAAGCTTTGTACGGATATAAGTGTCGTACGCCGTCTTGTTGGCTTGAGGCTGGGGAAAAGCAGTTTATGGGTCCCGAGATGGTCCATCAAACTGCTGAGAAGTTAAAAGTGATCAGGGAAAGAATGTTAGCAGCTCAGGATCGTCAAAAGAGTTATGCTGACAAGAAGCGAAGACCGATGACTTTTGAGGTTGGAGATTCGATTGTGCTTAGAGTCTCGCCATGGAAGGGACTTATAAGATTTGGTAAAAGGGGAAAGTTGAGTCCAAGGTTTATTAGACCGTTTAAAGTTCTTCTGAGAATTGGGAACCAAGCTTACAAGCTCGAATTACCCGAAGAACTGAATGGAACTCACAACATTTTTCATGTGTGTTATTTGAGGAAGTTCATGGGAGAAGTTCCCGGTATAATTCCAATTTCTGAATTGAGAATTGATGAACATAAGAGGTTAATTGAAGAACCAGAGGCAATTGTTGACCGAAAGACTAAGAAGCTTTGACGTAAGATGGTCGAATTAGTGCTTGTCCGTTGGAAACTTACGAATGGGTCAAATCTCACCTGGTAAACGGAGAGTGACATGTTGAGTCGCTATCCGCATTTGTTTGTTGATGTGTGATTCCGGGGACAGAATCATCCTTAGGGGAAGAGAATTGTAACGCCCGCATTTCCAGGCTAGGCATTATCATTGATGTAATAGTCTAGGTTAACCCTTGTAACTCTTTTTTGAAGTATTAATGATGAAATATTTTAGTATTATGTGAATTATGTAAATTATGTGTTTATTTTCTTAATTATTATAATTTAATGAATTAAGAATAAAATAAGCATCAAAATTAAAGTATGGAATAATCCCGATATCTTTGCATAAAGATGTAGTGGTCGAACCAAGGATTCCAAAGATATAAAGAATGCCGAAATCCGAGTTATAACGAAGAAGTTATGACTTGTTGAAGTTTCGCGACAGAATCGACAACGCTAAATGACGTAAAAAGTGAAATTTACGTTAGAGAAATATTTAGCCTTAGTGATCTAAACGAAAGTCGTAGAGTTCGTTAAACCGAGAGCGTGCATAAAAAGAACGCCCAAATCTGACTTCGTATGAGGAAGTTATGATTTTTCGAAGTTTCGACTTAGCAGTATGCAGCCCGAATACTCGATTTGAGATCGAGCGGTTTTTAGCCGAAACAATCTAAATGAGAATCGAAAGTATCGTTAATAGTAGTAAAACGATAAAAAAACATAGGCAAAAACGGACGTCGGATGAAGAAGTTATGAATTTTTAACGAAGTTTTCCTATCTCGGCCTACTAAAAATAAATAATAAAACTAACCTCAAAATTAGCCAACGGAGTCTAAACGAAAGTTGTAGATCGTAGTCTCACCTACGCGTGGATATAAAGAACGTCGAAAACGGAGTTCGTATGAGAAAGATATGTATTTTTTAATTTTATTAAATATTTTCGATATTTAATTTAAATATATATTAACCGATATTATCCATGGGGGAGTCAGCGACCCTATCCTCATTACGCCCAGCGTAATTTCATAATACGCCCAACGTAATTCGAAGTTCCAGCCCCTATAAAAGGATGTCGAGGGCAACCGAGTTCATTGCTCATTTCTTCCATTTTTCTCGCGTTTTTGCATCGTTTTTCGTGCAAGAATTATCCCGAAGCCCGGTATCATTCCCGAGCCCCGAAGATCCCGAGAAGTGTAATTCCAGAGCCGAAGCTCTGCCCGCGAGGAGTCTGGTTTTTGTGAAGATCTTCCAGATCTACTGAAGAATACTACTTCTATAAGTCGTAGTGTTGTCTGATCATCTTCTGATCAAGTAGGTGTGTGGTTACTTTCTTCTAACACATAATTATGAAGTATTTTATACGAAATACGTGTTATGTGTATATTTTGTTGTTATATGCATGAAAGTATATTCACTTTCTTCTATCTCATAGATATGATTTATTCTCAATGATTTGGTGTTGTTTATAATCAAAACCGAAAACCATATTGTATGTGTGGTTTGAATTTTTTAGAAACCACGTCACAGATAGGGGCTGACAAGTCATTACTCAATTTTGTCTTAAAAAAGTAAAAATAAAAATAAAAGTGATATTATTGTGGAGCTAATAAAAAAATATGCAACTAATATAATTATGAGAAAAAAGAAACATATGTGGACGTGTTTGGCAAAATTAGTTGTTAGCTGGAAGCGGGTAGCAGTTAGCTAGTAGAGTATAGCAGGTAGCTGGTAGCGGGAAGCTGTAGCTTTTATTTGTTATATGAATGGTTGGCAAAAGTAGCTAAAAGCTTTTGAAATATATAAAATTACATAAAATGATAAATGATTAAAATTAAATAATTATATAAATATATTTTTAAGGGTGATTATGGAAATTGATTTCAAAAGCTCATGAGCGTTTTGTTAAACGCTACATGAAGTAACTTTTAGAATCGGAACGTTTTGTTATAACTAAAAGCTAAACGCTCGTACTTGCAAATGAAACTTTTTGTTGAAACTAGAACATTTTATCAAAAGTTAAAAACTAGAAGCTCTCAAATGCTTCCAAAAGCTCTGTGCCAAACACGACCATAGTATACCAAATTTTAGTCCAAACATATAAAAAAAAATGCAATCTAACAAATAATAGCCTAATATAACCTTAACCAATACAAAACCTATATAATTTACTAGCCCAAATTTCTATATAACTTATAATATTTCAAATCTTAAGCAATGCACAAAGTCTAAAACAATTTTTGGTGTGTGTGAGCCGATCAGAAAAAGGAACAAAAGGTAAAAACAAAACTAGAATCGACACTTCAAAACGCAAATATAAATAAAGAAAAAATTGCAAAATGATCCATGTGTTTGTCAAAATTATGTGGTTTTGGTCCAAAAAAAGTTTGGTGGTGCATTAGTGGTCCAATTCTGGATGCCTTATGTGGTTTTGGTCCCTATGGTTCACATTATTGTGTGGTTTTGATACATACCCTACATGAAAAGACCAATATGCCCTTCAATAATTTTTTTATTTCTTTCAATTAATTCCTTATTATTTTAATTAAAAAACAAAAAACTCACCCACCTTACCCTTCTAATCCCTTTCCCTCTACGAATCTATCTTTCTTTCCTGTAAAACCCACCCAAAAAAACACTCATACTGTAACATCCAAAATTCTGGTACGTCTTAAAACCCTAAGGATTATAATATTTGCATAAATGTTCCCTTAAGTACACTGGGCGTACTTAAGTGTACGCTTACCGTACTGCATGGATGTGGCTGCAGAGGAATCAAGGTATGCGGGTCATACCTTAAGTTACGTGGGGGGTACGTGTCAGGGTCGCAAAACACTAATTATCCGGACTTGAGGCCTATTTAAACAAACTTAAGTTCCTTGGACTAAACCTTAGAGATCCTCCACAACGTTAGAACATCCATATACTCCTGGAAACCTTGTGAGATCATTCTTAAGCCTTAAAGAGTGCATTTGTGTCCTTTTTGTGTGTATTTGAAGAAGAAGGGGTGGTCAAGCAAGCTTGGATCAAGTGGGTGCTTCAAGATCCTGCACCAAAAGCATCTTGCAAAGCTTCTGGAGGTAAAAATCTTTCATCTTTCCTTTCTAATCTTTAGATCTAGCTAGGGTTTTGGTGGTTTGTCCCTTTTATGAACTGTGGACCTCTTTTGTTGGGTTAAGCCTTCCCTTTTGATATGAAAGTCAGATCTGAGGTCCCCTAGTCATTTAAAAGTATAAAAATGGAAGCTTGATGAGAGATTTGACCTCAAGCATGGGTAAAAGACCTTGGAAAGGTCTTAATGGAGTGGTTTGGGTGTGTATGAGGCATGCAAGGGCATAAAGTTACCAACTTTATGCCTTAGGACATCTTTTCAGACTTAGACCAAACTTTTGGACGTGAGGGATTCTAGCATTAATCACTTAATAGGAGAAGTGCTTAATACGGCAGTATGTTGGGCGTAACTATCTGTACGCAGCGTGTAGTCCCTAAACCTTCAGTACGTTGTGCGTATCAGGGAGATACGTTGGGCGTACGCAGCTCAATTGGGCCCTAAGTTGTTTTGGGCCTTTGGGCCTCATTTGGTTGTTAAGCTTGAATGGATTCTGTGAGTGAGAGGCCTTTTCATCAGGTTCGGGCCGAGGACTTATCGGTTGGGCCTTATTCGGCCAAGGGGCCCATTAAGGATATTAGACTTGGATTTTGGGGCCCATTTGCAAGAAAAGAGTATTTAGGCCTTGGGGGTAGGGTTTAAGGGTTGGGCCTTTCCTTGGATAATTTAAGGTCTTATCATTGATTATATTATTATTGTTATTATTCAATTTGGGAGGTTGCGGATTATTAGGAGGGCAGTATTTGTATTCGTCGGACAGGGGTGAGTCTTCTCACCATACCTATGGGTCTACGACACCAAGGCCTGCCCATTATGTGATCATGTTATGTGTGTGTTATTCATTTATCAAATGATATGTTATGTGATATTATGTTGGTATGGAAGACCCCGGGGGGGAGCCCGTGGCATTGGATATAAGACCGTGATTAATTGTTAATTTAAATTATTTGTTATTTGATAATTATTAATCAAATATGGATAATTATGTGATTAATTGTTAATTTAAATTATTTGTTATTTGACCCTTTATGTTTTAAATGTTTAAAACCTGTCCTCAAGTTTTGAAATTTATGTTTTGTTATTAAAAGTTTAATTTAGACAATTTAAATTTCAAACCCTAGAATTTTACAAGTTTAAAATACAACCCTATACTAATATAATATTACAAGATTAACATCTATATATGTATAACTTAAATGCTAGTCTTACCGTTAGTAGGCCTCATTCACGAAGCCGGTCTATAAGGTGGGTATAAGGTTGCGGCCTATAAAATGGCGCTTAATGGGTGTACACTCACACCCACCGCTTGCTTGATCGATGGAGGGTCGTTAGCCAAATGGGTAGGATAGGGCAACCTCATCCTCTCATTAAAAGTATAATAAGAAATACAAAGTAACTACATGTTTTCTTAAAATTTCCCCAATCTTAGTTACTTTAGGAAAAGTGAATTGATGCAATCCCATGAAATTACACTTTGCACCTTGCTAAGAAGTTAGTAGAGCGTGTGTGGTTTACGGGCACACTAATTGGTTCTAAGCGAAGGTGGCAAAGGGTGATTCATTGTTTATCATAGTTCGATGGAGCGTGTGTGGTTTACCGGCACATCGAATAGGTGATCGTTACAATGAAGGCACCATGTTAGTTTGCATGGTAATTCACACCCGCTTTGTGATCTTCGGTATCCCAGTCACAAACAAGAGGGGCATATCGAGATTTAAACATGCCATTGAAAAGTTTCAATGAATCTCATCCGAACCTAGGAATTCTCAATACATTTAGGACTTAAAGCTATGTTTTTCATGGTGGAGAATTAGTGAATCGTCATTCACTTACCTTCAAATTGTTTACATATTAGATTACGGCATCTCTTTTCTAATGTGTAAATATTGTTGTTGGATCCTAGCCCTAATTTTTTTTATTGGGTGATAATTAGGGATTCACATTCTAATCAATCTTTGTCCTTTCTATTTATAGATGTCGGACGCCAACAATGATGCTGCAAGTTCTTTCACTTTGATGAGCCTTTGTCAAAAGGTCACCTTTGATGGAATGAACTTTAGCGAATGGATAAGATACATTCGCACGATTGCTCGCTATGAGGATAAGGAGTATGTCCTCGATGAGAAGCTCAAGAAAATCAACCCCGAAATTTCTACTCCCGCCGAAATAACCGCTTTCGAAACCCACGAGCGTGATGCAACGAAAGTGCATTGCATCATGATCGTGACAATGAACTCCGAATTCCAAAAGTCCTACGAGGACATGTATCCGTACGAAATGCATCGAGACTTATTGGAGAGATACCATCAAAACGCGAGACAAGAGCGTTATGAGATTTTCACGAACATGATTTCCGCTAAGATGGCTCATGGAGAGTCTCTTACCGTGCACTTGCAAAAGATGCAAAGGTATGTCGACCGCCTTCGCAAGTTAAATGTTGACTTTGGGGAAGACCTTGCGATCGACATGGTGCTTCACTCTTTGCCTCCAAGCTACAATCAGTTTAGGATGACCTATCACATGAACAAAGAAGAGGTCACCCTAAGCAAACTCCAAGGTCTCTTGAGGGTCGCTGAGAGCAACTTCAAGGACAAGTCTGTTGCACCAACTCCCAATCCGCCCGCCGCTCCTGTCTTGGCAATTGGACAAGGAAAGGGAAAGAAGAGGAAGGCTTCGTCAAAGAACTATCGCAAGGTGAAAGCCCGAGATGGTGCCTCTTCTAGTGGGACCAAAGTTGATCCCGCTAATCCCTGCTCTAACCCGAAGGAGGCAGAGTGCCACCACTGCCACAAGATAGGACATTGGAAGAGAAGCTGCCCGGAATACCTGCAAGCCATCAAGGAAGGAAAGATCAAGCCATCTTTCGCAGATATATATACAATTAAATCTAACGATTCATCTCACAATACTTCTTGGGTTCTTGATACCGGTTGTGGTTACCACATTTGTTCTAATGTGCAGGGACTAAGAAGAAGTAGAGACGTGGAGCATGAAAGAATAAATCTAATCATGGGGAATAGAAGATCGTCGCCTGTGACCAAGATTGGAGTGTATTCTTTAGTGCTTAGGAATAGTTTATCTTTAGATTTGAACAATTGTTGCTTTTCGCCAGAAATGGATAGAAACATCATTTCTTTTCATGGTTTGTTTAGACAAGGTTTTAGATTTTCTTTTAATAATGAGAATGGTTATATTTTAGCTTATCTAAATGGTGTCTTTTACTTTGAAGTTATACCATGTAATGGAATTTATGAAACTGTTATGATTGTTGATAACTTAGGAAATGATGTTTTGTACTTGGATTCTTCCAATAGTATGGATAAGGCATCCTTATGGCATTGTCGTCTTGGACATGTCAATAAGAAACACATAGCCCAACTCCAAAAGGATGGAGTGTTGGAGTCATTCGACCTTAGGGAAGATGACACATGTGAGTCTTATTTACTTGGAAAGATGACTAAGTCACCCTTCGATGGTACGTGCGAAAGGGGTGAGGGTCTATTGGACCTCATACATACCGATGTGTGTGGACCGTTTAGATCTACCACGAAGGATGGTAACCGCTTCTACGTGACTTTTAACGATGACCATAGTAGATATGGGTATATCTACTTAATCAAGCAAAAGTCAGAAACTTTTGAAAAGTTCAAAAAGTTTAAGAATGAAGTGGAGAATCAATTGGGCAGGAAGATCAAGATGCTTCGATCCGATCGAGGAGGAGAGTACCTAAGTCTTGAATTCCACGATTATCTCAAGGAGTGTGGAATAGTTTCACAATTGATGCCACCTAGGACACCACAATTGAAGGGTGTGGCATAAAGGCGTAATCGAACCTTGTTGGACATGGTTCGCTCTATGATGAGTCGTGCTTCACTATCTATCTCTTTTTGGGGGTATGCCTTAGAGACTGCCGCCCATATCCTTAACCGAGTCCCTACTAAGAAGGTTGCCAAAACACCTCATGATATGTGGACGGGGAAAGCTCCTTCGTTAGCACATATCAAGGTTTGGGGTTGCGAGGCTTTCGTAAGACGAGATACTCACGACAAGCTCGAACCTCGTAGTGAGCGATGTATTTTCCTCGGCTACCTGCAGAAATCCTTTGGATATCTCTTCTATAGACCGAAGGACAATGTTGTCTTTGTTGCGAGGAGAGGAGTTTTCCGAGAGCGAGAACTTATAAGCCAAGGAGACAGTGGGAGGCAAATCGATCTTGAAGAGATTCAAGAGTCGATAGATGAAGGAACCTCAACCGCTGGCACTCAACCCGAGGAGGAAACTCCGGTTGAACCGATTGACATATCATTACATCTTAGACGTTCTGAAAGATTTAGGTTTCAACCCCAGTTGTATGGTTTTCATATTACTACCGAAGGGGACACATATATTAGCGATAGTACACTAACAAATCTTGATGAACCTAATAGCTATAAAGAAGCCATGGCAGGCACGGAGTCTGCGAAATGGAAAGAGGCAATGCATAGCGAGATCCAATCCATTTATGATAACCAAGTTTGTAATTTGGTTGATAATGTGCCTGGACGTAAGACCGTTGGGTGCAAATGGATCTTCAAGAAGAAGACCGACGTGGATGGAAAAGTACACACGTATAAAGCGTGATTAGTTGCGAAGGGCTTTACTCAAACTCTCGGAGTTGACTATGAAGAGACCTTCTCACCAGTTGCGAAGATAAAATCTATTAGAGTGATGCTAGCTATTGCCGCATTTCATGATTATGAGATTTGGAAAATGGATGTCAAGACCGCTTTCCTTAACGGTAAACTGGCTGAGGATGTTTACAAAGCTCAGCCAGAGGGGTTTGTGGATCCGAAGCATCCGAATAGAGTGTGTAAGCTTGAGAAGTCCATTTATGGACTAAAGCAAGCGTCTCGTAGATGGAATCTTTGCTTCGATGAGAAAGTCAAAGAGTTTGGATTTGTACGAAGCGAAGATGAATCGTGTGTATATGTCAAAGTCAGTGGGAGTGTAGTAAGCTTTCTAGTTCTATATGTCAATGACATATTACTCATAGGAAACGACGTCCCGACTCTGCAGGAGGTTAAGTCCTGGCTCGGGAAGTGCTTCGCTATGAAGGACCTCGGAGAGGCTTCCTATATTTTGGGAATAAGGATAGTAAGAGAGAGAGAAGTAAGAGACTCATAGGACTTAGTCAGAACACTTACTTAGAGAAGGTACTGAAACGTTTTAGTATAGAAAACTCGAAGAAGGGAGAATTACCGATACAAACCAATGCCAAGTTGAGTAAGACTCAAAGTCCGAGTACTGAAGCCGAGATAGCTGAAATGAGCCGAGTTCCATACGCTTCCGCAGTTGGCTCAATCATGTACGCTATGACTTGTACTCCCCCTGATGTAGCCTTTGCTTTGAGCATGGTTAGTAGATATCAAGGGAACCCTGGCAGAGCCCATTGGATTGCGGTGAAGAATATCCTTAAGTACCTTCGGAGGACGAAGGAATGGTTCTTAGTCCTCAGAGGGAGTGATGACTTGAAGGTGCTAGGGTATAGTGACGCCAGTTTTCAGACCGACAGGGACAACTACCGTTCGCAGTCGGGCTGGGTCTTTACTCTGAATGGAGGAGCAGTAACTTGGAAAAGTTCCAAGCAGGAAACCGTAGCTGATTCAACGTGCGAATCAGAGTACATTGCAGCGAGCGAAGCGTCGAAGGAGGAAATATGGCTAAAGAACTTCATTGGTGATCTTGGAGTTGTACTTGGTATAAAGGAGCCCATGGAGATTTTCTGTGATAATCAAGGTGCGGTTGCCTTGACCAAGGAACCGAGAGATCATGGTAGATCACGACATATCGACAGAAAATATCACTTTATTAAACATCGTGTAGAAGAAGGACAACTCGTAGTGAAGAGGATATCATCAGAAGATAACCCAACATATCTGCTTACGAAGGGACTGAGTAGGGTTAAGCATTTGCAGCATGCTAGGAGTATTGGGCTGAAGGATGATATTAGCATAGATTAGATAGTATTAGAAACGTGTAATAGATAAATGTAATTAACATTTGATGATTAAATAAAGGATTTTTATTTATAAGTAATGTTACTATCTTATGTTAATTGTTTAACTATTGTTTCACTTTGCAAGTTTTGACTTCCAGAATAATTGAGTTTATTAAGAATAATCGAATTGTTCAAATAGTCCACAATCGTTCATATGTCAGAAGTAGATATGAATGAAGATTGTCATGAATAGGTGTGTAGAGTGTCTAAATGGTGTTAGACATAGCAAAAGATTGCTGCAACGTTCATGAGTGCTTATGAACTAGGTTTAAGCATTGGAACAAACCCGCGCTTGCTGGAATCACCTTATGGAATAAGATAGTAAAAGGTGATCGCAAGACGATAATATCATATAGTCTTAAAACCTAGATATATGGTTTGTTATTGGTTAATTGATTGTACATTGATAATGCGAAAACGCATTGGTAACTCGATGTTATAAAACGCATTGTTGTGTGTAGTTGGTTAATGAATAAGTAAATGCATATAAGTCGAAGTTTATCTGTAACTTTCATCCTTTGAAGGAAAAAGTGATATCGCGGCCGCTCGATGATTTTATTTGACTTATGTTCCGGGCCCGGTCAGAACTGAATTGATGTGTTCGATTAAGTTCTATGTCAAATAAATCGGAGATCGAGAAACCAAATGCTAGATTAACTATTCCATAGTATTGTCAGCATGATATCTAATAGAGGACTGTACGATCCCTTATCTGAAGGACAAGATTGATTAGATTAGAGTTTGACAGCGTCTTTGAGAGCTACGATTGCAAATCGGAATGTACTTGCGCATATAGTTACTAGACTTATCCAAGTGGGAGACTGTTGGAATAGTGTCTAAGGCTGCAATTATATTAGGCAAGTATTTGACCCGATTGTGCATGGTCCTTTTGGGTTGCCTTCACCATAGCAACTTGGTAGGATGATTTATTATGAGAGAATAGATATTATTAATATATTATGAGAATAATATAAGGAATAATAATATAGTTATTTGATTAATATAAGTCATGGATTAATTGGTATTAATTTGGTGGCTTAAGGAGATTAATTAAATAAGAGGGTATAAACTGTCAATTGTTTGATAGTTAAACTTTAGACTGTAAATCCTTATTGGATAGGGGTTGGACGATTTCTAGGCTAGGATAAGCCTCAAAATCGTCCAAGGCATTATCTTGGGAAGGATTTGGATTGCTTTGAGTAATAGTTATCCAACTAGGGTTTGAGTTGTAACCCTTAAGGAGTATACAAGTATAAATAGACCCTATGGCAAAGGAAAATCGGCACTTCATCAAAAGTAGAGAACCCCTGGCCGAATTCCCTCCTCTCTCCTCTCTCAAATCATCCTCTTTGCTAGTTGGTGTTTGTAAGCCATTAGAGGGGTGATAATTGTGACTCTAAAGCTCCAAGAACGAGAAGATCAAACAAGTGTTTCAAGGTATGATTCTAAATCTGATTTTGTGTTGTTCTTATACCTAATAAGCCATTAGGAGTCTTGGATTCAATGCATGTTTAATTAGAGAAACCTAGATCCGAGCATTAGGGTTTGTATGTGCACTTAGGAATGTTCTTATGTACAAAACTCATCATTTTTGTCAATGTTTTTTTTTCTTTGTAATGTTTTTTAAGTTCGTATGGTATTTTTAATTTACTAGTTTAATGAAATTATGTTTTACTAATTTGTATATTTTTTAGATATATCTAAATAAAGAATGGAGCGCGACAAAGCAAAGCGCGCTCAACGATATGAGGAGGAGAATGAAAGTTGGCTTCGAGAGCACAAGTAAATGGAAAAAAATTGTCCACACGGAAATCGAAAATAAAATATATGAATTGCAACGGGAGCATTTGGAATTCCTTTGTCAAGAAGCCGAACAAGATCGCATATTGAAGGATTTGACAATTATTACAACAAACAAAGAGAATTTGTCACCGAGACGAGCTGAAGTGATATGGAGGATGAATGCAAAGATCTAGAGCAAATACTAGGATGACAAATAGTTTATCGTTGTTTTTTGTTAAATTATCGCATATTTTTAGGACTATCGTGCGTTTTTTAATTTGTCAATGTTTTTTTTCTTTGTAATGTTTTTTAAGTTTGTATGGTATTTTTAATTTAGTAGTTTAATGAAATTATGTTTTATTAATTTGTATATTTTTTAGATATATGTAAATAAAAAAATAAAACAAATTAGAAATATATGAATTTAAAAAAACAAATTAGAATAATAGAAATTAAAAACATCAAAAAAATAGTAGGTGTTATCTGATGTTATATAGTGTTGTCCGTTTCAACCTTAGGTGTTATAATATCAAATTGTGATTACGATGATGAGGTGGACACTTTTAGTATGGTAATAACATGTTGTCCACACCTAGTAGTCTAATAAATGAAGGTTTGTTTTTTGCACTTGTTATACTCTCATTCAATTTGCCAAATATTATTTTGTAGTTACTTTAAATTAATTCTTTTTCCATATGTTAAGTTTCTATTTTATTAAATTTCACATAATATTTTAATGTAATAATTGCAATAAATATAGTAACAAATGGATATGAATTTCATTAATTAACTTATCTTTCAATTTCAAAATTCTTAAAATTAAAGCGCATTAATATCCTTTATTTATTTAAATTATTTATTCAAATATAAAAGATAAAAAACATTTTCATTATAATAATTTATTATTTTTTTTATTTTCTTATAAATTTAAAATTCTTAAATATTTTTACCTATATATATTTTTTTCAAATTAATCCATGTAATACATGGGTCTCACAGCTACTAAAATATTAAAATAGAAAATTAATGGATTTTACATATCATTATTTTATATAAGGGTTTTCACTGTACGATTTGGTGTTGTTTATAATCAAAACCGAAAACCATATTGTATGTGTGGTTTGAATTTTTTAGAAACCACATCACGGATAGGGGCTGACATGTCATTACTCAATTTTGTCTTAAAAAAGTAAAAATAAAAATAAAAGTGATATTATTGTGGAGCTAATAAAAAAATATGCAACTAATATAATTATGAGAAAAAAGAAACATATGTGGACGTGTTTGGCAAAATTAGTTGTTAGCTGGAACGGGTAGCGGTTAGCTAGTAGAGTATAGCAGGTAGCTGGTAGCGGGAAGCTGTAGCTTTTATTTGTTATATGAATGGTTGGCAAAAGTAGCTAAAAGCTTTTGAAATATATAAAATTACATAAAATGACAAATGATTAAAATTAAATAATTATATAAATATATTTTTAAGGGTAATTATGGAAATTGATTTCAAAAGCTCGTGAGCGTTTTGTTAAACGCTACATGAAGTAACTTTTAGAATCGGAGCGTTTTGTTAGAACTAAAAGCTAAACGCTCATACTTGCAAATGAAACTTTTTGTTGAAACTAGAACATTTTATCAAAAGTTAAAAACTAGAAGCTCTCAAATGCTTCCAAAAGCTCTGTGCCAAACACGACCATAGTATACCAAATTTTAGTCCAAACATATAAAAAAAAATGCAATCTAACAAATAATAGCCTAATATAACCTTAACCAATACAAAACCTATATAATTTACTAGCCCAAATTTCTATATAACTTATAATATTTCAAATCTTAAGCAATGCACAAAGTCTAAAACAATTTTTGGTGTGTGTGAGCCGATCAGAAAAAGGAACAAAAGGTAAAAACAAAACTAGAATCGACACTTCAAAACGCAAATATAAATAAAGAAAAAATTGCAAAATGGTCCATGTGTTTGTCAAAATTATGTGGTTTTGGTCCAAAAAAAGTTTGGTGGTGCATTAGTGGTCCAATTTTGGATGCCTTATGTGGTTTTGGTCCCTATGGTTCACATTATTGTGTGGTTTTGATACATACCCTACATGAAAAGACCAATATGCCCTTCAATAATTTTTTTATTTCTTTCAATTAATTCCTTATTATTTTTATTAAAAAACAAAAAACTCACCCACCTTACCCTTCTAATCCCTTTCCCTCTACGAATCTATCTTTCTTTCCTGTAAAACCCACCCAAAAAAACACTCATACTGTAACATCCAAAATTTTGGTACGTCTTAAAACCCTAAGGATTATAATATTTTCATAAATGGTCCCTTAAGTACACTGGGCGTACTTAAGTGTACGCTTACCGTACTGCATGGATGTGGCTGCAGAGGAATCAAGGTATGTGGGTCATACCTTGAGTTACGTGGGGGGTACGTGTCGGGTCGCAAAACACTAATTATCCGGACTTGAGGCCTATTTAAACAAACTTAAGTTCCTTAGACTAAACCTTAGAGATCCTCCACAGCGTTAGAACATCCATATACTCCTGGAAACCTTGTGAGATCATTCTTAAGCCTTATAGAGTGCATTTGTGTCCTTTTTGTGTGTATTTGAAGAAGAAGGGGTGGTCAAGCAAGCTTGGATCAAGTGGGTGCTTCAAGATCCTGCACCAAAAGCATCTTGCAAAGCTTTTGGAGGTAAAAATCTTTCATCTTTCCTTTCTAATCTTTAGATCTAGCTAGGGTTTTAGTGGTTTGTCCCTTTTATGAACTTTGGACCTCTTTTGTTGGGTTAAGCCTTCCCTTTTAATATGAAAGTCAGATCTGAGGTCCCCTAGTCATTTAGAAGTATAAAAATGGAAGCTTGATGAGAGATTTGACCTCAAGCATGGGTAAAAGACCTTGGAAAGGTCTTAATGGAGTGGTTTGGGTGTGTATGAGGCATGCAAGGGCATAAAGTTACCAACTTTATGCCTTAGGACATCTTTTCAAACTTAGACCAAACTTTTGGACGTGAGGGATTCTATCACTAATCACTTAATAGGAGAAGTGCTTAATACGGAAGTATGTTGGGCGTAACTGTCTGTACGCAGCGCGTAGTCCCTAAACCTTCAGTACGTTGTGCGTATCAGGGAGATACGTTGGGCGTACGCAGCTCAATTGGGCCCTAAGTTGTTTTGGGCCTTTGGGCCTCATTTAGTTGTTGAGCTTGAATGGATTCTGTGAGTGAGAGGCCTTTTCATCAGGTTCGGGCCGAGGACTTATCGGTTGGGCCTTATTCGGCCAAGGGGCCCATTAAGGATATTAGACTTGGATTTTGGGGCCCATTTGCAAGAAAAGAGTATTTAGGCCTTGGGGGTAGGGTTTAAGGGTTGGGCCTTTCCTTGGGTAATTTGAGGTCTTATCATTGATTATATTATTATTGTTATTATTCAATTTGGGAGGTTGCGGATTATTAGGAGGGCAGTATTTGTATTCGTCGGACAGAGGTGAGTCTTCTCACCATACCTATGGGTCTACGGCACCAAGGCCTGCTCATTATGTGATCATGTTATGTGTGTGTTATTCATTTATGAAATGATATGTTATGTGATATTATGTTGGTATGGAAGACCCCGGGGGGGGGGGGGGGGGGGGGGGAGCCCGTGGCATTGGATATAAGATCGTGTGGGGTAGCCCATGGAAGTCCTAGGTAAAGACCATGTGGGGTAGCCCATGGCATTGGATGTAAGGCTATGTGGTGTAGCCCATAGAAGTCCTAGGTAAAGACCATGTGGGGTAGCCCATGACATTCTTACTGGATCGTATTGCATGGTTTTTGTGGCATGTTTATAACTTTAATTAGCTAAGAGGATATGTGTATGTGAATGTGTGTGGTATGCTTTGGGAAACTCACTAAGCATTTCGCTTACAGGTTGTTGATTTGTTTCAGGTACTTATGAGCCCAAGGGCAAGGGCCCGGTAGGATGCGTGGTGCGCACTCTATCTCTCTTTTTAATGTATTTGGGACCCTCGGATGTTTTAAAAAGGAAAACAGAGATGTAATCAATGTTAATTTGAAAACATATGTTTGGGAATCTGTGGTTTATGAGATTTGTTTTGATTAACTCAAAAGTGATAAATTTTCTTTGTAAAATTGGGTCGTTGCAAGTTGGTATCAGAGCCTTGGTTTGAGCGATCCGGGCACATCCTCGGGTGTGTCAAGACTCAAACTAAGGAGGTGATAAAATGTTTTCAAAAGTAACCTAAAAGGAATTTAAAGGAAACCCAAAGGATGAAAGTACGACGCACGTGATCAGCCGAGCCAAGTAATTAGTTTCCCAATTTGAATAACCATGTTATACTGATATTGAAACTGTATATGGTTAGGAGCTTATAGCCTCAGAATGATTGATTTGGCCTTATTATCTTTTCCTCGTTTGGATTTAGTCTTAGGGTAGAATCTATTATTTGAAAGTCTATTTGATCCTTTATGTGTATAATTTGCATGCATAGAAGCAGCCTGTCATGATTGGTTTGGTAGATATGAGTAGAGCAAATCTTAGGTCAGCCTAAGGTTAATGTACCCGGTAATTGTGGGGTATGGTTGGATAGTGGGACGAATTGAAGTTATCAAGTAGAGCAGTGGGGAAAGGTACAGGTAGGTGTGGAGGTAGTATTGGGCCCGTACTACTAAAAGCACAGGATCTGTACCCGAAGCATTGCTATATCTGATGACCTCGAGGAGGACCGGAGTGGGAAGATCCCCTATATGGAAATCATGATCATTTTAACTTATGATATTTCAGTTCAGCATGGTGATGACACGGTTGGGAGCAGGGGGATCGGGATCGGGATCTGATTCTGGGGCTGGGTCAGGCAACACTACTAATGGTATTAATGAGAGGCTGCGTGATTTGATTGCAGTCGAGGTTACGAATGGCATCCTTGACACTACCCCAGTCATCTTTGGGACGTTCAAGGAAGGTATGATGGAGATCATGGAGGAGAGACTTAGGGCATTCAGGGCCGATGTTGCTGCGGGTCAGGGCGGAGCCCGAACTCCCTCGTTTAGGGAGTTCAAGGCATGTGGAGCTCCAGAGTTCTATGGGGTCAGGGACCCCATTATGAGTAGACGATGGATAGCGTACATTGAGAATGCCCAGCGCACGAGTTCTTTCCCAAAGGAGGCAAAGGTGGGATTTGCTTCCAGTATGCTGACGGACAGGGCCCGAGATTGGTGGGGTGAGGTTACTAGCCAGGTGGGAACAACCGGTGTGGCTGAGATGTCGTGGGCTGAGTTTGTTCGATGTTTCGATATGGACTTTTCACCACTTATTCAGGTGCAGCGGTTGGTGAGGGAGTTTCATGGGCTGCACCAGACCACTAAGATGGTGGCGCAGATCACCGCCAAGTTTCGTGAGCGAGCTTTGTTGATCCCTCAGTATGTTGCGGATGAGGAGAAGAGGCGGACCCGATATCATGCTATGTTGAGTGATGATATTCGGGAGTTTGTGAGCTTTACAGGGTGCAAAACCCTGAACGAGATGGTGGAGAGGGCTCGTGAGAGGGAGATGGAGCAGGAGTCTCGCACGAGGCGAAAGACTGAGCAGGTACAGGCAGCAGGGGCTCAAGCTAAAAATCCTAAGACCTCTGATTCTTCGGGTAAGGGCCAGCAGGGTCGGGGCCAATGTGCCAAGTGCGGGAGGTTTCATAATGGGGCTTGTCGGACAGTCGTGATATCAGGATGTTACTCTTGTGGTCAGCAGGGCCACATGAGTAAGGATTGCCCCAAGAAGGGTCTGATATGTTTCCACTGCAACCAAACAGGCCATAAAAATGCCGATTGTCCGAGGTTGCAGGGAGGAGGAGGAGGATCAGTGGCGGCACTCGTGCCCACCACTATGAGGATTACTGACGGCCACCCTATCAAGGCGGAAGCTCCAGCAGTGAAAAGCCACACTTTTCAGCTGACTACAGAGGAGGCTCGGGCAGCACCATACGTAGTGGTTGGTATGTGTTTATGCTTCTCTATCGTGTGTTTGATAATTTCTTATATGTATCTATTATGTTTTGCATAGGGACCTTTTTGGTCAATGGTATGTCAGCTCATGTTCTGTTTGATTCGGGTGCTACCCGATCGTTCGTGTCTCTTGCGCTTAGCAAGAAGTTCCGAGGTGCATCGGGGAATCTAGATACCCCACTCGAGGTGGAAATTGCAAATGATCGCACTGTGAGTGATGCGAGGGTATATCAGGACTGCGTCCTGAATGTGCATGGCAAAAGGTTTCGCGTCGATTTCGTTCCCATACCGTTGCGAGGATTGAAGGTAATCATTGGGATGGACTGGCTGGGGGCCAATGGGGCAATGATCGATTATGAGCGACAGTTGGTCCGGGTCCGAACCCCAAGGGGGGAGAGATGGTCATTCGTGGTGAGAGGGCCTCGCAGGGTCCAACCCTCTGTTCAGTCGCGAGGGCCAGGAGGTTTTTGCAGTAGGGCTGCACAAGATTTTTGGCTTGTGTTTCTGATACGCGAATAGAGGCGGTAGCGGATATTGACAGTGTGCCGATAGTTAAGGACTTTTAGGATGTTATTACTGAGGAGTTTCTTGGGGTGCCTCCGAAGAGGCGGGTGGAGTTTCACATCGATTTGGTGTCGGGTGCCGCTCTGATAGCCAAATCACCATATCGGTTGGCACCACCGAAGACACATGAGTTACCTACGCAGTTTTAAGAGCTACTAGACTGAGGGTTCATCTGTCCAAGCAGTTCTCCATGGGGAGCACCGATCCTTTTCGTGAAAAAGAAGGATGGATCGCACAGGATGTGCATTGATTATAGGGAACTAAACAAGCTGACGGTGAAGAACCGCTATCCTTTGCCAAGGATCGACGATTTATTTGATCAGCTTCAGAGTGCATCTTGGTTCTCCAAGATTGATCTTCGTTCCGGATATCATCATATGAGGATTAGGGATGAGGATATACCGAAGACAGCTTTCAGGACTCGATATGGACATTATGAGTTTATGGTGATGCCATTTGGGCTCACCAATGCCCTAACAACGTTCGTAGATTATCATAGATCAATGGAGCGTGTGTGGTTAACTGGCTTATTGATTAGGTGATGACATCTTAGAGAGTACCAAGCTAATTTGCATGGTTATCCACACCTTATTTGTGATCCTCAGCATCCCAGTCGCAAACATGAAGGGCACAATCAAGATTTAAACATGCCATTGAAAGGTTGAATGAATCTCAAAGGATCTAGGAGTTTCAATTCATTTAAAACCTAATTTTCAATTTTCGTTTTTCATGGTGAAAATTGGTAAATCGGCATTTACCTACCTTCAAATGTTCTGCAATTTGGATTACGACATCCCTCTTCAAAATTGTAGAATATTGTATTGGGTCCTAGCCTTAATATCTCATTTGGGTGTTTTATTGAGGACTCAATCAACTAACTTGAATTTCTTCCATTTTGTAGATGTCAAATTCTAACATCTATGGTCTTCCTAAATCCATTGGAAAATGTTTTCCGCTTGAAGATGATGTTCCACAATTGGATTGTGGAAATGGAAATCATGTTTCACTTCCTCCACCTCCTCCAATAATTCTCCCTGACCCACGTGTTCGAAGACTTGAAAAGTTCAAGGTCCCTCAAGCCCTATTGGCAAAAAGACACGAAGATGGAAAGTCTGTGTGTGCACACCTCTTAGAGATGAAGTCACACATTGACAGGTTGAGGATGTTGTGTGTCGATGTCTCAAGGAAGTTGGATGTTGACTGGGTTCTTCAATCACTTCCTGACTCGTATAGTGAGCTCATTAGAGAGTAATATATGATGGACGACGACGTGACCCTCATTGATCTTACCTATTTTCTTATTGTTGCTGAATCAACAATGATTTGGTGGACTGGTCAAGCGAATTTTCCTGGTAAGTCAATGTCCCAACCTTCTATGGAAAATGGCAACATTGGAAGTCCAGAAAAGTTTTCTCTATGCAAGAGAAAGATCGAGTCTAAGATAGTCTCGTGTACCATTCCAGAAGAGTCCATATGTTTCTACTACCAAGAGAAGGGGCATTTGTTACGAAGCTTCCCTGACTACCTAAGAGATCTAAGAGATGGGAGAGTGAAAGTGTATGGCTCCACTTCAGGTAACATTCACTATCTAACTCTATTAAGTTCATGTTTGTAGATTCTTAATACATGATGTAATAAGATTGCATTTTGATGTTTTGTATGATCGAAGAAAAGAAAGGAAGCTTAAAGAAAAAGTGAGCTAAGTCTTATCGCGAAGAAATGGATTTCGATCACATGGTTCGATGATCGGATTTTTGAGCTTCTGCTTAGAGAGTTGTGATAGATTTCTTAGGAATATGTAATAGCATAGTTTTCATTTGAATTGCATTGTAAGGAAAAGTTTTTTCCACGCTTTTGTAAATAAAATAAATTTTGATTTTTCTCTTATTTATAATTCATTGCTATTGAGTTTGTGAAAATTGATGTTTGTTTCTATTATAAGCAATATTAAGTGGAGGTGATTCTTAGTTATGTTATTTATGTAGTGTCGTAATTTTCTAAGTAAGGAAAGATTCTCATCGTCCAAGTTTCAATTGGACAGAAGTTTGGAATCATATGATTTGAATCAAGTGATGTATGGAAATCTTGGTACTTCAAAAATTAAGATTAATTCTCTATTCGCATAAGTATGTGAGTCAAGTGAAAGACTAGGAGATCTGGTACACAATGTTGTGCACTGGTCAAGTCCACCACAAATAACAATAAGATTATTCGTCATGATTTACTAAAAGTCTATTAAATGTGGCTATGCTTACAAGGTAAGTGTAATTCTGGATCATTGAAAATTTTCAATGAATGGCAGAACGGATAAGAAGAATCAATTAGGCAGAAAGATAAAAGTTTCTATAATCTGAAAAGATGGAATAGTACTTTAGTATCATGTTTTATGATCGTCTTATTGATTATGAAACCATATCACAATTGATCCTCTAAGGACACCTTAGTGCACTAATATGACTAAGAAGAGGAATCAGAAATTGTTGAAATGGTTAAATCAAAAGGTGAATCATACTTTGTTCCAAAATCAAGTCTTAGGTCATGTTTGATAGTTTCTGTCTGGGAAAGTGTTGTCTGGTAAAGTGCTGTTTGGGAAAGTTTTTTTATTGGGAAAGAAACCATGATGTTTGATTGTACATCTAATTGACTGTGCTGAATGATGAAAAAAAAATTCAATAAAAAAATAAATTTTAAAAAATCATTTAACAAAAAATTAATAGTCCAAGAAAGAAAGAAAGAAAGATGCATGGTTTGGTGCATAATTGTCTTTCCAGCCCATTCAGCCAGAAAGATATGATTTTGGGGATTTTTGGGAAAGACATATCTTACCGGGAAAGACCCCTTTTTTTGTGCAAATAAAAAAGTCTTTCCGGTCCATTAAGTCAGAAAGATCTGTCTGGACCTGGAAAGATGCGTATCAAACGGGGCCTTAGAGTCATACTCCAAGATTTTGACTTGATTGACACATCTTAAGAAGTTCTGACACACTCATCAAATGTGAAGTAGAAAATTGTTTTTCTTACTCTTGCACGTTTGAAATTGGTAAATTGTTATGTCTTGTATAAGACAAAGACCAACTAATGCCAATTATGTGTAGTGTTTGTCATGATAAGAATCCGCAGTCAAGAAATGTTTCTTGATAAGATAATCTTATATGCCAAGAGGTCAGTGGGAGTCTAAATGATCTTGAAAAGTTTCAAGAACTAATAAAGAGTAAACCTATTATTAAACACTAGCACACAACTTGAGGTTTGTAACCTATCGTGTTAACATATTCTTGTTTCTGTGCCATTCCAGTTTAGTCAACTATGCATGTGAGTTCTATGAGTTCTCAATTGATTGCATAGAGGCAAGACACCTTGACCAATGGAAAGTAAATTGATAGGTAGGGGTGAGTTGCTCAATAACTTGGAAGCAATGGTGGGACCCTTGATGGCAAGAAATTAAGAATAAACAAGTTTTGACCATAAGAGTTTGGATTTGTCACAAACATTAACTTATGATTATGGTTATGACAAATTCACATGGATAAGAGCACATACACCATAAAATCTATGTGTCATAAGGTTCCTCTCCGTTTCATCAAAATGATTGTGAGGAAACGCTTTCACTAAGAGAGATTTTAAGGAGATAGCAATTATGATATTTGCATTCTCAAATTCGATTATGATTACGACATCCCTCTTCATAGTTAGAAATATGAACTTTGGAAGTCAATAAGTATTGATTTCTAGAAGTCCAACTATTTTCTAAATACGTGTCAAAGCTAGTGGGAGCATAAATGTTATGATGGTATGGATATAATTATCATGTTAGTGGGAGCATGATTATTATTTTAAGTGTTGCAAGTTACAAATATTAATTATAGAAAACAAAAGTTTCACTTTGCAAAGTTGCAGGGGTTGAAAAGTTGTTTTGCTAGAATTAAGGGAGAGAATATTATACTTCATTTCAAATATAAAAGCTTAAATCGAGAAATTTTCATTAAATTTAGTCAAAGGACATATATTGATGTTATGTTTAAAAGGTTCAACTCGAAAGAATTCTAAAGATGGCAATATTATAGCAAGAAAATGGTAAAGTATCACGTTTGTCATTATGAATCGTGTCCCATAGGCTTCGGGTATAGGATCGATTGCATATGGTGTAATATTCGAACGTTCTAAATTTTCCAAATGCCTAAGGCATTTAGAGGGAAAAAGGAAATAGAACCAGATTTGACTTAAATAATTAAACAACTATCAAGGACAATCTAAGGTTTGCCAATGATTGGTCACTTGTGGGCAGTTGGGAGTATAGTAACGAATGGACCATACTAACATTATTATGATTAGATATGATTCTATAAATAATGAGTCATCGTGTGGCAGATATGGAAATGTTTCCATATTAGGAGTTGGATATCGAGAATCTATGTCTAGATTAGAAACTTTTATGCAAGAAGGATGTTCAAAGGAATGTACTTTGAATGTGAGACTTCATATCTATGGAATTGCCTTGTAACAATCTCCAATAGAGCACTTTGTGATTTCATTGGCAAAGTCTTGGTGACTTTGAAGCTATGACATTAAAAAGAATCATTGCATAAAATGTTAGAATCCAACATATTCTAATAGTGACAAGAATTTGGTATTCTTACACTTATGACAGGGATTAGGAGTTATGAAATGAGTATCACTGGAAATGTCTTCAATTGATCTATTTCACAAAGTATGGATCATAGGAAAACAGAATGTGCATGCTTGGAGCATGGGACAACTGTTGTTATAATTCAAGTAATAAGTTGATTATCCGAAGCATTATACAATGAATAATGAGTAATCAATATGGTGATTAAATAAAGGTGTTTTATGTATACTCAAAAGTTTGGGGCAATATAGGATTAGTATTATTCTTGTGTTTCACTTTGCATGTTTTGACTTCCCGATAATAAGATTATTCAAACCATCCATAGTCGATAAATACTTTGGAATTAGGTATTGAAGCTAGACTGTCATGAATCCGACTGTAGATTGTTTGAAGCGTTTTAGACATAGCAAAAGTCTGTTGCAGTGTTCATGAGTACTCTTGAAATAAGATTTGAGTATTGGATTAAACTCATGCTCACTTGAATCACTTCATGTATTTTATCACAGGTGATTAGTGAGACGATAATATCTTATATTCTTGAAACCGAGACATGTGAGTTGTAGTTTGCAAGTCGATTGCACATTGATAATATGTAAACGCATCAGTAACTTGGTGTTATAAAACATATTGTTGTGTGTGATTTGATGAGTAGGTACAAGCGAGCATTTGAGTCGAATTTCATCTGTTCCCTTTACCCTAAGAGGGATAAAAGCAATATTTGTGGGCCCCTCGATGATTTAGTGATCACACCCTAAGCGCTTGGCCAAGCCTAGACTAAGTTGATGTGTTTAATTGTAGTTTGTTGTCAGTCATCATAAATTGGAAATCGGGAAACAGCTCATAGACAGAGAGAATGATTAAAATTCATGTCTCAGTCTATACGATATGTAGAATGGAGGAATATATGATCCCTTATCTAAAGGGTGTGTTACTGATAAGATTAGAGTTGACAACGTCTTTTGAAAGCTACAATTATTGATCAGGTTCTGAAGTCGTACTTGAAAAATAGTTATTAGACTTATCCAAGTGGGAGACTGTTGGATTAGGTGTCTAAGCCCATAACTATTTTGGTATGTACTTGACCAGATTATGAGCATGGTCCTTTTGGGTTGCCTTCACTCATGCAACTTGATAGGATGACAATAGGAGAGAGAGTAGAATTTATTATATGAATAATAAATTGGTACTCGAAAATGGTTTTATTAATATATTACAAGTTTAATATATTATTTAGAAATCATATTATTTAATTAGTATTGATCATAAATTAATTTAGTATTAATTTGGTGATCAAAAGAGATTGGTTAAATAAAGGGGACCGATATTGCAATTAACTGTTAGTTGCTAGTTGAACTGGACTCCATAGAGTGGAATGGACGAAATTTATGGGGAAGCCCATAAGATTTCATCCAAAGGGATCTAAGGAAGGATTCCATGGGCTACTTAAGGCTTAAGCAGTCATATTAGGGTTTCCACCTAAAACCCTAGCGGCCACAAGTATAAATACACCCCATGACTAAGGTCTTTCGGCCAATGCTTCTAAGAGACCCTAAGGGCCAAAAAACTTCCCTCTCCTAAAGTCATCTTGTTGCTTGAGTGTTTGTGACTCCATTAGAGGTGTAACACTTGAGACACTAAGCTTTCAAGAGTCAAGATCAAGAAGGATTGTGATTGTTATTGCTACATAACAATCAAGGTAGTGATTCTAACCCTAATCACATGTCAGTTTCAGATTTGTATGATAGTCAATTGGGGTTTATTGCTTTGGTATTCAATAGTGTATGTTTACTTAGAAAAACCTAGATCAAAGCAATTAGGGTTGCATGAACACCATAGGAATGATGTTATGCTCATAACTCAACACTTATATACCAAGATACCGAACTAACAAGTCACTAAACATATCATCATGCAATAACCAGGATAACAATCCAAAAAAGGGTCGACATTGGTGCCTTCGATCCTGTAGATATAGTGAGAAGAACTCACCTCACAAGTAGTGTTGACTCAAGAAGATCAAACTCCAACTCTCGGCTCCAAACTCAACTGCCTGTAACCACCATATGACTGATTCCATTAGAATCCCAATTTACCAAAATATCCTCAGAAGGCAAACTTAGTTAACCCTTGGTCAACATCAAAGTCAACGGTCAAGGTCAACAGTTAATGTTGATCCAACTCATCGAGTGTAGCTTACTGACTCGTCGATTTCCTTCAGAACTCAATAACCATGAAAACTCGAGTCAAATCATTGCGTTACCCAACAACTCGTTGAGTCCATGTAGTGTCCAGATGATCGGGAAAACCCTAACCAACTCGCCGAGTCATCTCACCCACTCGTTGAGTTCACTCAGAATCCAGAAGGTGGGTAAACCATTTCCAACTCGTCGAGTTGGCTATGCAACTCGTCGAGTTCCTTCAGCCCTTTTTCCATTCAGACGCTTTTAAGCAAAACCAAGGCTCTAAACTGTAGATATAGCCTCCTAGGGTGTAGTTACCACATAAAGGTGCTAACTTTATGTGCATGCAAGGCCTCAAGAGGCTAAAACACCTAAAACTAGCCTTAGGATGAGATTTAGGGCATGAAGAAATGCCAAAATTTGAGTCTTTGTGTCCATGAGGTCCAAGAGGATCCCAAATTTAAACTCCTCACTTCAAAATGTTCTCAATCCCATAAATGCCTCAAGAATAAACTAGTAATGACCCTAAAATCTTGAATAAAGAGATCTAACAAAAGAATTATCGATGTAATGGCTTTTTACCTTCAAATGAATGTCAAAACGAAGTAGATACTAGATCTACAAGCTCCTTCTCGTTCCAAGCTTCTTAATCTTCAAGTCTCTTCAATGAATGCACTAAACACACAATTTTAGCCTCACACACACTCGAAATAGGAGGTTAGCTCGATTAGGGTTTGTTTCTGGATGTGAAAGGTGGTAAGGAGGGTGGAAGGAGGAATTAAGGCCCTTTAAATAGGGTGCAAACCCTAAAAATTAGTGATTTCAAGTACAGCCTCAACTCGTCGAGTTGGGTCCTCCAACTCGTCGAGTAGGTCCTGAAGTTCACACGACCTAATCAGTTTCTACACGACGAGTTGGAGCAGCCAACTCGCCGAGTAGGTCTATAATTATGAATATAAAAGCTTTAAAATTTATACCTGGGAGTCGGGATGTTACACCTCTCATAGCTTACATCCTTTTAGAGCTTCAAGCTTCTTCTGCCAAACCTTACCCTTGGAACATGTTCTTAAGTTGGTTCATAATTTAATGTGCAAACATCATGACTAACATGAGGTAATCCATTTTATTTGAGTAGTCAAGCCATATTTTATACATGTCTAATACAATCCTGGTAGATCAAGCTAGAAATCCTTATTCATGCCTTTGAGCTTATTTTCTTTGAGTAGATTTCGAAGTAAAATTTAATAACGAAAGAATAATCATTTGAAGACATCTATGTGACTATGAAAAATTATGTGTGATTTGGTTATATCGTTTCCAAATTAATTACCCAAAAAATATTTTAACAAAGGCTAAGACTCATATTTCACTTCTAGTTGTGAAAGGGTTTTCTGTAGTGAACAAGAGAAGCTAGTTAGGTAGTAAAACTCTTTACCAATTCTAGTCTCTATGGAATTCTAAGATCATTGCATGATTCAGTGACTTATGTGAACATTGGTATGTTTAATCCTTCTATGCTTATATTATATTATGATGGGGTTACATGGATCACAAGGTAAAGAAAGTAAATCAACCATTTAAACATGTAGTTTCATCCAACCCAAGACTCTCGGGTATCGTAAGGGTTTTGATAATTTGAAACCATTAGACGTGCTCTCAATATAGTTATGAGATGTTATCCAAAAGTACAATGTTTGTTATATTTGAAACCAAGGATAATATTATTTTATTTATTAGTAATTATCCTTCTACAATTATATATTAACTATTCAAAATAATTAATATAATTCTTTTAGGCATAATTAAATATTCACACTTAATTATTTATTAAACCATAATAAATAATTATCTATTAATTTCTAATTATTTATTGACATACAATAAATAATAAATTAATTTGCTATCTATTTATTTGCTTAATTCTTACTTTACATCACGGGTCAAGAGCCTAACACATAGATGTCCATATGAACCAATTTGTGTTACCATTATACATACATGTCCATGTGAACCAATTTCTATTACCATTATGTTATGTAGTAAGCATATCTTCGACAGGCTACTACATGAAATGATTTTCGTCAATACAACTAAGGATGTTGAGGACATGTTTGCATGTGAATCCAAGAGATTAAAACTATTGTGGATAAGAACAAAGGTGATGGTTCATATATATACCAAAATAAGAGACACTTTTCTAAACACTTCCTCTAAAAAATCCTACAAGTGATGTGAAAAATATAAAAAGAATCATAATAATATGTATCTCTTTTATCATATGATCTAAAATAATATCACTAATTTATATCAACATTTTATTTTGGTATAATAATAATTAACGATAAAGTGGCCTTTTTTATAGGGCGTGTTTGGCACGAAGTTTTTGAAAGTGTTTGAGAGCTTCTACTTTTAGCTTTTGATAAAATGCTCTAGTTTAAACAAAAATTTTCATTTGGTAGTACGAGCATTTAGTTTTTAATTTTAAGAAAATGCTCCGATTCTAAAAGCTACTTCATATGGGTGTGTTTGGCACGGAGCTTTTAGAAGCGTTTGGGAGCTTCTAGCTTTTAGCTTTTGACAAAACGCTCTAGTTTAAACAAAAAGTTTCGTTTGGCAGTACGAGTGTTTAGCTTTTAGTTTTAACAAAACGCTTCGATTCTAAAAGCTACTTCATGTAGCTTTTGGGCGTGTTTGGCAAAAGTAGCTGTTAGCTGGAAGCGGGTAGCGGTTAGCTGGTAGCGGGTAGCTGGTAGCGTGTAGCTGGTAGCTGGTAGCGGGAAGCTGTAGCTTTTATTTGTTATATGAATGTTTGACAAAAGTAGCTGGAAGCTTTTGAAATATATAAAATTACATAAAAGGACAATTTATTAAAAATAAAAAATATATATAAATATATTTTTAAGGGTAATTATGGAAATTGATTTCAAAAGCTCCGGAGCGTTTTGTTAAAAGCTACATGAAGTAGCTTTTAGAATCGGAGCGTTTTGTTAAAACTAAAAGCTAAACGCTCGTACTGCCAAACGAAGCTTTTTGTTTAAACTAGAGCGTTTTGTCAAAAGCTAAAAGCTAGAAGCTCCCAAACGCTTCCAAAAGCTCCATGCCAAACACGCCCTTTAACAAAACGTTCCGGAGCTTTTGAAATCAATTTCCATAATCACCCTTAAAAATATATTTATATATTTTTTTTATTTTTAATCAATTGTCCTTTTATGTAATTTTATATATTTCAAAAGCTTCCAGCTACTTTTGCCAAACATTCATATAACAAATAAAAGCTACAGCTTCTCGCTACCAGCTACCAACTACACGCTACCAACTACCCGCTACCAGCTAACCGCTAACCGCTACTCGCTTCCAGCTAACAGCTACTTTTGCCAAATTACCCTTAAAGTATATTTATTTATTTATAATCAATTGTCCTTTTATGTAATTTTATATATTTCAAAAGCTTCCAGTTACTTTTGTCAAACATTCATATAACAAATAAAAGTTATAACTTTCTGTTACCCGCTTCCAGCTAACAACTACTTTTGTCAAACACGTCTATATGTAATTACTTCTGATAATATATATCGATTAATATTCTAACTATAATTTTTCTTGTATGAAAATAAACATCCGTCTTATAGGTATTAAAATAAGACAACTATATAATTGAAGTTTCTATGTTTTGCTATATAAAACTAGAGAACGATCATTTTTTTTATAAATGGTCAATAGATGATTTTACATTAAAATGGAAGCAATACAAAATTTATGGGGTGCATTTTTATAAAGTACAAACAACAATGTAAACATAAGTACGTCATTGGTATTTATGGTTTGTCGAAACATTCTCATTCGGTACAATTTATGTATACTTCTTTATACAAGTACAAATAAAAATGTAAACAAATGTATGCAGTTAGTCTTTGTGGTTTGCCAAAACAAACCAATTCGGTACAATATCTATGTAACTACCAATTTAGTCATGTATTTTTACTTCTTGCACGATTAATCCTTGTGGTTTAATTTCTTTTAAATAACTGATCTATAATTATTATTTTACCCTTGTTTGATTTTTTTTATTAGTTTTTTTTCCCTATTTTAAACTAAGATACAATACCAACCTACAAAAAAAACCATCCTATTGTCCCTTTTATAACCACCACCTACTCTCACCACCAATGATTATAGATTTCAGATCCACACATGATTTCAGAAATAAACCGCACACACGATGTTTTTTAAGAGAGATCAGTAATGATGCTTTTGGAGAGAAATCGGTAGTGATGTTTCTAAAGAGACGCCAATGGTGGTATGTCTGAAGAAAGGAGGTTGGTGGTTAGGTTAGAGAAGAGCCGTAGTGGTGTTTCTAGAGAGAAAGATATAGGGCTTTACGTGTAGTTGGTTAGGGTTTTTTATTTTCTCTTATTTTAAAATTAAAATTAGTTAAAAAAAGATACATAAAATAAATTTAAAAATTGTCATTTTACATGTCTAAAGGACCAACCACGTAAAAAATGAAATCATAAGGACCAAACGCTTAATGGCTATCATAGTTGTATTCAACTAAATTGTTTTGGTAAAAAAAACATGGACTAATCAGTTTGTTAAATCTATACAAATTTACATTCTAGGCCTGGACCTTCAGGAAACCTCCACTTATCTGAACAATAATTATAAACCCTATGATACTTTTGTGCCCATTTTAGTTTCCTAACTGCCGCTGTGTTAAGCTTTTCTCGAAACCATGATCGATTGGTCGAATTTGATGGGCATGAAGATCCTTTCAATGACGACCAAATGCAAGCATCGGCGTTGAAGTTGCGATACGCCGCCGTGAATGGAGCTCGACTCCAATCAGTTTTCACACGCCCACCCTTTGTTGCCCATTCTTCTGCATTCCATATACTCGAATGTATTCTCATTGGTTGAGTGTTTGGGAAAGGCACGCCAATTGCCTCATTGTTTGTAAACTCTCGAATTGGAATCTCATCGACATAAAACCTTTAAATTAAACATGTTAAAAGATAGTGTTGTTACATTCTATAATATAAGAAATTATGTATGTTTTTTTGTCATTGATATGTTTCCCATGATAAATAATAATTACATGAATGATTCCTATGGTTTGGGGTAATTTGCGCGTTTGGTCCCTAACTTACGTTTTTAACTCGGAAAGTCCTTATTGGTTTTTTTTTTTTTGTTACGCGCTTGGTTCTTACTGCTTGTTTTTGTTATGTGTTTAGTCTCTGTTTTACCTAGAAAGTCTATTATTTAAATAGAAAAAAATGGTATGGTAAGGTGAGGATGGGGTTGGGCCGTTGGGGTGTGTTTATTTAAATAAATTAAAAAAATCAAGGGCAAAATAATTTTTTTAGCTAAGTCAGAGACTAAACGCGTAACAAACACAAACAATAGAGACCTTCAAAGTTAAAAAAAAATAATAAGTTAGATACCGAACGTACAAATTACTCTAAATCATAGGAACCATTCGAGTAATTTAATCAAAAAATTAAGAAAATACTCAAATAACCTATTAAATCAGTAATGAGCCTTCATAGATCGCAATTTCATTATATGTATCGTAATTTCGATTATAATTTTTTTTTTCATTTTGACATGGAAAAATAACATATCACATCTACTATATGAGGTTTCCTCTTCAAAATCTCATCCGGATATCCTCTACTCAAATAAGACTGTAGAAATCTTTAATGCATAACCTTTTACATCGACGTATGTACAACCTCAGTTAATAAAATGAAATGACAGATACCATTCGTGCAAAAATGACAAAAATCGGGAAAAAAATTTACTTTTCGCAAAATAACGGCGGGTCTTACGAATCACAACACATGAGAACCCCTTGTGATTTCATAGGCTATTTTGTTCTTTTTTGTGTTTTTTGTTTTTGTTTCTTGGCAAATGGATAAAAAATTATGCTAAATTTGTCTTTTATACTATTTAAAAAGAGGTGTTGCTAAAACACATTCATTGGATACTCCATTGATCATTTTTTTAAAAATCAACCAATAATTAACAGTTTATAATCAATTTTTCCGGAAAACAATGTAATTTCAACCAATAAAAATATTTAAAAAATTAATTAGGATGTCCATATTGCAATATGGGATGTCTTTTTAGCCAACCCCTTAAAAAATAATGGTATTAGAAAAGGGAAGGAAGAACTAAATAAGGCTAAATTATTAAGAGCTTCTATGAAAAAACCCGACATTAGTTCTTTTTACATTAATGAATAAATTAAACAATAATGTTTTGCTTATTGAATTAATTTGTTAATGTGTCGTTGGGATTTTGTTTCAAAACTTCTAATTAATTTATTGGTTTGTTTTTAAGTATAAAAGTTAAAAAAAAAAAATAATAAATCAAAAATGCTTTATTAAAATGATTTCTCCTATATATTAATAATGAGTTTTTAAAAAGTATAACTTCTTTCGAAATGAAAAGATCATACTATCTATTATAATAAATGAAGATTTTTTTTTACCACATATCTTCTTCTCATTCATTTGGACAAATGATATTTTCTAAAAATTTTAAAATTTCTATTTTCCACTTGTCATTTATTATATTTTTTATTTTATTAAATTAAAATTTCACCTTTAATGTGTAAGGTATATGTAAAGTATTTATTAGAAAAAGTTTATATATGTAATATATTTAATACATTAAAGTCTCATTAATTTTAATAATTCAAATTTTTCTCATTTTTCTTATAAATTCAAACTTTTCAAATTATTAAAATTTTATATTTATTTTTTTTTAATTAAACTCATGTAATACATAGATCTCACACCTAGTTTTTAATAAAAATCATTATTTTTTTTATTTACTTCTAATAAACATCACACGTTCTCTCTTTTCACTTTTTTTTTTGGTTATTTTAAAAGTAGTTTTAACAAACATTAATAATGTGTTTATAACTTAGAGTTATAGTTTTTAATCACCGCATAGCTACTATAAATATATTTTTAAAATTTTTATTTTGCTATCATACAAGCTAATAATAAATTTTAACAAAAAGTTTTTTTTTTTTTTTTTTTAAATATAATTCCAAACACCCCCTTTAAAGTATGACAAAACAAGGACAAATTAATTTGTAACCAAAATATGACTTATTTAGAAAGCTTTATTTTCATCAAAATTCTCCAATAAATTATCTACCTTAATAAATAAGAATGATTTTATGACTTATTTTTTCATTCAATTGACCACATATCATTTTGTTATACTTTTGAGATATATTTATTTTCTACTTTTCATTGACTTTATTTTTCATTTTCCAATATATCTTTAATTTAGTTTTAGAAATTAAACATGACTATTAATTTCAAATTTTAAATTTTAAATTTTAAATTTCAATTTCAATTTCAATTTCAATTTCAAGTATTTACAGTTTAAACATTTGTATTTAACATTTTGTTTTGATTAATCCGTTTATTATACTGACATGACAACTAAACACATAAATTTTATTTATTTATTTATCGTAAGTTTTTTTTTTCTCATAATTTTCACATATTTCATATTTTAAATTCAAATAAACTTCCTATTTAATCGTTTGTATTTAACATTTTGTTTTAATCAACTTGTATGTTATACGAATTTCACAACTAGTTTTGTGTTAAATTATATATATATATATATATATATATATATATATATATATATATATATATATATATATATATATATATATATATATATATATATATATATATATATATATGATAAGTCCCTAATAGAAAAGGTTCGATTAGATGAATAAAGTTTAAAATTATTTGGAAAAAGACAATACACTTACGAAAATGAAATGGACAAGTCGATGAAAGCATATTTGTAAAATTCAGAATTTGGAAACCTTATTTCGCATTATTCTTTTCAGTAAATTAATTTTTTTATATTGTTAAAGAAAACATCCATATATAGTTTAGCAGATTAAAAATATATTCCACAACAAAGCTTTAGAAAAGTTTTAGTTTTTATCTTTTAACATAAAACGTAAATTTAACATAAAAAAATAAACTTCAATTCGTGCATTCAAGCTTAAAAAAAATTATAAAAGAATCATGAATAAAGCTTAAAACTTGAATTTAAAAATAAAAAAATAAAAAATAAATAAATAAAATAAAAACCCTCCATTTCTTTGTGTTAAACTAAACCTTTTTTATTTTGTTTAAAAGTTCTTCCAAATTGCTTTAAGTTAGTATTTACCTTTTATGCATATCAAAATTTATAATTATTTTTGTCGAATATTTATATTTATACACGAATAAATACTACACCCTTCAACTTCTAATTAATAGCTATTTTTCTTGAACATATCCTAAATTACAATAGTTAGTTTAGCGGGATAGTCTACTCTTTGTACTTTTGGCCCATAGTTCTTTGTCATTTGGCCTTCTTATCTAATATATTATTTATCGGTTCTAAAAAAAAGTTTAACAGGATATTATGTCCATTAAATCAAATTGACACAACACTTAACCTTATATAGGTTGTACACGAATCTTTGACTTTAATGGAATATTTGTGACACAACAAGATCTATCATATTCATGGAATAAAACTATAAAACAACTAATTTGGTCCATCTGTAAAGAAGTCAACTTTCTTGTAAAACTAGAATACGTGACCAATAAGTAAAGCATCATAAACTTCATTGCATCTAATTTTTCACATAAACGAAAGTTTTTACTTACAATATACGCTGAGGATTCCAGATAATAGTATACGTGTGAAAATCGGCAGTAGGGTCAAACCAAAGAAAGAATTGTTGCTCTCGATCACCCTTACCTTGGCTATACACATTTGTATGTAGCGTATAAGGGTCGCCACTCGTGTTTCCCAAAAACTCAAAGTCAATCTCATCATGAAAATCGTCTTCAGATGACAACTTTAACATACAAAACAAATCAAACAACATCGTTAAAGTCATCAGGATATAAATGGAAAACAAAAAAAATGAAGAAAAAAAATACAAAATATTTTTAGTTTTATTATTATACAAATTTAGCCATAGTTTATATCCTATTTTTAATGTTCAAAATGACAATGTTTCCTAGTTAATTAGACAAACTACTTAAAATCAAAACATGTTTCATTATTTTGTGAGTGAATAATTATTTACTGACTTATGAGAAAAAAAAAATACTTTTATAATTAAATTGATAAAATAGTAAAAATATTTTGTCATATATTTATGGTTTTTAAAATGGTTAAATCAATAAAATAACAAAAGTATAATTAATTTTGTGTATTTTACTTAAAATGAAATTAAGTTTTTACATAATAAGCTGTTACAGTGCCAGCGGAGTTCCCTTCTACTAGCTTTAGCTGCATATCAATTTTCCCAAACAGATATTCATCTTTAGATCGGAATCCAGAACCCGATCTTTTATCAAGTCTAAGCGTCAGCAATTCACCCTCTTCATGTATGTCAGCATGATCATCTCCCCAAGTGATCTCAAACAATCGATCAAAAGTACCATTTGTTATAACCCTTTCAGCAAAATTCCAAATTACCCAATTAGCTAAAGCATTGATGTCTCTACATTTCGCATTAGGAAGAGTATGAATGGTTAATCCGTTAATGGTACCTTGATTTAACTTCGCCGGGAATGGGAGTAAGAAGGTAAGATGTGGGTTGGTAGCGGCGGGGACCTTTTCTGGTTCGAGCGATGTATACGTCGACCTGTTGGAGAAGGAATCATCAAGAGAATGAATGATGCACAGAAGGTGTTCGATGAAATGCTTGAATGAAATGAATAATTATAATACCTGGTAGAGAAGGAAAATGGAGACTGAAAGAAAAGCAAGGAAGGGGATGCAGCTTGGGATGATGGAGCGAGAGCGAGTGAGGTGTGAGGTTGAAAGCCTTGATGATGATGACGATAGCAAACCCATTGGAGGAAAGTGGTGGTTCTTGTGGTGGTTCTGCGGCCTAACATGGTGTCTTCTCCGATCATATCTCTCTGCCTCATTCTTTTTTAATTTCTTTCTTGAGGTCTTACATTTTTCTCTGTTGTTTTCTAGGGTTCCTCATTTTTAGTTGAATCATCGGCCACCATTTGGCATAATGTTGCATATTTCCATGAATCTTGGAACTACTTTTCTAGTGCATTTTTTCATTCTAATATTATAACAAAACAATGAAATAGTTTAATGCAAACAAAGAGTAGACTTTTCAACATACAATCTTTTAATAATGGAGAAAAAAATTGAATATACAACGTTTTTTTATAAAAAGAAGTAAAAACAATATGTTAATAGATAATAAAAAAAACAAATAACATAAAAGTATGTTGCTATCTTTTTGAAAAAAAGTTATTTTTATGCTAATTTTCAAATAGAAACGACACAAACATGTTTAGAATTGTATTTCCATATATATTTGTATTAACATGTTAATGTCAATATAAGGAGTTTCTCTTGCAACAAAAATCTAGATACAAACAAATAAACATCAAAAAATGAAAAAATAAAATACTTAGAGGCCCGAATCCAAACCCACCCCACTTAAACCATCATGGTTCACACCGACCCATGTACTTAACCCATGTTGCATTCGGGTGGATATCCTTGAGGAAACCTCTTAGAATCCGAGCAATAGTTATAAACCATATAATTCTTTTGCACCCATTTCAACCTCTCTTGTTTGCTACTATCCACCACCTCAGACCACCATGAAGCGGTTGAGCCACTACCGCCACATGATGACGGTGACCCTGGCTTTGCAACACAAGCCTGAGCATTGAAGTTCCTATAGGAAGCTATGAATGGAGCTTGGCTCCAATCTGTCTTTACTAACCCGCCCCTTGTTGCCCAATCATCAGCGTTCCATAAGCTCGAGTGTATCCTCATTGGTTGATTATTTGGAAATGGTACTCCTTTTGACTCTGTGTTCTTGAATTCTCGAATAGGGATTCCATCGACCGAAAATCTACCAAAGTAATAAAGGAAAATGTTAATTATGATGGACACGACAACGAAACCTTTTTTGGTTGCAGTCATATATATATATATATATATATATATATATATATATATATATATATATATATATATATATATATATATATATATATATATATATATATATATATATATATTTTCGAGGAAAAATTAGAAAAGCATGTATGCTTTTATCATATTATCCATTTAGTTAGTTGAGTATATTTTGTAGCACTTCATTTTTCACTTCAAAACTATTTGTCCAGTTACCCAAAAAATAATATTCAAGTGGCTAAATTTGTAAAATATTGAAAGTAAGTTGTGTTTTTCGTTTCTATTTTTTTTTCAAATTTGTCTAAAAAAAATTCTTCTAAAAGGTAAAAAAACCGAATACGCATTTAGTAACTACACAAATTAGTTAAAATTTTAAATCAGTGAGATGATGAAAACATATCCTATTTTTTTCTATTGTTCTTATTTTCAAGAGTAAAATTCAAATATTTATTACTATAAAGAACCATGAAATAAGCTTAAACGAATACGTACAGAATGAGTTGGGGGTTCCAAAGGATGGAATACGTGTGGAAATCAGCAGTTGGATCGAACCAAAGATAAAATTGTTGTTCTCGGTTGCCTTTTCCTTGTGTAAACACGTTTGTATGTAGAATATAAGGGTCTCCACTCAAGTTACCCAAGAACTCAAAGTCGATTTCGTCCCACTTTGTTCCCTTTGAACTCAACTGCAAACAATCATCATCTCAATTATCACAACCCAAACAAACCAAAAATTACTAAAAATAAAAATAATAAAAACTAAAAGTAATCATACATAACCTTTGGTTAAATGAAATACTAATTCTAAATTGCACTTACGTAATATGCAGTAACAGTGCCAGCAGAGTTTCCAGGCACCAATTTAAGCTGCATATCGATTTTCCCAAACAAATACTCGTTTCTTGATTCAAATCCGGAACCCGAGGACTTGTCAAGTGACAGGGTCAAGAGGTTCCCGTTATCTAGTATCTTCCCACGTCCGTCACCCCATGTTATATCAAAATCATTGTAGAAATTAGCCGAAACAAAAGAATCCGATACAAGACATACAAATAGCAATAAAATTGCAAGCTTTGTAGACAACAAAGAAGCCATGGATTTTCGATAATAATAACTGTTGTTATGTTTTGTTATGACTTATGAGGTTTTTGATGTTATTTATAGTGATGAACTTTTCGTATAGGGGGTGCCAAGTGCCAAAGAAGGTCGTAAAAACAGCTGTAAAGTAGCATTAATTTCTTAGATAAATTCAATGAATAGTTTAATAGCAATATGAATAGTCAAAATGTGGGTTATCAATATCAAACCATTAACCATATAAACACCCTCACTAGTCACGTATGTCTTCGTTGAGACGCCAACCGGTTCGGTAAGACCGGGTTTTGTAAAAAAAAAAAAAAACGCGGAACAACGGTTTGAAGTGGTGTTGGTGCTTGATTGCTGGCATAAGAAAAGTCAAAGGCAGTAGATTCGGTGTTGGTTCTCGAAGGCGGCATGCATATTGCCCGGCCCCGGTTGGACACTTCCCTAACCACCCAATGAAAAAGACATGGGTTTCCTTAGCCTATTAAAGGTTAAAGAGTAAGAAAATTGTTTTATGTTTAATTTGAATTTTATTATTATATATACATCTTTTTTATAATCTTCTTAACTATAATTAAACTAACCTTTGTGATTTGTGAATAATTAATTCAATATAAAAACAAAAAAATAACAATAAACTGGTGAAATTTTTTTATATTGTCTTATTGTAATCAAATCAACATATATAACTTGTTTTTAAAATTTGTTTTATCTCTTTTATTTATAGATATAATTGTCTTTCAACTATTTAGTTTAGTTGATGTATTAGCAATCTAAATTTTTTTTAAATATTTATAACAACTTTAATTATTTGTAGGATTATATAAAGTATTAACAGTTTATTATTTACGAAAACTAAAATTTATATTTTCAAGATTATAAACAAATTATTAGTATTGGTTTCTCTTTGTAGAAAAAGAATCAGGTTTATTTTATTATTTTAATGTTTTTAAATAATAAAACTTAATATTTCGAGGATTTAAGACTAGATATTCTAAATTTTGAATATCCAGCCCAAATGTTCACCATGCATTCAAGAACAAGAACCTGAACTTAAACGTGGTAAACCTCAACATGTTCAGTCCAAGATTTATAAATTTTTGTAAAATCGGTCCGGTCCAAAACCAAATGTTTATATTAGGCTTCAAAAAAACAATGATATGGTGCCAACAAAAATAGAAGATAAAATTATACTATGAGTCATTATGGTTTATAGGATTTATCTAGTTAAGAGCAACTATAAGGTTTTTTTTTTATGTGTTTGGTTATTATGGTTTAAAACAATTACATGCAATCCCTTTTTAGTTTATATATATATATATATATATATATATATATATATATATATATATATATATATATATATATATATATATACTAGCTGTTTACCCGCGCAAAGCGGCGGGCGGCGAATAATTTGATTTCTTTAGAGTTAAAACCATTTTGCGTTCACTTCGAGAAATGAATATTAAATGACATCTATTTTTCAAGAGCATTATCATATCATATTAAGGGGGTGTTTAGCTAAGCTTTTTTTAAAACAACTTATTAGGTTCCACATCAGTATAAGTTAAAAAAAGTGTTTGCATTAAAATAACCTATTCCGGTGTGGAACCTCTAATACGTCATTTTTTCATAAGTTACCCTACACTTACTTATTAACTTATAAGCTAATAAACTAATAAGCAATAAGCTTTTTTGCCAAACACCCCTAAATGGTTATTACTTCCATTTATACATACCCAAACCACTTGTACTGTTTATCGTCCTCTTTTTTTTTTCGTTTTCCTTAATTCCTTTATTAATTTAATGTCCTACTAAGTAAAATGCTAAAGTATATAAATAATAGTTTATAAAAATAAACCTTTAGAATATCAGGTGTTGTGATTCAAAAGTCGATAAATAGGCCTTTGAGAAGGCCAAAATACTCATGTGTCAACTTGTTCATTGTGATTTTAAACCAAGTTTGGTCACAAATTAAAACATTTTCAACTATGGTATGTAATTCAAGGATTCATATTGATTTAGGTTCTAGAAACCTTAAAATATTGAACAAAATCTATATAGAACCTTATAATAAGGATAATAATCACCGTAATCAGGAAGTCCATGTGATGAAACTTGATATTATAAGGACCAATGATGAAAAAGGTTTCATTTTTATACTAAACAAGATGAAAAATATACAAACTACCTTGATCATGTCAAATTATGTGTTTAACCATTCTTTATTGCAAAACTAAGATGTCAAAATATACAAACTAATGATAATACAATGCTCTAACTGGCCCTCATGGTTGAGTTCTTTGAACCTGCAAAGCCAACACATTAAAGAAACATAGTAAAAACCTTTTTAGGAACAAACATTATATAATAAAGCCTTTACCCAATATATTAATAAGATAAAAATACAAAAAGTTAAAAATGATGAAATCAATTACAAGTAAGGATTAAAATAAAAACTTGTTAAGAAAGAGCCATCTGCAGGAGGGGTATTTGAATCAACATGTATTTTCTGATGGTTTCAAATTTTGAATTATCCGAAATTCAGGGAAGGAGATAGAATTTGTTGAGAAATATAAGGATTCAAAACACTAGGTTAAAATTTAATATTATTTTATTGATCACTACTTGTACTATTAGCTTAATGATTTGAACGTCTTGAAAAAAATAATATTATTATATTCAATCTATTTGTAGAAATAGTGGGATTTCTTTTATAAGATAGTAAAGATATATATATATATATATATAGAGAGAGAGAGAGAGAGAGAAAGAGAGAGAGAGAGAGAAAGAAAGAGGTTAATGTGTAGATGATATCTATTGTCCGGACGTTTGTGGATAATGTTATTCTATAAAAATAACTAAGAGAATAAGTTGTTTGGTAATGTGAATACGTTCAACCTCACACAATTATTGTCATTATCATGCGTGCTCACAAATTCTTATTCATGTTTGTTCTTACATATCGTTTTTTACTCATTTTCATTCTTACAAAATACAACTATTAATAACACATTCTGACAGAATGAGAATCATAAAAAAGTCTATAATATCTTTATAAACAATTTAATTAATGAGAATGCATGACAATGATAATAGTTATGTGAGATTGAACGTATTCACATTACCAAACAACATATTTTCTTAGTCGTTCTTTCTTTATATATATATATATATATATATATATATATATATATATATATATATAAAGGTTATATTGACCATGTGAAAATGTTAAGAACGCGAACACGATTATGAATCAATCATTTTATAAGGGATATTATAGGAATTTTACAATTAGGTTAATGAGATAATCAATTTAATTAAATGATACTTTCCTATAATGTTGAAGTCATTTATTTTTAAAGGACAAAACCACAAAAATGGTCCCTGTGGTATGTATTTTTTTTTTTTTTGGGTTTTGGTCCAAACCACGAGTTTTTTCTTTTTTTGGTTTTGTGGTCCTTTTAGACTGGTTTGTTTGTGAAAATGGTCCTTGTAGTTAGCTCTCAATAAAAGAATATGTTAACCCCCTCATGTGCCTTCCACGTGAGGGTATTTCCATCTTTTTACTTCTAGGGACCATTTTTGCATAAGAAAAAATAAAACCCCCTTTATATACCATTTTCTATTTCCAGCTTTTCCCCCAACGACTGTTCTTCCCCAACATTCTTCACTTGTGACAACCTGAAATTTCCATTTGTACGAACATTATCTATTCAATAGAAGCTAGTCCAATTCCAGTGATTTTCAGACTTGTCCGAACAAGTTTGTGTACATTAGGGTTTACGTTTCTGGATATATCAGGAGAGTGGATGCTCCTGTAATTGTGAAACTTGAACATTGTAAGTTTCATAATGTTATAGTCCGACTTCCGGAATAAAAATATTTTCTGTCAAAATATTTCATGACTATAAATAGATTTCTGAATTTAATTAATTCATTATTCACAATTCCAACTAGAGAAAAGCCAATTCTCTCTGACGGATCTTCGGGTTTTCATCTCGGATTGTGAGTCTACTTTCCTAAATGTGTTTCAATACTTGTTATATGCTTTATAACATCAATTACATGTCTAAACTGCAAGATCCGGGAGTTTACCGCCCAAGAACGTTCTTGGGGAGTAAACTCCAAAACGAAGCCTAAAGGCTACCTAGTCCCATTTTCTTGTTAAGCAACTAGTTAAGGACTTAGTGTATGATCATTAGAGGCTAGAAATCATTCAAGAAACACAAGTTATAGGAGTTTACGGCCAAGGAACTCTCTTGGGCCGTAAACCCCTTTTTAAGGGTCATAAATGCCCTAAATCACCTCCTAAAGCTTAAGGAATTTACCCTCTAATGCTTGTGCTTAATTTGGACACCAAAACACTTCAAAATCATAAGGTTTTAGGAGTTTACGGCCAAGGAAGGATCTTTGGCCGTAAACCCCTTTTTCAAGTGTTAAAGATGCCCTAAACACCCTAAAAGCCTTAAGACAATTACCCTTGAACACATGGGACTTGAATGGGGAACAAAAGACATCAAAATCACTCCTTAAAGGGAGTTTACGGCCAAGGAACATATCTTGGGCCGTAAACTCCAAGTGAAGGCACAAATGTGTGCCTCTTGTCCCCTTTAGCCTTAGATAAAAACATGGAAGCTATCCTACATATGCAAGGGCCTCAAATGAATTAAAACCAACACCCCATAGGAGTTTACGGCCGTAAACTCTAGGGGATATGGTCTTTTGGCCGTAAACTCCCCAAAGGAGCATTCCAAGGCCTTAAACTACTTCAAGGATTATTCCAACAAGGCTAGGCTTATTCTAGGATCAAGATAACACTTCAAAACACCCAAAACCACCATGTGTGGAGTTCACGGCCGTAAACTCATGGGTTCATGGCCGTAAACTCCAAAGGGTGGGGTTTGTTGGGTGGTGAACTCATATACAAGGTCATTGGTGCATTAAACCCCTTTTGCCTTGTCCCGTATCAACTTAGACGCAACCATTAGGACCTATAACACTTATATAAAGTGTATACATGTTCCTAAGTGTCTTAACTTACTTTGTTAAGTTATTGTTTGGCTAATTAGTTATATATATGCTTATTATATGATAACTAGGCTCAAACGTGTGAACAAGTCTTCGTTTGCCACCTAGCACGGTACCCGATACATCAATTCAATCTGCTCACCACAAGTGAGTTCATACCCCCTTTAATCAACCTTTGAAATACTTTTAAATGTTTTAAATACTTTATGGGGGAGGAATACAAGTCAAATACTTATAGTTATTACATCAATCACATGTGATTGCATTAATCACATGTGATTAATAACTAGAAAACCAATGATTTTATCACTGTTCAACTGTTTATCAAACTGTTTCACTTCAAATGTTTTACAAACTCTTTTTACTTATCAAATTCTTTTATTAAACTTTGTTTTACTTCTTATAAATTGCATGCCCATATATGTATATATATATATATATATATATATATATATATATATATATATATATATATAAGTAATGTTTAAAGGGCTTAGGAAGGCCACCCGCCCTATTTCCTTTTCGCGCACTGAGATGTGGTCTGGTGGGACTTCGGGTGACCATCCGAAGGTCATTTCAATATTAGTTATATATATCATATATACATGTATAGACATAAAAAGTACTTCCATATTCATATTTACCAGTACATCGATAGCTAGTTACCATCGGGGTAATACAATACATATACATCTATACTAGAAACAATACATATACAACGATGCTAGAAACAATACATATACAACTATACTAGAAACAATACATATACAATGATGCTAGAAACAATACATATACAATGATGCTAGAAACAATACATATACAACTATACTAGAAACAATACATATACAACTATACTAGAACGAGAAACATTACATATACATGAATACTTTAATTATTGTGATTTAAATCGGAGCATGACTTAAATGTCATGGCTCGAGTTGTATCCAGAATTCTCTTGGAGGGAGAGCGTGAGTTTGCGTATAGATCTATACTGGATTGACAATCCTACACCTTGCTGCTAGCTACAGCCGGACCTGCAGGTCTGCAGGTGCCAAACGTCGTTCCGTTATTACGACCATTCATTATGTCGTTGTTACTAGTCGATAGTATGGTGCAATTTATCACATAATGCCTTAATATAAATGCGGTTTAAGGTAGTTAGTACAACAGTAGTTCTTATAATACAAGACTACAGTACTACAATGATTTACCCATTACATAGTTTAGTGATAACCTCACTTAAACGTTAATGTACAAACTATATTTTGTTAAATGATAGTTACACTTGGGGAAATTACACACTTTTACAGAAAACGAACGTACAAAACAGTTAAGCCTTGGTAGAAGGTTACTTTAATAGAAAATATAGGTTTTTCTGAGACATTCAGACTTTTACAAAACACTTTCAAACACTTACTTACATTTTTTTTACAAACTTATACATTGACACAGGTTCAAACGTTTTGACAACAAACATTGACACTAAAATATTTATGAACTCACTAGCTTAATGCTGATAAACTCTTTCAAAATAACTTTTATTCTCAGGTCGTCAGTAGACAGGTACCGAGGCCAGCTTTTGAGAAGATGGAGCGCATTCAAGACTCATCTTATTATTTTTGAGATACATTATTTTTGGTGTCTATACTGTACAGAACACGCTTGTATTAAAATTATATTTTTAATGCAATGGATGATGTTGTTTGCTTATTTACATTTACTGTGTTGTGATACTCTACATGACGTCCTCCACCCCGAAACGTATTCCGCCGTTATTGGTTTTGGGGTGTGACAGATTGGTATCAGAGCATTGTTTATAGTGAATCAAGTATATCAACCCATAAAAGATATACTAAACTATAAACCCATTTGGGATTAAAACACTCTGACCAAGAGTCTATACTTAAAATACTAAAATATTTAATTAACTATACTAGTCTACATTCATACTAAAACCAGTGTCACAACGACAAGAACAAAAGTATTACGATTGTTAAATATCACAGGTAAGCTCGGGGATATATGGTCAGTCCTGGGAATGGCATAGCCTGATCAACTATGCTGGTCCGAGGAGTGATTAGCATATGCCCTAGAATGGTTGTGATGTGTTAACAAGTCTAAAAACTTACCAACAATACTACAAGAAGATCAGTAGAACCTAAACTTAAAATACTATAGGTGTATTTTGTACTACTAACTACATATATACTATATCTTTATACCTCTCTTCTCGCGTAGATTTAAATGGATGGATTCCATCACGGCGACCCGTACTTTCCAAATGAAGGCAACGCAGGATGGCTCGAAGCAGAGTCTGACGATGAACAGCAAATCCCGTTGGATGATCATCAAGCTGAAGGCTTTTCAGATGGATTAGACTCTGAGCCCGAAGTCAACAACCTACCTCCAGTAGGTCAAGCCCCGAACAACAACCCTCGACCAGCTTTTCTAGGTCCCACTCCCTTGTGGGTAGATAACTTGAATCGCTGGAGTGACGAATAGGGTCAACCCTTACCATACTTTGGGGACCGAACCTTTTACAACGTCAGCGATGGTGGCCCTGCTGACCGAGCCCTACCTGTCATTATCCGTAGAATAGCTCGTAATGTCGAGCAAGGTCGAGCAGCCATCGACCGGGTCGTGGAGATTGATGCCAACTCTGGTGTCAACACAGTCCGCATTCGCCGTCTTGAAGAAGACATGGAACGGACCCGGAGAACCAATGAAACCCTACAGCAACATCTGGTTGCCTCTCAAGCCGAAGTCATGGAACTTCGAGCTCATCAAAGGGCTCATGAACGACACCTTCAAGAGGTGGTCCGACAAATGAGAGACCTTAGGGTTCTCTCGAGGAATACTCATCGCCGTTAGATGATGTCTAGTACATCATTATCTTTTGAGTTAAGGATTAGCCTTTAACATCTGTGCTCTAAGTAGCACTTATCTGTAAAATATTCCTAACGTTCAGTACTCTAATTAGGAATCTAAGAACTATCAAACTTTTTGTATGGTATGATGTAAGACCTACTGTTAGGTCAATTTTCATTGAACTTGTTACATCAGTAATACCAGTATTATTGACAACTACCTACTCTGTGGGAAGAACCTGTACATTTGGGTTTTCCTACACATCTTTCTGGTTATGATCTCAAACACTCATTCAGTTGTTGGGCTATGGTTAGTTAGTCCATGTTTCATTCGCACATTACTTACAAATTGATTCTTACCACTTTTCTCATCTTTATAAACTTATAGCTGAAAGATGCCTCCTCGCAAATCTCCCCGGAATAACCCTACACCTACACCGCCTCCACCACCTCCGGTCATCGATACAGCAGCCCTAAATGCTGTTGTAGCTGCAGCAGTGGCAACTGCCATGGCACATTATCACTCTACTGATGCCAACAAAGGTGGAACCCCGGTTAACTCCATTCCGGTTGAAACTCCTGTGCGCTCGAGAGAGTGCTCTTACAAGGATTTCACCAACTGCAAGCCGAAGTCCTTTCATGGGACCGACGGAGTCATTGCTCTCTCGCAATGGTTCGAGAAGACTGAATCAGTCTTCGAAATTTGTTCTTGCCCTGCTGCGAGCAAAGTTAAATATGCCGCATGCACCTTCGAAGGGAAGGCACTGACGTGGTGGAACAGCCACGTTAAATCTCTAACTCTCGTCGTGGCCAACGACATAGGTTGGGATACGATGAAAGACCTCATGATTGAGGAATACTGCCCGAGGGGCAAGATCCAAAAACTAGAGCAGGAGCTTTGGAGCCTGACCATGAAGGGCACCAACATTATTGCTTACACTGCCCGATTTAGTGAACTGGTGGCCCTCTGCCCTAATATGGTTCCCACTGAAGGGAAAAAGATCGAACGGTACATATGGGGGCTAGTGCCTCCGTATCAGGGGAATGTCCTATCATCAAACCCCGCTACCTTCGATAGTGCCAAGCGACTGGCACAACGACTCATTGACCATGGTGTCAAAACCCCTGCAACCACAACAACCCTAGCCATCTCGGAACCTTCCAAACCTGCTGACACCAAGCGGAAGTTCTGGGATGACAAGAAGAAGCAGCGAGCTGCCAAGAAGCAACAAATTGTGGCAGTACATGCCGCAGTAACCCCTACTGCTGCTACTGCTCCGATGAAGCAGTATGCTGGAAGTTTGCCGAAGTGCAACAAATGCAACTTCCACCACAACGGCCCCTGCCGTGAAATGCAGTGCTCTAACTGCAACAGGAAAGGACACACCGTCCGTTTCTGTAAATTCCTGGCACAACCGATCACACAAGTCCCTGGCTCTGGCGCGAGCCCAACTTGCTATGGATGTGGCGAAACAGGCCACTATAAGAGGGACTGCCCCAAAGCGAGAAATGTTGGAGGAGCAGGGAGGGTACTAGCTATAGGCCACGGGGAAGCAGTCACTGACCCGACAGTGGTGACTGGTACGTTCCTCCTCGATAACTCCTATGCATGCATTCTGTTCGATAGGGGAGCGGAGCGAAGCTTCGTGAACCACAAATTTGCTCGCATGCTTAAACAACAACCACACGCACTTAAAGAACAATTCACAGTAGAAATGGCTAATGGAAAAACAGAAAACACCAGTAGCATATACTTAGGATGTATCTGTTGGATAAGGTGTCTAAGTCCATAACTTATTTGGTATATACTTGACCCGAACGGCATGGTCCATTTGGGTTGCATCTCATCCAAACTATTATGGATAATTTTATGAGAGTTATACACATATGTTTATTAATATATTATGAGTTATAATATATTAATATGAAGTTACGTTATTTAATTAGTTTTAGTCTTAAATTAATTATGGATTAATTTAGAGATTAAAAGGAATACTAATTAAATTATGGGCTATTTGTTTTATATAGTGTGGGCTAATACTCATTTGTAAATGGGCTAGGCTTATGTGGAAGTCCATGGATGATCCATGGAGCTTTTAACCCATGGATCCTTGGAAAAGGAAAAGACATGGGTTATTAGGGTTTCACCCTAACCATGCATACTATATAAGCATGCTTATGGAGCATGAAATGAAGCCTAAGAGAAAACTAGTGATCTAGTGTGTGTGTGCATGTGTGTGGCCGAAAATACAAGAGTGTGTATACTCTCTCAAAGTTTTCCAAGAGTTTGTGGTGTTTGTGATTCCATTTGAGGCATTCACACTATTGGTGCTTGGCCCTCAAACTCCTTAGAACCAAACTCACCAAAAGGTATGTAATCTCTTCGAACTCTTTTATGTTGAAATGTTCCCCATGCCATGTTAGATAGGTTATAAACCTTGGAAAATTATTATTTTGCATGTATTTAGACAAACATAGATCCAAGGTTTATTAGGGTTGCATGCACACTTAGGAAGTGTTAGATTGCTCAAAACCCAACAGTGGTATCAGAGCCTAGGCTTGCTTGTTTGATACTTGATGCAAAATATTGAAAAAAGTCGAAATCGTTGCTGTCTGCATGGTGGACTCGCCGAGTCCATTGGGGGGACTCGCCGAGTCCAAGGCAAACTTCAACCTACTCGACGAGTCAGTTCGTGCACTCGGCGAGTAGGATCGAAGGAATGCAGAATCTCGACTTTTGCTGCTGGAAATGGACTAGAAACATTACCCTAAATTGTTTTGGTGTTATAAAACTTATTTTAGTTGGCGTAATGGTTGTTCTAATCCATTTACAATAGCATATATCAAAATTCCATGATTTTATGTGTTCATATAATTCTTGAATTTTGATGATCATGTTCATGTTCTTATGAATTTAGAAAATGATAGGAATTATTTGCTGAATTGTTTAGAATTAATTCTTAATCATTTATGTGTTTTAATGGAGTCCATAATTTGTCCTCAAGTTATGGATTACCAAAGGTCACTTTCATTTAACACACACTTAAAACACATAAGTTACATGAAAATGAAGAGTCTTCATTTTTATGAACCTTTAATTCATAAGTTATGAAATGAAGAGTTTTGCAAAGTTACAAAACTTGCCCTCAAGTTTTGGAATTTGTAAAGTTTCACACACGTTAATAAACTTTAATTCCAAACCTTAGAGTTTTAATAGTTAAAATTCAACCCTTATACTATTTATAACATTAATGGTTAATTATTATATATATGTATAAGAATAAGTCGTTTTACCGTTAGTAGGCCTCATTCACGAAGCCGGTCTATAAGGTGGGTATAAGGTTGTTGCCTATAAAATGGTGACTTAATGGGTGTATACTCTCACCCACCGCTTGCTTGATCGGTGGAGGGTCGTTAGCCGAACGGGTAGAACAATGACTTTAAATCCTCATTAAAAGTATAATGAATATTATAAAATAACTAAACTCTTTTAATTCCCAATCTTAGTTATTTTAGGAAAATGTGAACATGGTGCTAATCCATGGAATTCACACTTTGTACCTTACCAAGTCGTTAGTGGAGCGTGTGTGGTTAACCGGCACACTAACTAGGACTAGTAAGGATCACGAAGGGTGACTTAATGTTGTCATAGATCAATGGAGCGTGTGTGGTTAACCAGCACATTGATTAGGTGATAATATTAAGAGTACCAAGTGAATTAGCATGGTTATTCACACCTTGTTTTGTGATCCTCGGCATCCCAGTCACAAAACTTGAAGGGCACAATCGAGATTGAAACATGCCATTGAAAAGTTCAATGAATCTCAAAAGAATCTAGGAATTTCAAATCCAATTAAACCTAATAAATCATTTCGTTTTCATGGTGGAAATTGGTGAATCGTCATTCGCCTACCTTTCAAATATATTATTACTTAGATTACGGCATCCCTCTTCTAAGTGTAATATATTGTGATTGGATCCTAGCCTTAATATTACATTTGGGTGTCTTATTAAGGATCCTAAATATCTAATCTAAACTTACTTTCTTCTTTCAGATGTCTTCCAACACTAATGCTTCAGGCTCTAACCCAACTGGTTCTTTCTCTCTCATGAATCTTTGTGGGAGGGTCATCTTTGATGGTTCCAACTTCATGGATTGGATTAGGAACATCAGGATGGTTACTCGTTACGAGGACAAGGAATATGTCCTCGATAAGGAGTTAAAAGAACTTGATGAGTCTACTGCTACTCCTGAGGAGATCGCTGAATTCAGGACTCATGAGAGAGATGCTACTAAGGTGGCATGTATCATGATGGCCACGATGACAGCCGAGCTCCAAAAGTCGTATGAAGATTTCTACCCTTTTGAGATGCACCAAGACCTGATGGAAAGGTACCATCAGAGTGCTCGTCAGGAGCGATATGAAATAATCTCCTCCATAATAACTACCCGCATGAAGGACGGTGAATCCGTCACGAGCCACATGCAAAAGATGCAAAGGTATGTGGACCGTTTGCTGAAGCTGAATGTTAACATCCCCGAGGAGTTAGCAATTGATATCATTTTGCACTCCTTGCCTTCTTGTTATGATCATTTTCGAATGACATATCATATGAACAAGGAGGAAGTTACCCTCAGCAAGCTTCAAGGACTCTTGAAGACCGCTGAAACCGGTCTTAAGGGTAAAGCGGTTGTTACCTCTACTACTCCTACTCCAACTTCTACCCCTGTTTTAGCTATTGGGCAAGGCAAAGGGAAAAAGAGGAAGCACCCTTCGAAGGGTACCAAGGGAAAGTCTCTTGAAGGCTCCTCATCAAAGACTAAGAACGGTTCTATCACTCCTTCTGCCATTCCCAAGGATGCTGAATGCTTTTATTGCCATGAAAAGGCACACTGGAAGCGAAACTGCCCTAAGTACTTGCAGGATCTAAAGGATGGGAAAGTGAAACCCACCTATGCAGGTATTTACACTATATTGTCTAATTACTCAACATATTCTAACTCTTGGGTGCTTGATACAGGATGTGGTATTCACATATGTTCTGATTTGCAGGGCCTAAGAAGAAGTGAGGATGTGGAGCACGGGAAGATAAACTTAATCATGGGGAATAGGAAGGCTTCACCTGTTTCCAAGATTGGAGTTTATACTTTGTTGCTTAATAATGGGTTAAAATTAGATTTGAATAAATGTGTGTACTCGTCTGAAATGGCGAGGAATATTATTTCTTTTCATGCTTTGTACAAACAAGGTTTTACCTTTTCGTTTGATAATGAATGTGGTGGTATTAATGCTTTGTTTAATAATGTGTTTTATTTTAAAGCATTACCTTGTGATGGCGTGTATGAAACTGTGTCGATTGTAGACAACTTAGGAAATAATGTGTTGTATATTGATTCTTCTACTAGCCTAGATAAAGCATCATTGTGGCATTGTCCTCTTGGACATGTAAACAAGAAACGCATAGGCCAACTCCAAAAGAGTGGAGTCTTGGAATCATTTGACCTCAAATCAGATGATAGTTGTGAATCTTGTCTACTTGGAAAAATGACAAAATCACCCTTCACTGGAACTTGTGAGAGGGGTGAGGGTTTGTTGGACCTAATACATACTGATGTATGTGGACCATTCAAAACCGCCACAAGGGACGCTAATCGGTATTATGTGACTTTTATTGATGATTTTAGTAGATATGGGTATGTCTACTTAATCAAACATAAGTCCGAAACCTTTGAAAGGTTTAAGGAATTCAAGCAGGAAGTAGAAAATCAATTGGGCAGGAACATTAAGATGCTTCGATCCGATCGAGGTGGTGAGTATCTTAGTACCGAGTTCCTTGACTATCTTAAGGAGTGTGGGATTGTCTCACAATTGACTCCTCCCAGGACACCACAGCTGAATGGTGTAGCTGAGAGGCGTAATCGTACCTTGTTGGACATGGTTCGCTCTATGATGAGTCGAGTTTCGTTACCAATCTCTTTTTGGGGGTATGCCTTAGAGACTGCCGCCCATATCCTTAATCTAGTCCCTACAAAGAAGGTTACCAAAACACCTCATGAGATGTGGACTGGGAAGGTTCCCAATTTGGACCACATCAAAATTTGGGGTTGCGAAGCCTTCGTGAGGCGCGAAGCTCATGATAAGCTTGAACCCCGAAGTGAAAGGTGTATTTTCATCGGCTACCCACAGAAATCCTTCGGTTACCTTTTCTACAGACCCAGTGAGAATGTGGTCTTTGTAGCACGAAGAGGGATCTTTCGCGAGAAAGAATTTATAAGCCAAGGAGACAGTGGGAGGCAGATTGATCTTGAAGAAATTCAAGAATCAATTGGTGAAGGAACCTCAGACACTAGCAATCAACCTGAGGAAGAAACTCCTGTTGATCCAACTGACGAGTCTGTACCTCCGAGACGTTCCACACGGGTTAGGAACACACCTTCGTTTTATTATGGTTTTCATATTACTACGGAAGGTGATACGTTTATTAGTGATAGTACACTAGTAAATTTGGATGAACCTAGCAGTGTTAAGGAAGCCATGGCAGGCCCGGAGTCTGCTAAATGGAAGGAGGCTATGGACAGCGAGATACAGTCCATGTATGACAATCAAGTTTGGAACTTGGTTGACAATGTACCGGGCCGTAAAACAGTCGGGTGCAAATGGATCTTCAAAAAGAAGACCGACATGGAAGGAAAAGTGCATACTTATAAGGCTCGACTGGTTGCGAAGGGTTTTACTCAAACTCAAGGTATTGATTATGATGAAACCTTCTCGCCGGTAGCAAAGATTAAGTCTATTAGGGTTATGTTAGCCATTGCAGCATTTCATGATTATGAAATATGGCAAATGGATGTCAAAACTGCTTTCCTTAATGGAAAGTTGGCTGAGGATGTGTACATGAATCAGCCAGAGGGTTTTGTCAATGCAGAATACCCTAATAGAGTATGCAAGCTTGAGAAATCCATTTATGGATTAAAACAAGCATCTCGTAGCTGGAATCTTTGTTTTGATGAGAAGGTAAAAGAGTTTGGCTTCTTGAGAAGCGAAGATGAGTCTTGCGTGTATGTCAGAGCTAGTGGGAGTATAGTTAGCTTCTTGGTACTGTATGTGGATGACATACTACTCATAGGAAATGACATCCCAACCTTGCAGGAGGTTAAGTCCTGGCTTGGGAAGTGCTTTGCTATGAAGGACCTAGGGGAGGCTACCTATATCCTAGGGATAAGGATATTAAGAGAAAGGAGTAGAAGACTAATTGGACTTAGTCAGAGTATCTACTTGGATAAGGTGTTGAAAAGGTTCAACATGGAGAATTCCAAGAAAGGAGATTTACCGATCCAAAGCAATACCAAACTGAGTAAGACTCAGAGTCCGAGTACAGAGGCAGAGATAGCTGAGATGAGCCAATTACCATATGCTTCCGCAGTTGGCTCGATCATGTATGCTATGACTTGTACCCGTCCTGATGTGGCATTTGCTTTGAGCATGGTCAGCAGGTATCAGGGGAACCCTGGCAAGGCTCATTGGACCGCGGTAAAGAACATTCTCAAGTACGTGCGGAGGACTAAGGATTGGGTCCTTACCCTTGGTGGCAGTGATGACTTGAGAATATTAGGGTATAGTGATGCTGGTTTTCAGACTGATAGGGATAATTTCCGCTCTCAGTCGGGCTGGATCTTTACCTTAAATGGAGGGGTAATTTCTTGGAAGAGTTCCAAGCAGGAGACGGTGGCTGATTCGACTTGTGAATCAGAGTATATAGCAGCGAGTGAAGCAGCGAAGGAGGCGATATGGCTAAAGAACTTCATCGGAGAACTTGGAGTTGTACCAGCTATTAAGGAACCTATAGAGATTTTCTGTGACAACAATGCTGCGGTTATCTTAGCCAAGGAACCAAGAGATCATGGCAGATCCCGACACATTGACAGAAAATATCACTTCATAAGACACAAGATTGAAGAAGGACTCCTTGTAACAAGGAGGATATCGTCAGATGAGAATCCTGCAGATCCCCTTACGAAGGGACTGACGAGGGTTAAGCATTTTCAGCATGCGAGACGCATCGGGCTGAGGGACGATATTAGTTTTACAGATTAGATAGTTTTCCTGAAACTTGTAAAATGTAATCGACGTTTGATGATGAATAAAATTTGTGATTTATTTATGAGTAAAGTGTTACTATCATTGTCAATTATTTACTATTGTTTCAGTTTTGCATGTTTTGACTTCCAGAATAATTAATTTATTCAAACCTCCACAATCGATCATACGTCGGAAGTAGGTATGAATCAAGATTGTCATGAATTGGGTTTGTAGATGCCTTAAAGGTGTTTAGACATGGAAATGGTTGCTGCAACATTCATGAGTACTCATAAGTTATGAGTATTGGTATAAACCCACGCTCACTTGTATCACTTCATGGAATTTATCTCGAGTGATCGTGAGACGATAACATCATATAAATCTTTAAACCTAGAGATATGAGTTGTTACCTATGAGTTGGTTGTGCATTGATTGCACGTAAACGCATCAGTAACTTGATGTTATAAAACGTGCCTTTGTGTACATTTCAATAAGTAGTAGAACAAGCATATCAGTCGAAGTTTATCTGTTCCTTCTAGAAATAGAAGCGATATCTGGGCCCCTCGATGATTTTGTGTTGATCCATGTACCAGGCCTGGTCAGAACTAAACCGATGTGTTCAGTGAAGTTCTTCGTCAAACAAATCGGATAATCGAGAAACAACTGCTAGACAATAAGCAAGACATAGTTCCATGTGTTTGTCCAGCTGATATCATAAGAACAGAGGATTATGTGATCACTTATCTAAAATGGCGCTTCATAGTTCGACAGAGTCTTCATTGTTCGAGGGAGTTTTCGAGAGCTACGATTGTTGGTTGGTTCCTGAAGTTATAGGCAAATATAGTTATTAGACTTATCCAAGTGGGAGTCTGTTGGATAAGGTGTCTAAGTCCATAACTTATTTGGTATATACTTGACCCAACCGGCATGGTCCATTTGGGTTGCATCTCATCCAAACTATTATGGATAATTTTATGAGAGTTATACACATATGTTTATTAATATATTATGAGTTATAATATATTAATATGAAGTTACGTTATTTAATTAGTTTTAGTCTTAAATTAATTATGGATTAATTTAGAGATTAAAAGGAATACTAATTAAATTATGGGCTATTTGTTTTATATAGTGTGGGCTAATACTCATTTGTAAATGGGCTAGGCTTATGTGGAAGTCCATGGATGATCCATGGAGCTTTTAACCCATGGATCCTTGGAAAAGGAAAAGACATGGGTTATTAGGGTTTCACCCTAACCATGCATACTATATAAGCATGCTTATGGAGCATGAAATGAAGCCTAAGAGAAAACTAGTGATCTAGTGTGTGTGTGCATGTGTGTGGCCGAAAATACAAGAGTGTGTATACTCTCTCAAAGTTTTCCAAGAGTTTGTGGTGTTTGTGATTCCATTTGAGGCATTCACACTATTGGTGCTTGGCCCTCAAACTCCTTAGAACCAAACTCACCAAAAGGTATGTAATCTCTTCTAACTCTTTTATGTTGAAATGTTCCCCATGCCATGTTAGATAGGTTATAAACCTTGGAAAATTATTATTTTGCATGTATTTAGACAAACATAGATCCAAGGTTTATTAGGGTTGCATTCACACTTAGGAAGTGTTAGATTGCTCAAAACCCAACAGCATCCTAACCCTAGATAACCATTCATTCCCAATCGACCTCATGCCGGTCTCAATAAAAAGCTTCGACGTTATTATCGGCATGGATTGGTTGAGTCTTCATCGCGCCGACATCATGTGCTTCGAGAAAGCAGTCCGACTAAACATTCCGTCTAACAAAACTCTTATAGTCTACGGCGACAAACCTGGTGCGAGTCTTCGCATTATATCAAGTATTCAAGCACAGAAATATCTGCGCAAAGAATACCACGCATTCCTTGCTCACGTCGTCGACACGAACCTCGAAACGAAAGAACTAAAGAACATTACAGTAGTGAGCGACTTCCCCGACATTTTCCCAAAAGAACTACCTGGGTTACCTCCGTAACGACAGGTCGAGTTTAGAATCGACTTAGTCCCAGGAGCTACCCCAGTAGCCAAGTCGCCCTACCGCTTAGCACCAGCAGAGATGCAGGAATTATCTGGTCAACTTAACGAACTGCTCAGCAAGGGCTTCATCAGACCAAGCTTCTCCCCATGGGGAGCACCGGTCTTGTTCGTTAAGAAGAAAGACGGATCATTCCGTATGTGTATCGACTACAGAGAACTCAACAAACTGACGGTCAAAAATTGTTACCCTCTACCTCGCATAGACGATCTATTTGACCAACTGCAAGGGGCGAACTATTTTTCCAAAATTGATCTAAGATCCGGATATCACCAGTTACGGGTACTAGAGGAGGATGTTCCAAAGACATCCTTCCGAACTCGTTACGGACACTACGAGTTCGTGGTGATGCCATTCGGATTGACCAATGCGCCAGCAGTTTTCATGGACCTGATGAACAGAGTATGCCGACCTTACTTGGATCAGTTCGTCATCGTTTTCATTGACGACATCCTGATCTACTCCCGGAGTAAGGAAGAGCATGGCAATCACCTATGACTAGTTTTAGGAACTTTACGAACGGAGAAACTTTATGCGAAGTTCTCGAAATGTGAATTTTGGATCCGAAGAGTCGAATTCTTAGGACACGTGGTAAGCAAAGAGGGAATCCACGTGGACCCATCCAAAATTAAAGCCATTGAGAACTGGTCAGCACCCAAGACGCCGACAGAAATTCGTCAATTTCTAGGTCTTGCTGGCTACTACCGCAGATTCATTCAGAACTTCTCCCAAATAGCGAAACCTCTTACAACCCTGACCCAGAAAGGCGTGGCCTTTGACTGGGAAGAGAAACAAGAGAGAGCGTTCCAAACGCTCAAGCGAGCCTTGTGCACCGCGCCAATACTATCTCTCCCCGAACGGATAGAAGACTTCGTAGTCTATTGCGATGCATCGAACCAAGGGCTCGGGTGTGTTCTGATGCAGCGAGGTAAGGTCATCGCCTACGCCACCAGACAGTTGAAGACACACGAAGTTAACTATACGACCCATGATCTTGAACTGGGAGCAGTGGTGTTTGCTTTGAAGATCTGGAGACATTACTTGTATGGAACAAAGAGCGCTATCTTTACCGACCACAAGAGTTTACAACACATATTCGATCAGAAGGAGCTCAACATGAGACAACGACGGTGGGTCGAGCTACTCAGTGATTACGAATGCGATATTCGTTATCATCCAGGTAAAGCCAACGTAGTAGCAGACGCCCTGAGTCGGAAAGAATATTCTGGTCGCAAAGTCAAATCATTGTCAATAACCATCCATTCACACTTGTCTAATCAAATTCAGGCGGCCCAACTTGAAGCCATAAAACCTGAAAATGTGACGAGTGAATCCCTCAGAGGAATGGACAAGAATTTAGAAGCCAAGGGTGACGGAGCCTTATACTTCATGGATCGGATCTGGACACCGAAACACGGTGGTTTCCGAGACTTAGTCATGACCGAGGCGCACAACACTCGGTATTCCGTCCACCCAGGTTCAGATAAGATGTATCTGGATCTTAAAAAGCTATACTGGTGGCCTAATATGAAAGCAGAGATTGCTACCTTCGTAAGTAAATGCCTTACTTGCGCAAAGGTAAAGGTCGAGTACCAGAAGCCCTCCGGTTTACTGCAACAACCAGAGATTCCAGAATGGAAGTGGGAGCGGATCACTATGGATTTCATAACCAAGTTGCCCAAGACAACGGGTGGACTTGATACCATATGGGTCATCGTCGATAGATTGACCAAGTCTGCACACTTCCTGCCTATCAAAGAAACCGACAAGATGGAGAAACTGACGAGAACATACATTAGGGAAATCGTACGGCTACATGGGGTGCCTATATCCATTATCTCCGATCGAGATAGTAGGTTCACCTCAAGATTCTGGCAATCACTGCAACATTCCCTAGGAACAAGGTTGGACATGAGCATAGCCTACCATCCACAGACCGACGGACAGAGTGAGAGGACAATCCAGACTTTAGAAGATATGTTGCGTGCTTGTGTAATTGACTTTGGAAAAGCGTGGGATACCCATTTACCCCTCGTCGAATTTTCCTACAACAACAGTTATCACACGAGCATAAAGGCAGCACCATTTGAAGCTCTCTACGGCCGAAAGTGCAGATCCCCTCTGTGTTGGGCTGAGCTGGGTGATACCCAATTAGCTAGGGGGCAAGCTTCCGACAGTACTCTCACTGGTCCGGAAATCATTCGGGAAACGACAGAGAAGATCGTTCAGATTCGTGAACGATTGAAAGCCTCTAGAGACCAACAAAAGAGCTATGCTGACAAACGCAGAAAACCTTTGGAATTTCAGGTGGGAGACCGAGTCCTTCTCAAGGTCTCACCCTGGAAGGGCTTGATACACTTCGGTAAGCGTGGGAAGCTTAATCCTAGGTACATAGGGCCTTTCGAGATTCTCGCAAGAGTCGGCCCCGTAGCTTACAAACTTGATCTACCCGACGCACTTTGTAACGTACATTCTACATTCCACGTATCTAACTTGAAAAAGTGTCTGTCCGACGAGACTCTCGTAATCCCACTCGACGAGATCGAGATCAACGAGAGCCTCAACTTCGTGGAAGAACCTATAGAGATCATGGACCGTGAGGTCAAGCAGACAAAACAAAGCCGTATCCCTATCATGAAGGTTCCCTGGAACACCAAGCGAGGACCGGAATTCACTTGGGAACGCGAGGATCAGATGAAACTAAAATATCCTCATCTTTTCGCTTAGTTATTTGTAACTTCTTATTTGCTTAAATTCTAATTTCGGGACGAAATTCCTTCTAACGAGGGGATGATGTGACAACCCGAAATTTCCATTTGTACGAACATTATCTATTCAATAGAAGCTAGTCCAATTCCAGTGATTTTCAGACTTGTCCGAACAAGTTTGTGTACATTAGGGTTTACGTTTCTGGATATATCAGGAGAGTGGATGCTCCTGTAATTGTGAAACTTGAACATTGTAAGTTTCATAATGTTATAGTCCGACTTCCGGAATAAAAATATTTTCTGTCAAAATATTTCATGACTATAAATAGATTTCTGAATTTAATTAATTCATTATTCACAATTCCAACTAGAGAAAAGCCAATTCTCTCTGACGGATCTTCGGGTTTTCATCTCGGATTGTGAGTCTACTTTCCTAAATGTGTTTCAATACTTGTTATATGCTTTATAACATCAATTACATGTCTAAACTGCAAGATCCGGGAGTTTACCGCCCAAGAACGTTCTTGGGGAGTAAACTCCAAAACGAAGCCTAAAGGCTACCTAGTCCCATTTTCTTGTTAAGCAACTAGTTAAGGACTTAGTGTATGATCATTAGAGGCTAGAAATCATTCAAGAAACACAAGTTATAGGAGTTTACGGCCAAGGAACTCTCTTGGGCCGTAAACCCCTTTTTAAGGGTCATAAATGCCCTAAATCACCTCCTAAAGCTTAAGGAATTTACCCTCTAATGCTTGTGCTTAATTTGGACACCAAAACACTTCAAAATCATAAGGTTTTAGGAGTTTACGGCCAAGGAAGGATCTTTGGCCGTAAACCCCTTTTTCAAGTGTTAAAGATGCCCTAAACACCCTAAAAGCCTTAAGACAATTACCCTTGAACACATGGGACTTGAATGGGGAACAAAAGACATCAAAATCACTCCTTAAAGGGAGTTTACGGCCAAGGAACATATCTTGGGCCGTAAACTCCAAGTGAAGGCACAAATGTGTGCCTCTTGTCCCCTTTAGCCTTAGATAAAAACATGGAAGCTATCCTACATATGCAAGGGCCTCAAATGAATTAAAACCAACACCCCATAGGAGTTTACGGCCGTAAACTCTAGGGGATATGGTCTTTTGGCCGTAAACTCCCCAAAGGAGCATTCCAAGGCCTTAAACTACTTCAAGGATTATTCCAACAAGGCTAGGCTTATTCTAGGATCAAGATAACACTTCAAAACACCCAAAACCACCATGTGTGGAGTTCACGGCCGTAAACTCATGGGTTCATGGCCGTAAACTCCAAAGGGTGGGGTTTGTTGGGTGGTGAACTCATATACAAGGTCATTGGTGCATTAAACCCCTTTTGCCTTGTCCCGTATCAACTTAGACGCAACCATTAGGACCTATAACACTTATATAAAGTGTATACATGTTCCTAAGTGTCTTAACTTACTTTGTTAAGTTATTGTTTGGCTAATTAGTTATATATATGCTTATTATATGATAACTAGGCTCGAACGTGTGAACAAGTCTTCGTTTGCCACCTAGCACGGTACCCGATACATCAATTCAATCTGCTCACCACAAGTGAGTTCATACCCCCTTTAATCAACCTTTGAAATACTTTTAAATGTTTTAAATACTTTGTGGGGGAGGAATACAAGTCAAATACTTATAGTTATTACATCAATCACATGTGATTGCATTAATCACATGTGATTAATAACTAGAAAACCAATGATTTTATCACTGTTCAACTGTTTATCAAACTGTTTCACTTCAAATGTTTTACAAACTCTTTTTACTTATCAAATTCTTTTATTAAACTTTGTTTTACTTCTTATAAATTGCATGCCCATATATGTATATATATATATATATATATATATATATATAAGTAATGTTTAAAGGGCTTAGGAAGGTCACCCGCCCTATTTCCTTTTCGCGCACTGAGATGTGGTCTGGTGGGACTTCGGGTGACCATCCGAAGGTCATTTCAATATTAGTTATATATATCATATATACATGTATAGACATAAAAAGTACTTCCATATTCATATTTACCAGTACATCGATAGCTAGTTACCATCGGGGTAATACAATACATATACATCTATACTAGAAACAATACATATACAACGATGCTAGAAACAATACATATACAACTATACTAGAAACAATACATATACAATGATGCTAGAAACAATACATATACAATGATGCTAGAAACAATACATATACAACTATACTAGAAACAATACATATACAACTATACTAGAACGAGAAACATTACATATACATGAATACTTTAATTATTGTGATTTAAATCGGAGCATGACTTAAATGTCATGGCTCGAGTTGTATCCAGAATTCTCTTGGAGGGAGAGCGTGAGTTTGCGTATAGATCTATACTGGATTGACAATCCTACACCTTGCTGCTAGCTACAGCCGGACCTGCAGGTCTGCGGGTGCCAAACGTCGTTCCGTTATTACGACCATTCATTATGTCGTTGTTACTAGTCGATAGTATGGTGCAATTTATCACATAATGCCTTAATATAAATGCGGTTTAAGGTAGTTAGTACAACAGTAGTTCTTATAATACAAGACTACAGTACTACAATGATTTACCCATTACATAGTTTAGTGATAACCTCACTTAAACGTTAATGTACAAACTATATTTTGTTAAATGATAGTTACACTTGGGGAAATTACACACTTTTACAGAAAACGAACGTACAAAACAGTTAAGCCTTGGTAGAAGGTTACTTTAATAGAAAATATAGGTTTTTCTGAGACATTCAGACTTTTACAAAACACTTTCAAACACTTACTTACATTTTTTTTACAAACTTATACATTGACACAGGTTCAAACGTTTTGACAACAAACATTGACACTAAAATACTTATGAACTCACTAGCTTAATGCTGATAAACTCTTTCAAAATAACTTGTATTCTCAGGTCGTCAGTAGATAGGTACCGAGGCCAGCTTTTGAGAAGATGGAGCGCATTCAAGACTCATCTTATTATTTTTGAGATACATTATTTTTGGTGTCTATACTGTACAGAACACGCTTGTATTAAAATTATATATTTAATGCAATGGATGATGTTGTTTGCTTATTTACATTTACTGTGTTGTGATACTTTACATGACGTCCTCCACCCCGAAACGTATTCCGCCGTTATCGGTTTTGGGGTGTGACATCATTGTTCTTCCCTAATGGCTATTTTCTTCCATTTCTCCTTCCTGACCTGCAGTCGAATAATGGTGGTTTGTTTTGTGGAAAGCTCGCTTTGGTGAAAACATCTTTGACACTATTGAATCCCGGAAGGAGGTTTTATGTGTGCCCTACTAAGGATTCTATTTGTGGGTTTATCGAGTGGTTTGACCCACCTATGTGTGCTAAGAGTAAAACCATCATACCTGGTTTGCTAAGAAACATCAATACGTTGGAAGAAAGGTGCAACGAGTTGGTAAGAAGTATCAACATGTTAGAGGAACAGTGCAATGAACTTTTAAGCAGGAACAACATGTTAGAGGCAAGGTGTGATGCATTGAATGATGAAGGTTTCAAGCTGAAGATGTATTTATGTGCAACTTGGTTTATGTTTTTGATTGTTATCTTTAGTATTTGGTTTGTGTAAGGGATAGAGTTAGACAAATGTAGGGTTTTTTGTTGACCAAGTGATGAAGGGTAATGAATTCCAATGTATTTGTATAAAAATGGTATCATATTGTTGTAAGTTGACTTGATCGTGTTTGTAATGAATTCCAATGTTGCTAATGATATAAATGATATCAAAGTGTGAAAATGTGTTCAAAATGTGTATCAATAGTCAAATATAAGCACATAAATAGAACCAAAATGTAAAAAAAACTACATTACCAAAATATGTTTCATAATTTGACCAAAATGCACATTTCATTAACCACATGAGTGGAACCAAAAACAATTACCAAATTAAGCATACAAGTGTATTTACACCATACATAACCACATCATCAAACCATAACTAAAAGTATTTAAAAAATAGTTTTTAACAACAAACAGCCAAATAGTCATCCACTTAATCTTCATTTTCATATTGTTTCCCATCCTCAACATCACCTTCATCATTTTCATATTCTTCATGACTCTGTAACATCTGTACCCGGTATTACTTAATTTATTTAAGATCTAGGGTTTTGGTGTGTGGACTCGGCGAGTTAGGAGTCCAATGTGACATCCCCAATTTCTCAGCCATAAATGACCGATTTAGTTTACGCTTTTAAAATAAATTCAGAATAATCTCTATAGTAAAAATATGCGGAATTTGTACCAAAACAAAATATGATAGAATTTTATTAAATCATTTCTTAAAGAAATGTAATTTTCATTTCATTACAAAACTCGGGATGTCCACATCGATATAGACCAAAAGCATAAACATTATATTATAGATCTTATAACAGTTATTTACATCTACTGGCCTATAAACCGATTAAAATGTAAAAATATATTGTTATGAAATTTATCTATTACTTTTTGATGATGAAATTAAATCAAAGTTTGGTATGAAATATACATCTACATTCCAAGTACTTGGTTGAAAACAATGCATTAACTCATTCATAGATCGATAGAGAAGATGCAAAACAGTCTCGTTCGCAAGACATAGAAGTTGTATTCCTGTGATAACTCAACAATAAGTATTCTTAATTTATATAGAATATAGATTATAATATACTTTATTGATACCAATATGCCTACACTTTTAAAAGTTCAAACAATGAAACGTCATACAATTTTTTTTCTTTTGGATTTTCATAATAGTTACCAATGTCAGTAGTGGTTTCATAATTGTCTAAAAATCTATTTATGCAACTGACAAAAAAAAATCATTTGCTGATCATCTTCATTTTAATTGTGTTTTTGATACACATCAACCCACATAAAGATTTTTCAACCAAATATTTGGTATGTGTATGTATTTCGTATCAAATTTTGATTTGGTTTCATCATAAAAAAACTGACGACACATTTCACAACAACATATTTTACATTTTAATCGGTTTTATATTTTATTAAATAGAAGTATAATTAAAAAATTGTATTATTTATCATCATATATTAAAAATCAAACAAACTAGAATGGTTGTTTTAACAAAAATATATTATAATTTAATCTTAAAATAGATACGACTTGAGGTTAAAAATTATCATACATTAAAAAAATTATTTATATTTTGGCCTATTGACAAAAAAAATCATCTTTGATATTTTGTTTATAATTTAACCATCGAAGCCCGCTATTGTATGTGGTAACCTGCAAATTGAGCCATATTGCAAGTAATAGTCGGTTCTAATGGTTAAATTGCAAAAAATAAATCATGGGTGACTTTTTTGTCAATAGAGTTAAAATGAAAGAACTTTTTTTTACAAATTTCCCTAATTTCTATAGTTTATGCACCTAGAGTACAAAAAAACAAGATCTTTTAAAACAAAAATTGTGTTATGAATTAAGCGTAATTAATGTAACTTTAAACCAAACCAAACTAGTTGTGTCATCTGTAGCGCCTAGTTCCTGGTATGTAAATCTTCATTGAGTATTTTTCCTTTTTAAGCCTTAGACTCGGTGAGTCATAGGTCCGACTCGCTGAGTAGGGACGAGACACGGGACGCGTTTAAGTTGGCGACTCGGCGAGTCCATATCCTGGACTCGGCGAGTCACCGCTGTTGGATGAAACCCTAAGTTTCAGGGGTTTGCACCCTATTTAAGCAACATATCCGCCCCAAGCCAGCCCCCATTCCCCCCCCCCTCCCCCCCCCCCCCCCCCCGAGCTCCTAACCCTCGTTTAAGCTTGTTCTTTGAAGAAGTTGAAGCAATTGTTGGTGTTTTTGAAGGTTTTGAAGAAGAAGGGAAGTAGATCCAGAAGAAGGGAAGCCATCCAAGCACCATTGTGTTCTCTCAGCAGTTCCATTGAGGTATATCTCGTTTTTCCCTTGTTTCCATGCTTATTGCTTCATTTAAGACATTCTTGAGCCATTCCCCAAGCTTGTATGTGCATAATATTCCGAAATAAGCCGATTGGTCTCTTGATCCAAGCATAGTTGAGCTCCAGGAGCCCAGATCCATTACCTTTATGAGCCCATATTGCACATAAACCTTAGATCTACTCTTTTGGTGCATTTCAAACCCTAAAAGCCCCATAGATGGATATTTACACGTAAAGTTGGAAACTTTACGTGTTATTCATGCTCTAGGAGCCCAGATCTACAAATAACATGGATTGGATTCGAGCAAAATCGCATTTTTAGCTCTTGCATGGAACGGACTCGGCGAGTCGCTCATCTAACTCGGCGAGTCCAGTCGCGAGTCTCCGGGTTTGCCCCTTTTTGTTATGTCGAGTCGTGAGGTGAGTCCAGGAGGGACTCGGTGAGTTGGAATCCAAAACTCACCCATAATGAAACTCGGCGAGTCGATGCCCTGACTCGGCGAGTTCAAGGCAATCTCCTTAGATCAAGATCAGACTCGGCGAGTTGTTCATACAACTCGGCAAGTCGCAGCATAAGTGTTCATCGGATGAAGATGAACTCGCCGAGTTGTTCATACAACTCGGCGAGTAGGATGAAGGACTTGAACATTAGTTTGGATGGGGAACTAGTCGAGTCAACGCCTAACTCGACGAGTAGAAACAGAATCCTGGATAGTCGTTTGGACATAGACTCGACGAGTTGGATAGCCAACTCGGCGAGTCGGGTCAACTGGAAGTTGACTCAGACTTTGACTTAGGGCATGGTCGGGGGTAAAAGGGTCATTTCACCCAAAAGGCAGTAAATATTGATTGGTTGAGTATGTTGTGGGAATTACAGCCGGAGGATTTCCGGAGTAGCGACAGCAGCAGACAGTCGGTTCCCACACACACCAACAGCTATTGCGAGGTGAGTTTCCTTTCAGTAGTAACGGGTCTAAGGCACCAAGGCCGGCCCGTATAGACAAGACGTTAGTATTAGAGTGTGGGCCGAGCCCGTATCTGTTAATTGAGTGATTGCGATATATGCTAGTAGGATAGAGCTGTCTATACTTGTTGTTGTTGGATAAGGTGTCTAAGTCCATAACTTATTTGGTATATACTTGACCCGACCGGCATGGTCCATTTGGGTTGCATCTCATCCAAACTATTATGGATAATTTTATGAGAGTTATACACATATGTTTATTAATATATTATGAGTTATAATATATTAATATGAACTTACGTTATTTAATTAGTTTTAGTCTTAAATTAATTATGAATTAATTTAGAGATTAAAAGGAATACTAATTAAATTATGGGCTATTTGTTTTATATAGTGTGGGCTAATACTCATTTGTTAATGGGCTAGGATTATGTGGAAGTCCATGGATGATCCATGGAGCTTTTAACCCATGGATCCTTGGAAAAGGAAAAGACATGGGTTATTAGGGTTTCACCCTAACCATGCATACTATATAAGCATGCTTATGGAGCATGAAATGAAGCCTAAGAGAAAGCTAGAGATCTAGTGTGTGTGTGCATGTGTGTGGCCGATTTATACAAGGTGTATATACTCTCTCAAAGTTTTCCAAGAGTTTGTGGTGTTTGTGATTCCATTTGAGGCATTCACACTATTGGTGCTTGGCCCTCAAACTCCTAAGAACCAAACTCACCAAAAGGTATGTAATCTCTTCTAACTCTTTTATGTTGAAATGTTCCCCATGCCATGTTAGATAGGTTATAAACCTTGGAAAATTATTATTTTGCATGTATTTAGACAAACATAGATCCAAGGTTTATTAGGGTTGCATGCACACTTAGGAAGTGTTAGATTGCTCAAAACCCAACAGTGGTATCAGAGCCTAGGCTTGCTTGTTTGATACTTGATGCAAAATATTGAAAAAAGTCGAAATCGTTGCTGTCTGCATGGTGGACTCGCCGAGTCCATTGGGGGGACTCGCCGAGTCCAAGGCAAACTTCAACCTACTCGACGAGTCCGTTCGTGCACTCGGCGAGTAGGATCGAAAGAATGCAGAATCTCGACTTTTGCTGCTGGAAATGGACTAGAAACATTACCCTAAACTGTTTTGGTGTTATAAAACTTATTTTAGTTGGTGTAATGGTTGTTCTAATCCATTTACAATAGCATATATCAAAATTCCATGATTTTATGTGTTCATATAATTCTTGAATTTTGATGATCATGTTCATGTTCTTATGAATTTAGAAAATGATAGGAATTATTTGCTGAATTGTTTAGAATTAATTCTTAATCATTTATGTGTTTTAATGGAGTCCATAATTTGTCCTCAAGTTATGGATTACCGAAGGTCACTTTCATTTAACACACACTTAAAACACATAAGTTACATGAAAATGAAGAGTCTTCATTTTTATGAACCTTTAATTCATAAGTTATGAAATGAAGAGTTTTGCAAAGTTACAAAACTTGCCCTCAAGTTTTGGAATTTGTAAAGTTTCACACACTTTAATAAACTTTAATTCCAAACCTTAGAGTTTTAATAGTTAAAATTCAACCCTTATACTATTTATAACATTAATGGTTAATTATTATATATATGTATAAGAATAAGTCGTTTTACCGTTAGTAGGCCTCATTCACGAAGCCGGTCTATAAGGTGGGTATAAGGTTGTTGCCTATAAAATGGTGACTTAATGGGTGTATACTCTCACCCACCGCTTGCTTGATCGGTGGAGGGTCGTTAGCCGAACGGGTAGAACAATGACTTTAAATCCTCATTAAAAGTATAATGAATATTATAAAATAACTAAACTCTTTTAATTCCCAATCTTAGTTATTTTAGGAAAATGTGAACATGGTGCTAATCCATGGAATTCACACTTTGTACCTTACCAAGTCGTTAGTGGAGCGTGTGTGGTTAACCGGCACACTAACTAGGACTAGTAAGGATCACGAAGGGTGACTTAATGTTGTCATAGATCAATGGAGCGTGTGTGGTTAACCGGCACATTGATTAGGTGATAATATTAAGAGTACCAAGTGAATTAGCATGGTTATTCACACCTTGTTTTGTGATCCTCGGCATCCCAGTCACAAAACTTGAAGGGCACAATCGAGATTGAAACATGCCATTGAAAAGTTCAATGAATCTCAAAAGAATCTAGGAATTTCAAATCCAATTAAACCTAATAAATCATTTCGTTTTCATGGTGGAAATTGGTGAATCGTCATTCGCCTACCTTTCAAATATATTATTACTTAGATTACGGCATCCCTCTTCTAAGTGTAATATATTGTGATTGGATCCTAGCCTTAATATTACATTTGGGTGTCTTATTAAGGATCCTAAATATCTAATCTAAACTTACTTTCTTCTTTCAGATGTCTTCCAACACTAATGCTTCAGGCTCTAACCCAACTGGTTCTTTCTCTCTCATGAATCTTTGTGGGAGGGTCATCTTTGATGGTTCCAACTTCATGGATTGGATTAGGAACATCAGGATGGTTACTCGTTACGAGGACAAGGAATATGTCCTCGATAAGGAGTTAAAAGAACTTGATGAGTCTACTGCTACTCCTGAGGAGATCGCTGAATTCAGGACTCATGAGAGAGATGCTACTAAGGTGGCATGTATCATGATGGCCACGATGACAGCCGAGCTCCAAAAGTCGTATGAAGATTTCTACCCTTTTGAGATGCACCAAGACCTGATGGAAAGGTACCATCAGAGTGCTCGTCAGGAGCGATATGAAATAATCTCCTCCATAATAACTACCCGCATGAAGGACGGTGAATCCGTCACGAGCCACATGCAAAAGATGCAAAGGTATGTGGACCGTTTGCTGAAGCTGAATGTTAACATCCCCGAGGAGTTAGCAATTGATATCATTTTGCACTCCTTGCCTTCTTGTTATGATCATTTTCGAATGACATATCATATGAACAAGGAGGAAGTTACCCTCAGCAAGCTTCAAGGACTCTTGAAGACCGCTGAAACCGGTCTTAAGGGTAAAGCGGTTGTTACCTCTACTACTCCTACTCCAACTTCTACCCCTGTTTTAGCTATTGGGCAAGGCAAAGGGAAAAAGAGGAAGCACCCTTCGAAGGGTACCAAGGGAAAGTCTCTTGAAGGCTCCTCATCAAAGACTAAGAACGGTTCTGTCACTCCTTCTGCCATTCCCAAGGATGCTGAATGCTTTTATTGCCATGAAAAGGCACACTGGAAGCGAAACTGCCCTAAGTACTTGCAGGATCTAAAGGATGGGAAAGTGAAACCCACCTATGCAGGTATTTACACTATATTGTCTAATTACTCAACATATTCTAACTCTTGGGTGCTTGATACAGGATGTGGTATTCACATATGTTCTGATTTGCAGGGCCTAAGAAGAAGTGAGGATGTGGAGCACGGGAAGATAAACTTAATCATGGGGAATAGGAAGGCTTCACCTGTTTCCAAGATTGGAGTTTATACTTTGTTGCTTAATAATGGGTTAAAATTAGATTTGAATAAATGTGTGTACTCATCTGAAATGGCGAGGAATATTATTTCTTTTCATGCTTTGTACAAACAAGGTTTTACCTTTTCGTTTGATAATGAATGTGGTGGTATTAATGCTTTGTTTAATAATGTGTTTTATTTTAAAGCATTACCTTGTGATGGCGTGTATGAAACTGTGTCGATTGTAGACAACTTAGGAAATAATGTGTTGTATATTGATTCTTCTACTAGCCTAGATAAAGCATCATTGTGGCATTGTCCTCTTGGACATGTAAATAAGAAACGCATAGGCCAACTCCAAAAGAGTGGAGTCTTGGAATCATTTGACCTCAAATCAGATGATAGTTGTGAATCTTGTCTACTTGGAAAAATGACAAAATCACCCTTCACTGGAACTTGTGAGAGGGGTGAGGGTTTGTTGGACCTAATACATACTGATGTATGTGGACCATTCAAAACCGCCACAAGGGACGCTAATCGGTATTATGTGACTTTTATTGATGATTTTAGTAGATATGGGTATGTCTACTTAATCAAACATAAGTTCGAAACCTTTGAAAGGTTTAAGGAATTCAAGCAGGAAGTAGAAAATCAATTGGGCAGGAACATTAAGATGCTTCGATCCGATCGAGGTGGTGAGTATCTTAGTACCGAGTTCCTTGACTATCTTAAGGAGTGTGGGATTGTCTCACAATTGACTCCTCCCAGGACACCACAGCTGAATGGTGTAGCTGAGAGGCGTAATCGTACCTTGTTGGACATGGTTCGCTCTATGATGAGTCGAGTTTCGTTACCAATCTCTTTTTGGGGGTATGCCTTAGAGACTGCCGCCCATATCCTTAATCTAGTCCCTACAAAGAAGGTTACCAAAACACCTCATGAGATGTGGACTGGGAAGGTTCCCAATTTGGACCACATCAAAATTTGGGGTTGCGAAGCCTTCGTGAGGCGCGAAACTCATGATAAGCTTGAACCCCGAAGTGAAAGGTGTATTTTCATCGGCTACCCACAGAAATCCTTCGGTTACCTTTTCTACAGACCCAGTGAGAATGTGGTCTTTGTAGCACGAAGAGGGATCTTTCGCGAGAAAGAATTTATAAGCCAAGGAGACAGTGGGAGGCAGATTGATCTTGAAGAAATTCAAGAATCAATTGGTGAAGGAACCTCAGACACTAGCAATCAACCTGAGGAAGAAACTCCTGTTGATCCAGCTGACGAGTCTGTACCTCCGAGACGTTCCACACGGGTTAGGAACACACCTTCGTTTTATTATGGTTTTCATATTACTACGGAAGGTGATACGTTTATTAGTGATAGTACACTAGTAAATTTGGATGAACCTAGCAGTGTTAAGGAAGCCATGGCAAGCCCGGAGTCTGCTAAATGGAAGGAGGCTATGGACAGCGAGATACAGTCCATGTATGACAATCAAGTTTGGAACTTGGTTGACAATGTACCGGGCCGTAAAACAGTCGGGTGCAAATGGATCTTCAAAAAGAAGACCGACATGGAAGGAAAAGTGCATACTTATAAGGCTCGACTGGTTGCGAAGGGTTTTACTCAGACTCAAGGTATTGATTATGATGAAACCTTCTCGCCGGTGGCCAAGATTAAGTCTATTAGGGTTATGTTAGCCATTGCAGCATTTCATGATTATGAAATATGGCAAATGGATGTCAAAACCGCTTTCCTTAATGGAAAGTTGGCTGAGGATGTGTACATGAATCAGCCAGAGGGTTTTGTCAATGCAGAATACCCTAATAGAGTATGCAAGCTTGAGAAATCCATTTATGGATTAAAACAAGCATCTCGTAGCTGGAATCTTTGTTTTGATGAGAAGGTAAAAGAGTTTGGCTTCTTGAGAAGCGAAGATGAGTCTTGCGTGTATGTCAGAGCTAGTGGGAGTATAGTTAGCTTCTTGGTACTGTATGTGGATGACATACTACTCATAGGAAATGACATCCCAACCTTGCAGGAGGTTAAGTCCTGGCTTGGGAAGTGCTTTGCTATGAAGGACCTAGGGGAGGCTACCTATATCCTAGGGATAAGGATATTAAGAGAAAGGAGTAGAAGACTAATTGGACTTAGTCAGAGTATCTACTTGGATAAGGTGTTGAAAAGGTTCAACATGGAGAATTCCAAGAAAGGAGATTTACCGATCCAAAGCAATACCAAACTGAGTAAGACTCAGAGTCCGAGTACAGAGGCAGAGATAGCTGAGATGAGCCAATTACCATATGCTTCCGCAGTTGGCTCGATCATGTATGCTATGACTTGTACCCGTCCTGATGTGGCATTTGCTTTGAGCATGGTCAGCAGGTATAAGGGGAATCCTGGCAAGGCTCATTGGACCGCGGTAAAGAACATTCTCAAGTACCTGCGGAGGACTAAGGATTGGATTCTTACCCTTGGTGGCAGTGATGACTTGAGAATATTAGGGTATAGTGATGCTGGTTTTCAGACTGATAGGGATAATTTCCGCTCTCAGTCGGGCTGGATCTTTACCTTAAATGGAGGGGCAATTTCTTGGAAGAGTTCCAAACAGGAGACGGTGGCTGATTCGACTTGTGAATCAGAGTATATAGCAGCGAGTGAAGCAGCGAAGGAGGCGATATGGCTAAAGAACTTCATCGGAGACCTTGGAGTTGTACCAGCTATTAAGGAACCTATAGAGATTTTCTGTGATAACAATGCTGCGGTTATCTTAGCCAAGGAACCGAGAGATCATGGCAGATCCCGACACATTGCCAGAAAATATCACTTCATAAGACACAAGATTGAAGAAGGACTCCTTGTGACAAGGAGGATATCGTCAGATGAGAATCCTGCAGATCCCCTTACGAAGGGACTGACGAGGGTTAAGCATTTTCAGCATGCGAGACGCATCGGGCTGAGGGACGATATTAGTTTTACAGATTAGATAGTTTTCCTGAAACTTGTAAAATGTAATCGACGTTTGATGATGAATAAAATTTGTGATTTATTTATGAGTAAAGTGTTACTATCATTGTCAATTATTTACTATTGTTTCAGTTTTGCATGTTTTGACTTCCAGAATAATTAATTTATTCAAACCTCCACAATCGATCATACGTCGGAAGTAGGTATGAATCAAGATTGTCATGAATTGGGTTTGTAGATGCCTTAAAGGTGTTTAGACATGGCAATGGTTGCTGCAACATTCATGAGTACTCATAAGTTATGAGTATTGGTATAAACCCACGCTCACTTGTATCACTTCATGGAATTTATCTCGAGTGATCGTGAGACGATAACATCATATAAATCTTTAAACCTAGAGATATGAGTTGTTACCTATGAGTTGGTTGTGCATTGATTGCACGTAAACACATCAGTAACTTGATGTTATAAAACGTTCCTTTGTGTACAATTCAATAAGTAGTAGAACAAGCATATCAGTCGAAGTTTATCTGTTCCTTCTAGAAATAGAAGCGATATCTGGGCCCCTCGATGATTTTGTGTTGACCCATTTACCAGGCCTGGTCAGAACTAAACCGATGTGTTCAGTGAAGTTCTTCGTCAAACAAATCGGATAATCGAGAAACAACTGCTAGACAATAAGCAAGACATAGTTCCATGTGTTTGTCCGGCTGATATCATGAGAACAGAGGATTATGTGATCACTTATCTAAAATGGCGCTTCATAGTTCGACAGAGTCTTCATTGTTCGAGGGAGTTTTCGAGAGCTACGATTGTTGGTTGGTTCCTGAAGTTATAGGCAAATATAGTTATTAGACTTATCCAAGTGGGAGTCTGTTGGATAAGGTGTCTAAGTCCATAACTTATTTGGTATATACTTGACCCGACCGGCATGGTCCATTTGGGTTGCATCTCATCCAAACTATTATGGATAATTTTATGAGAGTTATACACATATGTTTATTAATATATTATGAGTTATAATATATTAATATGAAGTTACGTTATTTAATTAGTTTTAGTCTTAAATTAATTATGAATTAATTTAGAGATTAAAAGGAATACTAATTAAATTATGGGCTATTTGTTTTATATAGTGTGGGCTAATACTCATTTGTTAATGGGCTAGGATTATGTGGAAGTCCATGGATGATCCATGGAGCTTTTAACCCATGGATCCTTGGAAAAGGAAAAGACATGGGTTATTAGGGTTTCACCCTAACCATGCATACTATATAAGCATGCTTATGGAGCATGAAATGAAGCCTAAGAGAAAGCTAGTGATCTAGTGTGTGTGTGCATGTGTGTGGCCGATTTATACAAGGTGTATATACTCTCTCAAAGTTTTCCAAGAGTTTGTGGTGTTTGTGATTCCATTTGAGGCATTCACACTATTGGTGCTTGGCCCTCAAACTCCTAAGAACCAAACTCACCAAAAGGTATGTAATCTCTTCTAACTCTTTTATGTTGAAATGTTCCCCATGCCATGTTAGATAGGTTATAAACCTTGGAAAATTATTATTTTGCATGTATTTAGACAAACATAGATCCAAGGTTTATTAGGGTTGCATGCACACTTAGGAAGTGTTAGATTGCTCAAAACCCAACAGTTGTCTGTGTGATACTTGTATGATATGAGTTGGCGGTTGAGTGTGGGCTAGGCCCATATCTCTCCGAGAGTGGAGTGTGGGCTAGGCCCGTATCTCCCAGATAGCGAAGAGTGGGCAAGGCCCGTATCTTCACGAGTGTGGGCATGGCCCGTATCTCCCAGAAAGCAAAGTGTGGGCAGGGCCCGTATCTTCACGAGTGTGGGCAAGGGCCCGTATCTCATAGTTGAATGTTGTTGTTATATGCTTGCATGGTATGGGGTATTATGGGGGAACTCACTAAGCTTTGTGCTTACGGTTTGCAGTTTGATTTCAGGTACCTCTTCAGCTAAGGGAAAGGAGCCGGTGCGGTAGCAACACTTCACACATACGCCTTTTGTTTTCCGCATTGTAGATTTTCTGGGATGTACTCTGAATTCTGATTATGATGTCACCGGTTTTTCAGACATGGATTTTTATCATGAATGTTTGTAATGATGTTTTATGTTTTCACCTAAATTAAAAATAAAATTTTTAACCGGTATTTTTAGGGTGTTACATCATCGATCTTAACCATGTACATTCTTTACTAGCTTCATTTAGTGCAATTACTTCAGCATGATTTGAGGATGTGGCAACAAGTGTTTGCTTTTGAGAACGCCAGGAAATTTTGAGATCTAGCTTTATGGTATCAGAAAAATAACTTGCACCTGCATAACCAATCAAGCATTGTTTTTAATTGTTAGGATAAAATAACCCTAAATCACTAGTTCCTTGAAGGTATCGAAAAATATGTTTGATTTCATTCCAATGTCTTTTTGTTGAGGCTGAGCTAAATCTTGCTAACAAGTTTACAGCGAAAGAAATGTCAGGTCTAGTACAATTGGTAAAATATATAAGAGATCCAATTGCATTTAGATATGGTACTTCTGAACCAAGGACTTCTTCATTTTCTTCGCATGGACGAAATGGATCCTTGTCAATATTTAATGATCCAGCAACCATTGGAGTGCTTAAAGGATTTGCATTGTCCATATTGAAACGTTTAAAGACACTTTCTGTGTAATTTAATTGATGCACAAATAGAAATAGAATCCTGGATAGTCGTTTGGACATAGACTCGACGAGTTGGATAGACAACTCGGCGAGTCGGGTCAACTGGAAGTTGACTCTGACTTTGACTTAGGGCATGGTCGGGGGTAAAAGGGTCATTTCACCCAAAAGGCAGTAAATATTGATTGGTTGAGTATGTTGTGGGAATTACAGCCGGAGGATTTCCGGAGTAGCAACAGCAGCAGACAGTCGGTTCCCACACACACCAACAGCTATTTCGAGGTGAGTTTCCTTTCAGTAGTAACGGGTCTAAGGCACCAAGGCCTGCCCGTATAGACAAGACGTTAGTATTAGAGTGTGGGCCAAGCCCGTATCTCTTAATTGAGTGATTGCGATATATGCTAGTAGGATAGAGCTGTCTATACTTGTTGTCTTTGTGATACTTGTATGATATGAGTTGGCGGTTGAGTGTGGGCTAGGCCCGTATCTCTCTGAGAGTGGAGTGTGGGCTAGGCCCGTATCTCCCAGATAGCGAAGAGTGGGCAAGGCCCGTATCTTCAAGAGTGTGGGCATGGCCCGTATCTCCCAGAAAGCAAAGTGTGGGCAGGGCCCGTATCTTCACGAGTGTGGGCAAGGGCCCGTATCTCATAGTTGAATGTTGTTGTTATATGCTTGAATGGTATGGGGTATTATGGGGGAACTCACTAAGCTTTGTGCTTACGGTTTGCAGTTTGATTTCAGATACCTCTTCAGCTAAGGGAAAGGAGCCGGCGCGGTAGCAGCACTTCACACATACACCTTTTGTTTTCCGCATTGTAGATTTTCTGGGATGTACTCTGAATTCTGATTATGATGTCACCGGTTTTTCAGACATGGATTTTTATCATGAATGTTTGTAATGATGTTTTATGTTTTCACCTAAATTAAAAATAAAATTTTTAACCGGTAATTTTGGGGTGTTACATCATCGATCTTAACCATGTACATTCTCTACTAGCTTCATTTAGTGCAATTACTTCAGCATGATTTGAGGATGTGGCAACAAGTGTTTGCTTTTGAGAATGCCAGGAAATTTTGAGATCTAGCTTTATGGTATCGGAAAAATAACCTGCACCTGCATAACCAATCAAGCATTGTTTTTAATTGTTAGGATAAAATAACCCTAAATCACTAGTTCCTTGAAGGTATCGAAAAATATGTTTGATTTCATTCCAATGTCTTTTTGTTGAGGCTGAGCTAAATCTTGCTAACAAGTTTACAGCGAAAGAAATGTTAGGTCTAGTACAATTGGTAAAATATATAAGAGATCCAATGCATTTAGATATGGTACTTCTGAACCAAGGACTTCTTCATTTTCTTCGCATGGACGAAATGGATCCTTGTCAATATTTAATGATCCAACAACCATTAGAGTGCTTAAAGGATTTGCATTGTCCATATTGAAACGTTTAAAGACACTTTCTGTGTAATTTAATTGATGCACAAGTATTCCGTTAGGCATATGCTCAATCTGTAAACCAAGACAATATTTGGTTTTTCCAAGATCTTCCATTTCAATTTTTTTTAAAGTTCAATCACTTCAAGGATTTCTTTATTCGTTCCAATGATGTTCAAATCATCAACATAGACTGCTATGATCACATATCCAGATGTTGTTTTCTTAATAAATACACATGGACAAATGGTGTTATTTTCATAACCTTTACTTGTCAAATAATCGCTTAAACGATTGTACCACATGCACTCAAATTGCTTTAAACCGTACAAAGATCTTTGTAATTTTATAGAATACATTTCTTTGGGTTTTGCACTTAATGCTTCAAGCATTTTAAATCCTTCAGGGATTTTATATGGATATCACTATCAAGTGATCCATATAAGTAAGTTGTAACAACATCCATAAGACGCATCTCTAAATTTTTAGATACTGCCAAGCTGATTAAATATCTGAAAGTGGTTGCATCCATTACCGGTGAATAAGTTTCTTCATAATCAATTTCAGGTCTTTGAGAGAAACCTTGAGCAACAAGCCTGGCCTTGTATCTTACAATTTCATCTTTCTCATTTCTTTTTCATACGAAGATCCATCTATATCCTAATTGTTTCACAACTTCATGTGTGAGGATAATGTTCCGAAAAACCTTTCTCTTGTTAAAAGAATTTAATTCAACTTGCATAACTTCCTTACATTTAGCCCAATCATTTATTCTTTGACATTTAATGACAGATTATAGTTCAGGATCATCATTCATAATATCACATGCAACTGAATAAGAAAAATATTGCACCTATATTGTCAGTTTCATTTTGGTCACATATTCTATTTATCTGACCATAATTTTGTGCATCATCCTCCTTTCCTAGGGGAATTTGAATAATTTGTGTTTCTCCAGGAACACTTTCCTCATGATCTAGTGCATTTTCTGCTCCTCTTCTTTTTCGTGGGTTCTTATCCTAAAAACCAAATGGCCTTCCATGCTTCAGGCGTGTTTTAGATTCTTGACTAACTTTATCATCAGATTGTCCATGTGGAATGTCAATTCGAGCTGGAACATTGACAACTGGTATATATGATTTAGTCACCCTTTTTGTGTCGATAAATGCATTAGGTAATTGATTTTCCATTACTTGGAAATGCATTATCTTTTGAACTTCCATGTCACATTATTTTGTGCGAGGGTCAAGATATGATAAAGAAGGCTCATGCCATGACACATCATTTTCCAGAATCTTCTTTTCTCCACCTAATGATGAGAAATTTGCCTCATAAAATTGACAATTTGCTAGGCGTGCTGTGAAAACATCACTTGTTAATGGTTCAATATATCTTATAATAGAGACTGGCTCATAACCAACATATATTTCCAACCTTCTTTGAGGACCCATTTTTTTTCTGTTGAGGCGGTGCAATAGGGACATATACTATACACCCAAAAATTCTCAAATGGGATATGTTTGGCTCTTGACCGAAAGCAAGTGGTAGTGGAGAATATACATGATATGAACTTGGTCTTATGCGTATGAATGATCCTGCATGTAAGATTGCATGGCCCTAAACAAAAACAAGAAGTTTGATCCTCATTATCAATGGTCTTGCTATTAGTTGGAGACGTTTAATCAATGATTTAACTAAACCATTTTGTGTGTGTACATGAGCAATTGGATGCTCAACAACAATTTCTACAGACATACAATAATCATTAAATGCTTGTGAAGTAAATTCACCAGCATTATCAAGTCTCACTCTTTTGAGAGTATAATCATGGAAATGTGCCTTAATTTAATAATTTGGACAAGAAACTTTGCAAATGCCTTATTACAAGTTGATAATAGGAAAACATGAGACCATTTTCTGGATGCATCTATTAAGACCATAAAGTATCTAAATGGTCCAGACGGAGGGTGAATCGATCCACATATATCACCTTGAATTCTTTCTATAAATCTAGGTGATTCCCTTTCAACTTTCATTGGAGAGTGTTTTATAATTAACTTTCCAAGGGAACAAGATGTACATGGTTTTATACTATTGGATTGAGGGAACTTTTGGTCCTTCAATGGATGCCTATGTGTATTCTTATTTGGAGAAAATAAGGCATTTTCTATACAAAAGCTTGTACCATTTGGTAATATATAATGGGTTTTCCCGGTTCCCTCTATCAAGTCTGCAGAATCTGATATTGTATGTATGACTGTTTTTGTTGGTACTAATTTTGAAAAATATTTCTTTGATTTCAGAATAGTATGTGTACTACCACTATCTGTTATACAAAGATCTCTAATCTTTTCTTGGTGTTGTACTCCAGTTGGACTCATATTAAACTTCACATATGAAAGGAATAATAAGTGAATAAACATAATCATAATTACTATTAAAAAAAAAGTTCATTTATTGTAGGAAAGACATTACATGAAAAACAAACAAATGAAAAACAGTTTTACTAGAACAATAATAGATTTTTTTTTTAGTTTATGTCTTCCATGCCATTGCAGAAATCAACAACATTTAGCGGAGTGAATTCAACATTATCAATGAGGTTTGCTTCTTTTCCTTTTCCTTTAATGGACTCTTGATAAAGTTGACAAAGATGTGCAGGTGTGCGATAGGTCCTTGACCAATGGCCTGTGTTACCACATCTATAACATGAACCATCATATTTTTATGATATCCCAATGTCATGCCTTGCCACTTTGGCCTTATCCTGTGTGTGGACATTGTTTCTTTGTGAATATTGGTAATTATTCCTTTTTTGGCCACGACCACGATTATTACCTTGTCCACGACCAGAATTATGGTTCTGATTATGGCTTTGGTTTCGATTAAAATAGCCACGGCCTTGTTCTCGACCACGACCACACCCTCGTCCACATGTATTGTTTACATCAATATTTGTAGCACTTGCTTCAGGAAGTGCTACTGATCCTGTTGGACGAGATTCATAGTTTTTCATCAAGAGTTCATTGTTTTGCTCTGCAACGAGCAGACATGCATTCAGTTAAGAATATCTTGTGAACAATTGCATCCGATATTGTTGCATCAAGGTAATGTTTGCTGCATGAAATGTGGAGTAAGTTTTCTCCAACATATCTTCATCAGTAACTTCTTGTCTACAATACTTGAGTTGTGATCATATTCTGAACAAAGCTGAGTTGTATTCATTTACTTTTTTGAAGTCATGAAACCTCAGTGTTCTCCATTCATCTCTAGCACTTGGAAGTATAACTTCCTTTTGATGATCAAATCTTTCTTTCAAAAGATTCCAGAGAATACTTGGATCAGTAACATCAAGATATTCAAATCTCAACATTTCATCAATATGCTTACGAAGGAAAACTTGTGCTTTTGCTTTGTCTTGTGCCAAACAATTATTAAATTCATATATAGCATTTGAGATTACCATGGACTCAATATGCAATTTTAAATCTATCATCCATGGCACATAGTTTTTCCCACTAACTTCAAGTGCTGCAAACTCGAGCTTTGCAATGTCGGACATAATGTAACTATAAATTTTAAACAAAATAAAAATAAAAATAAAAATTCATCTATTTCAATAAATATTACACAAAAAAATAAGCGGTAAAGCTAAAACTGCATACAAGCCTAAAAGTATATGAAATTCCATATTATCTTCGATGTTAAGGATTGTGATAAAAAGTAACATGATTATTATAGTCATGATTATCACAAAAGGATGAATCATCTTGAAGTTTGATTTCTTGAAATTGATTTGTTTGATAAAAGAGAGAATTATTTGTTGTGGGTAAAATAAGCACGGTAAAGATGTTTATTTATTGTAAAAAAATATAGCTGTTGTTTTTGCTGTTTATAACCATTGCATATATATTTCCGTTGTGTATATATGTATATGCATTTTATAAATCATTTAATAAGATTTATAACTAATACATAACTTTACTTTGTATAATTTTACTAATTAAAAACATTAATAAATATTAGAAAATGTTTAAATAAAATTATGAAGAGTATCTAAAACATAAATAAACATTAACATGTATAAATAAATATATTTTAAATGTTAGTATGCATAAATAAAAGTTAGTTGTCTAATATAAATGTTAGTATAAAAGTTAGTTGCATAATTAAATGTTAGTATGCATAAAAATTAGAATACATAAAGAAATGTTAGTATAAGAAATAAAAATTGTTAGTAGTCCATAATATCCATAATGTATAAGTTTTATTAATTCATTAGTATCATTATTATTTTAATACGATGGAGGTTTTATTAATTAATAGTGTTTTTACTAAGTAATACATACATTGATTAAGATAGATGTGATTTTCACTTGTTTAATAACCTTGATTATAGTTTTTGTGTTGATAACGTGTTATGAATTAAGCGTTATTAATATAACTTTAAACCAAACCAAACTAGTAAACTTTGATAAGAACTTTAATTGAGAAGAAATAATATTTAGAGATAGTATGAAAGTTATATCTCTTATAACTTTTGATGTGCCTCATTCTTTACAATGGAGGAGTATTTATACTACAAATTTTATTAACATATAAAGGAAAACTGCAATAAAGTCCCTACATATTGGGCTCATAATCGATTTAGCCCTTATATATTTTTTTTATTCAATTAAGTCCCAAATACCGGTAATCGTATTCAATTTAACCATTGGACCCTGTCAACAGGTCATCCAACTTTAAAAAATTACATTTTCGGCACAGATTTCAAAATTTATTACAAATTTGGTCCAAAATTTACACTTTGGCCCAAATTTTATTTTTTTTTTACAAATTTGGTCCAAAATTTACCCTTTTTGCCCAAATTTTAGGATTTTTATTATGAATTCATCATAACTTTAGTTTTCTTTACAACTTTTTTTTTTCTCAAAAGTTTGTTTCTAATATGTTTTTTCTTTAAAACTCATATTTTTACAAAAAAAAAAAAAAAAACGTATTTTCACATAAAAATCTTATATTTTCTATATAAAAAATTTTTTAAAAAACTTTTTTGTATACGAAATATCTAATTATAAAAATAGGTTTGGAATATTTGTGTAATTTCTCTTAAAAAAATCAATTAAAAAAATTAAAAGTAACCCTAAATTATACTATTAAGTTATAGTTTGTCAAAAACTAGTTACACTTATTTTAATATTATTTATTTGTTCTTTAATTAGATTTATAGGAAAAGTTTAAATAATTAAAGATGCTACATATTGAAAACTTTATATTTTTTGTTTCTCGCTGAATACATGTTCATACATATAGCTCATCATCACTTTGGATTTCTTTATTTAAACTTCTTTGTAAAATCGGATTCATGTGTCAATTTTGTTTGTTGTAATAACAAAAAATAACTATCTAGAAAGGAGCAATTGTCATTTGTCGTTAAGGAGGTTTTTGGCAGAAAATAACATTTAACAAATGTAAAAAAGTATTATAAACGTTGATAGTTACAACTCCTACTGAAATCAATATAGATTGTCATATATAAGATTAGAACAACTTTACATACCTTTTGTCATATATATATATATATATATATATATATATATATGTGTGTGTGTGTGTGTGTGTATGTGTGTGTGTGTGTGTGTGTGTGATCAAAGGTATGATTTAATTTACAAAGATGCAACAAATTGAAAAATACATATAAACAACTATATTAAAATCTCATAGAAAAAAGAATACACACTAAATAGAACACATATTAAAATATCTATATTAATAGTATAATTTAGGGTTACTTTTAATTTAGGGTAACTAGTGTAATTATTTTTTGATAAACTATAATTTAATAGTATAATTTAGGGTTACTTTTAATTTCTTAATTGATTTTTTAAGAGAAATCATACAAATAATCCAAACCTATTTTTATAATTAGTTATTTCATATACAAAAAAGTTTTTATATAGAAAAACTAAGATTTTTATGTGAAAATATGTTTTTTTTTTTGTATAAATATGAGTTTTAAAGAAAAAAACATATTAGAAACAAACTTTTGAGAAAAAAAGTTGTAAAAAAGACTAAAGTTAGGATGAATTCATAATAAAATTATAAAATTTGGGCAAAAAGTGTAAATTTTGGACCAAATTTGTAAAAGAAAATTTAAACCTGAGCCAAAAATGTAAAATTTGAATCAAATTTATAATAAATTTTGAAATCTGAGCCGAAAATGTAATTTTTGAAAGTTTGATGATCTGTTGACCGGGTCAAAGGGTTAAATTGAATACGATTACTGGTATTTGGGATTTAATTGAATAAAAAAAAATATAAGGGTTAAATCGATTATAAGACAAATATGTAGGAACTTTATTATAGTTTACAACATATAATTATAACTAGTTAGAAATGTTGATAAATTTAGCATACACCAATTATTATATCATCCACCAATTATTTACAACAAATTGATAGTTTTTTGGGCTCCAATAATAATAACCCAATTAACCAAGTAGTCATTGTATTTTGGAGATAACCTTAGAAGAAAATAACACATTTGAATTTGAAAAAGAATATATCGTGTTTTTTTGGGTATAAACGAGTTATTCACTCCTACTTAATAATTGTGCAGGATAAATAAAATCAAAGGTTAGAAAATGTATATTTTGAAATTCGTAGCCGTTAATCCGGACCTCACCCACAATGTTCCAACATCCTCCTCTTTTCTTCACTCACTCCCGCCACTTCCTCCGCCGCCGCCACCACCACAACCACCACCTATCAACACCGCCTCTTCTTCAGCGTTTCCTCTCAACTATCTCACACACTCTCTCACACCCTATCTACACCATATGGGCTGCCAACACTGGTCTTGGCAAAACCCTCGTTTCCACCGGCCTCGCCGCCTCCTCCCTCCTCTCTTCCTCACCATCACCTTCGAAATTAGTCTACATCAAACCTCTCCAAACAGGCTTCCCTCTCGACTCCGATTCCGCCTTCATTTACCGCAAAATTCCCCAAATTCTCCTCCACTGTAACCCCCAATCAACTCTCCTAGCTTCCAACCAAACCCTAAACGTCTCCATGCAGGCCGAGAAACTAAAAATCGGCAACAATTTCAGTGGAGAAGTGCGGACAAGTAAGAACGGGTTTGGTGATTTTGGTTATTATGAAGAGAGGAAGCTTGGGATTGGGGAAGAGGTGGGGTCTGAGTTGATATGCAAGACAATGTACGCATGGAAAGAGGCGATTTCACCACATTTGGCTGCTGAGAGAGAAGGTGCAAATGTGGAGGATTCTGATGTGTTGGCATTGTTGAAGAGATGTTTGGAAATTGGGGTTGGAAGTAAGCGAAATGGTGGGAATACTGTTTTGAGTTTGGTTGAGACTGCTGGTGGTGTTGCAAGTCCAGGATCATCTGGATCTCTTCAATGTGACTTGTATCGGTGAGTGCATTTCCAGTTGTTTATAAAGTTAGCATACACCACTTTTGTCACTTCTTCATGCTTCAATACAATTAGCTCAAACTTCTTACAACATGTATGTAGGCCATTTCGATTACCTTCAATTCTAGTTGGAGACGGAAGATTAGGGGGCATTTCAGGAACAATTTCAGCCTACGAGAGTCTTACAATACGAGGTTATGATGTAGTTGCTATTGTTCTTGAAGATCATGGCCTAAAAAATGAAGCGCCATTGTTGTCTTACCTTAGAAACAGGTGAACAAACTTTCAACCATTCTTTATCTTTCTCAATGTAAAAAAAAACCATAACTTGTAGTGATTAGAAAACTTAAATATACATTCTTTTGTCTTTGAATTTGTAAGGGTACCCGTTCTTGTTCTTCCATCTATCCCAAAAGATCCCTCAGACAACTTGATGGAGTGGTTTGTTGAATCAAAAACTGTTTTTGACTCATTGAATGTGATAATGATGTCATCACATCAAAAAAGAACAGATAGACTACACGAAATGCCAAAAAAGGCTCAAGAAATCTTTTGGTGGCCTTTCACTCAACATAAGCTTGTATCAGAAGAAAAAGTCACAGTCATTGATTCTCGTTGTGGAGAAAACTTTTCAGTTCACAAGGTTATATTTCTCTTTCTTTTCATCATTCTTCTCAAAATAAAACCTATTTTTTGTTTTTTAATTTCATTTTTGTTTATAAAGTTTATCTGATTTGAGCTATATGATTCGTATACAGGTGAAGGATGATGGATGCATTACTGAAATGTTTGATGCTTGTGCAAGCTGGTGGACACAGGGTCCTAATGCTGCTTTACAGGTCATTCTATGCTTTTGTAGTAATTTGTATTTTTATTAGTTGAAGGGCAATTCTGTAATTTTGACTTATACTTGTTTAGGTGGGTTCAGATTAAGCTTGCAAGGGATATGGGGTATACTGCTGCAAGGTTTGGGCATGTAATGTTCCCTGAGAATGTTTATGAGCCAGTTCTTGAATGTGCTGAACTTTTGCTTCAAGGTGTAGGAAAAGGTTAGTTTTTTACTTTTCTTTTATTTATTATTTCTTTATTAATAATAGAATGAAATTGAATATTCATCATAAAATGTAGGATGGGCTTCTCGAGCATATTTTTCAGATAATGGATCAACAGCAATTGAAATTGCTCTGAAAATGGCATTTAGGAAATTCTTGGTTGATAATGAGTTGCTTTTGGACACTGATGAAAACAGTATTGAGCTTAAGGTTTATAAATTATTGAATCTTTTATCCTAAAATATTATAATACTATTTAATTCAATTTCTTTAAAAGAAAGTTTTATTTATTCCTTTCAGGTTGTAGCACTTAAAGGATCATATCATGGAGACACATTAGGTGCTATGGAAGCACAAGCTCCATCACCTTATACTGGTTTTCTCCAGCAACCATGGTTAGCTTTACATTTTCTTTAAACTTTTATAATTTATTTATTTTTTTTTATTTTTATTTTTATTTTTTTAAATTTAATACTTTCAGGTATACTGGAAGAGGGTTTTTTCTTGATCCTCCATTGGTTTGTATGTGTGATGGAGTCTGGAAAATATCCATTCCTGGAAATATGAAAGCTGATGATGTGATTTTGGAAGATACATGTAAGCAAAACATATATCTTGACTTATGAGGATGAGGGTATTTATGTCTTTTTCACTTTATTAACAAAATCCTGTCTTTTTCAACAGCTTTTAAGTCGCGTAATGAAGTTTTTAATAAAAGTAGAGATGATTCAAGTCTTGCTGAAGTTTATTCGTCATATATTTCACAAGAATTAAAGCTAAATTCAAGATCAAAAAAATTAGCTCATGCAGGAGCATTAATCATAGAACCAGGTAAAAGTGTAACTACAAAAACTATTAGAAGTGACTTTTTTTTTTAATAAATATTTTGTATTTTTATAGTGATACAAGGGGCAGGTGGCATGCTAATGGTGGACCCACTGTTTCAGCGCTTACTTGTTAAAGAATGTCAAAATCGTAAAATTCCAGTGATTTTTGATGAAGTTTTTACTGGTTTTTGGCGCTTAGGGGTGGAGGTATGTTGGGTTTTATTCTAGAAAGAAGGGTAAAATTGTCATTTTACTCACGTTCAAACAGTTCTTTTAGTCAATAACACAACCAGTCTTTGTTTATATAGAGAAAAGAGAAACATACAAATATAATACTCTTAATCTTGTATTTCTCAACTTAATGGAAAAACAGTTGACGTTTTACCGATTTGCCCTTGTTTATTTTATTTTTTTCATTTCAGTCTGCAGCAGAGTTACTTTTCTGTCAGCCAGATATAGCCTGTTACGCAAAGTTAATGACAGGTGGCATTATCCCATTGGCTGTTACATTGGCCACAAATGATGTTTTTGAATCATTTGTTGGAGACTCAAAGGTAAATAATGATCTTATTGTTTCTTTTTTTCTTACTGTGGAAAAAAAAACAATGTTGTATGTTTTTGAAAGATTCTTAAATTCTTTATTTATTTATTTATTTATTTATTTATTTATTTCTTATGTCAGCTAAAGGCTCTTCTCCATGGACACTCATATTCAGCACATGCTTTAGGGTGTGCAGCAGCTTGTAATTCCATTAAATGGTTCAAGGATTCACAAACAAACCCTAATTTGATTCCTCAACAAAATCTATTAACAGAGGTACTTATAATTCGAAACATTATTCCTTTTTTTTTTTTTTAAATAGTTTCTCCAAAATACAAAAAATTGGTATTTTATTGGTGTGTTTCAGTTATGGGATACAGATCTAGTTCAAAAGATCTCATTTCATCCAATAGTAGAAAGAGTGGTTTCATTAGGAACTCTGTTTGCTGTAGAGCTTCAAGTAGAAGACTCTGAGGCTGGGTATGTATCATTACCTAATATTAATCACATGATTTTTGAAGGGTATTTATGTCATTTTCTTTTGTAGGTATGCATCTGTATGTGCAACGTCTCTTTTATTAAAGCTAAGGGAAGATGGTATTTACATGCGGCCTTTGGGAAATGTGATATACATGATGTGTGGGCCGTGTACTTCTCCTCATGTTTGTTTGCAAATGTTGGAGACACTTTACACAAGACTTAATGGGTTCAGACATGACAAAATTGAAAAGGACTCTGAAATACAATCTTAGATTGATGAATTGTTGTCTTGAGAACCCAATATTTGCAAACAATATGTATTTTATTTGTATTTTTGAGAATTGGTTATTTTAGAAAGAAACTTTATTACTAAAAATGATGTTTGCAATAATAAGAATTAAAACGTAAAAGTGTATTTTTTTTTGGTTAGGGGACAAAAAGGAAAGTTGGTGATTAGTATAGGGGCCATTCCTGTACTAAAATCGAAGTTAAGTGATTTGTTGCAATTAGTAAAAGATTAGATTGAAAGAAATTAATGAATTAATTAAAAAATGTTCAAAAAGGATAAAACTACCACCGTTTCTCTCCGCCTCAGACCGTTTCATTTCAGCTTCTTTCAAGATGACCACCGCCACGGCCACCGCCACCGCCGTCGCCATTGCCGCCGCCGCACCTACTCGTCCCAGTCGTTCCGTGTTTCTCGGTGTCGACGTAGGCACCGGTAGCGCTCGCGCAGGTGTCCACCTTTCTCTATCTCTTACGCTTCTTTTGAGTATACGATTGTTGACTAGTAATTGTATCGGATATGCTCTGCGACACTGGTGGTTTACTGTTTGTGAACATTTCTCACTTTTCGTGTTAATTTCGGAAGGAAATTTACGTAGCGTTTTAAAGTCAACGAAGGTAAGTTTTGATGCCAAAATTGATACGAACTGGAAGGATTTTGCGGGAAATTTGATGGTTTTAACTTAGAATTTTGTAGCAACTGCTGTTAATAGAGACTGGTGGTGTTGATTTTATGACTAATTTCAGTATCAGTTTGCTTTTTGAGAAGTAATATGTTTGATTGTAAGTTAACATCTAGTTCTACACAGTTGTAGAAGAATATAGTAATAGACTACATTTTTGCATCTAAAGCCCTAAAAATTGATTGGTTTAGTTTTTACTTCTATCGAGCTTATTTTGGAGTTACCCTAAGCATAAGCTTTTGTCTCACATGTAACATTCATTTAATTTGATTTATTTTAGCTCTATTTCGAAGACACTTGGCACATAGTTAAATAGGAAAGTTTGACTATTGACCAAATGTCTAAAATGCCCCTTTTTTCGATTAATATATACATACCTTGGTTACATATTTCAGGACTTTTTGATAAAGGTGGGAAGCTTCTGGGTTCTGCTAGCAGCCCTATACAAATTTGGAAAGAAGGCGACTGTGTTGAGGTGAATATTATTTATCATGATGTTAAAAAAAACAAGATTCTAATAAAAAAATAAAAATAAAGAAATGATTCCCATTTGTCAAACAAAAAAGGAAAGTTTCATTCATTCCTACATGCCATTTATTCTTTTGTGCAATTTCAGCAATCTTCAACTGACATCTGGCTTGCAATATGCACTGCTGTCAAGAGAGCTTTAAGCCTTGCTGATGTGGCTGGTGAAGAAGTAATTGGATTAGGCTTTGCAGCTACATGTTCTCTTGGTTATTTCACACTAATAACCCATTTTTTTTTTCCTTCTTTTCATTAAGTTTTTAATCTTTGGATTGATTATGATTATTGATTATGATTATGATTATGATTTATGCAGTTGCTGTGGATTCTGAAGGTCAACCTGTTTCAGTTTCTTTGAGTGGTGATACAAGAAGAAATGTAATAGTATGGATGGATCATAGAGCTGTAAAACAAGCTGAAAAAATAAACTCCTTAAATTCACCTGTGTTACAGTATTGTGGTGGCTCTATTTCTCCTGAGATGCAACCACCTAAGGTATATTTACCTAACCCTAAACCCCAAATCCCCAAATCCCCTAAACCCTAATTACTAATGAATTTTGTTTCTGTAATTATAGCTGTTGTGGGTGAAAGAGAATTTGCAAGAATCTTGGTCAATGACATGGAGGTGGATGGATTTGAGTGATTGGTTGTCATACAGGTAAACCATACATATGTATATATTTTTGATATTCCAAATTTACCCCTCCTTCAAGTATCTCAATATTTTTCTTTCTGATTCACTAGAGCAACAGGAGATGATACTAGAAGCATGTGCACAACAGTATGCAAATGGACATATTTAGGTCATGCACACATGCAACACATTGATGAAAAAAGCTCTAGAGACATGGAAATGGAAGCATGTGGATGGGATGATGACTTTTGGGAAGAGATTGGGTTACATGACCTTGTTGAAGGGCATCATTCCAAAATAGGTACATTTCTTTTTATCATGTATTCATGTATATATATACGATGACGATAAGGAGGGCATTTACGTCTTTTTACCTGTGATGAACACAGGAAGAAGTGTAGCCTTCCCTGGTCATGCTCTGGGATGTGGTCTAACACCTGATGCTGCCAAGGCAAGATATTTTGTAATCAAGAATTCACATTCCATTGACGTTTTAATTAATTAAATAATTAAATAATTAAATAATCAATCAAACAAATCTTTTAGTTTGATTTAATTTTCCAGGAATTAGGGCTTGTGAGTGGGATTCCAGTAGGAACTTCACTGATTGATGCTCATGCTGGTGGCATCGGGGTAATGGAAAGTGTGCCTGAATCCGAAGCTAAAGGTTACAATTTCTTCAATTTACGATATATTGTTTATATAGAATTTATATTTTGCTATTATGTTTTTTAAATATTTTATTATGTTAGAAATAATAATATGTTGTCAGAATCTGATGACGATGGAATATGCCGGCGTATGGTTTTGGTATGTGGAACTTCCACCTGCCACATGGCTATCTCAAAAACCAAATTGTTTATTCCCGGTGTGTGGGGCCCATTTTGGTCAGGTAATTTTCTATTTTATTTTAATTTTTTTTATCCTCGCTTAAACAATTTACTAAATTGTAAAAAAAAAAAAAACGTTTTGGATACATGTAGCTATGGTTCCTGAGTATTGGTTGACTGAAGGAGGTCAAAGTGCAACCGGTGCACTATTGGATTATATAGTCGATAATCACGTTGCATCTTCACATCTCGCAAATCGTGCTGCTTCCCAAAGTAAGAATCAAATTAATTTAATTAGTGACATTGTGGGACCCACTGTATTTTTTAATTGGTTTTTAAAATTATGTAAATCTTCCAGATGTTTCGCTTTTTCAAATGTTGAACGATTTACTAGCACAATTGATGCGTGACACTGGCGCTCCATTTGTTGCTGCTTTAACATCTGATCTACACGTGCTTCCTGATTTTCATGGTAACAGGTAAATATGACGTAAATGCCCTTCAAAAATGATGTGACAAATAACTTTGAATTTTTTTTGGTTTTAGGTCTCCGATTGCGGATCCAAATGCGAAAGGAATGATTTGTGGTTTAAATCTTGACACGAGTGAAAGACAGCTGGCACTTCAATACTTTGCCACTGTACAAGGCCTTGCTTATGGTACACGTCATATCATAGAGCATTGCAATAACCATGGACACAAAGTAAAGACTCCTTTTTTTTTTTTTTTTTTTTTTTTTTTAATATACTAAATACCCAAAATACCCCTCCCACTAACATGATTGTTAATGCTCTTTCTAGATTGATACACTGCTTGCTTCTGGTGGGCTTTCAAAGAATTTGCTGTTCATTCAAGAGCATGCTGATATCGTTGGTCTCTCTTTCTCTCTCTCTCTCTCTCGTTATTTTTTTTTTTATATAAATTATATATTTAAAAAAAATGTAATTATTTAAATAAATACAGGTTGTCGGATAATTCTTCCAAGGGAAAGTGAGTCGGTGCTTTTAGGTGCTGCCATTGTTGGAGCTGTTGCTGCAAAGAAATATTCAAGTCTGAGAGGGGCCATGAAGGCACTCAATGCAGCTGGACAGGTTTGTTGTAATTAATTAATAATTAAGGGTTGAATGTGGAAAAGAGTAAAGTGAGGGTATGTAAGTGTCGTTTTTGTAAATTTACAGGTGATCTATCCATCAGAAGATCCGAAAGTGAAGAAGTATCATGATGCAAAATATCGTATTTTCAGGCAACTTTATGAACAGCAGCTTACTTATCGTTCAATCATGGCTGAAGCATTGTGTTAAAACTTCAATCCTCCTCTATTTAATTAACAATACACAAACTGTAAAAATGGTTTTACCTTGAAAAAAATTGAGTTACAATGTATTTAACGTCCGTTTTTGTGAAGTTAGTTTCATCCTTCTTTTATTGGGTTAGGGTTATTTAACCAAATAAGGATACTTTATTTGGTTTCATTTTTTCAGTTTATATCTATAAATTAACTTTTTATATTTAAATTGATAAATAGTTACTAAAAATATTTATATAATTTATTATTTAATTATTAACCATTATCCAAAAAATAAATATGGCATTTATTTCCTTTTCATATACGATTAAAGTTATATCAACACATCAAGACAACATATTATGAAAGACTTGTTAGAATATGTTACAGATTAGTGTTTTATTTTCGTATGGTAAAATTTTAGTAAATTTTTTTCTGTGAGTTTAATATTTATTGTTACATGGGAAATTTTATTTGGTTCAACCGTTGAACCAAACAAAATAAGTAGTAACTGAATTAACTTAAACCAATCAAATCGAACTTTATTTGGTTTGGTTATGGTTATTTTTAAGATTTAAATAAACTAATAAACCAAACTGTATAAACCGAAAACCGACCGCATAACACTTCTAATAACAATAGACAAATGTTTACTTATTGATTGAATGGACAAATAGTCTATTTGTTAAACATCTTTAAGTAAGAATATAAACGAACTAAACGAACACGAACGATGATTGTTCATGTTCGTTCGTTTAAGTTAACCGAACAAATGAACGAACACGAACGGTTAAACAAACGAGTTTTCTTGTTCATGTTCGTTCGTTTAACAAATTACATTGTTAATGTTCGTTCATTTATGTTCGTGAACATGATAAACGAACATAAACCAACAAACAAAAATAAATAAAGATAAACAAACCTATATAAACATATATGAACATATAATATAGTAATGAAATCAAACACAATTAAATATATATAAAGATAAAATAAATTTATATGAACGAAAATAAAAAAACGTAAACGAACAACATAAACGAATGTTCACGAACATAATTGAGCGAACGAGACCATTGTTCATGTTCGTTTATTTAACTAAACGAACAAGAATTTGTGTTTATGTTCGTTCATTTATTAAATAAACGAACATAAATGAACTTCCCGACGAACGGTTCATGAACAGTTCGTTGAACGTTCAGTTTATTTACAGTCATATCTTTAAGAGGTGATAACCCCAGTTGTGTCTTTATCAAAAAAAATTATGTAACAAAAAATGAATAACTTATTTAGGTGTTGTTTGTTTTTTGGAAAAAAAAACCTCTTCAAACCTCTTACTGCTGCGTGGCGCAGCACACGCGCAACACTTTTTATCTCGCAGCTGTTTATTTTTTAGAAGTCTTCTGAGTCAAAAACCTCCGCGCATGCTCTGTTTGGCGCAACACTCGTACTGCCTCTTCTAACCTCTTCCAACCTCTTCTTCTTCTTTTTTTATTGCTGAAATTTTGATTAGGCCTGACAATCGTGTCGTGTTCGGGTTGGCGTGTCGCGGGTTGGCCGGTTGGTGGGTCAAAATATATCAACCCAAACACGACCCATTTAAATATACAGGTCACGGGTTGGTGGGTTACGGGTTGGCGGGTTTGGAACATAAACCCATATATAACCCACCAACCCATTTATTTATACGGGTTCACAAGTTGGCGGGTTCGTGGGTCAGATTTGGGTTCGTGGGTCCAAATTTTAGATATTTAAGTCTTAAACATCGAAATGAAAATTAAAAACATTCATAGAAACATGTTACAAATTCAGCCTTATAGGTTACGACTTATGACCTTAGACCATCTATCACGAGTAATAATGTCAAAACAATCAAATGGTCTATGAATAAATGGTATATATTATATAATACTTATTAAATATTAATACTTGATACATAAATATATTTAAAAATATAATAATTTTTTTATTAAGAATATAAACGGGTTGACGGGTCAACCCGTTTATTTTTTGAGAAACCCATATATGACCCGTTTAACAAACGGGTTGGCGGGTTGATGAGTTAGCGGGTTGAAAAACTCAACTCAAACCCATTTATTTCGTGTCGTGTCGCGGGTCGTGTCGCGTGTCGTGTCGAGAATTGCCAGCCCTAATTTTGATTATATGTTATTAAAATTTTATTTCACATTTTTTTTACGTTTTTTTTTCGTTTATTCTTATTGAATTTATTTTTCATTTTTTTATATTCAATAATGATAATTTCTTGATGAAATATCATTATTTTTTACTAAAATATCTTTATTTTTTGTTGAAATATTATTCTTTTTTACTGAAATATCATTAATTTTTACCGAAATGTTATACATTATTAAATTTTACGTATTAAAAAGTTATTTTCGGTTTATAAAATTAGTTTATTTTAATTTTTTAATATCTGCAGCAGTATGCAGATGTTAAAAAAACAAACACGCTTCTTATTATAGTTTGCAGCCGTTTGGTCCACCTCTTCTACTGCAGAGGGTTGCAGAGGTGGTCCGCAGACTTCATGAATTTTTGCTTTAGAAAATCAAACAACACCTTAATAATGACTTACTTCTTCTGGTTTCTGTATACTTCTAAGAAAATGGAATAATTTTTTTTTATAATATAAAACATTGATCAACTATGTTTATAAAACTTTATGAAATAAAATATCACAAAATAATTTTATATATAAATTATTTTGAAGGGTTATACCAAAATTCTTGTATAATAGTATACGATATAATGAAAAATAAAATAGACAACTATATTAGCACGGCCAACATGTATGGTCGGGTAGGTCGATCGATTTTTATTTTTTGATTTTCAGATTATAATATGAAGTTTCCATTTAATTATTTAAATAGTTAACATTATGTATATTGGTTTTCTTTAGGTTTCTTAAAAAAAAAAACCTCCAAAAATCTTATAAAAACTCTCGCCCATAATTTCATCTTGTCAAACCTTTAATCATGAGTTTCTTTTTCTTTTATTTTAATAAAACTAAGACTTCTACTCCACTCAAATATATATATAACCCAAGATTCTCTCTCTAAAAACGTTTTTGCGGAGAGAAAGGACTTCAATATATATATATATATATATATATATATATATATATATATATATATATATATATATATATAGTGACGAATCCAGGATTCAAATCCACGTGTATCCGACTAACATGAAATGATAAATCAAACAGGTCTAAAAACTTGGTTATTAGATCGGTTTGTCAATAATAATGTCTTGGCTAATTATTCATTAATTTTAATACCAAAGATCAAAATAATTTTAAAAAAATCACCAAAAATGTCTTAATATTGTTCACAACGAGTTGACATTTTTCTAAAAAAATCTATGATTATGTCGTTGCTAATAGTATCTAACATATCTTTCTCAATATAAGATACTAGACAGTCATTCATAAACTGATCACTCATCTTATTGAGCAAATTGTTCTTTATCAACTTCATTCCGGAAAATGCACATTCCACAGTGGATGTTGCAACTGGCAATGTTAATGCTAATTTTAGTAGAAGATATACCATTGGATATATTGTATGCTTGTTTGTTTCAACCATCATCTTTGCCAAGTTTCGAATTCCCTTCAAGTTTTTAAACCTTTCATCACCTCGTACATCCACAATATTATTTTGAAGACTTACTCTAAGTGCTCCAAGGTCATGTTCTGGGAACTCGTTAGAATAAAACGTAGCCATCTTGAGTAGCTCCTCTACATTAAAAGCTTGAAAAGAATTACTTGGACACAAAGAAGCCATGGAAACAAGTAATGACGTGTTTATTTCATTAAATCGATTGTTGAGCTCTTGGGATTGCATATCGATGACCGCAATAAATACATCAACTTTGTAGTGGTGCAAGTAGTTAATCTACGAGTTAAATACAAGAATGTGTTAATGATTAGTTAAGAAACTTGAAAAAAAAAGTTGTAGTTGCTAACCTGTGAAACTTTCCGATGACTTGTTCCACTATAATATGGATCTTCCATATTCAATATTTCAATATCACATTTTTCACAAAACAAAGTAACATCTTTTAAAAATGATTCCCATCCTTCCTCCCGCATATGATTAAGCTTGTCCTTAGAGCATCTCACTTGATGCATTGCATTTACAATGTCCTGGTCCTTTTTTTTCCAGCGTGGTGTTCAAATCATTTGTGACCTGTAACATACACGTTTTGAAATCGTGTTTTGTAATGAATAAAATTGTGAAATACTATGTGAAATTGAGTGTTGAGTTCTAACAAGATGGTTTTTACTAAAAATGAAGTAAAACTATGTTTAGAATCACTCAGAAAATATTGGAAGTCTTATGAGATTCCAATTAAAAACCAAATAGTGAAATTTAGCGAAAATATAAAATTTTAAATAAGTAAAATTTTATTATTGAAAGTTGTAAATAATCTCGTTAGAAACTTGTAGGCAAAAACCTCGTCAAAATCCGAGTTATAATGAAGAAGTTATGACCAACCGAAGATCCGCGACAAAACCGACACGACGCTGAATGACGTAAAAAGTCAGTTTTTGATAAACTAATTTTTAGCCTTAGTGATCTAAATGAAAGTTATAGTATTCATTAAACCGAAAAATTCGATAAAAAGAACGCCATAATCCGACTTCGTATGAGGAAGTTATGATTTTTCGAAATTTCAACTTAGCAGTAGACAGCTAAAAACTTGAATTTTAGATCGAGCGATATTTAACCGATACATCCTAAACGAGAATCGAAGGTCTCGTCATTGGTAGTACAATGGTAAAAAGTCTAATGAAAACGGATGTCGGATGAAGAAGTTATCAATTCTTAACGGATTTTCATGTCTCGGTCTGTGAAAAATAATAATTTTAAAAATAAAGTCAAAATTAGCCGACAAAGTCTAAACGAAAGTTGTAGAGCGTAATTTTAGCTACGCGTGCATATAAAGAACGTCAAAAACGGAACTCGTATGCGAAAGTTATGGATTTTAGAAGTTCGGGGCTCAAAATCCGAGAAATCTTGCATGAATAGTGTCCGGCCACGAGACGTGGCCCAATCCGGAGTCGGCGCATGTCGCTTACTGATTCGACAGAAGTGCAAACCAACGAACTTCTGACGCGCCTCGCCACGGTGTCTGAACCTCACTCCTCCACGCCTCCTCGAGCCCGAGACTTCGCGCCTGCTTCGTCACCCCTTCGTCCGAACCTCGCAGATGCGACATGGACCTTTCTCAGCCACAATGTCCGAACCCTCAACCCTATATAAAGGGAGGCTGCGAGCCTTCTTGCGTAACTTTGAAAATTTGACACTTTTTTACCCTAATTCCATATATTCACTATTTTGACTTTCCCCGAAGCCCCGTTATCAATTTTAGCACCCGAAACACGTCCCGAAGCTCCCGAGAAGCCTGAAAATTTTATCTTTTCGGTTTTGAAGCCCTACCTTCGCAGAGCCCGGTTTTCAATTAAGCTCTCGGTTTTCAACATAGAAAGTCATATTTAAAGCCGAAGTACTGTCCAAATTACTATTTCAACCCCTGGTTAACTTAAGGTGAGTTCAATATATAGGAACAATTGTATGTTATTTGTTATATGTGCTATGTGCTTTTCAGTGTTATTATTCTGAGTTATTTTCCCGTTTTATTTTATTCGCTATGTTTATAGCCTCTGGCCATGTAGAGCATGTCTCCGTAAGAGAATGACTTCTATTCTATGGCATTGGCAAATGGATAGATAGGACTATAAGCCTGAAATCTAACAAGATGTTAATCAGAAATTACATGTCTTCTATGCCATTTGGGCCAAAGTTTTATTGATGTATATCAAGCATTGAAAAGTATATCTTTGAATAAAGTCTTTGATTGATATGAACGCTTGTCACATGATTTCACATATATCTTGTTGTTCCTCTTTGCTTTTGCCACATTGAAGTATATATATGACATAACGTTATATTGTATCTATTATTGAACTCACTAAGCATCACCGCTTACCCTATCAATGTTTAACAATTGCAGGTGATAAGTAACTAGTATGTTCACATACTGTTGAAAGATTTAGAATAGTTTGTAATAGCACTTTTGTACTTCAGTTTATGTTTGTATAAATTACAATAACCTGGGTAGTTATGTAATATATAACACTTTGTAATAGACGGTTTGTATCCAATAGTTTGTAATCCCTTTATCAATGTAAAATATTGCTTTTATAAATATGCAAGTAACATGTTTTGAAGTAATGATATTGTGAAGTATGAAAGTTTGGATCTTTCAAAAATACAAAAGTTGGGATGTTTCATGACCCCTAAGATATCAACAATGAAGTGTAAGCAAAAAATAAAATCAAAAGTTTGTAAAAAGTTTAGGAGACGACGTGATTCTGCTCTATGATCTTGACAATTACTATTAACTTTAACTTCTTCAAGTACTTCACAAATTGAAGAATACACTCTCTTGATATTTAAGAGTGAACCAAAATGAGAACCCCAACGAGTATCACAAGGTCATTTGATACCAACTTCTTGACTCAAACCCGTACCACTTTGAATGTCACCTAAAATTAACAAAAAAAAAAAAAAAAAAATTAGCAACAAAAAGTATAAATCAATTTAAAATAAAAAATAAGACAAAATAAAAGAAACATGTAGCCAATGCTTCTACCACTTTTGTTGCTTGTGTCCCTCTTAATTTGTCTCGACGTTTATAAGAAGAACCAATCATGTTTAACAAACGAGAAATCAAGTCAAAAAAGTCATTAATGTCTTGGTGATTCTTTGCAGCAAACACAAGTGTTAATTGTAACTGGTGAGCAAAACAATGAATAAAATGTGCAGATTTCACTTCATTCAAAATCAAAGTCTTCAAGCCATTAAATGCACCACTCATGTTACAGCTCCATCATAACCTTGTCCTCGAATCTTATATGGACTCAAACCACATTCTATCAGAAATGAATAAATAGTTGTCTTTAATGATAAAGCCGAAGTGTCACTGACATGTTTTATGCCAATAAATCTCTCCACAACAACCCCTTGACTATTCATAAACCGTAAAACCAATGCCATTTGCTCTTTACAAGACACATCACGTGATTCGTCTACTAAAATTGCAAGGAATTCACTTCCGATATCTTTCACAATAACCTTAGTAGTTTCCTTTGCTGCAACATGTACAATATCCTTCTGAATTGAACTACTTGTCATTTATGAATTCTTTGGAGCATTCTTTAATACAACACTACCTACTTTATCATTTCGATCAGCATAGAACTGAAGAAGTTCAAGAAAGTTACCTCTATTAATCGAGTCTTCACTTTCATCATGACCTCGAAAAGGTAAGCCTTGTCACAATAAGAATCTAACGCAATCAATAGAAGCATTCAATCTAATATGTTGGTTGGTCCTAACCAAGTCACTTTGCTTATCAAAAGCAGTAGCTATGGATTGTCTTTGGTTCATCAAATTTTGACACTTTAGGATTGCCATATTATGTGGAGCTCCATTATTGTGATGTTCTAGACTCAATCTTTTATTCCAAGTATTAAATCCATTTTTTACAAAATGATCTGAACCGCCTTGGTTTTTTTTTTATCTCAGGTTTAAATAAATAACAACATAAACAAAATGCGACTTCCAATTTTATACTATACTCTAACCAATATTTGTAATCATTAAACCAAGAAGGATTAAATCTACGAAGTCTACCTCCAATATCTCTTTGTTGGAAAGAATGATATCGAGGTTGACATGGTCCTTTTTGCAAGTAGGCTCTCCTAATTTCATCTCGTTGATTGACATGGTAAACTTCCATACTCGGTCTTTCTCCTGGATCCACGAAAAGTGTATTTAAGTCAACTCTCATATACTTCGAGGGATGTGTTTCTTCTTTACTGTTTCCACGTGTTTCTTCGTTATCATTAGATAAAGAGCTTGTATTATCTTTTTTTTTTTATAAAACCTTAACATTATACCTGAAACAAAAAATACTTATTGCAAATCCATAATCATCAATCAATGTACTAATAAAAAAAACTATAAATAAACAACACCAAATACGATAGAAACTCTATGAATTAACAAAAAAACAATACGATATAAACTGTATGAATTAACAAAGAAACGTATTTATTGTTTAACAATACATATGAACAATATAAGAAAGCAATGACTTACATATATATTTATGGACAAATTTAACATATTTTAACTTTAAAGTATGTAACCTATTCCCTATGCCATGTGCTGTCAAATTCAAAGAAATGGTACATAGCTATACTTCATAGACTTTGACTGTTTCACATATCATATCCACATTTAAATATTTAATTGCTTTTTTAATTTTATAGTATTAAAGTAAGAGAGAGAACTAAAGAATACATACCTCAAACCTCACGTCTCAATCTCTCTCACAGTTTTAAGAACACAAATGCAGTGGAGAGTTTTAGGAGGAAGAAATTGGCCACCGGAAAAAATAAAAACGAACAAAAATCGCCAACAAATAGAAAGGGAGGCTACCACAACAACGACTATGGAATTACGGCAACAGGTTATCACAACAATGATGGTGGATTTGTTGTGGCGCCGTAGCGGAGAAAGGGTTTAGAGGACGCACGGTTGAGGATGTGCCGAGAGTCTAAACCTAGAAAAGTTTGTTTAGGGTTATTTCTTTATTCTATTATTCACAATTTTTTAAATTTTTTTACATATTAGATGTTATTTTTTTTTATTATATGTTAAGTGTTAAGAAAAGATTATTTCGTAACTATTTCATTATATGGTCTCCTTATACATATGTGTGGCATTATTTATGTAAAATTAATATTGTTACAAATTTCTAATTTTGTTTCATTGGACCATAGGTGTCCATTCTAGTTTATAAAGAGTGTCCATCCCAAAATATAATATACTATGTAATTTTTTTTCAAAATTAAGGGTGTCCATGGCCACCCTTGATTATAAGGTAGCTTCGCTACTCTCTGTGTGTGTATATATATATATATATATATATATATATATATATATATATATATATATATATAAAAGACCGTGTCATATCGATGTGGATGCCCACTATGACACAGATATATCCCATCGCAATCGGGACCAAATCAATCGGAAACTCAACGCTGAAAATCTCAAGTACACAACCTCGAATCACATCAGTGGCATACACCACTCGCTCGTCAGCTATAGAAACTCGTAGAGGTCGACTCAACGCATCTCGCTGGGTACTGATGTGTTGACTAAAAGCTAAAGACACAAATGACCGACTCGCACCCGAGTCAAATAACACCAAAGCAGGTACAGAACTCACAAGAAAAGTACGTACGCATATCGCAATATAAGCATAACATCTCATAACTCAGCATAAATAAAAGAAAGAATACATACTAGCCACAACATCGGGCGATGTGCGGACCTCCTCCGCTGTCAACTGGAAGGCTCTCCCGCGAGCCTTCGGCGCCTCGTCCTTCACTAGCCGGGCCTCAGCAACTCGGGCAGCAGGTGCAGATCCCTGCGCCGAACCCTGTCGCAACTGTGGGCACTCATCCTTCCGATGGCCGGTCTGGTTGCAATGGAAGCAAACCATGAATCCATGGGGACAATCCCACGCATAGTGTCCCTCCTTCCCACACTTGTAACACACCCCAACTCTACACACTCCATCATGGCTCTTGCCACACTTCCCACACGTACGACCCTTCAGACTCCCAGATCTCGAATCAGCGGGCTTTGCCCGCTTGGCTGTCGGCTGTGCCTGTGCCGGTCGCCTGTCCCTCTTCTGAGATTCGGTCTTCTCCCTGACCTGAGTCTCCCGCTCAATCTCCCTCTTACGGGTATTTGCCTAGAGCTTGACAAATGTCTGGTATGACGAGTTCGCCATGAACTCACGAATATCCCTCCTCAAAATGCTCAAGTATCGACTCATACGTGCGTGCTCATTCGACACGTGCTCAGGGCAAACAACGCCCTCTCATGAAACATCCTCGTAATCACCGTAACAGACTCAGTTCCCTGCTTGAGGGACAAGAACTCTGGTGGTTGTCGAGGCCAACACAAATAATAACCCTAAATATTACACACTAAAATAGTGTATAATGGTAAAGGGATCGAATCCACGGAGATTGGTTTAATTTGATAACTCTATGAAAAATCTCTTTGTAAAAATACTTGGAATATGAAAATAAATTAAAAATGGGGGGTTTTGATGTTTTGAAATACTTGTAACAAACCAGAATTAACTATGATTTAAATAGACAATTGCAACAAAAATAAGAATTTGATGTAAAATAAATAAGGGAGAGATGGATGACTTAAAGTTTCCTCACTTTGACTTTTGATGAACATATCATTAGAATCCAATAGTGCAATACTTTGATTTAAATCCTTAATTTGGTTATAGTAATCCAAGGAGCTTGAGATTACCTAGACTTTTCTTAATTGTTGAAATGGCTAGAGAAGCTCATAACAATTTCCTTAGTCAAAGTCACTAATTCCAAATAGCATGTAATTAGTGAAAGTCAACTAGCATTAAGAACCAAAAAATCACCAAATCCAAGAGGAGTCAATTGCTTTCATCACCATGTTGGTGGAAATGTTTTTATGATTGTGTGAAGCAAAAACAACACAAAAATCACTTGTTGCTTGCTAATTTGAGGATCATTTACTTAATCAAGAAATTAGCCAACTAATCACCACAAACATATTTAAACTCATGAATAAAAACATACTAGTAGTGATAATATGATGAAACACAAAACATTTCCATAAAGATTCAAGAACAAGTTCATAGATTCTTCAACATCCAACAGAAGTTCAAAGGATTCAACAAAAAAGTCAACCAAGATTTGTTTAGCCAAGCATGGCTAAACTCAAATGAACAAAGTTAAATAAGATTGTACCAAACATTTGACAAGATTCAAGAGGTGAAAAGAAGATGTTCTTCAAGTGTTCTTGGCCTCCAAAAGTGCTCCAAACTCTAGAGAGAAAGTCTCAAAATCGGACCTCCAAGATAATGCTAAAGAGGCACACCAACCTTCCCAATATAGAGCTCTAAGCAAAATCCTGAAATTGCCCTTGTCAGGAATCCATACGGGCCGCGGGGAATCTTACGCGGGCCGCAGGTACTGACGGCATTTTTGGGTTTCTTCAAGTTTTGGACCCCCATAGCTAATCCCGTGGCCCAGTTCGAGTCCAATCAGCTTCTAGCCCATTTTTATTCAACATTTCTTCAATTTGAGCCCAATTTGTCTATCCACATCATTCAAAACTTCCGCAAACTCCCAAATATTGATCTTGCATACTCAAGAATTCTCCCGCATCTTTTAAATTTAAAGCTCAATTCTTCCAAGCCTTCAAGCAATTGACACGTCTACCCCATGAATCACCTTCATAGCCATTAATCACGAAATCTCCAATTCCCTTCGAGCCCAATCGCCTCCCAAGAGTACCGCCCCGCTAGTTTCCAAGAAAAATCTGCAATAATGCTCAAGAAACTAGAAAGTACCCCGAAATGGTCATAAAAATAACAAAAAGGGAAAATATGCATAGAAGTTAACTAAAATGTGAATGAAATGTACTAAAATAAACTATAAAAAGAAGTAAATAAAATGAAGCTATCAAATCACCCCAAGCTTAAACCTTACTTATCCTCAAGTAAGACAAGACTAAATGAACTCGGGATGAGCTACCCAAGAAATAAAAAGAATGGATAGAACCATGGAACCTGTTCGACGTTAGTCAACATGGTCAGAATTGATTTTGCTACTATCTCACAACTTTTTCATCCGATGACAATGGAACCATAAACCACAGCCAGGACAACTCCTTTAGGTGAGTAAGGAGGGATGAGCAGTCGCAACCTCAATGGAACATGCATACAATGAAGAACATCTGTAGTAGGGAGAAAGCAACTCGATGGGCTCGGGTGGAGCTCTTCTTTAAGTGCACACTCTGATCTCACATCTGCCGGTTTCTCTCATGTGTAATTAGGTTTAATCGCTCGGGCACCGTTATAGGAATCAATTCACTTAGTGTTGGTCCAAACCTCCCGTAGTATCCGACCCGACAGTCTCCCTAACATCACCAATTTGCGAGAAAGAAAAAAAATAACAACTCGATCTATATACAATAAAACAGACCTATACAAATGAATATCAAACGCCGGGTGACCAAGATGTTGGGAAATTTGTTCAATAATTGAACCGGCCACCTATCTAAGATAGTTGCAACTGAAAATTTGCGTGCTTCTTTTTGTTTTTTTTTTTTGTTTTTTTGGTTTTTGATTTTTTTTGATGACTTCAAGATGCTTTAATCACTAAAACAACCCCTCTTAGTCAGTATTTGATGCTTTTATATTTTATAAAAAAATATAAAAGAAAAATTTCCGTCTAATTCCGGGTGCTGCTACTCCATTCACCGGAAAGTCATCTTGAAGCTAGTTTGAGGGTTGTTTTAGCGATTAAAGCATCAAATACGGGGCAAAATTGCAAGCTTGTGATGTGTCTTGACGAAATCTTTTTGGTGGCACTAGTTCATCCCGGGTCTAAGAAATTGGGTAATCTCATTCCTTTAACTTGATTGTTCATACCCCAATTTCCCATTTGTTGTTGGTATTGTGTGCCTTTGTTGTGGCTGAAAGTTATTATTGGTAAAATTTTATCCCGAATAAATGTCCAAGCGCGCAAAAACGGGGACGGAAGCAACTTCCTCTAAAGGAGGGTCGAAGGGAAAATCCAAGGATCCCCCGTTTCGTTTGTTGAAGCGCGAGGATCGTAAAACTTATGATTTTCTCGTTTCAAATAAGCGTCAAGTCAAGTCAACAAAATTCCTCCATAGGGAATCTTTTGCTAGTCTTGGGGTGCTCGATGGAGTCCAAGCATTATTTGAAACGAGAAAATCATAAGTTTTACGATCCTCGCGATTCAACAAACGAAACGGGGGATCCTTGGATTTTCCCTTCGACCCTCCTTTAGAGGAAGTTGCTCCCGTCCTTGTTTTTGCGCGCTTGGACATTTATTCGGTACAAAATTTTACCAATAATAACTTTCAGCCACAACAAAGGCACACAATACCAACAACAAATGGGAAATTGGGGTATGAACAATCAAGTTAAAGGAATGAGATTACCCAATTTCTTAGACCCAGGATGAACTAGTGCCACCAAAAAGATTTCGTCAAGACACACCCCAAGCTTGCAATTTTGCTCCGTATTTGATGCTTTAATCGCTAAAACAACCCCTCAAACTAGCTTCAAGATGACTTTCCGGCGAATGGAGTAGCGGCACCCGGAATTAGACGAAAATTTTTCATGAGTTTTTGCGGGAAGATTGGTATGACTAGAAAGCTCTTGATGAGAGAAACAAAACCCCGTGCTCGGATTCTCCAATGGTGGCCGGAGTTGGCCGGAAAATGTGAAAGTAGGTGGTGGTGGGTGGCAGTGGCGCCCGGAATTCTGGCCACATATCGGACCAGAATTTGGGTGGGGTTTGTAGAGGATGAAAAATGGAGAAGAATGGCGGTGGTTTCGTGAGATTCCGACCGGTAGAACTTCGGGAAAATGGATTTTTGTGAGAAGTGGGTTTAGTGTTCTTGAGCTTCTAGAGAGAGAATGGGAGAATTGGTTAGGTTAGAATGAAGAAGAAGGGTGTTGGAGGTGTTTAATCTTTGCTCAAGGAGGGTCAAACCCGGTAAATGTTTGGTCAACTCATTAAATCTCTTGGTCAACGAAAGTCAAGGCAGTCAACAGCTCAAAACATCAGTCAAACGACCAACACGCGAGCTAAGCGCGGGCCGCGTGCTGGCCGCGTCTAGCATGTCCGAAACATTCTGATCTTTACGCGGGTGTGACTCGGGCTGCGGGCTGGCCACGGGAACTGGTTTACTCAAAAAAAAAACTCTAAGTCTTTCGAAAATCCACGCGGGTGAGGCGCGGGCCACGGGCTAGCCGCGGTTACTGAATTGAGTTTAACTTAATCCCACGCGGGCTGGACTCGGGCCGCGTGTTGGCCGCATCTACTTGCTATAAAACTTTCTGATCACTCATGCAGGCATGACTCGGGCCGTGGGCTGGCCGTGGGAACTTTTGCACATCAAAAATGAGAGTTTTCCAAAACACTTGATTATTTTAGCCAAAACGATCCCCTTAAGGCCCGGTATCACAAATTTGACAAAATTTGGAGTAAAACGGGGAACAGTTGGTGAAACCTTTCAAAAATTTATTTGAATCCCATAAAAACGCTTTGCAAAATGGTTTATTTGAATTTAAAAAATGGTGAAAGCGCATTGCTTTCCAAAAATGCCCTTCTTTATCGTCTTTGGCGAGACGTCCTCCTAGCTTTCTTCAACACATCGGGACATCCAAATGGATGACTTCAAGGGCATTAGCATTGAAACCTTCATAGAATGGCTTCAACCGGTGCCCATTGACTTTGAAAGTTTGTCCTGTCTTTTCGCTTTGAATTTCCACCGCCCCATGGTCAAAGGTCTTAGTCACAACAAAAGGTCCAATCCATCTTGACCTTAGCTAGCCTGGAAATAACTTTAATCGTGAATGGTATAGTAAGACCCTATGCCCCGCCTCAAAATGCTTCCGGGAGATGGACTTGTCGTGGAAGAGCTTCGTTTTCTCCTTGTAAATCCTTGCGTTTTCATAGGAGTCGTTTCTCAATTCTTCTAGCTCTTGGAGTTGAAGTTTCCTATGCCTTCCCGCCTCGTCAATGTTGAAATTGCATTGCTTGACCACCCAAAATGCATGGTGCTCTAACTCGACGGGAAGGTGACATGGCTTTCCAAAGACCAACCTAAACGGGGACATTTCTATCGGGGTCTTGTACGCAGTACGATAAGCCCATAAGGCATCGTCAAGTCTCAAACTACAATCCTTCCTTGTCGGATTCATTGTTTTCTCTAGAATAGACTTCACTTCACGATTTGAAACCTCCGCTTGACCATTCGTTTGAGGGTGATAGGCTGTAGAAACACGATGGGTCACGTGGTACTTCTTCAATAGAGCCTCCAACATTTTGTTGCAAAAGTGTGTCCCTCTATCACTAATCAAAGCCCTAGGCACACCAAACCTTGCAAAAACATTAGACTTTAAAAACTCAATAACCGTTTTGGCATCGTCCGATCTTGTGGCTTTTGCTTCAACCCATTTAGAAACATAGTCAACCGCGAGTAAAATGTAAACGTTGCCAAATGAGACGGGAAATGGGCCCATGAAATCAATCCCCCATACGTCAAAAATTTCACAAACAAGGATTGGATTTTGGGGAATTTGGTTTTTATGCGAAATGTTTCCCGTCCTTTGGCATCGCTCACAACTTTTGCAAAACATATAACAATCCGTGACATGGTTGGCCAAAATAATCCACACTCAAGGACTTTTCTCAAAGTTCGGCTAGGTCCAAAGTGTCCCCCACAAGCAAATTCATGACAGAATTGCAAAATGGATTGGTGCTCTTGTTGGGGTACACATCGCCTAATGATTTGATCGGGACAATGTTTCCACAAATAAGGCTCATCCCACACATAATATTTTGCATCATTTTTCAACTTGTCTTTTTGAGCACGTGTGAATGTGTCGGGATACCTTTTTGTGACCAAAAAGTTAACGATATCGGCATACTAAGGAATAGATTGAGTAAGGGAAAAGAGATGCTCATCCGGAAACTCGTCCTGCAACGGGAGAGGAGTTTCATTTGAAGTGATCCGCTTAGATGATCGGCCACGAGGTTCTCGCACCCGCTCTTGTCCCGGATTTCCAAGTCAAATTCTTGTAACAGTAGGATCCATCGGATGAGTCTCGGCTTTGCATCTTTCTTTGTCATCAAGTACTTGAGAGCCGCATGATCCGAATACACTATGACTTTGGTGCCAAGTAGATATTACCGAAACTTCTCCAGAGCAAACACTATGGCCAATAGCTCTTTCTCCGTGGTAGAGTAGTTGCTTTGAGCATTGTCTAGTGTCCTGGATGCATAATAGATCACATAGGAGGCCCTCCCGTTCTTTTGACCCAAAACGGCGCCTATCGCATAATTGCTTGCATCACACATGATCTCAAAGGGAAGATCCCAATTTGGTGCTTGCATGATGGGAGCGGATGTAACCAACTCTTTGAGCTTGTCAAAAGCTTCTTTGCACGCCTCGTTGAACTTGAAATCAACCTCCTTTTGCAAGAGCTGGCACATTGGTCTTGTTATCTTTGAAAAATCCTTGATGAACCTTCGATAGAAACCTACATGGCCCAAAAAAGAACGAACTTCCCGAACACAAGTCGGGTAAGGTAAGCTTTGAATAACATCAATTTTGGCCTTATCTACCTCAATTCCTTTTTTAGACACAATGTGACCCAAAATGAGACCTTGACTCACCATGAAATGACATTTCTCAAAATTCAAAACCAAGTTTGTTTCAATGCATCTTTTTAAAATTTTTGTGAGATTGGTCAAACATTCTTGAAAAGAGTTGCCATATACTGTGAAATCATCCATAAAAACCTCAATTATGTTTTCAACATATTCCGAAAAGATACTAACCATACAACGCTGGAAAGTGGCCGGGGCATTACAAAATCCAAATGGCATTATACGGTATGCGAAAGTGTCAAATGGACATGTAAAAGTTGTCTTTTCTTGGTCTTCCGGTGCCACCGGGATTTGGTGAAAACCGGAGTACCCGTCTAGACAACAATAATGGGATTTCCCGGCCAACCTTTCTAACATTTGGTCAATGAAAGGCAATGGAAAATGATCTTTTCGTGTGCTTGCATTGAGTTTGCGGTAGTCAATACATACTCTCCACCCGTTTTGCACACGGGTGGGGACCATTATACCTTTGTAGTTTTCGACCACCGTGATTCCCGTCTTATTTGGAATGACTTGCACCGGGCTCACCCACTTGCTATGCGAGATTGGATAGATCATCCCCGCATCTAGGAGCTTCAAAATCTCTTTCTTGACCACTTCCATCATCGGCGGATTCAACCTTCTTTGTGCGTCCCATCTCGGCTTGCATTCATCCTCTATTAAGATCTTGTGCATACAAGTGGAGGGGCTCAATCCCTTGATATCCGCAATCGTCCATCCCATGGCTTCTTTATGCTCCTTCAACACCTTAACGAGTTGTTCTTCTTAAAATTCAGTTAAGTGAGTTGAAATGATAACTGGAAGGGTTTCATTCTTTCCCAAATAGGCATACTTCAAGTGTTGAGGTAAGACCTTCAATTCCAATTCAGGTGGTTGAATAAGGGATGGGGGCAATTTTGTATGAGTTGGGGGCAATTCAACTTGCTTGACATCTAATCTTGTGGATTTCTTCATCTCCATTTTATTTACTAGCTTCTCAACTTCCGGATTCAAATAATAAAGCTTTAGTTGCTCGGCTAGCTTTCCACAATCGAATCCTTTGCTTAAGATCATCTCCAATATATCACCGTTGGATAACTCGAACAATTCTTGAGTAATTGGCTCGACAACATCAACAAAGTACAAAGATGAAACATCACTAGGATATCTCATGGCATCATAAATATTAAAACTTATTGTTTCACCATCAAACTCCATTGTCAAACTTCCCGCATACACATCGATCTTTGTCCTAGCCGTCTTCAAAAACGGTCTCCCAAGAAAGATTAGAGCCGATTTGGATGATACTTGCTCATCTAGATCAATCACATAGAAATCCGTCGGGAAGACCAATTGGTTCACTTGCACTAAGACATCTTCCAAAACACCACTAGGAAAGACACTTGATTTATCCGCAAGAGAGATTATGACACCGGTTTCACTTAAGGGTCCGACATTCAATGATTCATACACCGAGTAGGGCATGACATTGATAGAGGCACCAAGATCAAGCATAGCACTACTAAAAGTGACATCTCTAATCTTGCAAGGAACCGTGAACATTCTAGGATCTTTGCATTTGGGTGGAAGTTTCCTTTGTAAAACCGCGGAAGCGTTTTTTTATTCATCAAGATTTTCTCATTTCCCTTCAACTTCCTCTTGTTGGTGCAAAGTTCTTTCAAGAACTTTGCATATCTCAGAATTTGCTTGATCGCATCAAGTAGAGGGATGTTTACTTCCACCTTTCGGAAGGTGTCCAAAATCTCTTTCTCCTCCATATTCTTCTTTGAAGTTGCAAATCGGGAGGGGAACGGTGGTTGAGTGGCTATTGGTGTTACTAGAGGGGTAGACTTCTTTGGAACTCCGGATTGTGCATCGTTCTTGACTGTAGGTTCTTCAATGGGAATGATCTCTATTTCTTCCTCTTCTTCCCTTGGCTTTTTCTTTGAACTACTTTCTCCGGCTTGCTTGCCACTTCTCAAGGTCACCACATTGACATTTGGGTTCTTTTCGGTTTGAGAAGGGAGTTTACCATGGGATTCCAACTTGCTTATAGATGTAACTATATCTCCCATTTGTGCTTCAAGGTTAGAGATACTAGTCCTTGTCTCTTTTTGGAATTGTTGGGTACTAATGGCTAGAGATTTGACAATGTCTTCAAGAGACATTCCGGAGCTACTTGGTTAAGATTGAGGAGGTTGTTGATGATGATGTGGATGGTGCGGTTTGGATTGATAGTGTGGTTGTTGATGTTGGTATTGAGGTTGTGGTGGTGGATAGGACGGTCTAACCAATGCATTGTGAGGTAATGGTCTTGGGTTGTAGCTCACGTTGGGATTTGGCTTCCAACTTGAATTATATGCATTTTGGTACCCGGATGGTTTGTTGTGGTAGTTTTGGAACTCTCCCGTGGCATTCACATGCTCCGCATCTTCTTGAAGGATGGGACACATATCCGTAGGATGTCCCATTGTTGCACATATTCCACAAACCATCACTTGTGGAGTTTGTCCCATGGCTAGCTTTTGGACGACGGATGTTAGATCTTTTATTTGAGACTCAAGATTCGATGTTCCCACTTCATTGACTTTGTGTTGTGTGTCTCTCTTCATGTCTTGGCGAGGGCCAAAATGTTGTGAATTTGCGGCTATGGTGTTGAAAAGTTGTCTTGTTTGTTGTGGGGTTTTACTAAAGACATCTCCACCACTTGAGGCATCAACTAGTCTTCTCTCCATTGGCAACAATCCCTCATAGAAGTGTTGAATGAGGAGTTGTTCCGGAATTTGGTGTTGTAGGCAACTATAGCACAAGTTGTTGAACCTCTCCCAATAATCCTGGAAAGTCTCATTTTGACCTTGGCGGATTCCACAAATCTCATTTCTAAGACTCGAGACTCTTGAGGCGGGATAAAATTTATCAAGGAAAGCTCTTGCCATGTCGGTCCATGAGTTGATCGACCCCGGTGAGAGATAGAATACCCAATCTGTTGCTCTATCGGCTAATGAAAAGGGGAATGCTCTTAGCTTGATTTGGTCATCGGTTGACCCTTGTGGCTTCATGCTAGTGCAAATAATGTGGAACATCTTCAAATGCTTATGAGGGTCTTCATTCTCCAATCCATGAAAAGTTGGTAGATGATGGACTAAACTTGACTTCAACTCCGAGCCTCCTTCGAAAACTGGGTAATTGATACCGGTTGGAGTTTGTGTAACATCGGTCTCCATCATTTGCCTCAAAGTTCTTTTGGGAACTTCTCCTTCGTCCGCCATTTCAATTGGTTCAATAATGGGTGGATTTTGTTGTAGGGGTGGTGTTTCGGGAATTTCTTGGCGAGGGTCGGGACTCGAATCGGGTTCTATATCGCTTAATGAAGCGGTTTCAACCTCCGGGTCCCCGTGGGGGTTAGAAGTTTGACCACGTTCAACTCGTTTTTCCTTCGCCAAACGCCTTGCTTCTTTTTCGATTTCCGGATTGTAAATAGAGTCACCTGTACGCTCAGATCTAGGCATAGAGAAACAAATTGATTAAAAATAAACCAATCCCCGGCAACGGCGCCAAAAATTTGGTGGTTGTCGAGGTCAACACAAATAATAACCCTAAATATTACACACTAAAATAGTGTATAGCGGTAAAGGGATCGAATCCACGGAGATTGGTTTAATTTGATAACTCTATGAAAAATCTCTTTGTAAAAAATACTTGGAATATGACAATAAATTAAAAATGGGGGTTTTGATGTTTTGAAATATTTGTAACAAACCAGAATTAACTATGATTTAAATAGACAATTGCAACAAAAATAAGAATTTGATGTAAAATCAATAAGGGAGAGATGGTTGACTTAAAGTTTCCTCACTTTGACTTTTGATGAATATATCATTAGAATCCAATAGTGCAATACTTTGATTTAAATCCTTAATTTGGTTATAGTAATCCAAGGAGCTTGAGATTACCTAGACGTTTCTTAATTGTTGAAATGGCTAGAGAAGCTCATAACAATTTCCTTAGTCAAAGTCACTAATTCCAAATAGCATGTAATTAGTGAAAGTCAACTAGCATTAAGAACCAAAAAATCACCAAATCCAAAAGGAGTCAATTACTTTCACCACCATGTTGGAGGAAATGTTTTTATGATTGTGTGAAGCAAAAACAACACAAAAATCACTTGTTGCTTGCTAATTTGAGGATCATTTACTTAATCAAGAAATTAGCCAACTAATCACCACAAACATATTTAAACTCATGAATAAAAACATACTAGTAGTGATAATATGATGAAACACAAAACATTTCCATAAAGATTCAAGAACAAGTTCATAGATTCTTCAACATCCAACAAAAGTTCAAAGGATTCAACAAAAAAGTCAACCAAGATTTGTTTAGCCAAGCATGGCTAAACTCAAATGAACAAAGTTAAATAAGATTGTACCAAACATTTGACAAGATTCAAGAGGTGAAAAGAAGATGTTCTTCAAGTGTTCTTGGCCTCCAAAAGTGCTCCAAACTCTAGAGAGAAAGTCTCAAAATCGGACCTCCAAGATAATGCTAAAGAGGCACACCAACCTTCCCAATATAGAGCTCTAAGCAAAATCCTGAAATTGCCCTTGTCAGGAATCCACACGGGCCGTGGGGAATCTTACGCGGGCCGTGGGTACTGACGACATTTTTGGGTTTCTTCAAGTTTTGGACCCCCATAGCTAATCCCGTGGCCCAGTTCGAGTCCAATCAGCTTCTAGCCCATTTTTCTTCAATATTTCTTCAATTTGAGCCCAATTTGTCTATCCACATCATTCAAAACTTCCGCAAACTCCCAAATATTGATCTTGCATACTCAAGAATTCTCCCGCATCTTTCAAATTTAAAGCTCAATTCTTCCAAGCCTTCAAGCAATTGACAAGTCCACCCCATGAATCACCTTCATAGCCATCAAGCACGAAATCTCCAATTCCCTTCGAGCCCAATCGCCTCCCAAGAGTGCCGCCCCGCTAGTTCCAAGAAAAATCTGCAATAATGCTCAAGAAACTAGAAAGTACCCCGAAATGGTCATAAAAATAACAAAAATGGAAAATATGCATGGAAGTTAACTAAAATGCGAATGAAATGTACTAAAATAAACTATAAAAAGAAGTAAATAAAATGAAGCTATCAAACTCCTGGGCTAGACGTTCCCTCTCCACAGCAGGAACATACTCATCTCGAAACATCGTGGTGAACCTCTCCCAGGTCACCGCGGTAAGCTCTGCTGTAGAGAAATCTGCTGTCACAAACTTCCACCAGTCCTTTGCCCCCAAGCGAAGCTGGTTCAGTGCAAACCGAACTCTCAAATGCTCCGGACACGAACACGTATATAAACATCCCTCAATATCCGAAATCCATCTCATCGTAGCGATCGGATCCTGCATCCCGTCGAACTCTTGTGGCTTCGTGTTGCTGAACTCTCGGTACAGCAACGAGTCACCCCCCACAGCCTTGCAGCAGCGACAGCTGCGGTGGCCGCAGCAACAACGTAACGCTCATCAAAGGTCTCGATCAGAGTGGTCTTGATAGACCCAAACATCTCCGGTATCTCGGCTCGGATGGAAGCGGCCACCTCCTCATGAATCAATCGGCGGATCTCCTCATCACTAGTACCACTGCTCTCAGGTGTGTGGCGTGTCCCAACCATGCTGTCACTATGAAATAAAACACAAAAATATCAGAGATCAGCTCGAGCATACTTACACTCGATAACTCGAACCAACTTGCTTCCTAGTACCCTAAGGATTATTACTTGGACTGTACACTTACACGGTGTCTTCGGTAGTATGGGCCCTTATACTACCGTCTACACCGCATCAGTATTCATTCCAAGTCCTCCTCCTTGGATCCCAGGTCACAAGTACTCTACATCTCGCTAAAATAGGTTACCCTTCGGTAGATATCTCTTGAGCTCCTCACTACTACCTACTCAGTCTCAAGCAACAGAATCTTCCTAGGCTAAGGCATCATAAATCAGGCCACTCTATTCCTAATATGAATACCTATCCAACTCTAGCATGCATATCATATCATAATCATAGCTCATAACACATAACGCAAGGGTATTTTGGGAAATCGCCGTTCGGGCGCTAGCTGACCGTACACACTGCTTTCTCATTTTTTTTCTCTTTTACTTTTTTAGAAAAACTGTTTATTTTATTTAAACTTTCTCAAATCCTCAGTTTGAGTCCAGACACGCCCGAAGGTGCATCCGAATCCCTCAAACCAAGGCTCTGATACCAACTTGTAACATCGTAAAATTTAAAACAATTTTTTACTTTTTAATAATGCGATTTTATTCATAAAAGATTCCAATTCTCAATGTTCACATAACAATTCCATAAAATCACATCCCAAGATCAAGCATATGAAACTCCGGTAGTGTGTACTGGTCATGCCGACACCTTCCCGCGATCCTCACTGGTACCTTAAACACATTACACAAACACTATAAGCACAAGGCTTAGTGAGTTCCCCAAAATACCACATGCAACACGTACGCCTCTCGAGGCTACAGTACGATCCTTTGGTCGATGTGTCTCAGCAGGACCCTCCAGTCCCGTAGCTCGTTGGACCCTCTGGTCCGGTCCTAGCTCGTTGGGCCCTTCGGCCCGGTCTGTATCGTTGGACCCTTCGGTCCGGTCTATGTCGTTGGACCCTCCGACCCGGTCTATACAATCACTTAACATAAATATATCACATTGCAATAATCACATACATACACATAGCATACAAGACCCTCCGATCTACACAATTATACCACCCTAGGTAACGTATAGTGAGAAGACTCACCTTGGGTATCTCGGATAATCTCGCTCCCGAACATACTGATCTAGCCCCCGCCTAAACACATAACAACATTCTCAAATAAATGATGGCTCTCAAAGGCTAGCTTAGATCCACTCTACAATTCCACAGAAGGGTGAAAGACCATTTAAGCCTCCCTGACCCTAAAAGTTCAAGGTTTATCCAAAACCCTAAAAGTCAACAGAAGGCAGTACGCGACGCGTACCTCTCTGTACGTGGGGTGTATGTCGGCGAGTCACAAACGGGGTCTCAGCCCCTTACGCTGCGCGTACTGAGAATTACGCCCAACGTAAGTCTCAGTTCAGCCTTTCCTTGGTTTTGGTCTTAAACGGTTAAGACAATCATTCATCTCCCAGATCTGACTCTTTCTAGACCTCTTACCCCATAAAGTTGGAACCTTTAAGCCTTTTCATGGCTGTAAAGGTCCCTACATCCACTAACACTTTTCCTTCCCCCTCAAAAGGTCTAGATCACATGCATGGCTCAATATCCACATCAAAGATTGCATTTTTATGAACATACAACTCATTTTGTCCTGAAATATAATAGATTTAGGCCAATGGAGACCATTTGCTCATAAAGTCTCTATCTTAGGACCAAAAACCCTAGAAATTGGTCCAAGAAGCACACCACACAAAAGACAAGTCAAGATTTGAGTTTTTTACCTCAGGAAGAAGCTCCAAGCTTTCAAAAGCTCGGATCTACTCTTGTCCACAACTCCTAGCCTCCAAAATGGCCTCTTCTTCTCTTCCACCACCTTGAAATGACACTTTGAAGCTTAGAACACCAACACACAAGCTAGAAACGAAGGAGGACTATCTATTAGGGTTTCACTCAATGAAATGGGGGCTAAGGTCAAGACCATAACGTTCCTTTTACACTGCACAAGCCCCAAATTAGGGTTTACACCTGGGCTCGCTACGCCCCGTGTAACCCTGGGTACGCCAGCATACCCAGGCGAGTCCACGTCCAAAATAAGCGCGCGAGTACGCACAACGTACTCTTCAGTACCCCCAACGTACTCATAAGCCTAACAATTTAATTAAGGGCTTAACTTGACAACTTGGAAAAAGGAGAAGGGTTTAAGAGACACACACCTGAATTCGGGATGTTACAATCATCTTCTCTCTTTTTCTTTCCATCATATTTTTTAGGGGTGGTATTTTAAGCCTTCAACTATTTTATGCGGCCATGAAAAAACCAAGAAAGAAGAAACACAAAGAAAGAAAGAAGAAACGTGCATTGCCCTTCGTTGCTATTACCATGCCTAGGTAATGCCTTATACCTTAATGGGAGTCGGGGTGGTGTTCCCACACCTAGCACTGTAAGGGTTTTCTAAAGTTGGAGGGAGTGTTGCCACCACACTTCATTCACTACCACGTAAGCGTCACGTCAGTTTTTACCATAAAATATGGTTCTTTGCCACATACAAGGAGTAGTACCACACTTTTTCTAACAACTTAATTTAAATAAAAACTTTAATTTTAATAAAAAAAAACATAACGTTTCATTACTTAAAAATTAAAAATCGTTGCATTGCATTACTTAAAAAAAAGACATACCATGTAAAAAAAATCCTAAAAACTTAAAAGAAAAAAAAACTAGAAATCTATAAACCTACAAACTAAAAAAACCACATATCAAACGATAAAAAAAAAGATATATTGAAAGTTTTTGAAACAAAAAAGAGTGAAAGATAAAAGAAAGTTGATTGAAGTTTGGTAAATTAAGGGATGATAGGTA